>NC_084922.1:26388957-27013957 GCF_958298935.1 Phragmites australis
TCTCTCTCTCTCTCTCTCTGCTCCCAGCGTGTGTGCACCAAAAAGCCTGGCAATTCCATGACTTTGGTGACCGTGTGCACAGATGGTCAGCGTAGTGTTGCCGCCATCGCGCAAATTCTGGTAGGTGCCACCATCGAGATATGCATCATGCCACCACACTGCTGCCATCTCCTACTCCCCCTCCTTCTATAAAACGGGCACACCAGCCCCCTTTTCCCCTCTTCTCTCCCCCACCTGCATCTCACGACAACTGCAGCCACGCTGTTGCCGCCTCTTCCTCATGAAAAGCCGAGAGCAAACACGCGGACTCGAGGCCGAGCAGCTCCGCCTCAGCCAGAAGCTTCTCACCACCGGTTGCTATCCTTCCCTTCGTCGTCTCTAAGCTCAGTGAGCTCCTTAGCCCTCCTACTCCCCCTAGGTAGCATATCTTTGCCCGTGTGACCTAGCTTCGTGTGGCGACATTCGGCCACAAGATTTTTCCTCGCCATCGCATTGAGCTCGCCACCGGTGCTCTCCTTGCCCTCTGTTGAGCCAACCATCATGCCGTGGAGCTTCTTGGAAGCTGTGGCCATAGGCGTGCAAGTGCCCGAGGTGCGCGTGTAGTGGGGAGGTGCTGCCCATTTCTTCTCCAGTTGTCGATAAGCCCCAAAATGAACTCCCCGCTGCACATAGATGCCCGACCTAGGTTTCTCATCATGAAACCTCGATGGGTAACCAATGCCGATAAGCCCTCCAGTGATGCACCGCCATAATCCCTCGTCGTTGACCCCTATTCCCCTCCGCTGCTTTGCTCCGCCGGTGAGCCACACATGCACGTGGCTGGGCTCTGGCCCCACTGGCGCAGCTCAGCCGCTAGTGGGCCGGCTAGCTAGCACAACCCAGCATGCCCAAGGCTATCCCTTATGGTTTGGCCTCTGCCCAGGCCCATGATGGCCTCAGTTGTTTGCCCGATGGACCGACCTTTGTGCAAGCCCAAGCCTGAGCCCAAGCCCAAGCCCAAATTCGGGCCCAATCTAGCCCAACCAGGGTATTATTCAGTAGGTCCCACCAGTGCACTATTTAGTGGGCCCTCAATACTGTTTAGTGGGTCCCACCTATGGGCCCCAACCTTGAATATTACTATTTTGTATTTTCTCGATTTAATTTTAGATTAAATCTTCTTAGATTCATAACTTCTTCATTCTAATTCCGATTCTAATGATTCTTTCGCCTAAATTCATTTAGATTTGAGATCTATCTTTCTATCACAGTGTGATATCCATTAGGGCTCATTTGGTATTTCATTTGGTGTTATTTGATTCTTCTCTAGTATATGCCGTTGTTAATCGTAATTGCGTTTGCAGAACCAGAGAACCCTTACTTCGACCAAGGGCTAGAATAAGACTTCAAAGAAGGCAAGGTCTATCTCCTTGATCATTTTGAACCTATGTTTTCAATAATCTAACTGAACAAACTTAAAACTTGACTTATCATCGTATGTACTATGTACTGTGCTATTTTAACTGCTTGTAGTAGTTAAATTGTATCAACAATTACCATGCCTTATACATCATTATCTAAAATTCATGTCACCCTCAGATTACCTATCGTTATCTATATTAACGTCGGATGACGGCTTGATATCTAGCATGCTTAGGATGGAATACACTCTTCGGGGATGTCGCTATAGACTACATCTCTTTGAAGATGTCGCATCACTGATTAATCGATTCAACTCATATGCCATGAATCTTTGGTGATTGTGGAATCCTTGATATAGTGTGGGATATGGCGGGTGGTGTGTAAAAAGGGTGAAAACTATTTTAGCGGCGGCAAGCAGAGTAGCCCTCCTGTGAGGGTGCTCTTGGGGCTTGAGTTACCTGCGTCATATTCATTGCCAGCTAAAGATGTCTGCTTTGACTGTATAAGTACCGAATCATTGCGCCGTCATGCTAAGCCACCCAGTGCAACCATGCATCCTGTTATGGGCAATACTTGACATTTCTCTCCCGACCAAGCTAGACATTTTACTTGGAGGCCAGGGAAGCAACAAAGCACTCAAGCATCTATCAGGTGCTTCACAGGATGTTCATGGAACCAGACTCTTTATGAAGGTCCCAGTGGTACCCTGTCATCCCTTATGTAGACCTGGAGTACTTGGGGTATCTTGTAGTATAGTCTAGCAAGGGAAGGTGATTGAAACGTCTTGGTATGATTCACTCCTCTACTTGTAACAGTTGGAGGCTGAGCATATCATGTGGGTACGGTGTATAGCCTCTTCAGAGTGTAAATCTATTCGAATAGCTATATCCATGATCATAGACATACAAAGCAAGGACCTCATTTAGTTAGATTTGGGGCGTGTGTATCTTTAATGAGTGTGTGGACTAGATGTCCATATGATGAATGTTGTTGGCTCAATCTGTCAGGAGCTATGTGGTATTAAAGGTACACTAGACACAATGATAAGGATTGCCGAGTGAGGTATAACCCCTCCTACGATTGAAAACCCTCAGATATACCTTGTTTAAACTGTTTCAAAGTTATCAGTAGACAATATAACTGGATATCTGCATGAAAACTGCTTTACGCTTAAAACTAAACTGTAAAGCCTTGTCCTTGAGTCATCCTTTATGGATATATCAAACCCTATGCAATAGTATATGACTTGCTAAGTACCTTTCGTACTCATTCTTTCTATCATCCAGATGAGGGATGGATGCCAACTTCGTTGGAGACGAAGGCGTGGATGAGGAGTAGAGTTAGCAGTCATGTTTGCACCCTAGCCGTTTGTGGCTTTGGGTTGTAGTTCCGTTATGCTTTTGTTGGCCAATTGACTAGGCTTGTAATGTATCCTATGGTTTAAGATATTTTGTTCTGTTGTAACTTAATGCTTTTATATACGTCGTATGACTATGATACCATAATTATTGTACTATGCGTATCAAGTTACTTGATTCAGAGATTGATACAGGAGGCATAAAAGATCATGGGAAAGATGTCTTACACTTTATTTTCAAATATTTGTCATTTAACATTTTTCCAATTTTCCCTAGCAAAAAAATCACCTTCCTCCTACCCACTGTTGGTTCTACAACATTTGAGTTAGTTATGAAGTCATTTTAGTCATTTCTATTTAAAGTTGGTACCACCTTGGTATGCGCGTTTAGTAAAAAAAATGAAAAGTATTAAAAAATGTAGGGAGTAATAATCTGCCACGTCAAAACCTGTTGATGAGCCTATGACTCTTTCGGATACAATCAATATCGTCAATAATCTTCAAATCATATAAGGTCCAATTACAAGAGCATGTGCACGACAATTAGATTACTATGTGAACTTGTCCCTTACTGTCCATACTTCCTTGGATGGATTACTACTAAATTCTTATGATGTTTTATTGCTTAGGAACGTGAGAAAAGCAGCATAATCTTACCCGGACGTCACCCCTCGAAGGCCAAGTCTACTCGGACTCGAGGCTGAGCTCTGGTCGTAGTCGAGTCTCAAGATCGCACGTCAGTAAAATTGGCATAACTCTCTCATACGAAATCCATTTTAGGTGTTTTTGGACTTGCTGGAAAGCTTATATCGAGCCTTTTTCAATGGATCTATACTCGACCAAATATTCCTTATAGTTTAGTCAGAGTCGAATGAATAATATGCTACGTCACCGTTCTGGACCCTATCGGGTTTTGTAATCGTGTCGAGGTCAGAGTTCAGGTTGTGCACGCCTCTTTCCACGACTGCACAACCCTAGGTTGACCCCCTCATGTCCTCCTATAAATATATGGTAGTCATCATAGTTTAGGCTTATGTTTAGCTTAGATTATTCTGTTTTAGACAGTTTCACCGTTTATCGGTTTGTTGAACCCCAAACTTGAGTACTTCATTGGTAATTAGCAATATTCAGATTGCATCTACCTGTTCTTGCTTGTGTTCTCGATTCGCTTGCAGGAAAAACCTCTTTGGCGAGGTCAACCGCGTCTTGGCACGGTTGATAACCACGTAGTAGTGGTGTAATAGTTGTGAGGGTTCTCGATCTGTTCTATTCGGAACCTTTGAATCATCGACGTCGAAACTCCATCAATCGATTTATCATATTACCTTCAGAAGATCAGGCAAACGCGCATCACCTCTGCAACAAATAATCCTTTTTGCAGTGATGAACATTTTTCTCACAAACGCTACGTTATAGATTGGGACAACTTTGTGCCAATGGAATGAGGTTCCAATCACCTTTGCAAAAAAGAAAGGTATTTCCCGGCCCAATGTACATTCCCTGCAAGATTGTTACCATTTCTTTAAGCTCAGGTTGTTATCACTTTTTTGGAGATCCTTTCTCCAATACAACATATGAATGAGAAAATACCCTAGTGGCATTGTTACAATTCCATTCTAAATCCACAAATAGAATCTTTGGCTTCTCTTAAGTGAACTTACGCAACCTCTTTATCGAGATATCATGATTCCCAGAATGAGAACTCTAAGACCACTAGCTTCCTTGTATGGACAAACATTTCTCCTTGGGAGCAATTCTAGCCTATACACAAAATGCTCCTGATAAGGCCAATTCCGGAAAATTAAACTCCAAAAAGTAAATAATATCTCGCAGAGAACTTTGATCCTGCAGACAACACTGATATTGAATTGTGTGTCTAGTCAGACCTAGTCTGGGCTCAGGGTATTCAGCAATAAAAAGAAAAGCCAATGCTTTTGGTATGGGAATTCAAAATTCAATCACATGGCCGAGAACGCCAAAAAGAAAAAAAAAAGAAAATTAATGGACTTTGCATCTTATGATATGGACATCTCTAGTAACCTTCTCTTGTTCTGCATTTACAGAGATAGAACACAGCTTATGGAAGGTGACCAGAAACATTGTCATGTGTTATGGAAAAAAATGTGTTGTGCTGAAAGTCTGAAATTGTTACGTCTCCGAAACAAAAGTAGTTTGTGATGAATGCAAGTCTATAACTGTATAAATAAAAATTAGTTACTTGTGACCTGTTTGTATAAGTTGAGCCATTGACGGGCATTTTTTGTTCAAGATGAATCACTGGAGTTAAATCCCTTCTCTTTTTAAAAACTTGAGCACAGAGGTTTCTTTGATCTTTTGCTCTACTTACTAATATCACAGGTTCAAGCTCTGCACCAACCATATTAGACTGTACTATGGTCAAGCAAGCGGTGATGCTTCTTCCCCTGGTTGTCAGAAGGAAACAAACGGCTTCTGCCAACGTGCTCTTCTTCGTGCTTTGCCTGAACTCATGGATCAACGAGGCCAGCTAAATTCATGATATCATAAAGGTCAGTCCGATGCATGATATGCAACAATGTTGCACTCGGATAAATTGCATCCATGAAGGTCATCAATGACATGTGGTATCCTTTTCTGGCATCCTGACAATTTAATCCCATGTTCTCGTTTTGCCCTGTCCTCAAGCATAGACAATATCTTTATCTGTGTAGACGATGAAACAAAGATCTCGCTGGCCCCATCTACTCCGTGCTAAAAGAGCCCATTGATCTTTTCCCTTGCAATCACTCATTCTTGTTCTTTCCTTGCAGAAATGAGCATCCGGCAGACCATCTTCTGTGATGGATTAGTACCTGATCAGACGACCTGACTTGTGAGCAGAGCAAGCCAGCTGTGATTTATATATAGATTCCTGAAAAACTGACTTCTCTGAGCTTAGTGGATTCCTTCAGTCTGATAAGATGCATATTAATGGTGCTGAAGCCGAGATGAACAAATTTAGCATTTCGTTGCAACAGATTACCATGACAATTGACAGCTGTATTAGTTTACTATCTTCATGTTCATCTTGGGATGTATCTATATATGCTTATGAATACACCAATCTCAATTTTTTCATTTCTATCCTCTCCGATACACTCATTATTACAGCAAAATGAACGAAAACAATAGGTGGAAGGAAAAAAGAACTCGGTCCCTCTTTTATACCTCTCACTGGCACCAATGTCAAAGCATCCGGTCCGAGAGGCTCGGCAGCCGGCGGAAGAAGTTGACGGCCGCTGGCGGCATCGGGTCCCGGAACATCGGGTGCCGCAGGTAGTAGAACCCGCTCGCCACGGCAACCATCTTCGGCGGCATGGCGTACATCGCCACGGCGACGGCGAGGCACACGCCCACGAAGATCCGGCTGGCGCGCGGATCCCTCCAGCTCACCAGCGCCTGCAGCCGCTCGCCCTGCGCCGCGACGTCGCCCATGACGCGCTGCACCCGGCTGGCCAGCGTCCGCAGCCTCTCGTACCGCACCCGGAGCACGTCGGGCGCTGGGACGGGGTCGAACTCCTCGTCGAGCTCGTCGCCGTCTACAGTGTCCGCCTGCGACAGCCGCGCGTCCATGCCAGCGGGGCCCCGGGGACGGAACCGGTAGTACCACACGCCGATCACGAACACGTACAGCGACGCCGTGGGCACGACCATCTCCGGGTACCAGACGAGAACGAGGTAGAGCGCGTGGACGAGGACGGTGGTGGACCGGTTGCGCCACCGCCGCACGCCTTCCAGCCACCGCGCAAGCCCGACGGCCCAGGCGAGCACCCCCATGATGCGGAACCAATTAGCCTTGGCGCGGCGCACGCTCCACGTGTGCGCGTCCGCGTCGAGCATGTACCGCACCACCTCAGGCCCGAGCGGGGGCTCGGAGCGCGCCAGCCACGTAGCCACAGTGCGCACGGCCGCGCCCCGCAGCGCCTCCTGCTGCGCGACGCCGATCGGGAGCAGGTAGTGCATGCGCGGCAGTAGCGGCGACATGTACGTGACCCACGTATCCGGCAGCTGCGCCGGCGACGAGAACCGCACGGCGAGCTGCACCTCGCCCATCTTCTTCAGCCCCGACCGCAGCAGCACCAGCAGCGGGTACGACGCCGTGTACGCCCGGTTGCTCTCTAGCGTGGACACGCGCACTCGCACCTTCCCGATGTGGTAGTCCTGCCGCTCATCGCCGTCGCCGGCGAACATGCGCCAGTTGTCGAACACGGCCACCGTGAGCACCGTGCAGGGGTCGTACACCTGCCACGTGTACTGCTCGTTCCACCGCGGGTTTAGGCTGTCGGAGACGGTGCGCGTGCGTACCCACTTCTTGCCGTACTTGGCCACGCAGTACGCGTCCGTCGACCCCTTGGCGCCTCCCTTCGTCTTCATCGGAAGCAAGCCGCACGCCCCAATGATGCCCAGCTCCAGCACACCCACCGGGGGCTTCCACAGCTGCTTCGCCGTCGAACGGTAGTCGCTGCACACGTGCGCTGCCTCGTCGAGCACGTGGTACCCGCCTTCCAGGCAGAGCCGGAGGTGCAGCCGGCCGGAGTAGAAGCCCGGTGGGCCACCAGCATTGCCGGGGCCCATGCCGATGCCCGACGACCCGCCTTCGAGGTTGAACCATGTCGACGCGACGATCTGCCGCTCGTCGAGGCGCCGCTCGACGGAGATCACCGGGATGGTGGTGTGGCCTAGCAAAGCGGGCTCCTTGATCATGGACCGGTCCTCGACGAGCACGATCAGGCTATCGTCTAGCGGCTCGGACGCGACGAACATGAGGTCCTCGGACTCGGACCACGCGAACGCTGAGCCGCTGCTGCTAGCCACGGACCGGCGCGTCCGTGCGGACTGGAAGCCGAGCTGTATCTTCACGCGCACGTCGAACGGCAGCCCTGGTGGCGGCGCCGGCACGCGAAGGTCCTGCGCCTCGATGACCGACGCGCGCAGGTACCAGAGCTTGGGCGACTGGTACACCTTGGAGCGCGTGTACGCGGCGTACGGTACATCGGTGTTCCACGCCTCCAGGAACGCGTCGTCAGCCTGCGTGCCGATCCACACCGCCACCATGATGTCCCCCGTCACCATGCCCGGCTCCCCACCCTCAAGCCTGTACCACTGCGGCGCCAGCGGGCCATCCGGCTGGTCGCGGACGGGCACGTCGGAGAGGTCGAAGCAGACGCCGCCGAGGAAAGCGTCGGCGGGGGAGGGCGCCCCGCCGTCCCACACGGAGATCTCCAGCGTCGGTTCCGGCTTGGCGTGGCTGATGGCGAACACCTGGTTCCACTCGGGGTTGCCGGTGCCGGAGACGTCGCGGCCGGGGCGCGACCGGAGTGAGTGCGGGCCGGCCTGGACCTTGACGTATGGTCCCTCGCAGGCGCGGATGCCGCGCACCCTCACGACGCGCACGAAGAGGTAACGCATTGGCTCCACCAGGTCGTACGACGACGACTGCACCGGCTCGACGGCCTCGCCGGTGGACACGAACCGCCCAGAGATGACGCGCGGAGAGGAGGCGTAGTAGTCCGGGCCCAAGCCGCCGCTCGGGTGGCGCGCGACGCGGACGCGTTCCGTGCTCGACGCCATCGGCGTCTTGCGCACCTCAGGAGGGTACGGGTCACCGGCCTCCGGCTCTGGCTGCGGCTCTGGTGGCGGCGGCGTCATTGGCCCGTGCGGCCCGTGCACTGGCGGCGTCAATGGCCCGTGCGGCCCGTGCACCGGCGGCGTCATCGGGCCGTGCGGCCCATGCATCTGCGGCGTCATCGGGCCGTACGGCCCGTGCATCGGCGGCATCATCGTGGGGTGCACGGGCGCTTCCTCCACGATAATAATTGGAGGTTGCGCCGACGGCTGCTGCACCTCGACGGCGGCTTCGGTCGGTGCGGGCATCTCTTCCCACTCTTTCGGCGCTTCCGGAGGGACTTCCGGCGGCGGTGCGTTGTCCGCCGGCTCCGGCGGCCTGTCCTCCGGGGGCGGTTGCTCGGCCGATTCGTCGTAGTAGTAAATCTTGAGCCCCACCTCGCCGCGAATATAGCTGAGCAGGCTGCGCTTCTCAAGCGGGAAGTAGACGATCCCCTCCTCCCCGCGGCGCGAGAACTGGGAGCCGTAGATGCGGACGCGGCCGAGGAAGTGGTCCTTGCCGCCTCCCCCGCCGCCGCCGCCGCTGGAGGGGTTGAAGCGGCGGTCGTGGTAGAGCGAGACATCGAGCGTCTCGGCGTGCATGTTCGCGGGGTCGAGCACGGCGAACTCGATGCGCTCGTGCCACTGCGGGTTGAGGTCCCGCGGCACGGTGCGCGTGCGCTTCCGCTGGCCGTCGAAGTCCACGACCGCGTAGGCGCTGGACGTGCCGAGCCCATCCTTGGGCACGAGGTCCCTCGCGTCCACCACCTCCACGGCCAGCCTCCGCACCATCCGCTGCGGTGGCGGCCCCGGCGGTGGGCCTCCACCGCCACCGACCGCCATGGAAGAAGCAGGGAAGGGTACAGAGAGACGACGGTGGGAAAAGCGAGAAGGTGACGGTGAATCGAATAGGGTTCCTTATGATCGGTCGAGGTGGGTGGTGGAGTTGATCAATTGCTTTTGCTGCTTTCCGGAGTAGTGTGCTTTAGAGAGAGAATATGAGCAAGAGTGATGAAAGGAGATGAAGAGAAGTTGTTGGTGTCTTTCTCGACCTGGAAGCTCGCAACTTTTGTAGCACAGAATCTGATCTATTCGGTGCAGTTGTCCTTTTTTTTTAAGATTAGTTTTCGATAATATATCTGTAAATTAACTATCAAGAGTAAGAATTAATCATGAAGAGAGACAAAATGATATATACAGGTTCGGATTTTCGATTGGAGTAATACCCTACGTCCTGTAAGGATGTTGCTGCCTTGTATTGATTATCTCAAGTACAAGTAAGGTGCTAAAACTATTACAAGGAGTTGATTTGATCTAATCTGTTCTATGGTTAAAGTCGTCGAGTAACTCATCTATTGTTGCCTTTCGTGTTGCTCATAGTTCTTTTTTCGTTGTTCTCCCCCTTTAGCCTTTCCGCCTTATATAGAGTTGAGGTACCGACTCCTATCCAGCTGTAATTGATAGAGAGTTATCTTTATTGACATCTAAGTAGATAGATCTGTTTTGAATATAGGTCGTATTGGTTGGGTAACCAATCTAAGTCTTCTCAGTATGCACTTCCTTGATTTTGGGTGTATGAGGTACCACTGATTCGGTTTCGTGATATCTAGAATTGCCGAATATGCGTCGTATATACCTTGTGTATATATGATGTACTCCTTATGTACATATATACCCTAGTTAGATATTCGATACTTTTGAGTGTGCAGTGATGTGGCTTGGCTGTTGTTTGTGTGCGTTGGTGAGTTCTTCTTCCCGCCATTTTTCTTGCGTTCCCAGAGGGTGGCAAAGAGCCTTCCAACGTGTGCTGTGCTTTGTGCTCTGCTGCACCCTACCACATAGTTGAGCGCCTGATACATCAGTTGCTTGAAATCGATTCTTATTCAACCATTATATTTAAGATTTAGGTCTAATCGCTCCCATCCACCGCCCCTGCTAGTTAGGTTATAGAATTATTATCTCGTGTGCCAAGGTAAATTCATTTGTACCCCTTGCAAACTTGAGGTTGTCGCTAGGGCTGGTAATTAGACTCATGAGTCCAGATATTCATGGGTTCTGCATCCGATAAGTCTGGGTTCAGATTTTATTTTTCATTTACGGGTTTGTTGGGTTAGGTACCCGATTAGGATGGGGTCGGGCCAAGGTTATGCATTTCACCAGTGAGTACCCATAGGTCACCCGAAACCCAGTCTAACCCCCATTCCCCCTCAGCCCAATATCAAAAGAGCCCATCAACTACCCTAGCCTCAGGCCTCCTCACCCTCTCCTCTACCTCCCTTCCTCCCCACCCCAATGGCCGGGCCTTGGGCCTCCCTACCTGGCCACTGCCCCTCATCACCAGCTTTCTTACCTAGCTGTCGTGCCCTCCTGTCCGCCTCCCCACCTTGGCCTCCCCGCCCCGGCCTTCCTACCTGGCCCTGCCTCTACTACCTCCTTGCCCGGCCACCACCTCTCCCCACTCTCTTGTCTGTCTCTCCTCCTCGGCCTCGCTATCCCATCACCCCACCCTGGCCATCGCGCCCCTGCCTCCCCGCCCAGCCGCCGCGCCCCAACCTCCCCGCCCGCCTCATCTCCACGGCCTCCCCATGCTGGTGTCGCCTCGCCTCACGCAACCATTGTCGCCTCGTGCCGTCGTCGTGCCGCCCCGCACCGTGATCTCTACCCCGCGTCCGCGTCACCCCACCCCGTGCCACTGTCGTTGGCGTCACGTCGCCCCGCACCCCCGCCTCCGTCGGCTTCCCAAGATCCATATCTGAGTGCCCAACAGGCACCCAAAACCTAACCCGCGCCCATCGTGTGCAAGTTTAGGTGCTGGTTTTCACCCGCTTCCTATGTCGAGTTCGGGTTATAGTGAGACTAGCGGGTTTCGGGTTGGGCATTATTTTGCTCCACCCAGACCTGACCCGATCCATTGCTAGCCTTAGTTGTCGCAACCTTTCCCCTCGCCTCCCATTTACTGCCTAATATAACCGCTCCTCCCACTCTTCCACAGCCCAACAACCTTCATCACTCGTGCTTTGTCCACATCCTACATCTCTCGTGGCTACTAACATTGCACATTGCCTACTCATCCACCCATTTATGTCATCCCCTGCCATCATCAATATCTACCATCCTCTTTCAATCCGTGGCAGGTGGTGCTACAGCTGTGTCGGCACCAACCACTGATCCTCCACCTCCCAAGTCTCCCTCTAAACCTAGGGGGCGAAAGGTGAGCATGGGCCCTAAAGAGGATTCACACACTCTAATTTTCTGATCACTTCCACCGTCGTAGAGGATATAGGACCGAGATAAGCGATTAGAGGGGGGTGAATAGGCGTCTTACAAATTTCTTGTGAAATAGATGTCCTACTTCTTGTTCACTCAACGTTCCTCAAAAACGCACAAACAAAAGCATAAACTTTAGAGAAACAAAGCGAGAAAGAAAATTTCAAAGCAACATGACTCCATAGATAGAATATGAACCATAGGCTCTATTCAAGACTATTTCATGTGTCTTTATGCACAAAAGCTTAAAACTTGAATGAAGAACAAAGCAAAAAGATAGACACCGAAAGAAGCAACTCTCCAAGTTGATGGTCTAGAGGTAAGGAGATTCAAGACCCTCTCAAATACATGAGTATATGAATATTTATGCCTCTAGCAATAAGAAGACTTACTTCATAAAGGTGGAAAAACTGTAACTCAAAAAGAAAAAAAAATCACAACCGAAAAAGGAAAACTTGCAAACTTGTAAGGAATCAACAAAGAGAGACTGGAAGAAGGGGAAGTCAAGCATATGCAAAAGTATAAAGTTCATTACTCAAAGAGACCAGCTCTATTGTAAGCAAATTACAAGGATTTTTCTCTCAAAAACTCTCACCTATTACATAGGCTAAGCACTCATCTTTCTCTCCTCTAAAACCCTAGCACTAGGCTTTCAAATGGGTGGCACAAGGGGTTTAAGTGGCTGGTTCAAACTCTCTTATAACCCTACTCCTCTACTTATAGGCATAGGATACTTGACCCCTAAGTTTCGTAACTTGTTACCGAAATACTCCTCTCTTATAGTACACTCCTACCTACCATTAAAGGTATTTTGGTCTATTTCTTGCTCCTGCCATCGAACGGCCACAACGCCTTTACGACTTAGTTCCGCCTCGATGCAAGCTTCACGATGATGTCACATACTCATCAAATCCTCCCACGATTTTGAGGCCCAACCGTGAAATCCTTTGCACGCTTCTCAAAGCATGACTCGCTACTTGCTTACACTTCAAGCAAGTGCTCTGATGTTGGTACGTGTACTCCATCTTGCGATCCTGATCGCCAGCAAGTCTCTCCCCATCCTGATCCCTTGGGTCACCTTGTCACTTGCACCGACATCCCTTTCGCTTGACTTTATCAATACACCGTCTTCATCCTCCATTTAATACTTTGTTTGACCTCCAGGTGTACAACTAGGATCACCCTTGACTCTGCCCGGCCTCATTGATCGTCCAACACCAAGCACCCTCTTAGCCCCAATCACCCACTGTCAACCACGAAGTTGCATCCGTCATCTGCACACCATGAAACAAGAAAATACATTTCTTCAACTCCAACTCTAGTTAGTCCATAATCAAAATGCTAAAACCAAGCTCAAGCAATCCAAAACTCGACAAATCAAATCGATAACCTTGTCAATCACTCATCACATATAAACCAAGGCACATTTTAATTTGATTTCTCAATCCCCCTTGATGAGTGTATTGACAACACCTCAAAGTATAAATGTTTTGGTTTGTAGAAGATATGCTCATCCAAGTGGCAAAAATCTAAAAAAAGAGCAAAAATATTTCACTTGGTATAAGAAATGTTGCATAAGGCCTAAGAGAGGCAATGACAATCCAAAAACCTCGAAAGAGCAAAGACAATACAAACACTTCAAAAGAGCAATAACAACTAAAAAAACACAAAATCAAATGCTCCCCTTGATGAATGCACATTTTCCATTTATGCAAGATTTTTCTTTGATTTGGTGCAAAATTTTCATTTCTCCCCTTTTTCATTCATTTCTCCTCCTCTTGCAATGCAAACATCAAGGACAAAATACTATGTAGTGCATGAACATGCAATCCTAATGAGCTTTCACAAGTATACCACAAATCATTTGCAAAAGGTAGAAATGTCAAAAGGCTATGGAAGTAGAAGATGGAGCTCACAAATGCACAAAGGCTAAAAAAGAAACAATGACACAAGAACATGAAGATGTACAAGCTAAACCCGAAGAATTAGTTAGCGTATTTAATTTCACATAACCGAATCATGTTCAAAACAACCACCACATAAGCATCCACTCGTGCTGAGGCAATACAAACATGAAGAAGTAGCCAACTTCAATCTCAAACTAGGAAAACAAGCATTCATGACAGTAGGTTTTGCAAACACTCTTATATGAAACCAAGACTTAGTTAGATCAAGTGATTTAAAATAAAATTGAGCAGTTAAGTACATTTCTTTCATTTTTTATCCTTAAGTTTTCTCTTATACAAGCAAAGTGTCGCGCGACTAGGTACGTCAAACACCTTGAGGCTTCAAGACAATCGTATTGGATCACATTTTAGCACAAGATACTTGATTTCACAAGATTATTCACATTTTCACAAAGAATCAAGTTTTCATATGATCAAGTCCAGTAGTATCTTTACGACACAAGGAACAGATGTTCCCCTATGGTTCTATCATAAGCTGAACATTTGACAAAGATAAAAAAAATATAGTGCAATGTTCCCCAATCCACAGACTTGGACCAAGAAGCCTAGAGCAAGATATTCATCAAAGTAGCCTTAACACAAGCATTGACTAAGCCAAAGCGATTACGAACATGGTGATCAAGAATGTAGAATTTTATAGTCTACATGATTCATGAAATTACCAAATTTCATCTTAAGGAAAGCTAGCTTGCTTGAAATATTTCATGTCAAAGCATCAAGAGAAGCCTAAGATTAAAAGTTTGCTCCGCACAACTACTCAACTTAGTCTAAATTCAAGTCTAGCAATCGAAAATACTAAAGATATATACGTCAAAGATCACCTACTATGATGATCTTATATGATGTGATACAATGCAAATGCAACAAAAATAAGATAGAGTATATACAAAGGCAACTCCCCCTCATACAATGTTATAGAGATGGCACACACCAAGCTCTCCTTTCAAATAGGCAAATCTAGTAGCATCTAGAGGTTTGGTGAAGATGTCGGCTAGCTGGTGTTGGGTATCAATGTATTTTAAGTTTATATCGCCCTTCTCATTGTGGTCTCTCAGAAAGTGGAATCTCACATCTATGTGTTTGGTTCTGAAATGCTAGATTGGATTATTGGTTAAGGTTATGGCACTAGTATTATCGCACAAAAGTGGCACACTCTTGAAATCTAACCAAAAGTCTCTTAAGATAGCAACCATTCATAAAATATATGAGCAACAGCTAACGGCAGCTACATATTCAACTTCAGTAGTATACTGCGCAACGCTAGGTTGCTTGCGAGAAGATCAACAAACAAGAGAAGTACCCAAAAAATGACATGTACCAGAAGTACTCTTTCTATCAATTCTACACCCAGCAAAATCCGCATCAGAAAAACCTCAAAGAGAAAGCGAAGAGGAAGCAGAAAATCGGAGTCCCTACTCGAGAGTGTGCTTGAGCTACCTCAGAATGCGTTTCATTGCTTGGCGGTGAGACATCCTTGGTGAAGCTTGAAAGCGTGCATAGAGGTAGACGACAAAGTGGATGTTCGGTCTTGTCACCGTCAGGTACAGGAGGGAGCCAATCATGCTCCTGAACTCCCTCTGGTCTATCGCTTCACCATCTTCATCCGGATCAAGCACAGTCGATGTAGCCATCGGTGTCGCCAAGGGCTGTGCAATGCTCATGTCGAACTTCTTCAGTAGTTCCTTGGTGTACTTCATCTAATGGATGAATGTACCCTACTTGCATTGCTTGATTTGAAGTTCAAAGAATAAGTTGAGCTCACCCATCATCGACATCTCGAACTCCCTGCTCATAGTTTTTGCAAACTTGGTCACAAGTGCATGAGAAGAATCACAAAGAATGATATCATCCACGTAAATCTGAACAAGTTGGAAACCTTTGCCATACCTGAGAGTGAATAAAGTTTTATCAACTGACCCCATGATATATCCATGCTCTAACAAGAAAAACTTAAGCTTATCATACTAAGCCCTAGGTGCTTTCTTAAGCCCATACAAAGCTTTCTGAAGCTTGTATACTCTATGTGGGTATTTGATGTGTTCAAAGCCTGGGGGTTGCTTGGCATAGATCTCTTCCTGTATAAAACCATTTAGGAATGCACACTTGACAATCTATTTGATACAGCTTGAAACCCCGGGATGCCGCAAAAGTAAGAAGGATCATAATGGCTTCTAGCATAACTACCGATGCAAAGGTCTCTCCAAAGTCTATCCCCTCTATTTGAGTGAAACCCTGAACCACTAGTCTAGTCTTGTTTCTTATTACAGACCCATCCTCCCCTGTCTGTTTTTGAAAACCCATTTTATGCCTGTGGTATGAACATTGGGAGGTGACTATACAAGGACCTAAACTTAGTTTCTCTCAAAGTTTTCTAACTCTTCATGTATGGCATTGATCCAATTTGAATCAAATAAAGCATGTCCAACATCATGGGGCTCAACAGAAGCAACGAATGCAGAATCGGTAAAATGAGCATGAGAAGCGGACTTGGACCTAGTTACCCTCTCATCGAGATATCCGATAATCATGTGTGGGGGATGTCACCACTGAATGTGTTGAGGGGCCTCACACCGTGAGAGAACCTTTCCCTCAAACACAGCTGGTGTAGGCTCGAGTGCAGCTGAAGTGGATGTAGAGGCTGCAGGCCCCTTTGCTGGAGTAGAAGCATGAGCCAGCTCTGGAGCAAGTGTGGTCGAGGGAAATAATGGATCATCCTCGTCATCACCAAGAGCTGGAAGGTCACCATATACAAAGATGCTCTCGCTCATCTTCTGATCTCATGCACACTTGAAGGCAGAACTAGCACAGGGGGGGTGTTTCATCAAAAGTCACGTCATAGGATTCAATGATGGTATTAGTGTCAAGATTATAAACCATGTAAGCATGACTATGAAGAGAATACCCTAAGAAAATATCATTGGAAGAACGTGACTCGAACTTGTCGAGATTGCCACACTTTAGGATGAAACACCGACAACCAAAAACTCTGAAATGTAAAACCTTTGGCTTCACCCCAAAGCGCAACTCATAAGAAGTCAAATTCAAGATCAAGTGCAAGAAAATCTAATTTGAGATGTAGCACGTTGTGCTAATGGCCTTAGCCCAAAACTTCTAAGAGTCCTATGCTCATCGAGTATCGTCCTAGCCATCTCTACGAAAGTCATGTTCTTTCTTTTAACCACGTCATTCTACCGAGGAACGCGTAGGGCTGAAAATTGATGCTCAATGCCATGTTCAAGGCAGAAAGCATCAAAGAGATAGTTCATGAACTCGGTGCCATTATCACTATGAATTGCTTTCAATGCACCTGAGAGTTTTTTTTAACAATCTCAAAGCTAAGCTCCGAAAGTGTGAAAACACTTCATCCTTACTTACAAAAAAGAAGACCCAAGAGTAGCAAGAGTAATCATCAACAATAACAAGTACATACCACTTCCCACCCGCCGAACAAACCCGGGAAGGACCAATAGTGTCCATATGGAGACGTTCTCCCGGTCATTAAGTCATCCCCAGATTAACTAGTGGGTGAGAAGCGGCAACCATCTTGCCATACCGACAATGAGCACAAATAAGATTCGTTTCAAACTTAAGCTTGAGCAATCCTTGGATTAAGCATAGGGCACTCAAACGAGTATGCAAATCAAAGCTCATGTGCCCTAGTCTCCTATGCCCATCCAAAGCTCAGAAGAAGGTTGGACAATTAAACACTGAGAAGAACCAGAAAACTAACAAAAATAGGCTCCAAAAACTCTTTCAACTCGAGAAATCTTGCAAATCAAAGCACTAGAAGAATCAAGAACTCGAGAAGTATCACGCTTGAAGCGCACTTCCAAGTCCCCATCCACCCTGAAGCAGAAATAATATGTGCATGCAACTTAACACCAATATGCTGGGGGTGAGTACCACGATGAGGAAACATGGTCCGCCTAAGTGCTGGGACTCAAAGCCTCTTATACGTGAACCAAAACTATATGAGTCATGGTAAAATCCGTCGGACAACGCCTCTAAGAAATGACTGAAAAGCGCAAGAGACTCATGGGTGAGAGCGGGCAAAAGGCTCACATACACCAACAGAGGGGCGATACATGTCCTGGGTACTTTACTCCCACTCACGCCGCTCATCTCTCATATGGCGAAAGCAAAACCCAACCAAATGATCATTCCTCTGATAGTAGGTGCAATGGTAAAGTCTCGAGGGAGCTCGACTGTCGGTCACTCTAGGCTCTTTCACAGGGGCTTCCACCTTAGGTTGTGTAGATTTCTTGGGCAGTGGTACAAGTTCCTTCTTCATGGGTTGTGATATGGGTTTCTTCTTGATGGGTGGTGGTGGTGTAGCATCAATCTTAGACTTTTTGGCTTCTAGGGTAGTAGATGTCATGAACACAGTCTTACTCTCCCCATTGTAAGCCAACCTCTCAAAATCCAACTCAAGAGTCAAACCCTCCTTGTCAGCACACATCTTGGTCTTGGCCAAGATCAAATTCATTTCTCCCTTGCCCTTTGAGCACTTCTTTACTAGAAAAAGGAGGTACTCATTCTCTATCAAAAGATTTTGAACTTTCTCTCTAACCCAGCTGAGCTTGTCTTGAAAGACTATGCAGGTGAAACAGTTCGGCTGCATATCCTTTGAACACTCAGCACTCTCCAATCTAGATTCTAGCTCCTTAAGACACTTGTCTTTTAGTTCAATATCCTTTGAAAGCAAAGGGCAATTCTTGCAAGCACCTAAGAAAGTAGACTTGGACTTCTCCTCAAAGAGCTCATTCTCGGCACCCTCAAGCCGACTGGTGACTTGAGCATGCATATTTTTAGAAGCTCAGCGAATTCAGCCATGACAATCAAATAACTCTCACACTTCTCAACATCAGGCCTAGACCTAAGCAATGCAAGTTCAGTAGACATAAACTCATACTTATGCCTAAGATCCTTCAACTCACACATAGCTTTCTTAAGTAACATATTCTAGCTAACAAGAGCATCATTCAAGGTATCAACTTGGATGGAAAGTTGATCGTAGGAAGGCAATACCTCGGAAGGATCAAGATCGGGGTTGCAGTCATTGTCGTTGTCATCCGACATGAAGTAGAGGCTGATGAAGTCCTTGACCTTATTCTTGCTCTTCACTTGCGGTCCCTCCTGCTCTGAGCTCTCCTCCAAGCTTGAAGAGGCATTGATATCACTGAGAGCTACCATGAACGTTGTAGAAGCCACCTTGGTCGTCTTCTTTGCCATCTTGTCACGGTTCTTCTTCAATAAGTGCTTCTTGTTCTTCTTCTTATGCTTGTTACAGTCATGGTGGTTGTTCTCCTTCTTCTTGTGCTTAGGTCATTCCGCCTTGAAGTGAGTGATTTCACCACACTCAAAACAAGCATGAGAACCCCCTCTCCCTCGGTCTCTTCTGTTGTTGTAGAAGCGAGTGAACTTCTTCACAATGAGCATAATGTCCTCATCATCAATGCGTCCACCTGCTTCTCTATGATAGAAACTAAGGAAGAGAAAGCAAATTCACTCTGTGAAGTGTTAGCACAAGAAAAACTAGCTCCAGCCTGATTACCACCACTAGGTCCGAAAACCAACCCCATGTTCTGAGACAGGGGGTTTCCAAGACCGATCTGAGCTGCCTTAGCTATCTCGGTGGACTTTAGCTTGCTGAAGAGTTCATCACAAGTTAATGTATTGTAACTTGGTGACTCTTCAATGCTTGAGATCTTAACTTCTCATATGCTATGGTTAAGAGCATAGAGAAGCTCGATCGCTCTCTCGTGGTCAAAATAGGGCAAAACACCAGTGGATCTAAGGTTGCTAACAATTCCATCAAACGAACAAATATAGCATCTAAAGACTCTCCAGGGTTCTGTACGAACATCCGGTATTTCTGGTTGTACGTGCTCTAGCGCCTGGCCTTGATCTGGTTAGTGCCTTCATGAAACACACTAAGAGTGGACCAGATCTCATGAATAGTACGGAGGTGCTAAACTCTATCAAACTCATTATGACTCAGGCTAGTGAACAATATATTACGAGCGCTGTTGTTGGCCTCATATTATTCAATCTGGGCCAGAGAAGAACGAGCAATAGGAATCACAGAGTTGGATTGCACAATCTCCCATATTGCACTTTCTTGGCTTAAGAGATAAGCCTCCATGCGCACCTTCCAGTACGAAAAATCTTGACCATCGAAGAACAGAATTTTCCCACTTTTCTCTATTATCGCATAAGGATCACAAAGCCGGCTAAGATTATCAAGTGATCAAACCAGCTCTGATACCAATTGTAGGATCGAGATAGACGACTAGAGGGGGTGAATAGACGCCTTACAAATTTCTTACGAAATAGATAGCATACTTCTTGTTCACCCAATGCTCCTAAAAATACACAAATAAAAGCATAAACTTTAGAGAAACAAAGCAAGAAAGAAAGTTCCAATGTAACATGACTCTACGGATGGAATATAAACAATAGGCTCTATTCAAGACCATTCAATATGTCTTTACAAAAATTAAAACTTGAATGAAAAACAAAGCAAAAAGATAGTTACTGAAAGAATCGACTCTCCAAGTTGATAGTCTATAGGCAAGGGGATTCATAAAAGGACAATGATGTCGCCTAGAGGGGGAGTGAATAGGTGTTTTTACAAAAATCGTCTCCTTTTACCGTTAGCCTAAACTTGCAACGAAAAATAAACCAACAGATTTTTTACAAGTAAAAATTCTAAATATGTTAGGCTCAACTAGTGCATAATCACCCTAAATAAGTGTGAAAGTTACAATCCTATGGTTACAAAAATTATTCAATTCTAGCAAAATATATGCAAGAAAACTCTAATCGAAAAACCCTAAAAATACTGTTCACTCGAGTATCCGAGTCAACCCAGAGTATCTGGGTTCAGAGTGTTTGCAACAGATTATACAGAATCTGGAGTATCCGGGTTCAATCCGGAACCTCCGGGTTCAACAGGGAAATAGCTTGAAACTGAAATTAACGAATGGCTAAAGAGTTCTAGCTCAAACCAAATCAAGTCGTGTGTTCCAAGTGATGATTCCAAGTAGATCCATAAGAACCTACAATCAATTTCACACGAACAAGTAGATCGAGCAATATGCACAAATATTAAGCAAGAACACAAGAACAAGGAAATAAGAGATGAGACACAAGATTTGTTTCCCGAAGTTCCTACCTCTCTGTTGAGGGCTTCGGTCACACTTGAGCCGGGTTTGTCTCAACCTTTTTTCTCTCCAAGCTCAATCACACTTGAGCTTGGCTTTCACTCTTGATTTCTTTCCTTGTGGAGGTAAAATCGAAGCCTTCACAAACTTCTCGCGGCACACCACAACCTTGAGTGCTTGCCAGCGAAGCCTAGCCGCCTAGGAGCTCAAAGCTCCAAGAGTAACAAACAAGATGATAAACTTCTTGTCGATTAACTCGAGTGCTCAAGAATAGATTTTACTCACTTGTACTTAATCTTTCAATCTCTCAACCTAACTCACTTTTCTTCTCAAGTCTCTCACTAAAATGGAGTGGGAAGAAGTTCTTTTGGCTATAGAGGATTTTTCTTTCGTGCCCAAGCAGCTGTACAAAAGAGGGGGTGAGGGGGTATTTATACTCAACCCTTAAAACTTAGCTGTTACAATATTTTTTTATTCACCCGGAGTATCCGGGTCAACCCGGAGTCTCTGGGTAAAAAAAAAAGGCCCAAACCGAGACCCCAACTCGGAACCTCACACGGAGTATCCGAAACCAGAGTATCTGGGTCAACCCAGAGTATCCAGGTAAACTAAAAAGGCACTAACAGACCACTCGGCTCGGAACCTCACCTGGAAAATCCAGACAACTCGGAGTATTCGGACAACCCGGAGTATCTGGGTGAACCCGGAGTATCCGAGTTCAGCACAGCTAGCCCTCTGAAAACGGTGATAACTTTTGATCCCGAAGTTTAATTTTGACAATTTTCGACTCTATGGAAAGCTTATTTGGAGGGCTATACATCCCAACTGAATTCATGACCTCAAACATATTGTATCAAACTAGCAACACTCCAAAATCTAATTCAGACACTTCAATACTTTCCACATCGAGCTCCTAAAGCTAACTCTCACTTTAGGTTGTTTAGAAAATTCTTGAGCACTAAGACACGATAAATAACTCACGCTGTATCCTTCTTAATAGTGCAGCATATATATACTCAATTTCAAAGATAAAACTCGTTTGAACCAATTTGAGCATTTGACTACTTTCAAGTACCGCTTCTTTTATTAAAACTTTGAGAGTTGCCAACTTACATATATTCTTCACTTCATCTTTTCTTGATTCTTCATATGATTGATGCAAACCACTCATAGTTTCCATGGCTTCACACGGTCCATTGGCGCAAAGTCTTTACTTGCTCTTCATCACCGCCTTGGTCCTTCGGAGTCAAGTCATTTTCTTACCCTTCACCACTGGATGGTCCATCGCAGTCAAGTCTTACTTAACCTTCACCGTCTTGCCATAAAAAATCACTTTGTATTTGACATATTCAACAAATTCACTTTATCATATATGGAGTCCAATCTTGTTCTTCACTCTTGGCATATAGAATATCTCAACTCAACTCATGCCTTCTTATGGATCCTAATCCAAACTCACTCTCAAGCACAAAGCACATAGGTTAGTCCATAAAACTTAATTGATAATTTTATACCTTTAGTTACTTGATCTCCACAAATAACTTAGCATTCATGCTTCAAGCTTCTTCTTTCAGATTCTCCTTCTTATGAGCATCATTAAGATCTCAATGACTTTAATGCAATTCTTTGAACTCATGGAATTTCTTAATGAATCCATGCTTCATTACTTATACATCTCCTATGGAATAATCTAATAACAATTCTCAACATAATTGTTAGTCTATAGATATTGTCATTGACTTACCCGAGCATCACTTAGAGCTCATTCATCTTGATGCATATCCCTTCTCCATGTATCACCTATGGAATAACCTACTAATAATTCTCACCATCATTGTTAGTCTATAGTATTATCATTAACTATCAAAACCACACATAAGGGCTATATACACTTTCAATTGAAGACCTCTCAAATACATGAGTGTATGAACGTTTATGCCTCTAGCAACAAGAAGAATTACTTCATAAAGGTGAAAAACTGCAGCTCAAAAAGAAAAAGAAAAATTACAACCGAAAAAGAAAAACTTGGAAACTTGCAAGGAGACCAATAGAGAAACTAGAAGGAGGAGAATTCAAGCATATGTAAAAACATAAACTTTATTACTCAAAAAGGTCAATCCTATTTTAGGTGTATTATAAGAATATTTCTCTCAAAAACACTCACCTATTACATAGGCTAAGCACTCATCTTTCTCTCCTATAAAATTCTAGCTCTAAGCTCTTAAATGGATAGCATAAGGGGCTAGTTCTAACTCTCTCATAGACCTACCCCCTCTATTTATAGGCCTAAAAAACTTGACTCCTAAGTTTCCTACATTGTTAACAAAATACACCTCTCTTTTAGTACACTCTTACCTACCGCTGAGAGTATTTTGGAACATTTCTTACTTCGTCCATTGAACGACCACGACGCCTTCACGAATTAGCTTCGCCTCGATGAAAGCTTCATGATGGAGCCACATACTCCTCAAATCCTTCCACGATTTTGAGACCCAACTGTAAAACCATCTGCACGCTTCTTAAAGCGTGACTCGCCACTTGCTTACACCTTAATCTAGCACTATGATATCAACACGTGTACTCCATCTTGCGATCCTAACCGTCGGCAAATCTCTCCCGCTTCTAATCTCTCGTGCCGCCTCGTCACTTGCACCGACATATTTTCTGTTTGACTTTGTCAACACGCCATGTTTATCCTCCGTTTCATGCTTGGCTTGTCCTTTACATGTAGAGTTGGGATCACTCTTGACTCCGTCTGGCCTCCTTAATCGTCCAGCATCAAGCACCCACTGAGCTCCGATCACCTACCATCGACCGCCAAATTGCATATGTCACATGGACACCATAAGACAAGTAAACACATTTCTTCAACTCCAACTCTATTTAGTATATAATCAAATCACTACCGGAGACAGCTTCTTTGCCGAGTGCCTCAGGCACTCGGCAAAGGACGATATACACTCGGCAACGGCTTTGCCGAGTGCTACACTCGGCAAAGGGCGCTCGGTAAAAAATTTGTCGGCAAAGACCTCTTTGCCGAGTGCACTTTATCGGGCACTCGGCAAAGAGTTTGCCGAGTGCTAATCTGACACTCGGCAAAGGCTTCCTCTTTGCCGAGCGCCAATGAATCAAACACTCGGCAAAGGTGGCGTCTGTGCCGAGTGCCACCTGGAGGACACTCGGCAAACAGGCCATCTTTGCCGAGTGCCTGGACCGTGGCTCTCGGCAAAGCGGAGGCCTCTTTGCCGAGTGTCATGGCCATTGCACTCGGCAAAGTGACTGAAAACAGCCTTTTTTATTTGTTTTTGACATCCCATCCAAACAAACAGATATATATATATATAACAAACATCACCAACATCACATATATATCATCAACAGCACATACATATCACCAACACCACATATATATCACAAACATCACATGTCTCACAATATATCACAAATAAGTTCACAAGTAATCCAAGTGCTCCATCATCTACAACCATAATTGCAAATAGAAGTACCATTAACAACTACAAGTATCATCACCAAGATGGTCAATGAAACTGATTTGGTGAATGATTCGCTGAAGCATGAGGATCGTTCGATGCCGCCGATTGATTCTGCACAAAGGAGAAGAGATTGCATGTGTGAGACAAGATAAATATATACCATACATGAATAAAATTTTCATACTCCACTAGGTTTGACCGTAAGCATGAACATACAAACTAAAACATTTATACTCACAGGAGTAGAATAGTGAGGAGGTGGAGGTGGAGGTGGAGCGAATAGCGAAGGTGGCGGAGTCACACCCGTAGCGGCGCCAATACTTTGCATGTACTGAAGAATCTCCACCATCCTCCGCTGCTCGGCCTCCATCGTCGCCTGCATTTGCTCCCGTATCCTCCTCTCTTGTTCCAGCTGGGCCTACAATATATTCACCCTAATGTTACAATAATGCAAAGGAAAGGTATGAAAAAACCAATGAACGACGAATAAACCAGGAATAACCTCGAGTGCCTCCACCCGGTGGTGTGAAGTGTCCTTCCGAGGTCGTATGGCCGGGCTCGTGCTCGTGCTGCTTGCTCGAATCTGGGAGAGACTGGGAGCGGCCGAGTCGATTGCGCCGTCGCCAATCCAGTATCGCCCATGCTTCTTGCCTCCTCCCACCCTCATGACGACTTCTCCATCAAGGTCCTCGGTGCTCGGATCGTACTCTGGCCCATGGACCTCCCTTGCCATCGATGTGTACTCACTAAGGCGGTTGTGGACGGTCGCATTGATGTACGCCTCGGGCCCGTCCTCCGGGTTGTAGTCGACGTCGGACGTCGCCTTGCCCTTGTGGGCCATAGCAAATGCCTTGAAGATGGAGCAAGGCTGGCCACCATGTGACGCCGACTGCGAGAAAAACAGCAAGATGATTAGAAATCATGCAGAATTGAGCGTTAGAATAAATAAATGAATTCGCGTACCCATGTTTCTGCGTATCCGCTGAGGTTGCGGCTGCCTTGATGGTGTGCTACACCTGGCATCATCAAACGCCGCTCCCGGCACAAGTTGTGCGTCTCCTCCCACTCGCGTGAGCACCACTTGTCCACCATCTGTTCCCAGCACTGGGGATGCGCGGCGCACCAATAAGGAATCATCTACAGGCCATCAAGTACATGACATATCAGAAGATGAAATTAAGCCTACTTAATCTCAAAAGGAATCAGTATTAATGTTCTGTATTTACCTGCAGGTACTGGTCCCGGGTCAGCGTCATGGTTCTTGCGTCCCTTTTGGTGACCTTCGTTCCAACGACGGTCCCGTGGTAAGTTACGACGGCCTGGATGCGCGCCTCGTAATGCATGTCCACGACGAGTTTTTTGCAGCATTTGGTAGCCACCGCATCCGCCCTGGCCTCATGTTCGTCCTGGCATCTAAAGAAATCCTGCATACAAACACGATGTATCCATTCATTATTTCAAGAATGTCCAATAAATACGATGTATTGACCAATGTAGTGCGAGGAAGACTTACCCACAGCTCTTGCTTCACCCGCTCCGCCTTGTTGTTGAATACCCTGTGGGCCCGATCTGCAGCATCGGGGGCGGCGGCGTAGTGGTCAAACGAGTAGGCCGGCCCCGTCACTCCGGCGTACTCAACCAGGCCAGGGAAGTGCTCCTTGCACAGAAGACCGAGGATGCCATTGACTTGGCGTGTGTGAGCACCTCCACTCGCCACAATCGTCCAGTTCCTGCCCAAGTGATTAACAATCGTCCAATTTCTATTTTGATATTCAACATATCATATAAAGTAGTGATAACATCTAAAGTTACTTACTTTTCCCCCTCGGGTCGAATCAGCGGGCGTCTCTCACGAGGTATCGGTCGCTGAGGGAGGCTCGCGGGACCTCGCAAGTAGACGCTGGACGAACTAGAGGAAGCGGAACCCCCTGCTGTCGCCTCCTCCAGCGCGTCCTCCTGCACCTCCTCCTGCGCGTCCTCCTGCGCCTCCTCCTGCGCGTCCTCCTGCGCCTCCTCGGCGTCCTCCTGGGGCACCTGCTCCTCCTCCTCCTCCTCACGCGACGGGGCGGCAGGCGACGACTCCCTCCTGCGGCTGCTCCTCCTTGTCCTTCGGTACAAGGACGTTAGCTTCCTCATCCCACCGCCCACCATCTTTGTTCAATCACCTGCAATTAAAAAGAGTAAACCAATAAGCACAGATAAACAAGAAGTACTTAGAAAGAGATGCAAAATAAACAAAACATAATTACAAAATAACATAGTTACGTGATCTACAACATGATACGGAAAGAGGGGTTATACCTAGGGTGGCGGTGGAGTCAGGCGACGTGGTGCAGGCAGTCTCGCAGCGCCAAGGAAGGCGATCGGGGTCGCCGAGGTACTCCGGCGCCGCTCCGACTGGCTCTTCTCTGCCAAAAAAGAAATATAAAACTGTTAATACAAAATTTCAGCAGCACCTCCCCTGCACGGTGAGGTTTCCAAAACCTGCAACAAAACCAACGGCACGATAGCCGACATGCACATATATATGAACGGCACGATGGCCGACATCCACAAGATTATATCCAACCGCATATATATAACAATATCACAACCACTCCTACGACTACTTTGACTACCACCACAACTACTTTACCACTACTACTACCGCAACCATTAGTAATACTACGACGACAACGGTATGGCATACCTAGTGATACGGAAACGTCGGGAACGTGACAACGACGACCGAAGCGCCTCCTCCTCCTCCTTCTTCTTCCTCCTTCCTCCTTCTTCCTCCTCCTTCTTCTCTTCCTCCTTCTTCCTCCTCCTCCTTCTCTCCCTCCTTCTTCCTCCTCTCCTTCCCTTCCTCCTTCTTCCTCCTCTCCTCCTCCTCCTCTCTTTCCTCCTTCTTCTTCCTCCTTCTTCCTCCTCTCCTTCCCTTCCTCCTTCTTCCTCCTCTCCTCCTCCTCCTCTCTTTCTCCTCCTCCACCGGCGGCGCGTGGCAGCGGGCGCGGCGGCGCTGGCGCGGGCGCAGGGGCCGGCGGCGGCGGGCGCGGGCGGCGCGGGGGCCGGCGGCGCAGGGGCCGGCGGCTGCGGGCGCAGGGGCCGGCGGCGGCGGCGCAGGGGCCGGCGGCGGCGGGCGCGGGCGGCGCTGGCGCGCTGGCGGGCGCGGCGGCAGGGGCCGGCGGCGGCGGGCGCGGGCGGCGCGAGCGCGCTGGCAGGCGCGGCGGCAGGGGCCGGCGGCGGCGGGCGCGGGCGGCGCGGGCGCGCTGGCGGGCGCGGCGGCAGGGGCCGGCGGCGGCGGGCGCGGGCGGCGGCGGCGGCGGGTGCGCGTGCGTGCGTGCGTGCGGGCCGGCTGGGCCGGGTACTTAAATCCCTGCTTTGCCGAGTGCCCCCGATCTGGCACTCGGCAAAGAGGGGTTTTTTAAAAACATGTGCAAATTCTTTGCCGAGTGCCCCCGATCTGGCACTCGGCAAAGAAAACCGGGATTTTTTTAAAAAAAATTTCAGGGTCTTTGCCGAGTGCCAGACTTATGGCACTCGGCAAAGAGGGTATTTGCCGAGTGTAATTTTTTAACACTCGGCAAACCCTAATTTTTTCCCCCTTTTGGCCTCCAAATTTTTCCTACAGTCCTCATACAGTACCTGGTACTCCATGTTCCAATGTGGCACATTTCTCGGACTTTTTCTATATTTCTTTAATTCATTTTAATTAATTGAATTTTCTTGGATAATTCAAATTATAACTGCTAGTCATTCGAATAATGAAAAAAAATGAATGGAAAAATGATATTCATGTTATTTAGTATAATGTGAGGCCGTATCCAGGAACAGACAACCAATTTCGAATATCAAGGTCACGAAACATGACCACGAACTTGCGATCGAGTTGTTTTTAAATTGTATAAAAAGCAAACAAAGTCCGAAAATCTTGAAACTTGTCAAGATATCATGATATCATATGTGGAGGCTGTCATAAAAATTTGAGAAGATTTTAAGCAAGTTATCACGTACGATGCTTGCAAACCGAAAAAATCTCCGAAGAAGTTGCTTAAAACCTTGCTGAGATTCTTCGGTTTGCAAGCATCGTACGTGATAACTTGCTTAAAACCTTCTCAAATTTTTATGACAGCCTCCACATATGATATCATGATATCTTGACAAGTTTCAAGATTTTCGGACTTTGTTTGCTTTTTATACAATTTAAAAACAACTCGATCGCAAGTTCGTGGTCATGTTTCGTGACCTTGATATTCGAAATTGGTGGTATGTTCCTGGATACGGTCTCACAATATACTAAATAACATGAATATCATTTTTCCATTCATTTTTTTTCATTATTCGAATGACTAGCAGTTATAATTTGAATTATCCAAGAAAATTCAATTAATTGAAATGAATTAAAGAAATATAGAAAAAGTCCGAGAAATGTGCCACATTGGAACATGGAGTACCAGGTACTGTATGAGGACTGTAGGAAAAATTTGGAGGCCAAAAGGGGGGAAAAAATTAGGGTTTGCCGAGTGTTAAAAATTACACTCGGCAAAGACCCTCTTTGCCGAGTGCCAGATGTTTGCCGAGCGCTTGCTCTCTGGCACTCGGCAAAGATACTCCTTTGCCGAGTGTCCTATTTCTGGCACTCGGCAAAGAGGGTCTTTGCCGAGTGCCAGATGTTTGCCGAGTGCTTTACCTCTGGAACTCGGCAAAGACCCTCTTTGCCGAGTGTCCGATAAAAAGCACTCGGCAAAGTATGGGACACTCGGCAAAGACGCCGTCTCCGGTAGTGAATGCTCAAACCAAGCTCAAGCAATCTAAAACTCAATAAACCAAATCGACAGCCTTATTAATCACTTATCATATATAAATCAAGCTACATTTTAACTTAGTGCTCTGATGAACATGCAATATGGTAAATGATCAACTGAAAATTCTCAGGCAATTGATGAATAGCGAAACCGTTTTCAGAATTTGATTGTAACTACAAAACTATGCTTTGCATGGGTCGAAAACACGGGTAATATAAATGTTGTTCATATGCACATGTATATGGTTGCTGTGCATAGGTCCGGAGATGCTTGTGATTGAGCTAGGCATATCTTGGTGCACATATCCCGCTGTTTGACGGCTACACGGGTGCTGGTGAAAGTGGGAGACGGAATCTATTCTGTTGTGTCACTCAAAGAAGTCACGGTAGGGGGTTAATTAGAATTTCATCGGCCTGTCAAAGAGGGCCTGTGCCTTGGATTTCATCGGCTGTAAAATTCTACAGCATTTTTATTTTTTGTGTTTTGGTTCATTTGCAATTTACATCACATGCCTTGCCTTCGCTCGCACAGTCGCACGCGCACGATCATGCAAGGCATGTGCACGTCCGCTGAGACGCGCTTCCAGTTTAGTTTTCCATTTCATAGATTTTTTTACGAGGAATCCATTTCATAGATCTCTGTACATAAATGCGTGCAGATTACATGATGTCTTAGGAATTCGTTGCTGACAAGAGCCTGTGCGCGACGAAGACGCCGAGCGCGAACCCGGCGACGGCCGCGGTGACCATGTGCCCCTTCGCGCCGACCACCTCCGCCCACTTGGGCCCGGCCACGCACAGCACCATCTCCGTCCCGCTAGCCTGCACCTTGGGCACGGTCAGGGACAGCACGGTGCCGTCGAACCGGCCGGCGACCCCGTCGAGGTTGGCCGTTGGCGGCAGCTGAAACACCTTGTGGAACCGCACGCACCCGGCCGGACGCTGGACGCGGACCGTCAGGCGGCCGTCGGAGTACACTTGCACCTTGAAGTCTTCCTTCTTGAACCCTTATTAATTCGTGCATGTACACACAAGCATGAACACCGTGATCCCATCGATCTAAGGAGAATCGAGGTGTCGCCAATTACGAACCTATGCGCATGCGTGCGTGCGTGCGTGAGTTGATTTACCTGGTAGGTTGAGGCGAAGGGTGTAGCTCGCGGCTTCGACGAGCCACTCGACCTTGGGGTCGATGTCCGCGTCGCATGCCGGCGCAGCGCCGCAGTTCGCTGATGATCGCTGCGGCTTGCTGCACGCCATGCGCACAAGAACGACAAACGGATCGTGGTGGACGCAGGTATTTAGCGTGTGATCTGATCCGGCCGCCGGCGATGGATCGATGCTGAGGTGCCTCTTAAGTTACCGCCAAGACACCCAAGATAGCTAGATCTAGATGGCTTATATATATAGTACTATGCTGTTCGTGCGTGTTGGTTATTCGAAGCTTTTCTTGAGCGTCGCGGCAGCGAAATTTCGAGTTCAACGTCGACGTTTGGGCAAAGGCTAGGGATCTTTAGCAGCAGGTGCAAAGCTTTCGGCACGCATGCCCTCTCGTCTCGACAAAACCCAACGAAGTGCATCATTCGATGCCAAGCAAGATGTTGAGGACAAGATAGAAGGCTATTTTCATGTGTATTGCCCATTTTTCATTATTGGTTTTACTATATGTAAATTGCTTTACGAAATGTGACTTAAGCTCGTCACAAAGGGATAGTGTAAAATACACGGGTGACTCTTAAACTTGTCCCGCGATATCATCTCTTAAATTTGTTATGTGTACCACTTGACGTCCAAATCTTCATGATAAGCATATGCGTGCCTATGTGGCACGCTAAACTTGGCTCTAGACCAGTATTTATGCCGATTAGAGTGATTTGAACTTTGAGTGACATCTAAACTAGTTTAGAGACCTAGATGCACATTTTGCGACACCCATACAACATTTGTAGCTAGGTCCTTCCACCTTATCTCTTACAGCCTGGTCCTCCCACCTTATCTCTTCCTCTTTTCCCTGGTTCCCACACTGAACCGCCCCTCTCCATCTCCATCCACAGCCACCTCCAACACCTCTGCTTCCCGCCGCCGCAATCAATCGCCTCCTCCTCCCCATGCGGAACAGCCTCCGCCGCCATCACTCTGTCCCTGGCTCCGGCACGCTGTCGTCCCCTATGCACGCTACCTCCCCCGACCTCCTACACAGCCACCACCTCCTCCCTCTCCTGGCGTCGCCGCCAACGGCCCCCTCTCCTCCGTCGCCTACCCCACGAGTGGGGTCGCTAGGCTCCTCCTCACCCGCGCTGCTTCTCCTCCTCCTCCTCCTCTCCCACGATCCCTTTTCCCGATGTGAGGTATCCACAGCCAGGCCGACACCGGCGTCGCCTTCCATCGCCCATCCCTCGCTCCACCGCGCTCCTTCACACACGCTGAGCGCGCCACCTGTGGATGGGGAGAACGAGACGTGGCAATGGGTTGCCTCAGCGTCTTCCGCGTGCGACCGCCATCTCTTGTCGCCGTCGCCGACACCTCCCCCTCGCCACCGATGCTAAGTCAGCTCCCTCACCTCCACACCACCCCGGACGTCCGAGTTCAACAGTGAGCCAGAGGATGCAATGGGACGCAAGGTGCTACAGCTCGCGTGCGTTTCCCGGTGGTCACAGCAGTGTGTGACGTGTGGCATGCTACTGCATCCACCACATGGCCCTGGGACCCCACCGGCGAAGCACACGCACATGGCCTTGTAGAGAGGAGATGGCAGTGTTCACGCCATGGGCGGTCGGACGTGGGAGGTGCCTGACATCGACAAGGATGCGGTAGGGTCCTCGTGGCTGTTGAATCTGCCGCCAGCCCTCGTCGGTGTCATAGGTGAAGTGCTCCACATCTCCCACTCCAGCTCTCCCCGCGCCCTCTCTCCTCCACCTCCTCGTCCTCTCCAACCTTGCCAGACCATAGAAGGAGCAGGTGGCTGCGCGCGGCCATACCTGGGCATGGGAGAAGCGCTACGTTGGGGAGCTTGGAGCTATTTGGTATGGTAGCAGCAGCGAGACTGAGAGTGGAGATGGCACGGGGAAGTCCACACAGGGAACGCCCGCTGCTCCTCGCAGCCTCCTTCCCCGTACGCTCCCCTGCACTGAGATGAGGCATTGCCTGCTCGCAGGCGAGGCGCTCGATGAAATACCACTCTTGGCGATGAGGGAGAAGATTTTTTTTGTCAAGTCTTGTAACACTCGGATTTAAAAGAACAAATCAGATATATTTTATATGTACGTTAGTATTAAGTTTTATAAATACGGTGACTTCATAAGTGATAACATAACTATGTTATTACATAATGATAAGATTCAATAAAAAAACTCATATGTTTTAAAGAAAACATTAAGATAACTTCTAGCAGTAGTAGGTCTTTTATCTATTCACAGGTGTTGTTCGGGGAGCACTAGTTTAGAACATGATCTTCAGGTCGAAAACTTCATTCGACTAAAACTCAGCTCTATCGGTCGAGATGTCCTCGAAGTCCTCATCTTTTGAGCAGCATCAAGAGGTTGGGAGAAGACAACCGTGAGTATATTGAGCACTCAGCAAGTGTGGAAAAATATGACATGAATGCTTACAGCAAGAAAGGCTTGACTCAGATTTACTGCATCTATGCATCATAATCTAGGACTCAAAAATTACTTAGCATTCCTATTTACTATGTGTGATGACACCAACATAAAGGAACAGCTCATCGAATTCAATCCAACTACCGAACTTACCAGATATCCTATATCCGGCTTCCAACTCATCAGGGAATCACCACCCAACTACCCAAAACCAACCATCCAAGATCCCCACTAATCATGAAGAAGTCCAAGCCGTTCTTGACCGTAAGCACAGCTGATCGATCAGTTTGCAGAGTCTGCATACTTTACCCACGAGTCATGATCAACTCTTTTGGCGGCACTCGTCGGTACCTTACACACTTCTGAGGTGTGCGCCGAGAGATCACTACAAGGCCCTTACAAAGCACCTCTAAATCCGTAAACATCCACTAAGATTTCACGGCTAACAAGGATTATATCCCTGCAGATGCCCCCTCTTGTGCCACTCAACAGCCAAGTGGTGCATACAGAATAAGGAGGACATCTAATTAATTGGTCAGGCCGTACCATATAAGCATCGTGGTTACGCTGTTGTGCCGGGTTACATGTCTATAAACCGGTCCTTAGGATCTACAGCAGGTATTTGCACATCACCCAATACGCACACAACAGCCAGACCAACTAAACCAACCTGCTTAGATCCCTATGTTACATGGTTCTACAAAAGATTATCCAAATCGGTTCATGTTGTAAAGACCACTAGTCAGATTAACATTTAAACCACCCGACTTGACAGCATGACTAAGCATTTCTACCATTTTGACACTTAAACAACAACACAAGCGATAAGGATAATCATGAAAAGTACTAATAAACCATAAACATGGTATTCATATTGACAAGCATGCATTTAGAAAGTAAAAGACACACTTTCCTATAATAGGATCAATGTGATGAAGGACACTTTCCTTCAGCAGCGGGTTGCTCAAACTCTTCAAAGATTTGGTTCTGCAAGCTCACGTACTGCTCGTCTCCTATTGTAATCGCGCACACTGGAAACAAGCAAGCACAAACATCTAATAACAGTACACTAAACAAAATCAAGGTGGTATGAAAAGCCTACTAACGGATAGTACTCGCAGCTACAATCGCGTGAGCGTAAGAATCGCCTAAAACAGAGCTATAACGGAAAAGTTATGAGGGTTTTATGGTATCGGGGCTTGTCTGAAAAAGAACAAGGGCTAATTGTAAAAACAAAATGTTTTCTAGGGGCCTATTTGTAAAAGTTTAGGGACCTATATGCAGTTAAATAAAACTACATGGGCCTAAAAGTAAAATTCAAGTCACACACTCCCATAATCCGCCTTTTCAAGGGCTGAAAAGGGTCTTTTTTTGAAAATATAAAATTTTGGGGGTCTAAATGTTACCTAATTTCATATAATAAATTATTTATTTTTGAATTGAAAATCCTAATTACTGCATCAGCAAGCTGACTGGGCTCGGGTGGGTGACGTGGCCGACACGTGAAAGGCACGTGACGCTGACGTGGCCAACACGTGAAAAGCCGACTATGTGCACGTGGCGCGATCTTACTCGTTTGCGAAGGGGTATGGGCTGGTTTAATCGTGGCCGCTCATCTGCGATCAGACGACCGAGAGTGAAAGTGGGGTTTGGCGACCGGTGACGACAAGAAAGTGGTGGCGTCGCCGCGGGCATGGTCGGAGGACCGCTAGAGATACTCAAGAACGCGTTACAAGCTACCAAACTCAACAGGAAATGGCGCAATCGAACGAAATGACGATGGAGATTCTCACTATGGGATTCAGGGCGACCGAAGATGACTCAATGGTGGTTGACGACGGAGAGAAGCAGCGGCAGTGATCGGAGCTCGATGGGAACTCGGCTACAGCGACGGGGAAGCGGAATTGACAGTCGACGGAGCTCCCTTTAGGTCCTGCGATGCTGGAGGGACAGTCAGTGGGCCACGGGATGCGACGGAGGAAGCCAGTGACGGTGAGATGGCAGTGAGGCTTACCAGAGCTTAGCGAGATGGTGTTTCCGACGGTGGAGACGGAGAGCCGAGGGGTGGGAAGCATCCCCCAAGGCTTTGCGGTGCCGAAGACGGCCTTGGACGTGCCGGGGAGGTTCGACTGCGGCATTCTTTGAGTTCTATCTTTCTTTGGCACGAAGATAACCGGGGCTCCCCAGGGTGAGGTGCTGGGGCGAATAAACCCCCTGTCTAATAGCTCTTGGATTTGCTCCTTGAGCTTAGCCAACTGATTGGCATCCATTCTATACGGTATCTTATATATGGGAGCAGTGGCAGATACTAATCCAATAACGAACTTAATATCTCGGTCTAGTGGCATACCTGGCAACTCTTTGGGGAAGACATCCGGGAACTCATTGACTACTCTAACTTCCTTCACTGCCTTGGCCTGGTTGAGCTTGATATTCTCTCATGTTGCTGTTGTGGCTTTGAACTCCACCTTGGTGCCACATGTATGTGTCAGCTGAACTGTCTTGGTGGCACATCCTATCACTCCATTAAACTTGGCCAACCAATCCATTCCTAGAATAATATCTACCCCTTTAGATTACAAGATGATAAAATTTGTTGGAAATTCTACCCCTTTAATGGCAAGGATTACCTTATGGCATACATGCCTCTATTCCATTTCCCCGCCTGGAGAACTGACTATCAATCGACTTTTCATTATGGCTATCGGCAAACTATGCTTTTCTACGAACTTAGTTGAAATGAAAGAATGTGTTGCTCTGGAATCGAATAAAACTATAGTGGGATGAGAGTTGGTAGGGAACATACCAAGTACCACATCTGGGGTGTCCTGGGCATCCTCCGCTGCAACGTGGTTGACTCGCCCACTCATGAAGTTCTAACGAGGCTGCCGTTGTGGCTGACCTTCGGGGTGATTATGCTGCTGGTTGTTGGTCTAACCCTGCTATTTCTTATGACACTTATTGGCAAGGTGTCCAAAGTTCCTATAGTTGAAGCAAGGGCCAATGGTACTAGATCCCTAGTCAGTGTGGCCCTGCTGTTGCTGGTTCTGGTTCACTAGGTGTGGGCCTGGTAGCTGAAACACTACTCCTGCTAGGGCTGCTGCTGCCTTGGCTGACTGAAAGATCACAAGGTCTGGTTGGGTGCCCTCTGTTGCTAGTTCTAGCCTAACTGACGGTACACCAGTCCTGTGGGAGGTGGGTTGAAGCGGGGACGGGTGTTGCTGCCTGAAGACTGACCCTGCATCATCTGCTTGCGTTCTTCTCCTAAATTTTGCTTCTTCTTCTCCAGGATAAAGGCTCTTTCAACAAGTTTTTTGGAAGCTCAGGTACTCATTGGCTGAGAGAGAATACTAAAGTGCCGAGTTCAAACCTTCTAAGAAAAAATCTTGTTTATTCTCATCAGTGTCCACATCTCCAGGGGCATAGCGGGATAGCTGCGTAAATTTGGTAAAGTATTCACGCACTGACATGGGACCTTGCTTTAATCCAAGAAACTCCTTCCGTTTCAGTTTCACTTCCCCTACTGGCACGTGGTGCTTGCGGAAACTGTCCTTGAATTCTCTCCAGGTGATCTCTTGTGGGTTATCATGGGCTACAGTGTAAGCTACCCACCAATCTGAAGTTGGTCCTAAAAGCTGGTGAGAAGCAAAAAGGACTCTTTCCCTGCCTATACACTGAGAGATCTGCAGCTTACTCTCAATCATCTTGAGCCAATCATCGGTGTCCATGGACTCGACTGCCTGTGCAAACGTAGCTGGCTTGGTGCTTAGGAAGTCCTTTAGCTTGCTCTGTGGCTGCATTTGCAGTGGCGTTGGTGATGCCTGATAAGCTGGAGGTGCCTGTTGAAGTCTTGCCATGGCCTGCACCAGTCCCTGCAGAAACTGAGTCTGCACGACCATCATCTGCATTAGGTCCACTGGGTTCCAGTTGGTCCGCCTGTTCCATGAGGGGAACGTATCATGGTTGTTGTCCTGGGGGTAAGCATTGGGGTTACTGCCTTCAACGTTGTTCCTGTTGGCGCCAGCAATGTTTGTAGCCCTCATGATCACCATTGACGGTTGCCAAGACATGAGATTGAGAAACAAGAACAGGGCAGGACAAATGAAGCAAACGAAGGACTCATAAGCTAATATATATAGATCGAAGACGGATACAAATGTGAAAGACAAACTTTCACATCGCATCGACACACACAAAGCAAACCTAACACACAAGTTCACAGCATCTAAAGCAAACAAGTCCATTACATCATAAAACAACTGATTCTAAACGACGCTAAACTGCTACTAGGGGAAAAACTGCTAGCTCAGGAACTGCCGCCACCCTTAGAAAGGTCCTGCGGTGCAACAAGCAGAGTGGCGTCGAGGCAGAGCTTCTTGCGGGAGGGAGAGTGGGGCAACTCTGGCTCGGGCATCTCCTCTGGTTCCTCCTTCGAGTCATCAGTCATCATAGCATGAAGGGTGTGAATCCTCTCCTCTGCCTTAGCGAGCCTCAGGTGCACATCGTCTAGCTCGTCAAGGGCTCTGTCTAGCTCCTGAGTCAAGGTGTCGGTGAGGTGAACCTGCTCCACCAGTCTGGCATCACCCTCCCTGTTGGTGCCGGCAAAGGTGACCTCCAAGCTGCCACTCCTACACTACAGGTAGAAGTTGTACTGCGTAGTCTGAATAGTGACATGGTACTCTGTGTAGATGATTGAAAGTGCCTGGCGAGCTGCATCACAGATCCCAGCTGCAAAGGTCTCTCTTAGTGCGAGGGCTGAATAGATCCTGCGCACCCCATGGCCATCGTCGTCCGAGCGCTTCTCAAAGACGATCACCTCCACCATCTAAGCGTAGCCATGGCCACTGAGCAGGGTCCTGATTCCCTTTTAGATCAGGGCCTCCTGATAGCCCCAAGCCTCAAGGATCGTCCAAAGCTTGCGAGGAAACTCTCCCGCCCGAAGTACAGAAGAGTGAAACTCAGCAGGCGGCTGAAACACCCAAGTAGTCTCTGTGGGAGCTCTAGCAGGAACAAAGACTCCAACCTGCTTGCGGGGCGTCTGCTTCGTGCGAGCCATCTAAAATTTTGAAAGAGAGAAATGAGTCAGTAACCATTTTACAAAGATTTTATAAATAACAACAATAGAAAGGAGGTAGAACGACACTAGTAGAGTGAAAGATTTTTAGAAATTAGTTTTTTATAGAGATATGTTCTTAATAACAACCATTTCTAGCTAGGCTTGCATCCTATGGTCAACACGGCTTTGATACCACCTCCGTTACACCCGGTTTCAAAAGAACAAACCAGATGCATTCTAAATGTATTCCAAGATCAAGTTTCATACATGCGGTGACTTCATAAGTGATAAAATAACAGTGTCATTATATAACGATAAGATTCATTACAAAAAGACTCGTAGGTCTTAAAGAAACACTAAGATAACTTCCAGTGGTAGCGGGTCTTCCATCCATCCACAGGCGTTGTCTGGGGGGACGCTAGCCTAGAACATAGTCTTCAGGTCGAAAACTTCCATTGCCTATAACTCAGCTCGATCAGCCAGGATGTCCTCGAAATCCCCATCTTCTGAGTAGCATCAAGAGGTTGAGAGAAAGCAAGCATAAGTACATGAAGCACTCAGCAAGTGTGAAAAAATATGATATGAAGACTTAAGGTAAGAAAGGCTTGACTCAGATTTACTGCATTTATGCATCATAATCTAGGACTAAATGACTTAGCATTCCTATTTACTATGTGTGATAACACCAACATTAAAAGAACAGCTCATTGAATTCAATCCAACTACCAAACTCATCAGATATCCTATATCCGGCTTCCAACTCATCAGGATACCACCACCCGACTACCCAAAACCAACCATCCAAGATCCCCACTAATAATAAAGAAGTCCAAGCCCGCTCTTGACCGTGAGTATGGTTGATCGATCAGTTGTATACTCTGCAGAGTCTACATACTTTACCCCACGAGTCATGATCAACTCTTTTACCGGCACCCGTCGGTACCTTACACACTTCTGAGGTATGCGCCGAGAGATCACTACAAGGCCCTTACAAAGCGCCTCCAAATCCGTAAACACCCACTAAGATTTCACTGCTAACAAGGATTACATCCCTGCAGAGGCTCCCTCTTATGCCACTCAACAGCCAAGTGGTGCGTACAGAATAAGAAGGATATCTAATTAAATGGCTAGGCTGTACCATATAAGCCTCGTTGTTGTGCTATTGTGCCAGGTTACATGTCCATGAATCGATCCTTAGAATTTACAGTAGGTACTTGCACATCACCCAATACACACACAGCAGCCATACCAACTAAACCAACCTGCCTAGATCCCTATGTTCCATATTGCTACAAAAGATTACCCAACCTGATTCATATTACAGAGACCATTAGTCAGATTAACATTTAAACCACCTAACTTGACAACATGACTAAACATTTCAAACCTTAACACTTAAACTACAGCTCAAACGATAAAGATAATCATGTAAAGTACTAAACACGCCCTCTGTCCATGGGGTGGTCAACGGGCTTTTAGGCTCAGTCCATGGTCTATGGACTAACCGTGGGCTACACAGAGAGGTATATGGTGCACCGGGAAGTGGTAGGCGGGGTTCACGGGCTTATCGATCGTGGTGAGCTAGAGGCAGGTGTCTACGGTGGACTGGTGCTCATGGGCCGGTGCTAACTAGGAAGCAGGGCCAGGGAATAAGTGTGCGCCACATCGGTTAAAGGGATCCAACGTTGCGGCCACGTTGGCACGGAGGGCTCGAGCCACCGGAACAGGGAGAAGGGACGACTTCCGAAGTGGTGGCTAGGAGCGTCGAACCTCAACTTAAATTACACCAGGGCGATCCTCGTGACAAGGCAGAGATGATGCAGGGTCCCACGTCACCGATAAAAAGGCCGGAGCGGTAACGGAAGCTCATTGAACTTTGTGGCGGCGATGATTCATAGTGGTTTCTCGCGAGGAGGGCTTTTCATGGGCTTTATGCTATTGGGAAGGCATCTACGGCCTACACTGAAGCTAGCAGGAGGTTTAGCTTGGCCGGGACGACACCACCGGCGGCCAGCAGTGGGAGAGAAAGGCGGAGACCATGGTGTGCTCGGTGTGGTGAGAGTATGGGCTATGAGAGAGGGAGCAGAGGCTCAGGGAGGGATGGACGGGCTCTGGTGGAGCTTACCAGGTGGTCAGCTGAGCTGGGGGCGGTTGGAGCTGGGCCGGTGATGGAGAATAAGCGACGACGACGGCGGTGGTCTCCTCAGGCTTCGGTCGATCTCTCCCTCCTTCGGCTCCCGGACTGCTAGGAGGGGTGAGGAAGTGAGGGGAGAGCACCAGGAAACTAAAGAGGCGGAGAGGATGCGGAGGGACTCACCAGCAGTGGTGAATTGCGATGGCGGCTAGCGGTGGGGAAGAAATAGAGAGGCTCGATGGAGGGGGGAAATTGAGAGTGGAGGAGAGAAAAGGGAAGGCAACAAGCAGTGCTGTGAGGCGAGGAAGAGCTTGACAGAGCTATTTATAGTTGAGGAATGGCGGTTGAGCTCACCGGATAACATCGGAGCGGAGGAAAAATTATCCCACCAGCGTGCTCGCATCGATGGGACATGACGGTAGGGTGATGGCGTGCAACAGACGTGCTCCTGCATTGGGGCAACGACATGCGACACGCTAGAGCTCATTACTATGCTCTCTGCAGCGGCCTCGATGAGACAAGAGCGGAGGAGATGGGAAAGGACGCGAGAGGGGGCAGAGCGGCCATGGCAGAACGGCTGCACATGTGCATGGTTATGTGTGAGTGAGGTGCCATGATGGCACGACAGCGCTACACCGACTGGTTTGCTGACACACCTGCCTGCGTTTCTGCGGCGTTGTCTCGGCTCAGAGAGAGAGAGGATAGAGATCGAGCGCGGGAGGGGAGAAGTAGATGGGAGCGATGAAGGTGACAGGCGGCTTGAGCATGCGCGGAAGAGAGGGAGAGATGGGATGGGCCCGATAGGGGAATGGAAAGAAAAAAAAAGGAGGAGGGAGGCACTGGGTTGGGCCGGACTGAGGGGTAGGAGAGAGGGGATGGGTTTCGGCCCGAGGATGGTTTAGGAATTTAGAAATAGGTTTTATATTTTTAGTGAAGGAGCAAAGTTCCATTTTGAAAGGAATTCAAATTTGAACTGTCAAATAAACTCCAAATAGAAATCCAAGAAAAACTAAAAATGCAGAATTTGACTTTGTGTAAGTTTTTGAATTCAAAAATTTTATTTTGGTATGAACTCAAACTACTTTGATTTGCTTCAATGGGAATTGTTGTAATGTTTCAAAAAGTTCAAAATTTTCGTGGTTTTTAAATGCTACCAAAACACAGGGTGTTACAACAGTGAAGGAGCAGTCATAGGCTGAGGAACACCAATACGTGAAGGGAGAGATTGTTGCAATAACCCCTATTTAATTAGCTATAAAATATCACCACACTTTCAACTGAAAATAGAACACTTTGATTCTATTTTGTATCTAGTGTTTGATATTCAAAAGAAAAATCATGAATCGTCGGTGTTTCGCCTCACCGGGTGGCGTATATGGCAGTCCCTCACGATGAGCGCGCTCTGTAGCGTTAGCGGCGCCTTGCCGTGCTCCGAGGGAGTTGGGATGGATGAGGATGAGGAAGTACAGCATCCAACATGTCCTCATCTCACGACGGTGTGAGTCTTTTTGGCGGCAGCAGATGGTGAATACAAACGAAAATAACTAAGAATCGGTGCCCGTTGGAGAAGATGGGAAGTCAGAAATGAGTTGGTGCGGATCCAGGGCTAGGGTGCTCAAGCTCAACCACCACCCTTGGTGCTCTACGTAGAGGAAGCAGAGATAGGATGGTGAATAAGAAGGGGCATGGGAAGGAAGGAGGAGATGAACCAACCCCGCTGGTGCTCTACGAAGAAGGAGAGATAGGAGGGTGAATAAGATGGGGTATGGAGAGGAAGGAGAAGATGAACCCTTATACCACCGGTTACAATTGTAATTGTATAGAACGATGCTCACATCAAGCTAAAAATGTCGTCTTTATGTATATATCCATGTCGTCGTGATCGATCATGCATGTACACGCACACGACGAGAAGGCATGTTTGAAGTTTAATTCCTTGCGAAGAGCCTGTGGGAGACGAAGACGCCGAGCGTGAAGGCGGCGACGGCCGTGGCGATCACCTCCTTCTTCTTGCCGACGGCCTCCGCCAACTTGAGCCCCTTCTCTGCCGCGCACTCCTTCCAGCGCCCGCTCTTCCTCTCCCTCTCCGCCTTCGCCTTCGTCTCTGCCACCCAAGCCTCGACCCTGCGTGCCGCCTCGCGGGCGACCTTCGCCCTGTGATCGGCCGCCCTGGCCTTCTCGTCCTGAATCTCCTGATCTCGATGAGGTCCTTTCGTGTTCGCGTACGGCGGCGGCGCCTTTGCCTTCGGGTCGTCTTCTTCCACCTCTTTGCTTCTCACCGTCAAGCTCGCCCTCTCCGCCTCGATCCTCCGCTCCGTCTCCGCATCACTGCCAGCCTTGGCCGCCTTGTCCTCCTGCAGATCTTTTGGCTCGTCGGCGTCTTCTTCCCCCTTGGCCTCCGGCAGCGACGCTGGCAACTCGACGGCATCCGATTGCAGCAGCTTGGGCACGGTGAGCGTGAGCACGGTGCCGTCGAAGCGGCCGGTGATGGCATCGAGATTAGCCGTGTTGGGCAGCTGGAACACCTTGTGGAGCTGCAGCGCTTTCCCCGAGCCGGCGCCTCCTGGCGCGCGCTGTCCGAGGACGATCAGGCGGCCGGCGGCATCCACGTGCACCCGAAAATTCTCGTTCTTGAACTCTTCAATTTAGTTCAACCAAGAACAAGAACGTAAGTACCAGAGTTAGCTCCATTTTGATCATGTCGACGTACGTCAGGCATCGTAGACACACAACGCAGGCACCTGGGAGGTCGAGGCGGAGTAGATAGCTGCCACCGTCGTCGAGCCACTCGTAGACGGGGTCGAACTTGCCGCCGCCGTCGCGCGGCTGCTGAGGCGCCGCCGGTGTTTGCCTTCTGGCCATGGCCGGCCGGCCGGCTTAGACAGTTAGATCGAGATCGATGGCGTGTGCTTCTGCACGCACGTTGATGGTATTCAGCTCGCTCGTGACCTTGCAGGAGATGTACCGTGCAGTTCTGGGCTTCTGGCTGCCCGATAGATATACCACAAGCTGAGAGTCCGAGACATGCAAGCTTAGCCTGTTACTCATTCCAAGCTTTTCTTGACGGCAACAAAATTCTCCCTCTTTTCCTTTCGAAAAAAAAACTCTCTCTTTCTTTGAGACGACGGATAGGGTAAGAAATGTTTCAGGGTTAAGGATAGGGAATCTCTGCTCCCGATGGATCGACAACATATACATGTGTTCCGTTGCCTTCCGGCGCGCGGCACGGCACCGGGGCTACCTGCTGCACTACGTTTTCATCGCAGATCGCACGAACACGAAAGAGCGACGCAATGTGTGATGCTCAGCGCCTGCCGCATGTTTGGCTTCAACAGGCTATTAACCGATTGATTGGTCTAAAAAGAAGTTGCGAGAAAAAAGATTAACCGGTTACCGTGGATTAAATTACACGAAAGAAATGGTCGGCAATTTGGTGGTTCAGGCAGTGGGAACCTTTACCAGCAAGTGACTGTGATTAAGAAGATTTCCAAACCGCAAACAGCAAAACCGCTAGCAAACACCTGTCTAGATTTACAAGCGCAGCTCTTGCAAATCTGGCTTTAGTTATGAACGTTAAATTCATTCCTCAAGTTGGAAGCGACCTGTAGAAATTCATTCCTCAAGGTCCCAGGAGATCAAGGAATGAAAAGTGAACACAAAATGTTCTCCATCATATTACACAAGATTAACAATGGGTCTCAATCACCAGAAATTATTAACAGAAGGTGCTGAGGATCAAAACATAAGGTCAATCCTAATATTTGCCTATGAAACAGATCATGGAGAAAAAATATATAATTCAAGATCAAAATGATGCCGCAAAGATGACTTTGGGCCATGTTTTTTCGTGTTATTCCAACCCACTAGAACTGAAAAGAAAATCCTAGAGCCCAAAACAGTTGGCATTAATGCTTGAGAACCAAGGACAGGCCAACTTTCGTGCTCTTTTCAGTTGCCTTGGTGTCGATCTCACCAGAGACGGTGACGAACGACTTGGGACGCCATTCATGCTGGACGAGGGCACTGGCCATGCCATAGTTGTTGAAGCGTGCCTTTACAGTGGTGTGGGGATCCAGCGAATGCTGAGAACCAAATATTAGAGTGCTCTCATTCCTTGAGAAGCTGTGCGACAGCTCAGCTCCAACAGCAGTGCCTGAATGGTGCTTTACCAAGTGGTAGTACGACGCAGTCAAGGTATCACCATGATTGTTCCTGCCAAAGATCTGTGAGGTTATTTATCACATTAAAATTAGTGTGAGAATATTGTCCACTAAGGACATTGAAGCAGATATCTTAGTCTGGATTACAGTGCTGAGCAGTACATACAATATTATTTACTGGCACATGGTAGCACACCAAATAAATAATACTTACAGATGAAGGGACGCAATAAGATCTGGATTGGTGAGGCTCAGGGCGGCATTGTACTTGGTGAAATTGCTAGTTGCTGTATCAAATGAAACATCAACACCAACTGAGAGTGCTTTGCTTCCAAAGACGCCAGAAAGGATAACCGTAGGGTTGGAATTAAGCCCAACGCTTGCATTCACTCCAGCATACTCATGCAGGTACTGGAGTTCAAGCTGATAAGACAGACAAAAACAGGATTAAGTGATATACATCAACAGTCACCATGTTGGACAAAAGAATTGAGCAAATTAAGTGATGCCAAAACTTTACCTTCCCTGACCGCTGGTCTGGAACAACCAAGCTGAGAATGGACTTGAGCCCTGGAGTTCCAAACTCATCGACTGTGACTGTCGTCAAAAGCTGGAAGATATAAAATTCATAAGCAAACTCTCAAGGAAATATTGTATCCACACAAGTCACAAGAAAAGATTTTGAGACATAAAAAACAGTTCACTATACAAACCAAAATTCAATGTCAAGCAAATGCAGCTATTATTTCTCATAAACATGTTCTGTTTAGGAACAAGAGAAGTGGAGCACCATGGCTTACATCTGACTCTGAGTTTGTTTTCACATCAACTGTCAAGTTCTTGCTCTTAATTTGGGTTTGCAGCTCGCCGAAGATGGACTCGTTTATCCTTGTTCCTGCAGCTGTGATTGCCTGTATGCAAAACCAAGATCATCAAAATGGAACACAAATCACATGCTACTTATAAAGATACGCTGAATTGAAAATGTATACCCATCCTCTAATGGTCTGCTCGGTAAAATGTTAGTAATAAGTAACTGATAGCATGTACTTAAGTTTTATTGCATGGAAGAAAATATTAGAGTTTATTTATATTAGGCTTTCCATCTATTATTGTACTTGCCTAGTTTAGTCCCTCTAATTGAGGATTGTAATCTCATGTAATCTTGTCTTTTGGCTATTAATAGAATGCCACCCCTGCCTTTGGCTGCGTGGTGATTGCTCTAATTCTACATGGTATCAGATTTCCCTTTCCTTCCTGAGCTTCTTCCGCTGCTCCTCCTCTGTTTCTCACCCGCCGCTGCTGCTAGCCCTAGTAGCCGCCACCTCCCATGTCGGCCCCGGTCACCGACGTCACGGACGTCGCCGCCGCCGCCTCTAGCGGTAACACCTCCAGGGTGCACGTCGCGCCGCCGATCGTCCTCAACCCGTACTGCACCATCATTGTCAAGTCTCACGTGTCAACAACCCTCGACATGAAGACGGCGAACTACTCCCGCTGGTCCAAGTTCTTCCGGACCATGTGCACCAAGTTCGGCCTTCTCTCCCACATCAATGTCACGCACCCGGACGACCCCGCCTAGACCCTTGCGGATTCCGCCGTCCTCAGCTGGTTGTACGGCTCTGTCGTCGACGACGTCCTGGACTCCGCGATGGCCGATGATGAGACAGCCCGCGACCTTTGGGTCGCGATCGAAGCCCTCTTCCGCGACAACAAGGAATCACGTGCCGTCTTCCTAAGCAACCAGTTTCACTCTCTTCTTCAAGGTGATCAGTCAATTGCCGATGCTCTCCACGACATTGGCCACCCCGTCTCCGACTCGCAGCTCGTCCTCAATTTGCTACGCGGCCTCAACCCCCGCTACTCCAACACCGCCGACGACATCGCCAACTCGACACCGTTCCCCTCCTTTGCTCGGGCTCACTCCATGCTATCTCTCAAGGAGACTAGCCTTGCCAACGAGACAAAGATCGCCACCGAGACGGCTTTGCTTGCCGACGACTCCTCATGCAGCTAGTCCGGCTGCCGCTCCACCACGATGCCTGCTCCAACTGCTATGGCCGCCTCCCCTGCCTCCAACGCGGACAATGGAAGTCGCGGCGAGCGCAACCGCCGTGGCAAGCACAGCGCCGGCACTGGTGGCCCCTCGGGCAAGCGCACGACTCCACCGGCCGGTCCCTGGTTCTGCTTCAACCCATGGTCCGCTCCTGGTGCCGGTTAGTGGGCCCCCCATGGCGGTCAGTGGCTCCCGTCGCCAGCCCCGGGCCTCCTCGACACTCCGCCACAGGCGCACACCGCCTTTGCGCCTCTTCAACCCTACACTACACCAACATGGGACCAGCAGGGGCTGATCACCGCCCTGAACCAGCTCGTTGTCCAGGGACACGACGGATGGGTTGTGGACAGCAGCGCCACCTCCCACATGGCGTCCAATGGCAGTATCCTCCTCACTTCTCATTCCCCACCTAACACGGCTGTCACTATTGGCAATGGTTCACGTCTACCCATCACCTCTAGCGGTCACACTCTTCTTCATACACCTAACACAATTTTTTCTCTTTGTGATGTTTTTGTTGTTCCTCATTTAGTTCGCAATCTCCTCTCTGTTCAAAAGTTCAGTCATGACAATAATTGTTCCCTCGAGTTTAACGCTTTCGGTTTTTCTGTTAAGGATCTCCAGACGCAACGAGTGATGCTTCGCTGCAATAGTGAGGGCGACCTCTACACCATTCCTGTTGTCGATTCTCCTACCACTGCCAGCGCCCACCTCGCCATCTCCTCCCAGTTATGGCACCAGCGTCTCGGTCATCCCGGCATTGCATCCCTTGCTAGTTTGCATAAAAGTTCGCTTATTGCATGTAATAATGTAGCTCGCTCTGCCAATCCTGTCAGCTTGGTAAACACGCGCGCCTACCTTTTGCTACATCAACTTCACGCACTTTTGCACCTTTTGAGCTTGTCCATTGTGATGTGTGGACCTCTCCTGTGGCTAGCATATCTGGTTCGCTCTATTATTTGGTCGTTGTTGATGATTTCTCTCATTTTTGCTAGACCTTTCCGCTTAACAAGAAGTCTGACGTTCACCAACACATAGTAGACCTCGTTGGCTACGCCAGCACACAGTTCGGCCTCCCCCTAAAGTCCGTTCAGGCTGACAACGGCCGCGAATTTGTAAACCACACCAACACATCCTTCTTTGCTTCCCGCGGCATCACTTTGCGCCTCTCTTGCCCTCACACCTCCTCACAAAAGGGCAAAGCCGAGCGGATGCTACGCACGCTCCTCCTTCATGCTCATATGCCTCCTAGGTTCTAGGCCGAGGCCTTAGCTACTGCCACTTATCTTCTCAACCGATGTCCCTCCTCCTCCACCAGTGATGCTATTCCCTACACCCTTCTTCACCAAACGCCACCACAATACAATCATCTTCAGGTTTTTGGTTGCCTTCGTTTTCCAAATTTATCCGCTACTGCTACTCACAAACTTGCTCCTCGCTAGCGGCTTGTGTCTTCCTTGGTTACCCCCTCAGCATAAAGGATATCGCTGCCTTGACCTTGCCACAAACCGAGTCATCATATCTCGCCATGTCGTGTTTGATGAGAGCACCTTCCAGTTTGCCAGCAGTGGTCGTTTGCCTATGTCTTCTCCTGTCACTAATACTGACTTGGACTGCCTAGTCGATGATCTTGCCATGCCGGTGCCTTGCACTGCTACCGTGGCACCCTTCCAGGTCTCTCCGGCGACAGCTCCACTCTCGGGTGTTGAGCGCTCGCTACCAGCCGCATCTGGCGTGGCCTCTGAGGCGCCGGACCGCCCACCCGTGCGTCTAGTCTACACCCGACGGCCACGTGCGGCGTCATCCTCGGCCGAGGTTTTGCCGCTGGTCGCACCGACACTGGCCTCTCTGCCGGTTGTCCAGCCAATTCCTCTAGACCCTGCGCGGGCTGCCCCGACATCTGCCCCAGCCACCTCGATGTCTCACCAGATGATTACACGGTCCCATGCAGCCACGGACCCCTCGGTGGAGTTCTTCTCCTTGACGGCTCAGCTTGCTCCTACCTCTGCCATCACGGCCAACTACCGCAGCGCCCTCGCCAATCCCAATTGGCGTACTGCAATGGACAACGAGTACAAGGCTCTTATGGACAACAATACATGGCGCCTCGTCCCTCGTCCACACGGCGCCAACATCATCTCCGGAAAGTGGATCTTCAAGCATAAGTTCCACTCCGACGGTCGTCTGGCTCGCTATAAGGCGTGCTAGGTTGTTCGTGGCTTCTCCCAGTAGCATGGCGTCGACTACGTCGAGACCTTCAGTCCAGTGGTCACGCTCCTGGCCGATTCATCAGCTTGACGTCAAGAATGCCTTCCTTCACGGCACTCTCGACAAGATGGTCTATTGTCAGCAACCCTCCGACTTTGTGGATCCTACTCATCCTGACCATGTGTCTTCTCCAGAAGTCCCTCTATGGCTCCCCGGGCGTGGTACCAGCGGTTCGCCACCTACATCCACCAGCTCGATTTCGTCGCGTCCTCCTCCGACACGTCCCAGTTTGTCCTCCACCAGGGGACCGACATGGCTTACCTACTGCTATATGTCGACGACATCGTCATCACCGCTTCTTCTACAACACTTCTTCAGCGCCTCATCAGCCGGCTCCGCTCGGAGTTTGCCATGACGGACCTCGGCGACCTGCACTTCTTCCTCGGCATCTCTGTCACGCGCTCTTCTGACGGGTTGTTCCTGTCCCAGCGGCAGTACGCCGTCGACCTTCTCCGCCGCACAGGCATGGCTGAGTGTCACCCCACCACTACATCGATGGACACTCATGCTAAGCTTTCTGGCCTTGGCGGTGCCCCTGTTGCTGATCCATACGAGTACCGGAGCCTTGCAGGGGCCTTACAGTACCTAACGCTCACCAGTCCGGACTTGGCGTACGCCGTTCAGTAGGTGTGTCTCTTCATGCATGCTCCACGGGAACCGCACCTTGCACTGATCAAGCGCATCCTGAGATACATCAAGGGTACTCTCGACGCTGGTCTACACACCAGCCTATCGCCAGCGACATCCCTCACCGCCTACTCCGACACCAACTGGGCTGGCTGCCTAGACTCCCGACGCTCTACCTCCGGCTACTATGTTTTTCTCGGAGACAACCTTGTGTCTTGGTCCTCCAAACACCAAACCACGGTGTCTCGCTTGAGTGCAGAGGCTGAGTACCGCGCTGTTGCTCATGCCATCGCTGAGTGTTGTTGGTTGCGGCATCTCCTTCAGGAACTCCATGTTCCACTTGTTTCGGCCATCGTGGTGTACTGTGACAATGTCAGTGCCATTTACATGTCCACCAATCCAGTACAACACATGCGGATGAAGCACATTGAGATCGACATTCATTTTGTCTGTGAGAAGGTCTCTCTCGGCGAGGTTCGCGTCCTGCACGTGCCCTCCTCTCATCAGTTCGCCGATATCATGACAAAGGGTCTTCCGACCCAGCTGTTTCAGGAGTTTCGGTCTAGTCTTTGCATCCGGTCTCCTCACATTGCAACTGCCGGCGAGTATTAGAGTTTATTGCGTATATTAGGCTTTCCTTCTATTATTGTACTTGCCTAGTTTAGTCCCTCTAATTGAGGATTGTAATCTCCTGTAATCTTGCCTTTTGGCTATTAATAGAATGCCACCCCTACCTTTGGCTGCGTGGTGATTGCTCCAATTCTACAGAAAAAAATGATACACGAATGCACGATGCAATTACAGCAAAACATAGGGAAAAAATGATTATTTCATTTGACAACAGCAAAGCGACAGTAATACAAAGATTTAATATCCTAAACGTCCACGATACTTAAGTATACAGATTCCAAACATGAGATCCCCCACGCATTCTATGCAACACTAAACAAAAGACGAGGATGACTCTGCAAAGAATCGTCAAAAGCGATCAATTCGATCGGCCTGGTGCTAATGTGTTCCTTCTACTGTAAAGATTCCATCGATGTGAGGAATCCAAAAGGAACCAAACAGTAGACACTCCTCTACGGCACGAAATGGCCGGATTGTTAGGGGGAGACAAATTCTGGAGAAGAAGAGAGGGACGAGAGAGAGCACTCACGACGCCCTGGGGGGAGCAGGTAGTGAGGGTGAACTTCTGGTGCGTGTTGTAGTCCTTGTACAGCAGATCTGCGCGCAACCGGTCATCGCAACATTCAAGATCAGGCGGTTCTTGGCACCGAACAACAAGAAGAACAAGAACAAAACCAGGCGCAGAGAAGGCGGGCGAGACCTCTGGTCTTCTTGCCGATGTCGGAGTAGAGCCCGGGGGCCATATCGGCGGCGGGCGGCGGGGCGCGGCGAGAAGGAGACGAGCGAGCGATCTGTTGGAGGAGGGCGGAGGCGGCGACCAGTTGAACCGGAGTCGCTGCAGATCTTGCTTCCTCTTTTATTTTATTTTTTCTGAGTCGGACGGCTGGCTGGCTCGTATGATGGCGTCGCGGAGAGCAGACCGCGGAGGCGGGCAGCTAGGCCAGGCTGCCATGGGACCCACCTCCACGTCACTCGTGTGCTGCTCGCGGACGGTCGTCTCACACGTGGACGGGCTTGTTGGGTCGCGGGCCGGCCCGCGATTAGCTCGGATGTTCTGACAGGTACATGGTTGGGCCGTGAGATGTTTAAATAATACCAGCTAATTATACGGTAATTGAGCCGTGCAGTATGTATATATTTGTAACTACAATATTTTGGACCTGTGGTGAGGTGAGAAATACAAATTTTCGTAATAAAAACTATCTAAAATAGCAAATGAGTAATATATCTTCTCATATCTCCTCATATACAACACGGATCATCAATATACTCTCTCATAAAAAATGAAGTATTAGTAATATTATCACAAAAGTCATTTATATCTCCATCTTTGTCTCCTAATACATTATTTTTCCTTCCAAGAGAAGAAGATTGTTGACCGTTGGGACGACGGCGGGGAGGGAGCGGCGTCGGGTAGAGGGCGACGGGGAGAGGTGATGGCGTGGATGGAGCGGGCGGAGGGGCGCGGCGATGGAGAGGGGCGGCGTCGGGGGAGGGAAGATGCCTGGGCGGGCGGCTGGGAGGAGATCGGAGAGACCAAATAGAATAGAATAGAATGACGGGGAGAAAAAAAGAATAGTTTGGAAATAGTAATAGTATTGATAGGTAATTATTCTAATATTGTGTGTGTACTTTTATGTTTTTTATAGTTATAATCTGAAAAAAAAATAGTAGAAGATAGTTTGTAGATTGTGGCAGAAAAGGATATTGGATTTTAGAAAACATATTGTACAATTTACTTGTGGGAAAGAAAAGAGATAACGATGGCAGGTACAGCAAAACTTTGTGGAGGCGTTTTCATGTGAATCTTTTGAATTTTACGACGTATATATGCATACCTCGAAGGCCATATGTCACTCGTACAGGTTCAGCACACGGTACAAAGAAGAAATCGACGCTCCAAAACATGTACGCATCTCCAGTACAAAGCATGTACATAGGAACAAGAAATAGACAGGCACGGTGGACTGATCGGGCGCGCGGGGCGATAACCTTGCTCTGGCGCCGGGGACGTGCGCGGCGGCCTGGAGGCTGGAGCACGCCTTTGCGGACCTGCATGGCCATGTCGTGGACGGCGGCGGGGCCGTGCGGGATGAACACCTTGGTTGTGGCGCTGATGTCCCTGATGGTGTCGAAGTACTGAGTGGCGAGGACCATGTCCATGACGGACTTCTCGTCGGGCACGAACTGGCGGAGGCCCTCCACGATGGCTTGCCGCTATCGCACCACGCCGACGCCCACCAGGTACTTGGACTCGGCATTCCCCTCGGCACGCTTTACCTGCTGGATCTTTTTGCCTCCCGACAACTTCATCTCCTCCCACCGCTCTAAAGACTTTATCCCCTCTCACCGCTCCCCCGCCCTACTCCTCCAGCCATCTCTGGCGGCGGAGAGCCGTCAGATCGTCCTGTCACAAACTTAATGGATCAAGCACACGATTCACACATGAGTAACACTCAATTCGGCCAAATCAGTAGCTCACAACACCACATGAGTCACCACGCAATCTGGGTACATATAGGAGAAGAAGAATTCGGAATGGTAAGAGTAATTAGATTGGGAGAGAAGCAGTAGACGGGGAATCGGAGATAGTGGCAAGAGTAAAGGATTAGGGATAAAAGGAGTTCAGAGGAGGGAGGAGCTCTAGAGAAGTAAGAAGGCAAGTCTGTTTGGTATTTGTCGGTGACATAGGAATCGGGGGTCTCTGAGTCCCGAGGTCAGGACAGCAGAGTGCCACGTGGCGCTCTTCCTCGGAGGTTATCTCTCCGAGGTCTGAGAAGATCAAGTTCCGGGAGAGGGTGCTCGGGGCCATGAACAGTGGTCCCCGAGTACCCGAGTTTCCCGATGACCTGAGGAGGCCGAGTTCTGGGAGAGGGTGCTCGGGGTCATGAACAGTGCCCCCCCGAGTACCCGAGTTCCCCGATGATAAGAAAAGTCAGTTCCGGAAGAGAGTGCTCGGAACCGTAAACAGTAGCCCCCGAGCACTCGAGTTCCCCGAGAACCCGAGCAGTCAGTTCCGGGAGAGAGTGCTCAGGGCCGTGAACAGTGGTCCCCGAGCACTCGAGTTCCCCGAGGACCCGAGCAGTCAAGTTCCGGGAGAGAGTGCTCGGGGCCATGAACAGTGGTCCCCGAGCACCCGGTTCCCCAAGGACCAAGAGAGGGTATATCCGGGAGAGAGTGATCGGGGCTGCGAACAGTAATCCCCGAGCACTCACAGTTCCCCAAGGGCCTAAGAAGTCCTTCGCCGGTGGTCCCCACGGAGGCTCAGCGGTGAGGTGTCAACTGGTGAGAGGCTCGATGCTGCATTTAAGAGGACGCGTGGCCTGTCACTTCCAACCACTCCCCCCACGCCTGCTGTCAGTCCCTGCCACGGCCTGACAGGGAGGTGTGGGGACATTTAATGCACGGGTCCCATCTCACGTCATCCGGTGCGCCTCGGGATAACGTCGCAGAGCTCAAGGCAGCACCGCCTGCCGCCCTGCTGTGTCAGGCCTGCTCTGACCAGGCGGGCACGCGGGGCTGCTTGGTGGCTGCCTGGTGAGCCCTCCCCGCAGCACTCGCCGAAAAGCAAAATGATGACGAACAAGACTGGACGGGGGCGCATTTTCAACCCTCCCCGTCACCTCGCGCAGCAGCCCATGATGGTTGCTTTCCATTTATAGCACCTTGGAACTTGCGTCATCCTTCCTGGGCACGCTATCACCCCGACGGGTATAAAGGAGGGGCAGGCTCCCCGGAGAAGACGGATGAGTCTCAGAAAACACAAGACATAGAAGACAGAGGCTTGGATCAACCGAAGAACAAGGAGCACGAAGCTTTAGACTTAGACAAAAATTCTTGTAACACAGCGGATCCTCAGAGAGACATTCTCAGAGCATTTATAGCATACACATAGGAGTAGGGTATTACGCTCAGTGCGGTCCGAACCTGTCTAAAAACCCCCTGAGCATTTACTTCCTCCTGCATCCGATCATCACCCCACCTGCATCTCATTTACTCCCATTTATTTCTCCTACGAAGCGGATTCAGAATCATCCCCCCGACCAAATCTCAAAGGGGGTCCCTCCAAATCCCCGCTTGAGGAGTTCACCCTCCGACAGTTAGGGAACGGGTTGGCTACGCTAGCCTAAAAATAAAAAATCTCTACCATATTCACCTAGGAAACTATGAAAGTAGGAGATCATAGATCATTATCACTTGACGTACAATACAGCGAAAGAAGAGTTGGAGTAGATCGATCCAATGTTGAGCGCTTCAAACTCCCCGAGCAATTTCTCAATCAGATCCGTGACCAGCTCCGCACAAGTGGTCACACTCTTTGACCAACTCCGAGCAGGTGGTCGTGCTCCTTGACCAATTCCAACCACGTAGAGAAAGTAATCGATCATGTCGATCACCTCATCAACCACGAACAAGAAGCCTCAACCACGTCCTCGATTGCGATGAGGAAGTAGTTGAACTCGCCCTAGTGTCATTATCACCGATCAGCACCATAACAATCGCAGTAGTGCCTCCATGGTATCCATATGTATATGGATGGAATGATGTATACCGCTGTGCTAGCACCACATGCCCGACTAAGGTTTTGCAAGGAGTTTGGGAAGAAGTGCCAGACAAGGTTTTTGTGACGAAATCAACTCATGCGTACACGGCTCCTGCCTTCTCTTATATAGAGTACGCTAATGAGTCTTTAATTATATTAAAGTTCATCATGACTCTAAACCCTAATGAACATTCAATCATATTAAATCTCATTCGCAGATCCAATCTTCATACGCGGTTGTCTTTATGGCATATCACCAACAATCTCCTACTTACACTAGAGTTGATTCATGCAAGTTTTAAATTACATCCCTTTAAGTGTGTGACCCATTAGGTTCATATGTAAATGGACGTTACCCAGAAACCCTCTCCGAATTGCATGTCAATAGCGGTACCTAGCAACACATATTAACTTCCGAGCACACATAAAGATCATATTGTCTAAACCTTGATATACACATGTACCAATTCCTTTACCACACGATATCAGTCAAGCTCGAGACGAGATTCATACCACCCTTGTGATAACTCGACCATTCACTTGATCAAATAGTGGATTCATCATGATTAACTCTTTAATCATATTAGCATGGCCATGCACTTTCTCAATCTTGATCGCTCAGAGATATCTCTCTCTCTCATTATTTAGAAGGGGCAAATTCCATCTTGATCGTTCACATCCCACGACATGTTTCATAACATACCCAAAAGCAACATTTATAACTACCCAGTTACGGAGTAGTGTTTGGAAGCCCCTAAGTGTGTTACTACACATTTTGGAATTAATGACGATTTCAAGTCAAAGGATTCTGCTGGTACACTATTCGAGACCACAATTTATGGCACTTCATATAACTATCATAGCAGTGTCTCGAGGTAGGTATGTCTAGCACCATGTTCGCTAACATATGACCACATTATTGATTTGATATCTCCATATCTATGATCTATGAAACATAATCATTAATCAATACATGTGCTGATTTGTGAATCATCATTGTTCCACATAATGATATGAAACCAGGAACCATTTTAGAATGACATCAAATAATGAGTCTCGTGAGCAAGTCACATACTTGCCGATCAATGTTTATAATGATCATTCAAAGAACAGAGTAACAAATTGCTTGAGATAACATAAACATAGAAGTGATACAATCATCCCCATGATCACCTTTATAGCATATCACCAAAACTTTCCTACTCGTACTAGATCTAGTCACATAGGTACCTAATAACTATTGTTCGATAGTGCACCTTCTTTCAGACTGTAGGATAAGACAAGCTAACAGATCCAACCCAATAGGTATCCAATACCAATTGTATATATTTACATCACTTCTCCATTCAATTCAAATGATGTATCCATGCCGAAGTACATGCTTGAAACACAAGGTTCTTGCTCACTCTCGATGATATGAAGTCAAAACTCTTTTGGCCATCTCACCAAAGTGAAAAATCCAACTCCAAGATGCTCATCTCAATCCAAATATGGACTTTTAAAGCTTGCATAACTTCCTAGCATATTTTAGGATCACCAAAACCATTAGGTTGTATCACATGCATGTCTTAACTTAGGTATCCATAAAAGAAAGCCGTTTTGACGTCCATTTGCCATATCACAATATGCAGCAATCACTATGATGATTCCGGTAGACTTTAGCATTGTGATAATATGTTTCATCATGATTAACACTTTGAATTACCATGAAACTTCTCACCATCAATTGTGATATACAAACATGAACATTTCCATTAGTGTCTATCCATTTTCTTTCAAACCCATTTACACTCAAAAGTTTATTACACCATTAGGTGGATCGAGCAAGTTCCAAACTTGGTTTTCTCGCATGGATTCTAATTTGGATCTCAAGACATCTCTCAGAGTCTGGTCCCACTATTGCTTCTGTATAGTACTTGGCTTCATTATTGTCCAATAATAATATATCACGTTGCTCCGTGGTTACGAACATAGGTGCATGACTTACCCTTTCCGACTGACGTGGAGCATGTGTCTTCACAACATGTTCTGCAACATCCAGTTGTGGTTCAGTGGGAGCTGAAATATTTTCTGATAATTCCCAAACCTCTTCGAGTTGCATTGTGCTCCCACTAATTTTCTTTGAGAGAAACTCTTTCCCCAGAAAAATATCATTTCGATCGATAAACACTTTGACTTCTTCCCGCTTATAGAAATAATATCATTTGGTTTCCCTAGGATACCCCACAAAGAAGCACTTATCTGATTTGGGAGTGAGCTTATCAGACGTCAAACATTTTACATAGGCTTCGCAACCCCAGATCTTAAGGAAAGACAATACGGGGCATTTCTCAGCCTATATCTCATATGGCGTCTCCTCCATAGACTTTGATGGAACCCTATTTAATGTGAAAACAACAATTTCTAGAGCGTATCCCAAAAAGACAATGAAAGATCAAATTGGCTCATCATACACCGAACAATGTCCAACAAAGTAGGGTTCGTTTGTTTAGACATCCATTTTATGGAGGCATGTCGTGCGGAGTCAACTGTGAAACAATTCCACATTATTTTAGATGGCCATTAAATCATGGCTCAAGTATTCATCTCTATGATCCAATCGCTAGAATGTAATTATTTTGCCGGTAACATGGTCATCATGGTGCTGAGTGGATGGCGACACTGGGTAGTCGTCGATGAGTCCAAAAAGGCAAAAAACAGCCACCATGTGAGGAAGCTTGCAGAGATGGTAGAGGCCTTCCGTCGATCGATTGGCATGCGTCGGCTCGGGAAGGCAGGTGACCGCGGATGCAGTTGAGACAGACGCCAACGAAGGTGTCCTGAATGCCGAGGTCATCGTGGCCAGTGCGCTAAACTCCATGGCTGATGACGGGGTCCCAGAGGCGAACCGCGAATGGTGCGTGGAGTGTGGGCGACGATGTTGAGGTCCCAAAGGCAAGCACAGAGGATGGCATGCCAAAAGAAGTGGTCGCCGATTTGTCGGAGGACTGGGGTCGCGTGGTTGTTGGTGGTAGCGGCCGCACGAGGGAGCAGGACACCGAGGTCTTCTCACCATCACCGGTGGGAACCACACCATCGGAGTGTGCCTGCGTGGGGTTTCCACCGAGGGAATGCCCGTGGATGACAAGCTTGGAGGATGAGATTCGGCCGTTAGTGTCAAAATGGGGAAGGGCTTCCCACATGGAGGTGATTACGTCCTCGCATAGCTCCATGCTGCCCATCACGTTCATCTCCTCCGCTCCCTTATTCTCTTCCACGTAGTCGTGCAGCGCAGACACGACAGAGGTGGATGCAGGCGCAATGGTAGCGGATGTAGACATGTTGGATGCAGGCGCGATGGTGATGGATGCAGGCGTGTTGGAGGTAGTCACGACATCAGTGGCGAGGTCGAGGGCAATATTCGTGGATGACGCCAGGTGGTCACCAGAGGTCGGCGTCACAAGCTGGACATCCAACACACAACACTTGTCATAGATGTAGCCCCTGTGGATGATGCGTTGAGTCCGCTCCACGTCCTAGCTTGTCCGGAATAGAACTAAGGCCTCGACATGTCATGTGGTCAACGACGTGAGAACATGCACCTCTGTCGCCCTGTAGACATCGTAGATTGCATGCAGCACTTACTCGATCATCGGGTATCGCACCAGGTTGATGGTGATGCGAAGAAGATGGCTCAGGGTGGTGTCTAGTTAGTTTAGCATTTCACAAAACGGGTGACAAGCACTTCCACCACGAACTCCCCCACCAATAAAATCCATGGCCACCGCACCACAGCTCCAGGGGCCAACAGCTCTTGTACCAATTGTCATGAACTCAATAGATCAAGCACACGATTCGTACACGAATAACACTCAGTTCAGCCAAATCAGTAGCTCACAACACCACATGAGTCACCACGCAATCTGGGTACACATAGGAGAAGAGGAATTCAGAATGGAAAGAGCAATTAGACTAGGAGAGAAGCATGAGACTGAGAATCGCAGATAGCAGCAGGAGCAAAGGATTGGGGATCAAAGGAGGGAGGAGCTCTGGAGGAGGAAGAAGGCAAGTCTGCTTGGTATTTTTTGATGATGCTCTGCTAGACCAAGACTCCATCATATAAGTTCGTGCTCCAGCTGAGTGAGCCCAACACCAATCGATATGACTAGTCCTGCACCTAGTCCATCAACCCAGGTTGTGACACCACCGCCACCACCCCTCCCTTGCTAATCAAACCATTTTCAAGCTCCTATGCCGCTAACCCCGCCCATCACCTGCCTCGCCGCACTGCCACGCCGCAGCCCACAGCGGGCCTAGCAGTCCACCCGCCACCCTAGCCTCCCTCTAACACTTGGAGTCACCGGTGAACCCTAACTCCTGTTCTAAACCCACCGACATTCACATGGTCGCCTAAAATCAAGCGTGCGATTTCAGACGTCTAAAAAATAGGAAGTGTGTTTACAAAAATGTTGAAAATCCTTGCTCAATTATTACCGGAGGACTTAATCTACTCCCGGAAGTTGCTGAGCAGGTAGAAAGCGTCGTAGGCCTTGTCCGCCAGCGTGCGGTACCACTACGTGAAAAATGAACATAGGAGACACAGTTTAGTGATGGGTCATTACGCGACCTGTCACTTATGTCACCTCAGGTCGCGCCCATTCATTGACCCGTCACTGATACCAGACAATAGGTGATGGGTCATAATATTACCTGTCACCAATAACATAAGTGAAGGGTAATAACTAAACCCATCACTTATGACTTGGTCATAAGTGACGGGTCCCCCTACAATAGTAATAAGTGACAGGTCATGTTATGACCCGTCACTTGTAACTTGGCAAAGGTGACGGGTCTCCCTGGGCCAATTATAAATGATGGGTTATAATGCAACCCATCACTTATGACTCTTAATAGGTGATGTGTAACCTTATCACCCGTCACCTATTACTCAACTCTGTTTTAAGAGCTTGCCAGTCACTGTGCGGGTGAACAGTTACTGCACAGTGCCACCCTCACAGTGGATGGTGATTTTCATCGGCTCCTCTAGGGATTCTTCAATATCTTGTTGATTTGGAGTGTAAATTGGTGCTAGGTCTTTGAAGGTTCGCATCTCCCCCTTTCCTCCTTCTTTCCTCTCCTCCTCTAAACCCTAATTGGTAGGTTTGTTATGCTTTAAGTTGTAATCGACCGTTTTGAATGTTTATCCAAAATCTCAGTACAAGTGAGTTGTATTTATGTTATATTTGATATTATATTTTCCTAGTTTACCGCGAGATGCCACAGATCTAGTGTATTTGTAGGGAATTTTTAATCGCGTGCTTAACCACGAAATTAAGGTCATTGTTAATGAAGAATGAATATTTTTACATTAATTGTAGATGACGGACAAAAGTTGGATATACCTCGAGATCCAGACTTGTCCGGAATACTTGAGCGGGGTGAAGCATTTCATGAATGCTGCCTTGGTGAATATGAAAGATTGTGGTAAAACAACAATGTATTGTCCATGTTGTGACTGCAGGAATGAAAAGAAGTTCCCAAAACTAGACAATATCCATGCAGAATTGGTCATGCGTGGATTTAAAGAGAATTATACATGTTGGAACAAACATGGCGAAGAAGGCCTTAACGAGGGAGAGATGGATCGGGCCCTCCATGCCGATAGTGTGGATCAAGGACTTACACCCGGTGAAATAGATTATGATCTCAGGGATGAGGACATATTAGATTTGAATGATAATGATCTCGAGGATTTTGTGGAGAATGTGGACCAGATGGTGCGGGATGTCGAGCGGCACGACGAGTATAACAATGGTGAGTTTGCTAAATTTCATAAATTTGTGCGGGATTCCAAGACGCTCCTTTATCCCAACTGTAAGGAGAAATACACGCGGATATTTGGGAACCTAAAGTTTCTACGGCTGAAGGCAACCCATGGTTGGACTGACAAGAGTTTTGAAGCATTGCTGGATCTGCTAAGGGACATGCTACTAGAGGGGAACTTGGTGTCTGAGGGCGTCTACGACATGAAGAAGATAATTTATCCTTTAGGACTGAAAATAGAAAAAATACATGCATGTAAGCAGGATTGTATCTTGTTTCGTGGAGAGTATGCAGAGCTGGATCAATGCCCCGTGTGTGGAACCCATCGGTATAAGCGTGGAAATGACGGTGGTGACGGGGACGAAGGTAAGAAAAGTAAGGTGGTCCTAAGAAGGTGGTGTGGTATTTTCCTGTATTTTCCCGTCGGAAGCGTATGTTTGCCAACAGAAAGGAGGTCTAATTGGTGCGTTGGTATAAGGAGGGTCGTAAGAACGACACAATGATACAACACCCGGCAGATTTCGCTCAGTGGCGAATCGTTGATTCCACATTTGGTTGGTTCACCGAAGAATTGAGAAATATTAGGTTTGCTATGAGCACAGATGGCATGAATTCATTCGGTAACATGAGTACCTCACATAGCACTTGGCATGTTGTATTGTCGATCTACAACCTTCCATCCTTGCTTTGTAACAAGCGAAAATACATTATGTTGTCGATCTTGATATCAGGACTGAAACAACCTTGCAACGATATAGATGTGTACCTCAGACCTTTAGTCGATGATCTTAAGAAACTCTGGTCAGAAGGTGTCGAGGTTTGGGATCAGTACAAGCAAGAGTACTTTACCTTGTACGCCATGTTATTCATCACCATCAATGATCTGCCAGCACTTCGTAACTTGTCAGGTCAGAGCAAAAAAAAAAAGGTTAAGCTTGCCCCTATTGCTTAGATGACACATGTAGTTTGAGGTTGAACAACTCAAAGAAAACAGTGTACATGCGGCATCGATGTTTCCTTCCCAGGAAGCACCCGTACTGAAACATGGACAAGCAGTTCGATTGCATAAGGGAGAAAGTGTTACCTCCGAGGCATTTCAGTGGGTATGATGTCCACAATCAGGTTAAGAATATCAATGTTGTCCTTGGCAAGTGAAATCAATACTCTAAGGATGATGAACAGTTAGGACTGTGGAATAAGAAATCAATACTATTCGAGCTAGAGTACTGGGAAAAATTAGATGTTCGCACTCTATCAATAACATGCATGTAAAGAAGAATATATGCGAGAGTATGGTCGGTACATTACTCTAAATGAAGGGAAAAGGATAAACATCATGAGAACGCACGAGCTGACCTTGAAGAAATGGGCTTAAGGCTGGAGCTCCATGCACAAGATACGGACAAAGGAAAATACCTACCCCAAGTAGCTATCACTCTCTTTAGGAAGGAGAAAAAAGAATTATGTGAGTTCTTACATAGTGTGAAAGTTCCCTCTGATTACTCATCCAACATCGCAAGACTTGTCTCAGTGAAAGAGCTAAAAATGAATTTCGCCATGATGAAGTCCCATGATTGCCATGTGATGATGACGTCACTGCTTGCGGTAGCTATTAGGAGCATCCTCCCAATAAAGGTTCGCGAGGCTATCCTGGGCCTGTGCTTTTTCTTCAATGCAATTGAACAAAAGGTGCTCGATCCAGACTTGCTGGAGGAGCTAGAAAGAAGATACTTTGAAACTATGTATTCTTGAGATGTATTTCCCACTATCCTTTTTTGATATCATGGTACATCTCACTGCTCACCTTGTGAAGGAGATACACTACCTTGGCCTCGTGTTCCTGCATCACAAGTTTCCATACGAGAGATATGTGGGCATTCTCAAGTCGTATGTAAGGAATCGAGCCTTTCCTGAGGGATGCATCGTGCAAGGTTACGCGACGGAGGAGGCATCGGAGTGGTCTATTAATTACATTGACACAAATAACCCAATTGGCGTGCCTAAGTCTCACCATGAGGGGAGGCTCGCAGGTGTGGGAGTTCTGGGTAAGATGGCAATAAATCCTGATCCGAAGGCTTACAATCAAACTCATTTCCTCATGCTGCAACAAATGAGCGAAGTGTGCCCATATGTCGATGAGCACAAATAGATGCTGCTTGAAGAGAATCCAGGGCAGACCGAAGCTTGGGTTGCGAGGCGGTAACATATGCGAAGGTTCACAACTTGGTTCCGAGATTGAATTAGACAATCGAGTACTCCTACAAGTGCTTTGATAAAAAAAACTGGCATCGAGCCCTATATACACAATTATGACATATCAAGGGTACGATATAAACGGATACACATTTTACACGGTTGCCCAAGATGAGAAGAGTATATACCAGAACGGTGGTGTCTGTATAGATGCTTATGACAACGACATGCAGAGGGACACATACTACGGTCAAATAGAGGAGAACTGGGAGCTAAACTACTTGGGATTCAAGGTAGCCCTATTTCAGTGCCGTTAGGTACATGGGGCGAAGGGTGTCACTAATGACAAGTATGGATTCACTAGCGTTGATCTCAAACATGTCGGATACAAGTCTGAACCATTCATACTCGCTAAAGATGTTTGCCAAGTCTTTTATGTGACTGACACAACAAAAAAAAACACCAAGTGGTTCTCGCTGGGAAAAGACGCATCGTCAGAGTTGCAAACGTTGTTGATGAGGAGGAGTTCAATCAATTCAATGAAATTCCCCCTTTTGCTACTGCAGTCGTGCTACGCCTTTCGCCGATCGAGGAAACTTCATACATCTGCCCCGACCATAACGAAGGGATCCATGTCAAGAAAGCACGAAAACAGCGAATTTGAATTTCAGTGTCAAATTTGTAATATTAATGTCAAATTTTGACTTTTAAGTTATTTGAATTGTTAATGTTAATGTCAATTTGAATTTTAAGTTTCAAGTTATTTGAATTTGTAATATTAATGTCAAATTTGAATTTTTAATATTAATCTCAAATTTGAATTTGTAATATTAGAAGCAAAATGTGATGGGTCATACTCATAGGTGACGGGTGACGTTCATCACCCGTCACCTATGACTTATGCGCATGTGGCCGAGTTGAAGTAAAAGGTGATAGGTGACATTCGTCACCCGTCACCTTTTACTTAAAATAAGTGACGGGTGATACTCATAGGTGACGGGTGACATTTATCAATCATCACCTATGACTTATATGTATGTATAACCTAGCTCTTCCCCACGCGTGCGCACTCTCATTTTGGCTAAGTGTTTTGGTTGTGCGCGCTAGGGTTCGCCGCCGCCGTGACCATCTGTCGCCACCCCCACCTCTGATGCCCTCGACGCACTCTCCGTCATCCCCGATCTTCTCCTCTCCGCGCCTCCCCGTCTCTGAGCTCTCCTCCGCACCGGCCTCCTCACCCCCCCGGCCACTTCCTCCCCGGTCTCTGACTCCCTGACACATCGGCCTCCTCCTCCCCGGTCTCCAAGCTCTCCTCCGCGCCGGCCTCCTCCTCCCCAACCTCCTCCTACCCGCTTAGTGAGTTTTCCTCTTCCTTCCTCTGAACAGTGAGTTGTTTTTGGAGTATTGCTATGTGATGATGCTCCGAACAGTGAGTTGTTTTTGGAGTATTGCTCTGTGATAATGTAGTTGAACTGAAATTGAGTTCATTATCTAAGCACAATAGCATTTAGGCCTGAGAAACCAAAAGCACAAAGGACACTAGCATTAGAGGGCCCCTCGCACAAGATGGGGCAGATAGGAGCCTAAGCCCGCACCCGGCGTCATCCTCCGGCAGCAGCGAAAGCCAGTATCACAGCCGAGCCCTGACCCGTCACCGAATCGGGAGAGCCGATGTCGGGCAAGTGACGAAGAATACAATCCTGCCGAAGAGGTATTGATGCGAGCGAGTCAATACATTTTACACTTGTTGAATGGAGGAATATTCTTTGTTTATGTCAACTCCCCTTTTTTCTCTCTAGATGGCGGCAGCGCAGTCTCCAAGCTAGACAACTCGTAGTGTTGCACGAGTCCGAAAGCCAAGGATACAAACATAGTGGCCGACAGACAAGGTTACCGTCATGGGAATCAATGCTGATGGGCTACCTACAGATGAAAATGTCCTAAATAGATTCCGGAGGGTTGCATGGCTCATTGCTCGGGAGAGGGTGCCAATAACGACTAAGTTCGATGACCTCAGTGATGAAGCGAAGAGGGACTTGTTCAATAATATCGTCATGGAGTATCTGGAGTACCCTAAAAACATGAGCGAGCGTCAAAAGAACGCCGCGATCAATGCAGCAATGAAAGCGATCGTAAAACTTCACCGAAGCTTTAAGAGCAAGCTTGTGAATTGGTACTTAGCAAAAGGGGTGACACCCTTCGAGGGCTACAAGCGCTTGAAATTGGAAGATTGAGATGCTTTTTATGCAGATGAAGAACTCAGAGCAGTTCAAGAAGGAGAACGAGGAGAAGAAGCAGCTTCGGGCTAAGAACAAGCATGACCACAGGACCAGCGTAGCCAGGTGTGTTGGGAAAAAGGCGAAATGGTAGGCATTGGACGAGAAATTAGCCAAAGAAGGCCACGAGAATCCTTAGAATCAATTCCCGAGACGATCACGGTCATATTTGCGTGCAAGGGGTGAGCTGTCCGAAAGCGGGGAAATCACATTCAGAAATAGCGAAACCCAGGCAGTCGCAGAAAAAGTCAAAGAAAAGGCAGCCGAAGCCAGCCAAGGTTCTTTTACCGGGGTCAGAGAACGTGATGTTCTCACAGCGGCGCTGGAAAACCCGAAGCACCTAGATCGAGTGCGAGGTGTATCAAGTTCCCAGGGCTAGAGATATAGCTTTCCCGAAGACATCGGGATGCACAAGAAGAGGAAGAGGTCGGGTGCAGTGGACGTGAATGCATTGACACGGGACATCACCCATAAAGTTTACTCAAGCATCATGGGGCAGCTTGCAGCAAAGGGAATAATGATTTCCATGCCACAGGATTTTAGCCCCAGAACTGCAGGGAAGAGTAGCTGAACCTCCAGGGAGGTCGAGCAACAAGTAGCTGCCAAGACTGAGCCGAATACTAGGGATGAAAATGTACGGGATAAATTCCGTTCTGTTCCGATCCATTTTCTATATTTTCTCATCCGTTTTCAATTCCATTTTTGAGAGAAAATGTGAAAATGAAAACGGTTATGGGGCTTTCCCGACCGTTTTCGGATTTTCCATTTTTAATCTAGAATTTTCCCTTTTTCCAATTGAGACCAAACTTCACAGATCACAATGTAACCCACATGCCAAGCCTAGCCGGTCAGTCCAAACATAACCCCTATCCTAAAGTTCAACCAAATCCCAGTGGTCCAGTCACAGTCGACTGCTGACCTACCGATGTTGTTCAAGCTCTTGCGCCACCTCCAATCCTAGTCTTTGTGTGATTGTATGTTATTTCAAGTACTTGAGTTACGACATGGTAGTTGTTTTTCAGTTGATACTTATGTCATTATGTGGTTCATCTGTGTATGATATAAATTATCTTTGTTAGTGTGAATTAATTATGTGTCGCGCCGATGCTTGAAATCATTGTTCTATGGATCGGTATTCTCATTTTAAATTATCGGTTCCTGACTGATACCCGCAGTTTTTGATATCCCGACATTCCTGAGTTCATACCCATTTCCAGCTTTCCTGTTTTTGAATCCGTTTTCGAGAGAAAATATGAAAATGAAAACGGTTATGGGGTTTTCCCGACCGTTCCCATTCCTTTTCATTGCTACCGAATACAATTGACCTGCTAGAAGGGTCCACGCCCTATAGCCTTGTAATCAGGCCTGACGCGTATCACATCGAGGTTGCAAGGGGCCAGGTGCTTCCAAGCGTCTGTATCTTACATACGGTCTCGATACGTGCAAGCTATGCCATGGTTACGATGGACATGGTACATAGCAATGCCACCGATCATGTGTTGGAGGTCCCCCCCCCCCAATGAGGAAGTCATAACTCTCGGTGAAGCTCTTCATCAAAGGATCCAGTCGAAGAGGGGCGACATCCTGGTCTCTAGTGCATCCTAGTCTAGACGAGCTCCAAATGCATCGCCGCCACTCCGCTCACTTCCAGAGAAGGCAGCTTCTCTCCTTCTCCAGAGAAGCTGGCTTAACAGCATTCTCCTTCGCATCCGGCAACCTCGCTTCCAGACCCAATACCCTCTCCCCAGAGAACCCAAAAAAGAAGAAGAAAAAGGAGGTCGAGAAGAAAGGCTCTAAAAAGCCCCTGTCGGAGATGTCGAAGGTCATTGTACCGGCGAAGTCGAAGGCCATTGTACAGGTGAAGCAGTCCACGGATATTGCACCAATGTGGACTCAGGCCAACACGAAATTCAAATATGGGAAGCCCTTGATGATGGTAGATGAGCTAGCAAGGGCGGGAAAAGCATGTGTCAACCTGCATAATTACTACCTACAGGCTTGTAGAGATAGCAATGCTCAATCCATAGTCATATAGTACAAACGATGACACTTCTTAAGTGATCAAGACGGTTACTTCATTGTGGGCTTCAATGACTTATACGACCTCTTCAACCTTGATGGCCTAGACGTATTGTTATTACAGGTCTTCACATTGTGAGTCCCTTGATAATGGATATTTATTAATTAATACCATTAAGTCTTGAATCTAACTGTGTTCTTATCTGTAGATACTTGATGAAAGAAGCAATGAAGAACAAGGATCCTATCGCATTTCTTGACCCTGAGGCCATTACAATATCGGTCATCCAACTCACCCCGACTACGCTATGAATCATGTGTCCAGGGCAATGCAACAATACTCAAAAGTGAAGTACCTAATGGGCGCCCACAACACCGGTGGCCATTGGATCTTACAACGTTGTAAAATAACTCCTCAACATGTAAGTTCTGCCTATCTTAGTTCACATATTAAACTTTTCTAACATTCAAAGGCTCCATAATCGATCCCTCTTTATGCATGGCTTTTGACAAGTACCTTCGAGCTCAACATGACTATGACGCGAAAGCTAGCCGCAGGCTGACATACAAGATCAGGTACGCGGTAAGTGCTACCAAACAGATTACCAAATATTCTCCATTGTTTTTTTCCTTTTTCATCTAACAGTAAAATTTATTTTCAGTAGTGACACCAACAACCACCGGGCAACACCTGCGAATTCTATGTTGCATGGAACATGCTCCTCATGCTCCGAGCAAAGAATATCAAATCCCCCAATATAAGTTCAATACCAGATTATTCGTAACTAATTTCGGTAATTAGTTTAATTTTATGATAATATGACATTGGTTACGCTTTAAATTATGCAGAAATACAAGTGTATGTTTCTCGACGTCGATGCACTCCTGGATATTCGACGACGGATCGCTAAGTTCATGGTGTCTGAAGTCATCTGCCCACAGGCCGAGTTCCACTATAGAAGCCCTAAGTTGTGAAGTTTTATGTAATTATAAGTTGATCAGAACTTTGTAACATTTGTGATTATGTAATGAATTCATTTGAACTTCGTAATATTTGTAATCTTGTGATAAAGCGAGTTCTTATACAAGTGTGTTTGTCGATATATATTTGGATGTGTTGCTATTGTTTATAGGGAGAAGACGACTGTCAAATCCTGACTATATTTCAGGATATAGCTAGAAAACAGCTCATTCCTACAGTACAAGAGAAACATAAGTGACGGATGAAGAGATCATCCGTCACCTATAAATTTCTCCATAGCACATGAGAGACATTTATAGGTGACGGGTAATAGTTATTACCTGTCAATTACCCGTCACTTTTGTTCATCATTGTCTTCATCACCAATGACTAGTCATCAGTAACGCGTTCGGAATGATGTTAGCCATGAATGTTACCACCCATCACCCCATATCTGTTTTTCACGTAGTGTACTGCACCGACACCACCACGGTGACGAACACGTTGTCCTTGCTCTTGGTCTCGCAGCGGACGTCGAGCTGCTGCACGCGGAGGGAGAGGTAGCCGCCGACCCTCCGACCGACGCACCACGGCATGAAGTGGCACCTGGGGACCAGCACCGCGTCGTACCACCCGCACGTCTCCTTGACCGCCACCGTCGACTGCTCCACGCACGCGCAGCACAGAAGCTGCGCCGCATCCACCGAGTGGATCGACGACGAGGCGCCCATTTCTGTCGGCGTGGCCGGTCTCTTCTTCTTCAGGTCGTCGTTCGTTCGGCCCGGCCAGGTCAGGTCTAGCAATGCATGGGCTCTTGCCTTCGTGGTGAACCGATCGATCGAGTACTTGATGTGTTTGTGAAGCACGACAAACAAGGGCTGACTTGGCTGCCCACTGAGATAAGTGACAAGCAATGCCACTTAGAAATAAAGCTGCAAGAAGGAGAGCCAGCTATCTACTTCAAGTCTGAAGCCTCAACAGATTTCTTTTTCAGGAAAAGGGAACTGATTGATGTTCTGATTAGAGTAACACACATGGTGTTTGAGTTGAGCCCATGTATATCGTCAGACTTGGACTAATCAACAAGGGTTGGGTTGGAAGAAGCAGCACACAGCCGGATTGATCGATGGCAGGCAGTTTCAAAGTCTCCCGCCCCAACGATTTACGATATGGATGCCAACACCTTGGTCACCATCCGGATAACGAGAACAACAGGCAGCGTCAGCGTGGAAGCAGCTTATAGATTTCGATTTGTTTCAACGAAAATATTGTATTGGACCCAGTTTTGGCGTGCCAAATTCACAGGTCTTTTGCACCGTGGTTTAGGTTCCCAGCTAGCATAGCAGAAGGCTTTCTCTGGGCTTTAATTCGGCCGGCCGGTCCAATGGATTTTGCTTCTTTGATATTTCTTTTATTCCATTTGGATGGAGACAGTCGTGTGAAGGTGCAACTTGTTCTGCAACATTGCGAATTTGATCCTGTCTCAAAGTAAAAAAAAAAAAAGAAATAAAAAGATTTACAGTTGTACCACCTTAGCTATCTTGGCGTAGTTGAGCAAGCAAAATCATAGGTACAAAATAGAGAACAAGGAGTAATTTATAAGTCATATCTTAGGTAAGTGACCGTCTCTCAACGATTTGTGGATCCAAATTAAATAGCTTCAGAAAGAACTTGAAAGTCAAGAGACATCTTTTTGTACGGATTGCCCATGACTTGTCTATCTAAGGTTTTATAATGGGGGAATATATATATATATATATGTGTGTGTGTGCCATTGGGATCGTTGCTTTACTCATGTAGCATCCACACGAATAATTATTCGTGTGTATGTGTCACTGGAATTTGTGTGTGACACTAGCCTCGGCGTGGGCACACACAAATTCAAGTGGCTTATACACAAATAGCGAGCTTAGGATGGCACTGGCAAAACTGCGAACTCCCAATGGCATGCACACAAATATCCCATTATAATGTGATAACGGTTCCTGAACCACGACCAAAGAAGAACTAGATGTCATGCCGGAATATACAGTATCAGGCTACGGCGCTCAACAAGCAGGCAAGCACCTTACAGCTACATCAGTGCAGTCACAGTCAGCTGGCTACCAGGTTGCCGCCACCGCGCGCCCCCTGATGTCAACCATGCATGACTATGATCTGGCAAGTGTACCACCACCTGAAAGTGAGCCCTGTTACCCCCATCATTGGCACCTGTGCCATAACTGACCTGCTGCCCTCAAGCACTATGGAATGCTGATGGTGACGACGGAGACCGCGGAGATGATCTTTGGTCAATTGGCCCCTTCTGCTTTTTCTCTCCACACGACAATTAATTACAAAGCACCGACAGTCGGAATAAGAGATCAGAGAGTCATACACGGGCTCTTCAGTCTTACCTATCGATGATTCTCCAGGAAGAAACTGCTCCTAAGCATTGGTCTGAGCATTGTTGGCAGAATAACCAAAACCCTGTTTAATCCCCCCACCTTTCAAGTCAATGTAGCAAGAGTTGTAGATATTGAGAGACGGCTAAAAGCTAAGCGACAACAAGAGAAATTTTTCACATCGCAAATGATCAGTGGAATTCCAATCATCCACGTGCCGTTACCACGGCATAGGGTGCTCAGATGGCATGGTAGCTGCAGAAGCCTAGGCTTGAATTGGTCATGGTGAACAGAAGAGCACCATGAGTCTCACTGCCGCTTTCCGCTGGGCCTTGGGGACTGGCGATATGGAGAAGCGTGCGGCCCGTACGAGAGGCTCCTCATTGGCTGCTGTCCGTTCCGTGCAAAGGTGCTCCGTGCCTTCATGCTTTGGCTGCCATGTGGGCTGGCAAGGGATGCGGCACGCTCATGTTGCCTGGACTGGAAGAAGTGGGAGGAGCAGGCCATGTCCTTGAGGTTCTGGAGAGGCTTCAGAACTTCCACCACTTGGCTCATGAGAGGCCTGACCTTGGGGTCACGGCTGAGGCAGGCATGGGCTAGCTGAGCCGTCTTCTGAGCGCCTTTTATGGAGAAGTTCCCCTCCAAACAGGGATCCACAAGCTTATAGAATCGGCGCCTTTCTCCGAGATATGGGCGCGCCCATTCAATCAGGTTGTGCTCCCCGTTTGGCCTGTTCTTGTCCATTGACCTTCTACCAGTCATCATCTCTAGTAGCACCACCCCAAAGCTGTATACATCGCTCTTTGATGTCAGGTGACCTGGACAAGAAAGGAATCGTGTAAGCAGTAGGAAGTACAAGCGACGATTTATGTCCAAACTCGATATTCATTCAGCTTTGTGTGTGCATGTGCGTGTGTTTGTGTGTGTGACACACACAACTTCAGCGTACCCAGAATGCATTGAAGTTTACAACAGATCAGCGCATTATTTCAACACAATATATATGGCTGGCTGGCTGACATTTTTATAGAACAAATAAGGACAACAGAATGAAAGATTTACTACAAATTTGAAGATAAATTAAGCAATATCACAATTGATCAACTCACCTGTCATTACATACTCAGGAGCGGCGTATCCATATGTTCCCATGACTCTAGTTGATACATGTGTCTTATCACCCTCAGGACCATCTTTAGCAAGTCCAAAATCAGAGAGTTTCGCGTTATAGTCCTGAAAAAATATGTTTAGAAAACAAGCGAGTGCAATTGTTTGAACGAATATAACCAGTGTGTTTGAATATAGTTGCATACCGCATCTAAAAGAATATTGGATGTTTTGAAATCCCGATATATCACTGGTCTTTCAGCTTCTTCATGAAGAAAAGCAAGGCCTTTGGCAGCACCAAGAGCAATTTTCATTCTAATGGCCCATGGGAGAGGCAACGACTCTATTCAATACAACAATTACCCCAAAATAATTATTAAATGGGTATGTGACAGTCCAAGATAGAATTATGACAAAAACAATACAATTTAACATTGGTCAAATTTGGCACATAAACATCATCTTATTAGCAATAGCAGCAATACAACAGTAAGAGGAGGAAACTATTAGAAAGTCAAAACCTGATCAGTTGCACTCAAGCCATTCAATTAATAATTATAGAGCGCTAACAAGAGATAATGTAAAATTGGAAACATGTAAGGCCACCTAAAGTCCTTATTGATGGTTAGAAATTAAAACAAAGCAATAGACGAGAAACAACATAACACCTCAGTCACTTCCTCATGAATTCTTATATTAGTACATGCTACGACAAGGCTAATACATACAACCCACTGGCCAACTAAATCCCCACATAAAGTATGGAATGTTCGATACAAATAACCCGCTGGTCAGTTAAAGTGCTTGTGCCACATGTGTTAACCAAAACAAAAGTGCTGGTGACACAGGTCTTAAAGTATCGCATTGTAGCTATCATCATTGGAAAATAAATGCTAGCATCCATTAACTAAAAGGAAGGGGGGAAATAACAGCAGCAAAAATGATACATAAAATGGATAAAAGGTAAGATCAAAAGATACTTACTCCTAAAAAGATGATTCTCCAAACTTCCACGGGGCATAAATTCATATACAAGCAACCTTTGGTCATCTTCAATGCAGTAACCGACTAATTTCACTAGGTGTGGATGATGAAGGTTTCCAAGAAAATCAACTTCTGCCTGTGAACAAACAATGATAGTTTGCTTAATGAACAATACTTTCTCACATGCTGTATATCAAGGAAAGCCAAATACATACCACCCACTCTTTATGCCCCTGCAGCCCATCATGGTTGAGTGTCTTGACAGCAATTGTTAATCCAGTTCCTGGCTTAACAGGAGCAGTTCCATTCTCCTCAATCCACCCTTTAAAGACACAACCGAAACCTCCCTCACCAAGAAGACTCTCAGGTCGAAAGTTTCTTGTGGCACACTTCAGTTCATTGAAAGTAAATCTACGCAGTTGGAAAGCTAGTTTAAGTTCTTCTCCAACTATGGAAGAAGGTGAGATACTTCCAGTGTTACTGGTTGTTGTGGAGCCAGAGGCTGGTGGAACTGATTGGTCCTGGCAACCATCAGTTGCTGGTTTGATTTCTGCACATGTAGATATATTATCCGTTAGGTGATAAACCCTTGACATAATTCAAACATGACAATGCTGATTAACTTCAAGTAGCTTCACACAAATAATAGCATGCCCTTGTTTCACTGCAAGTGTCTGTAACACATCACAAGCTGGGGACCTATAGTCTAATGTGGTAGGAAAAAATCTAATAACATAAACAATGATAATAGTGGCTTCCCTCATAAACGGACTGTTTTGAAGAAGATGGTTGCACTAGGAAAATTTAGGATTTAGTTCAAACTAAATCGCAAAATCATTTTTTAAGGGAGCTTTATTTACTCTCATCGTTACATCAAGCTTATACAACTGCACAAAATTTCAAAATCATAATGATTTGAATCCAAATCCCCCCGTCCAACCGGGCCATAAATAGTAACAACATGAATGTCCATTATAATTGCTTTTCAACAGACAAGAGAATCTGGAATGAGTTGATCCCATGCGTGATTAAAAGGCATTAGATGCCATGCTGCACCAAATACAATGACATGTTTGGAGTTTTCTATCCTCAGCTTGGGTTTGATGACTCCATATGCATAACTATCCACACTGCTTGTTGGAGATAATTTATTTGAAGAACACAACATAGCATCAACCCTAGAGAAGCCCATCACATAGCCAAACCATTCCCAACAGGCAGCAGTTCTACTGAAAAACTGTGCCTGTCAGTTCAAAAAGAAAAATGTGCGGGTGATCCACCACACCGAAGGCATGCCCCTTGGCCATGAGGTCCAGCCGTCCAGGCGAGGCCCCACATCACACAGGCTGATAAGCGAGGCTGCCAGGTGGCCTGAACACTCCGCAATCTGAAGGCCAGCAACGCCACTGCCTGAAGGGACTGCACATAGCACAAGAGGCAAGTGTACGACACACATGCTGATCAGCGAGGCTGCCAGGTGGTTTAAACACTCCTCTGCAAACTGAAGGCCAGCCATGCCCATCCCGAAGGGACTGCACATAGCACAAGAGGCAAGTGTTGAGACTTGAGAGCAAAAGTTGCAGCAGCGCACCTGGCGAGATTCTCCACCAAAACCCCAAAATTCCCCCCTGCATCTTACTCACACACCCATACTCCTCTCCACCGCAGAATTCAACCCAGATGGCAAGCAGCATTGGCGGCGGCAGGATCAACCATACCGAAGACGACTAGTCGGCCATGAGGTCCAGCCATCCAGGTGAGGGGCCCAAATCACACAGGCTGATCAGCGAGGCTGCAAGATGGCATGAACACTCCCCTCTGCAATCTGAAGGCCAGCCACGCCGCAGCCCAAAGGGACTGCACATAGTACGAGAAGCAAGTGTCGAGACTCGAGAGGAAATGTTGCAGCAGCGTGCCCAGCAAGGTTCTCCGCCCCATCTTACTCGCTCAGCTGTACTCCTCTCCACAGCAGAAAGATTCAACCTGGATGGCAAGCAGCATTGGTGGCAGCGGCAGTGGCAGGGGCGGTCACTTGCCACTATGGGTTCCGGCAGAGGGACCGAGGGCTGTTCAGTCAGCTAGGGCTTGAGCCAGTGCTTCAAGTTCCAGCAGTGCGAGCTGTGATCACCCCATGCTTGCTTTGCTGGTGATAGGAGAAATTCTTATGACATAAACAACAAAAATAGTGCCTTCCGTCGTAGAAATGGGGTGCCTAGATGAGGACAGTTGCTCTGACATTTTTAGGATTTAGTTCAAACTAAATCCTAAAATCCAAAGGATTTGAATCCAATTCCCCAGTCCAAAAGGACCCTAAATAGTACTAAAATGAATATCCATTCTTTTTTATCAACAGACAAGTGGTTCCGACGGATGATTCTGGAATGAGTTAATCCCATGCGTAAATTCCAAGGGATTAGATTCCAATGCTACACTACACGCCATGACATGTTTGGTGTTCCCTATCCTCAGCTTGGCCTGGATGACTATGCATAACTATCCACATTGCTTGTTGGAGTATAATTTAATGTTTCGTCCGACATTTCAAGTGTGTATTATGTAAACAAACTATTTTACGTGGTTCAATATTTTGAGTGTGTATTACATAAACATGTGGCTCAGTTTTAACTAGTACGTTTGTGGCCTAAATAAACCAATGAGAGCACTTCCTATTTTAGTTACCATAAGTAATGAGGGTATCCCAACTTGAGAATTCCACTTGACACTCACTCAAATGTACTCGTGTGTCCATATTCCAAGTGTGCACAACTGTAATCCAAACTGTTCAATCCACCAGAACAGGCGTATTATCTAATTGATTACATTCACACCCAAACGTGCCCGCACATCAATCAACGATGTGCATCTACACACATATGAACCAAATACTAAATTTAACCCAATTTGAGCATCCCTCCCACTCCCGCCAACCACAACCCGTCTTGCAGCAAACAAACCAGCCACCCTGCACTCCTGCTTCCACCAAAGAACATCTCCTATCACCAACAAGCCACAAAGCCTACTCCCTTATGAGTGGCGTAGCGCCTATCAGCCCATGCCCATCAATGGCAGCATTCCAGGATTCCAGCTCATTGACAGACAAGAGCACAGCACGCAGCTCACATAAGCTTATCTACCAACGTACGAAAGTAAAACAGAACGATGCCATCCAGGCAACCCGCCCCACACCAACCACTCTGTCCAACTCACACCGTCACACGGTTAAGTTGTACCACCCACCAGAGACCTCAGTGCACACCAATAAACATCCAATCTCATCATGCAATCCTCCCATGGTCCCATCAACATCAACTTAACCCAAAAAGAAACAGGCAAACAGCCATGCTTCCACCATCTCTCTGAAGCGCTCAGGCTGAATTCCCTGGCAACCGTGCACACAGGCAAAGCAAGCTTGCGCCTAGACAAGCATGAAATCCCGCGATGGGGAAAGCGAGAGCAGCAGGAAGCAGACAAGCTAAGCAACCAAGCAAGCACGTACGAGGAAGCTGAGAAATAAGAGCATTTCTTACCGCCGCCGCCGCGAGCGCTGGCGCCGCCGCTGGTGGAGGAGTCGACCTTGGCGCGCGACGACATGCAGCCGCGGAGGCGCGGGAGGCGGATCCAGCACCCCTTCACAGGCGCCGCGTCCTCCTCCGCCGCCGCAGCCTTCCCCGTCCCCTTCCGCCGCCCCTTCGCCCCGCGCCGCTTCCCCTCCTGCTTCCCCATCGCCTCTCTCTCCCCGAACAAAACACCCACAGCGCCCCCACCACGAGGTCCTCTCGTCAGCGCGGTGGAATGGGAAGCCGCAGCGCGCGGCCTCCGGCGAGCGCGTGCGCGGGCATGGTGAGGCTCGCGGCGAACGGGGCGGGGCCGAGCGAAGCGGACGAGTGTGAAGGGGGTTGTGGAGGTGTCGGGGCAGGGGCAGGGGCGGGCAGTGGAAAGGGAGAGGATTCGGGCAGGCCGGGCAGGGGCGTGGGAATTTGGCAAAGGCCGAGGGCGGGGACGGGTGGGCTCTTATGGGGTGCCCTCGGCTAACAGAGAGCTGCCGTTTCTGCAGAATGCCCCCTCAAGGTTTCAATATTTTCCGGCAACATATTTTGCGCACGTAGACATTGAGGGCATGTTCGGTTTAGTTTCTGCTAGCTTTGGTTATTTAGAAGCAGAAAACTGAATTAAATAAGTTGTTTTTGAAAATATTTTTTGAAAAGTAAAAACTATTATTATTAGAAGCCACAAGCTGATCTAAATAAGCTTTCGTAATTTTGATGAATGATGTTTTGAGAGGTTATCGTATATATTCCATCTGTATCAAAAATCAATTCAGAAATAACTTTGTATAAATAGTTTTTCAACAGCAATTTTTAAAAACAACTTTTGAAAAAGCATCAGCACAACCAAACATACCTTGAGTATAGAGATGGCAATCAGGTATAGTAGGTATGGATAGTACTCATACATACCCATCAATTTTTATTTGTCCACCGGTATACTGCAAACGCCCATGAGCGAAGAGCGAGCACCAAACCTATCACCCACAAATATATTTGTTTACCTGCCGGTCATATGCATATTCAATCGTACACCAAAATCAACATTACATTGTCTGTAATACTTGTGTGTCTATTATCATTGCATCAAACGGTTGTGACCACAGCATTGACAACTTCACCACAATTGGAGCACGAATGGAACAGATTAAAAAAAAGCAAGAACAAAGCATGAACACTGTATAGCATATTGTTCATCTTTATCCTGTCAGCTAAATTGACAAATCATGACTGGATTTTGCAAAAAACTGACATAGCAACATTGATCAATCCATGAGTAAAAACACTATGTATACAATGACTGGATCTTAAAAAACTAGTGAACATTGAGCAATCCATTCATAGTAATACCATGACTAGATCCATTCACAGTAAAAACACCCTGCATACAATAACATGTCTAGGCGTCAGCGTTGGGCTGTTGGCGATGCTAGACATCGGCGTCGATAGGGCCTGAAAGTCGGTGTTGCTTGCGTCATTGTCGATGGGGCTGGGTGGCATAGGGCGGGGAGGGGCGGCGGAGGGATGGGGAGGGCTGGGTGCCTAGGTAGCGGAGGGGTGGGGCTGGCTGCGGCTGTGCGAAGCGAGGCTAGGTGGTGGAGGGGCAGGGCTAGCGACGGTGGGGCTAGGATTTAGGGTTAACACCTAGGCAGCAACGAGCCGTCGAAGTGGATCAATCGATGCCTCTTAAAGAAGAATAGAACATAAGAGAAAAGAATAGATGGGCTTGTAGTCTTCAACCGGCTTGCTTTGCGGGATGGATGGGCTGATAAAAAAAATACCTTGACCTTGTTGGACCGGAGTGGAGGATTGGGTTGTGCTCATCTATCAAAGAGATTATATGGGTAAATGGATTTTATAGGTACGAATATGTCTTACCTATATATGTACCAATCTACCCATCGAGTAGTATTCTTCACCAACGAATGTACCCATGGGTACCAAATATGATCCATATTTGATACTATTAGGGTATTTACTATAGATAAATAGGTAATCGGGTTAAATTGACCTCTCTAGTTAAGTGATGTATCATTGTGCATACTACAACCAATGTTGAATACAGACATAAATGTCAGAATCCAACTCAGATTCGGATATCCGATACAGAAAAAAATTGAACACATGAAATACAACTCAAAAATTCATAGTTCAGAGTATACATAGAGGCTCTAACTTGTGCTCTTTCTGTTCTTTTGTGACCGACAGGACTTACTTGGCGGGATATGCTAACACGAGGATTTATGTGAAGTCGAGATTGGATGCGGGTGTATAAACAATCGGTATCTTCCTGCAGTGTGATTTTGTGACGTAGGTGTTAATGGTTGTGAGTTATGGTAATATGCCGGTATATTGTGTTGGTTTGAATGGTTGACAACAAGTCGTGGCACCACTACTGTTGAGGTGACAAGCATGAATTCATGGAGATTACCACACGGTAGAGCTAAAATATAATGTTTGGACTTTGGAGAGGCTCTAGCTTAATTATATTAGATGGATATTTATGTTTCTTCTCCTTTTCTGTCGCGTGTATGGCCTTTTGTTTTTTGGCGGGAGAGCGATGCGTGAGAGACATTTGAGCCATGTCAAGAGATTCGACATAAGCATGTGAGACCAAATAAGAATGAAGATTTCGTGTGTCGTAGTTTGGAGTGTACCTGGAGGCTCGAACCTCATAAAATGAGTGTCTTCGCTCTTCCTGTTCTGATGTGACCGACGTGGATATTTTGGTGGGATACGGGAACACACCGGGGCATTTACCTGAAGTCAAGGTTGGATAGCTAGGTTGTAATATTATCACTTGGCGAAAAGCATAGAGCGTTAATACGTTGCATTTACTAGCTAGCTAACCGGCCGCAAGAAGCATCCATGAGAGAAGTTCGTAATACCGTTGCAAATATTTCTAACTTTTGTCTTTTAAGCTAACAAGGTAGGCCTAGACATCTCAGAAAAGGTGCATGAACCTAAAAGCAAAATGTTTTACCAAAATATAAAATTTACAACCTTTTGCGGTCCAAGAAAATTGTCCTGCCAAGCAATGTTTTTCATTATTCACCATGATAAGGCTTCGTGCACAATTACAATTATGTATATACATTACTATACAAATAGTTATAAGTGTCGGTTTAAAAACATCGTCAGTGGTGTTTTTGAACCGGTACTGATAATCATATATTATTTGGCACTGATTACTCGGCACTAATAATCAGTACCAGTGGCGATTCGTAACAGATAATCAACACTGATACTGGCACTATCAGTGCCAGTTCCTAATACCAACCGGCACTGATACATATTACAAGGCCAAAAAATATTGGTAATATGCCCTAGAGGCGATCACATATGCAAATTGGATCTGCGAATAAGATTTAATATGATTTAATGTCCATTAGAGTTTAGAGTCATGTTGAGTTTTAATGTAATTAAAGGCCTATTAGTGTACTCTATATAAGAGAAGGCAGGGGCCGTGAGCGCATGGATTGATTTCACCACCAAAACCCTGACTGCCACATCTTCCCAAACTCCCTGCAAAACCCTAGTCGGGCGCACGGTGCTAACACAACGGCCTACGGTATTCCATCCCTGTACATGTGGATACTGTGGAGGCACTAATGCGATTATCGCAGTGCTGATCAACGACAAGGACACTAGAACGGGCTTGACTACTTCCTTATCGCGATCGATGACGTGGTCGAGGCTTCCTATTTATGATCGATGAGGTGGTTGATGTGATCGAGTACTTCCTCTACGTGGTCGAAGCTGGTCGAGGACGTGGTGCCCGTGGTCGGGACTGTTTGGAGCTGGTCGAGGAGTGTGACCACTTGCGCGGGGCTGGTCGCGGATCTAATCGAGAAGCTGCTAGAGGAGTTTGATACGTACAACGTTGGATCGATCTACTCCAACTCTTCTTCCGCTGCACTGCGCGTCAAGTGGTAACAATCTATGATCTCTTACTTGCAAGGTTTACTGGGTGAATGCGGTAGAAAATTTTATTTTTAGGCTAGCCTAGCCAACCCGTCCCCCAACAAAAAAAGCTCACATTTTAGAAATAGAAATGATTTCATCATGTATGCAGCTTGCTCACAGCATTTACATTATTCGATACACGTATTGCGCGGGGCTGATTGCGGATCTAATCGAGAAGCTGCTAGAGGAGTTTGATGCGTACAACGTTGGATCAGTCTACTCCAACTCTTCTTTCACTGCATTACGCGTCAAGTGGGAACAATCTATGATCTCTTACTTGTAAGGTTTCCTAGATGAATGTGGTAGAAAATTTTGTTTTTAGGCTAGCGTAGCCAATCCGTCCCCCAACAAAAAAGCTCACATTTTAGAAATAGAAATGATTTCATCATGTATGCAGCTTGCTCACAGCATTTACATTATTCGATACACGTATTTCAGCACGTATGCAGCTTTCTCACAGCATTTACATGATACATGTATCAGTGAAACAAAATCAATCCAACACTACAACATAGAAATTCCAGGGCACACGACCAAATTCTTCCTGTGCTTACCTACTAGTCATAGATATGGAGACTGCATTGCACTTAACAAGACATCAAACAAATGACAACACAAAAAATCTTTGTTTTCATCCCTGTCCTTGCCTAAAAACAATTTTTTTCTTCCCATTTCATCGGAATTCGTAGCTAAGAACTCATTGGATTCCAATCCCCAATCACACAGATGTACACTGCAATGTACAGATATATCCCAAATAAAGAAGGGTTAGAAATGATTTTATCAAGAGAAAGGAAAGACGAGACGACCAAGAAGAACCCACCTAATGCAAATGGGGAGGACGACATGGAGGAGCTGTACGACTCACCGCATGACAAAGGATCCACAAACAGCGACACCATGCCATTTCCTCTGCCGTCGCCGCATCATAGGTCCTCTGCCACCATGGGCCTCCGCTCGCTTTTCTCGGCCAGATTCACATGAGCAGCAACTCCATGGCCGCAAAGGAGGCCGCCATGGTGGAGCATCAGAGGGGCATGGGCGATGAAGAGGCCATCGTTTGGAGGAGGCACGGGCGAAGGAGGCCACCGCCACATCCGCAAGGGTGTTTCGCGGATTCGAAACATGCGCTTTTGTATTCGAATAGCCGTAGATGTATATTGCTGCATCGTGGGCGCGCCAGTATATGCACAATGTACGAAAAGAAGCAAAGATAATTGTAATAGAAACACATAACTTTATTCGTTCATTATCGAAATCATAAAGTACAGTTTCATCCGATTACAATTGCTCACACACACGTATAACACACACGCTACTGACTAAGTCTTCAAGCAATCATCTGTCTTGGTTCCCGTGGTCTCGCAAGACCTCCGGTTAATTACATCTGGCTTCCCGAACAATCTCCTATTAAGCTGGGCTTATAGTCGTTATCTGGTGGTCGTCTTTGAGTTTGCAAGGCTGTAGTCACACGCATCAAAACATAGCAAAGTAAGTGTTAGAAAGAAAGCAGACAACGGGACAAACAGTCTAGCATGAGCTTTATGGACTGTTTATATATCTCGGGTTATCATCGGCCACGTAGGCCTCAGAATCTATAGCCCTCATCATCAGCCGTAGCCTCATGTACTACAAAAGAATAGAGGGGTAGAGAGTCTAGTTACACGGCAATTCACTAGCTACAACCTCGTGGAAGCTCGGTGAAATGCAGCGTTTCTAAACTCCTATCTACAACCCCTAACTTCGACAACATCCCACACGCAACTCAGCCACGAAGGCTAATGCCATACAGGCAAAAAGGGTAATAACTGCAAAGGCAACCAAGAAGATTACTGCCTTGCCAGACCTCAATGTCATCATTGGCCACGACACTCAACCATAACCCACAAGTATCAGAGGTAAGTTATCCCACAACAGCTAATCATCAAAGCACCAATTCTCCCAAATTTGACTTATCATTTTGCTGGTCAGACAGAAAAGGAGCAACCTTAACATAACCATTTATCCAACAAAAAGAAGACATCATCTCTATGGCATTGCCACCATCAGGCTTATAACCAACCAAGCCATAGCAATAACACACGGCATGGTCAGAGATCAAAGCCAATAGCAGCAAGACCACCATACTCAATTATGAACACCTCGGCACAGGCGAATAGCCGGTCGGGTTCCATTATGAACACCTCGGCACAGGCAAACATACGCACTGACACGACATGAACGCCGGTTGGCATCACCATGCACACGGCACAAACACAGCGCTGAAGCGCTGGCTGGCCAAACCACACGCATGGATATGGCGCCGAAGCGCCGGCTAGCCACCTCTGTAGCAGCAAGAAGGAAGGGAAGGAGGCAGCTATTGCGGAGACCTACCAGCGAGTACGACGGCCATAGCTCTCTAGTGAAGCTAAAACATGACGACAAAGATGTGGATTGAAAAAAAGGGGGAGAGCTCTCCTCTCTCTCTCTCTCTATCATCTTCTCTCCTCTCTCCTCTCTCTATTCTTGCACGGATCCTCCCCCTCCCCTCCACGGGCACCCCCTTCCCGGTTATATAGCTGCGGTGGGCAGGGGGGGCTCCCACGCGGAGGGTTCGGATCGATTCAGTTGGGAGTGAGGATGAGCATGGTGGGGAGATAAGGTAGGGCGAGCAGCTCGGGGGGTAGCACGGCTTGGGCGTGCGGGGGGCACTTGCTTGGGTGCTAGGCCTGGGGAGCAGAGAAAAGGGGGAAGGGGAGAGGAGAGACTAGGGAAGGAGAGAGAGCTAGCTCAGCCGGGCGCACGTGCGGTGGCGCGGCTCGGGAGCGCAGGTGAGCGCGGCGCGAGAGGGGGCGGCGGAGCATGCGAGGAAGGGAAGAAGCATAGTGGTCCGGGTGCCCTAGGGCGATGCGGCGCATGGTGAGATAAGAGGCGGCACAGCTGGGTCAGGCCGGGCTAGTGCGGTGGGGAAAAGGAGCTGAGCCGACTGAGGCAAAAGGCTAGCTGGCTCTCTTCTTTTTTTTTCTCCCTTTTTTTCTTTCCTTTTTTTTATATATGTGTATACATATATCGGGGGGATTGCACATATACACGGCAAAATACCGCCGTATAGAGGGAGGAGCTCGATTAGAGAGAGAGAGAGAGAGAGAGAGAGAGAGAGAGAGAGAGAGAGAGAGAGAAAGGATAGAGAGAAAGAGCAAATCGAGGATAGAGTGAGATAGGACAGGGAGAGGTGAGGAGATAAGGTCGATGGATGTGCATGTTTATTCACTTTGCCCCTGTAAAATTTCGGATATTTTCAAATTATCAGTGTTAGCCCGTTACACAAACCGACACTGATACTGAGTATTAGTGCCGGTTCATAATCATAAACCGGCATTGAAGTATCAATGTTGGCTAGTAACTAGAATCAGCACTGATACTAAATTACTTACCGACACTGATCGACCGCGGGATGTTAGGAACCGGCACTGAATCAATGCCGGTTTTATTTTAGCCTACACTGATAACTCGGCTCGGATGACCCTTTTTTTGGGGTAGTGACAAGATGTGCAAACTTTTTTATCACTTGTGCTAAGTATTTTGCACCTCCATGTCATTTGTGATAATCTATTTGTACTAAAGCACCGTTTATATAACCATATTCTTTATTCCATAGATTTCATATTACAGGTTTTTATATTGAGGCATATTGTCATTTGTGATAATCTATTTGTACTAAAGCACCGTTTATGTAACCATATTCTTTATTCCATAGATTTCATATTACAGGTTCTTTATTCCACAGGTTTTTATATTGAGGCATATTGTAGTTATTACTGACGCTGCATTTTTATTAATTTAATTAGAGTGCACAAATATCTAGAACTCACCTTGATGTGGCATATTGGCATTCATTATCAATCGAACTTTCCGTGATTGGGAAGTGTAAAATGAAACTGCATTATTTTTGTTTCTATTCATTTATTCTGGAAACGCTTGATCTAAGTCAACAACAAGTACGTTGAGTTTTTTAGCCTTGTATTTGAACTGTTTGTAATATGAAATATTTAAAGTGGCATCAAAAATTGAGAGAGTCTAATGGGAACCTGCACACAAGTAACTGCAACTTCTATGGAGGTCAGATTGGGCGCTCGAAGTTAATTATTAACTCGAACTGTATGGAGGTGGTTTAGACAATGTAGGACGGTGACAACTTAGTAACTAAAGTTTCGGTAACACTCCCTCCGGTCAATATTACTTGACGTTTCCGACCGCTTGTTTAAATTAAGGAACGATCATATTCTGAATTTCTGATGAGCCAGTGATATGTTGTTTCCGATCATTTGACGATTTTGCCCTCGTACCCCTGTCCCACGGTCCTCACTGGCACCTCACCCACCCTCGTCGCCTCCATTCACCATTAGTCGCCTCACACGCCGTCGCCGCCGCCTCACGCGCCACCGCCGTCGCCTCCATTGGCCAGTCGTCGCCTCACACACCGCCATCGTCGCCTCAACAGCCACGCGAGAACGATCTCTCTCACACATCACCTCAATTTAACGCATGCCTCCTGCCCTGCGTCTTCATTGTCCATGGTTGCGGCAATGACAGGGGTTGTGCTGAAGAGCATCAGGGAGAAGGACTTCCTCCAGTGACGCAGGTGACGAAGGCTACTTGTACTTGTAAGCCTCCATCTCCTCCCCTTCCCTACTCCATCTTCGATTTCCATCCCCATCCCCATCCCCATCTCGATTCAGATCCATCCGCTCGATCCATATTTCCATCTTCTGCAACTAGTACAATCCAGTTTGCGGAGTAGTTGATTGATAATGGTAAAGCTGAGATTCTTCAGTTTGATTTGGAATTGCGCTAGGCCTCATTGAGCAACCACATCATGCACATTTTGGCAGCTGTTTCCAGTCTTGGATCATTCCGGCAGAGGATGGCTGCTTTGGCCTTGTAGTTTTAGATCAAGTTGGAGTACAATTTTGGGAGAGAGAATAAATCTTTGCAGTGCTGCACAAAACTACTCATCTGGACACTGTCCTCTCTCTATATGAGTACTCTGCATGTGGTCTTCGTCAGGCATACTGGGGCTTGATGGGGACTGTAATGTGATCCAATTCTAGGCACAATGGGTGTTGGGGAGTAAAAGGAGTAGGTGCCCTGTTGCGAGCAGCAGCTAATACTCGCACAACTACCATATGCGCACTCATTAGCTGAAGAAAGGGTCAATGATGCACAACGAGTAGCTAGGAAGGAGTTATGGAGCATTGGATGAAGTTGTAGCAACAGTTATAAGTTGTTTCAGAATTCATGATCAACCTTGAGTCTAGCACTGTTGTTGTACTCCTTGAGTATTTTCTAGCACTGTTGCTGTATTTTCTGGAAAAGCATGTGACAGAAAGTTATGCTTCTGTAGAGAAAGCATGTCACCAAGTTCTGGAGGTCGAAGAGCACTAGGAGAGATTGATTTGAACGTGGCACCAGATTCTGGAGGTCGAAGAATACTAGGAGAGATTGATTTCAATTTGGCACCAAGTTATGGAGGTTCAAGAGCACTAGGAGAGATTGATTTGAATGTGGAGCTAGAAGAAGAAGTGAATGCTGAATTGCTGATAGGTAAGCTTTCTCATTTTCCTTCCACTTTTGAGATTCCTTACCTTTTTTCTTTATTTATGTTGTGCTGGTGTGATTACTTAACAAGTTTTATTTTTTGTTTCTTTATTCCTTCACATTCTTTATTGATGAAAGAACAATTTCTAAATCTGATTATACAGGTTTTAATCATAGTTTTGGGGCTCCAGATGAAAATACTTTTGATGCTGGGAGTGCTTCGCATGCTGAAAATATTGTATTTAGGAATGAAGTGTCTAAGGACAAACGGAGAAGAATATTTGAATCTTTGCTAGCAAAAGCCAACAATGGAATCCTGAAGCGCCATGTGACAACAGAAGTTTCTGCATCATTTGGAGTACCTATTCGGACGATACAACGCATTTGGAAACAAGGTAAAGATTGTCTTGACCAAGGTATTTTGGTCAATGTTTCTAGTGGAAAGTGCAGATCTGGCCGTAAGAGAATTGAAGTGGATGTATCTGGGATTCGTGATCTTCCATTGTCAAGTCGAACTACGCTAGATGATTTGTGTGCCCACTTACATGTGAGTAAAGGCAAGTTGCTAGCAATGAAACGGGAAGGTATCATAAAACGAGTCTCAAACAGCTTGAATCCGTACTTGACAGAGAAAAACAAGAGGGATAGGTTAAAGTGGTGTATATCTATGCTTGACCCACTGAGTATTCCCAATGACCCAATGTTTAAAGGACTATTCGATTTTGTTTTCATTGATGAGAAATGGTTCAATATTACAAGGAAAACTGAGAGATATTATACAATTCCAGGAGAAGATGAGCCCACACGGACTTGTAAAAACAAGAACTTCATTCCTAAGATCATGATTTTGACTGCTCTTGCTCGACCAAGATTTAATTCTGATGAAAATTGCACATTTGATGGGAAAATTGGGTCCTTCCCTCTTGTGACATTCGAACCAGCTAAGAGATCAAGTGTCAACCGGCCTGCAGGGACATTGGAGATGAAGCCGATCGAATCTATTACAAAGGAAGTCACTCGAACTTTTCTAATTGAAAAAGTCTTACCTGTGATTCGTGCTAAATGGCCACGTGAAGATGCAAACAAACCCATATATATACAGCAAGACAATGCTTGACCTCATATTGCACCTAATGACAAATTATTTTGTGATGCTGCCAAGCAAGATGGGTTTGATATGTCAACCTGCAAATTCACCTGATTTTAACATTTTAGATTTGGGTTTCTTTAATTCTATTCAGTCCATTCAGTACAAGACAACAGCAAAAACAACATCAGAACTTGTAGCTGCTGTTGATAAGATAATGTGTGACTTTTTCTGTCTAATCCAGTGCTGAAAATCTAAAAGCAACCAATAATTATTCTTAGGATTATCATACATTCTGTTCTTACATTCTGTTCATACAATGATTTTATATGTGATAGTTCCAGCATTTCTGGCCCCTGTCTTTCTTTCAATCATGTTCCATCTTAAGGGCAAAACTTGAACACCAAAATCTAAATTGGATTCGACAAATGTAGGACTGATCTGGCCTGGCTCAACCCAATAAGACTGTTTAGGGTGTCAGGCTTTGCAATGCACAGATAGGGCCAAAATTCTGAACTTGTACTTAACATTGATGGAAGTTGATGAAATCTGTGGGCATTGATGGAACTCAGTTCTGAACTTTTACTTAACATTGATATCTCAGCATTGATGGAAGTTGAAAATCTTCAACTGTCATGAACTCAGTTCTGAACTTTTACTTAACATTGATGGAGTAATACTTCATGAGTTGGCATTTTGATATTATGAATCATGCTTTCCAGGAATATTCGGTACATCAGTTGAACAAAATTTTCTTGACACTTCATCTTGTTATGAAGGAAGCCATGAAAGATGGAGGTGACAATGGATACAATATTCCACACATAAAGAAAGGGATGCTAGAAAGACAAGGACAACTTCCTTTGCAGATTAGATGTGATGCCTCATTGGTACAGGAGGCTATGGCGCAGATCAGTGAATAATCCCAACGTTTCTTGTTTGGTTGAGGCTTTTCTAGAATTTGGATGCTGAACATGCAGCAGCAGAATTGTTCTATAAGAAATCAACAAGCACATGTAAAATATCAGCAGCAGCATTGTTCTGTCAGGGACATAAATAGGAGTAAATGATGTCAATGTAAACATGTAAAGATTTTGTCAAGTTTTCTTAACATACTGAAGCAGCATTGTTCTATCATAAATCAACAAGCACATGTAAAGATCTTGTCAAGTTTTCTTGAACTGTCAAGTTTTCTGTGTACTGAACAAGATGAGAACTCCATGGATGAATTTGGTAGCCCTGTGATGGTTATTTGATTTCTTTTCTATTGAGCTCTGTTTTTCTTCGGTTACAACTAATTACTGAAGCAGCTGTTGACTTGGGTTACATCTGTTATGCACACAATTTCAGAACCAAGGGCCATACTACTTGTGACTTGCAGGGTTTTCAGGGCCATTTCACTCACTATCTTTTTGGAAACTTCTTATTTTCATACCCTCCAAATTACTTACAGTAAAAGGTCATAGGAACAATTAGATGTTAATTATTTAGGCCATGCAGGATTAATATCTACAAGTTGCACTAGGAATCAGGCCATAACAGCCTGAACAGCTGTTATGCTGTTGATAAGGCCATGCAGGAGTAAATTTGTCAAATTGTGTCTGTCAAAGGAAAGGTCTAGGGGTAAGCAGACCCTTTGAACTATGTTGGCAAAGCTTCACATAAGGAGTACAACCTTGAGCATTTCCCAGTAACATTGTCGCGTATTCAATGTGTTCAGAGAACAGAAATTCAGAAGCATTTCTTTTCGCACATGTTTGGCCTATCCCCTTCAGTTAGCCAGGCCATATCACTCTTAACTAAACACAGGTCAGGCCATGAGTAACTTTATTTGGATCTAGTGAACATGGAAGTTACTCCTATGTAACATCTGCATTTCAGTGACCAATTGATTGGTGGACCCTGGTTCTTTCATCTGTTCAGTGCTCATCCTGATACCACCTCCTCCATATGCATGCTCACTTAACATGTCTGAATCCATCAAGAAAAAACAAGAAACTATCATCTGCTGGGAACTGCACTTAGAGGCAAAGAAAGTTACTCGTAGAACCTGCTGCAGTCCACAGCACCTGAACTTCACAAAACTGAACTCCCTGTACTTTCTGCTGAGTACTCCGTATTACTGAAAGGTCGCATACATGCAGCAGTCAACAAGGCTTCTCCTAATGGCGATAGTCCTATCCATTCGATTCAGGCACAATCCGTCACGCGCTGCCGCCACGCGCTGTCGCCGCTTACTGCCGCTGCCGTGGTCTACAGCCACGATCCGTCGAACCCGGCCGGCCTTCGCATGTCTCCGCCGTGCGTGCGGCATGATGAGCCAGTGTTGCGGCCGGCCGGAAGGGGAGGCGCAGCAACCGTGCGTGCGGGCAATGGCGACAGCGGAAGCAAGGAGGAGCGCGGTGTCCAGCAAGGCCGCGGCTCGTCGAGGGGCGTGTCTGTGAGCGCGGCCGCCGAAAGTGATGCGGTGGTGCTGAAGGGCTCGTCAGGGGCAAAAGTGGAAGAAAACCGTTCGGACATGGAAAACGTCAAGCTTTTTTGAACTTTCTCAATCTCTCCCGGACGTCAAGTAATATTGACCGGAGGGATTATAACGGTGTAAATTTCTAGCTAGATGTTTTGATCATGTAATAATAGATCACTGTTCGTGGGAAAGTAATATTGTATCTCATGTGTTAGGAGCACATGTAGAGGGATCTTAGACATGTGTCTGGACAGGAGATCCTTTGAACTTTATTGCGTCTAGGTTAATAGATGATGTAACTATATTTGATAATCACTAAAGTAGTCATGAAGGCATTTCCTAAAAAATGCAACTTGTATTGTTCAGGACGGGAAAGCAAAATATATATCGAAGTGCCAAGGTTCCTCCTGCAATTTAACACCTCCGTGTGAGGATATGGCCTCACATCCACCGTCCAATTTACATCCAACTGACAGAACCGCATCCGCATAGAAACTCCCAAGAGTGCGGCCACCGGGCAAACTACCCGTTGTGCGGCCTTGTGTTCTGCAGTACGAAAAAGCATTTCTCACAGGTTCTAACGACAGTGCCGCAATTGCGTCCACCCAGCCGATAAGTGGGGCTAGGAAGGGGGACCCTGCGAGCCAGTTACAGCGCTCGCGTGCCTCCTGAGGGGGCCCATCGGTTTGGAGTGCCATGCGTGCATGTACCGTAACAAAAGGGTTTAATTCGGTCCCTGCCTAAAACTTAAATCCTTATGTCATTAGATCCTACATGTTAGTGATTGGAATGAGTTCACGTGTTATAGATACACGATGATATATTAGAGATTTGTGAGTTTAGTGATGGTATATAAGGAATTGTCCTCATCAAGTTATATGTAAACTTGCTAATGAACTCTTAATATATTTTGCTATCAGACATTTATTTTTAAAGTTACCATATAGTCAAAAGTTGCTATATAGTCTTCACATAAGTTGTTACACAATATATACTAAAGTTGGTAGCACATCAAAAGTTGCTACAGAAGTCTCCACATAGGATAATATAAAATATTAACTAAAGTTGCTATCTTATATGAAGTTGTTACCAAATATTTACTGAAGTTGTTACATAATCTCCACATAAGTTTTCTACTAAACATAAGTTTACACATATTCAAGTTATTCAGATAAACTAGCAAGGTACTATACATCTATCTTTATGTTGCAAATTGCTACATTCTTAAGAGTGAGTGGCTACTGATATTTTGTTCAAATTTTCACCCTTTAGTTAATGGCTACTAGATTCTAATAGAAGTCCATACTTAACTTTCATCAAAATTACTAGGTTTCTAGCTGCAACTTATTATAAACTGCTAACAATTTCCTCAATAAACTTATCATATGTGACTTTCAAGTAACTTATATATAAGTTGCTACTAATTTTGTGTATAATTTGTTAGTAGAAACATGTCTCACCAAAATATATTCAATATGTGTCTCATTTTATTAAACTCATCATATCAGATGTAATGTGTAAACGAAACTAAAAATGGATATCATATGAGAAAGTTATGCTCATTTAAAATAAATACCATGAGTAGTACTAGTATAACAAAGAAAATCGTCTGTTAGAGCTTGAGTAGTATGTCTTGTGCTTGTCTTCTTGTGATTTCACTTTAATTACAAAGGTTTGGATAGGGTGAATGTGCGGGCACAAAAACTATTGAAAATGATGGGAGGCCGAAAACGAAATGATGATAGATCGCGCGTTTTACAAGATCCGATCTTAAAAAGTCGTGGCTTAACACGGTCCAAAAAAGTCTGTTTATTTTACTTCTCTGGACACCTCTTTTTCCGTTTAATCTGTGGAGACTCTACGTGGCTGTTTTGATCATGTGGTTCATGTGAGATTCCATTCTGATTATAAAATCATGAAAAAAGGGAAACATCTTCACCAGAAACTTATGAAGATTGTGAAGGAAGGCAACATTTACGTGTCATCTTGTTAAGAAGGGCATGCTCACCAGATATACATCTCGTTGTCCGAGCACCTTGATCATGGACATTGCTATAGCCTAGTGGGCAAATCAGTACTAAATTAGCTATCTGGCAGTTGCTCTTCCCACTCGACTGGCACTCGCAGGCCCAGTCCAACAGGTACTCTGCTTGCTTCCAATCATTTCATCTTGATTTCATTTCCAGTTCCAGTTCAGTTCCAGTTCCAAGGCAATAGGTGCTTCATCGAATCTTTTCATGTCCTCAGCATCATGATCAATAGGTTTTTCACAAACCCTATGGCTGAAGCAGACACTATCTACATCTTGCCTAGAGAGCGTTGTATAGGAAGTGAACACTTTAGAGAAGTTTGCCCTCCAAATCATACAATTGTACCATCTGGGTGCTCCAAATAAAGAACATTTCAATGACTCGAGTGCAAACGATCGTTGGCATCATAGTCACTTGAAACTATCTCATGGAGTTGAACATAATGGTCTTCTAACCTGTCTGAACAAACATGAAAAAACAAGGAAAGATTAGTCTCATCAACATTTTAAAGAAAAAACAGGAGGCCATATAACATAATGTAGTTGACTAAGAAAACCTTCAATCAGACTTTGCTCAATAAAAGAATATCCATGGTGATTCATATGGACATGAACAACACAATTGAGGAAAAAGAGGTGGAAATAAATGAAGTAGAAGCAAACCTCTCGAAGCACAAACAAGCATGACAAAAGTAGTAATCAAAGTCTACCTCCATACTAACGGCCAAGTTAGCTGTGTGGTTCTATTGGTGCAAAAGTGTATTCTTGTGATATATTTTCGCATGTAGTTGCGGTTTTGTGAAAGTTGCTCTTTTCTTTTCCTCTATAGAAATTTTAGGATTCCCTTTTCCATTATATTTTTATGATTTAATGATCATTGTCTTGAATATGAAAAGAAATTTGCAATCTGCAGGTGCATGTAAAAAGGCAAAACTGCATACACCCCCCCCCCCCCCAAAGTTCAATCCCTATCGCAAATAGCTCTCTCGACAAGTTGAATACTTGCCTTCAACACTTGTATCCCTCCTCCCATTGCAAACTAACCCCTGAGGGTATTTGCTAGCGAAGAAGGTGGCTATGGCTGACGGTTCCGGCAACAATAGGTTTTAGAGGTTGTAGGGTGAGCTCCAAGGTGAAGGGGGGCATGAGAAATGCGTGCTTTGGTGTTTTGGTACTTTTGGGTTTTAGTTTGAGCAAGATACATCACGTAAACCAAGTTTGAATCTTTTGATTGCAACCTACGTGTCCTATCAAATACAAACTTTAAAACATGAAGCTATGGTAATACTCAGATGACAAATTGGTGAAAGAAACATGTCCTGATGATACAACATTCCAACGATATAATAACTGCAAGAGAAAAGAACTCTATTGTGACAGTCCAGAGGCAATAGCTTCACCCAATCCTTGTGAAGTGGTTGTTGGCTATCACGCCAAACGACGGTTCTTACTAATACATATATAGTGATGGGAGTGATGAATGGTGCATCAAGGCAAATCACCCAATCAGCCATTGCAATGGTCTCCGTTCTTGTTTGTTTGTCTAACTCACACTTGTAGCCTGCCATCACAACAACCGATTTGAAAAAGGGGGCAACAACTTCATCATAAACTTATGAAGATTGTGAAAGGAGGCACCGTTGTTGTGATATTATGGTAGGCTTCCTGTGATAAATTTGTGAAAGAAAGTAGCATGCCAATAAGCGAATGCACACAGAATGCGGCGGTAAAGCCACATGGTGTGGCCGCGCCCACCTGGGTTTGGTTCTCGGGTGTCGCACACCCCCGATTTGGCCTCCAATGTAGGCCCCGGATAATACATATATCACTAGGAACATATGACGACACCAATGTAGGCCTCCAATGTAGGCCCCGGACAAGGGGGCCGGTTCTAAAAAAACATCTTCACTAGAAACATATGACGGCACCAAGTAGCCACTCTCTCCTCCCCAGTGCCTGCAACAATACCAATAATAGGTGATGCTCTTCCTTTTGAGCATGTAATGATGCCACATGATCAAATCAATTCACATGCACGCCGTGAGGTATTAGAGGTGAGAAAACAAGTGGAAATATGCCTTGATTTAATTATGATGAGTGATTGACAAGTATGCTAATTTGGTTTGATGATTTTTGGATTGCAAATGCATATAGATATACTGCAATTATGATCATAACTAACCAAAGTTGCAGAGAAAATTGAGTTGGCGTGTTTGTCTTTGAGTCTAGGAAAAAAGTACACAGTGGATAATCTGGCGCTCTGGAAGTTGAACACGCCAGATGGTCTAGCGTTTGGATGGAGTACACGCTGAAGCATTTCAAGACAAAGGCAAAACTTGAAGTACACGCCGGATGGTCCAACGTTAGGGGTGAAGTGAACACCGGAGCATTTCTTGCAAATAGGTTAAAACTAGCTCTAGCGGATTTGAACATGCCGGATGATCCGACAATGGGTATGAATGAACGCTGGACTATTTCTTGCAGAGAGGATTGCAGACAAAAGGCTCTACTTAGCTGCACACATTAGATGGTCCGACACTCAGAAGGAGTATGCGTTGGATCATCTGACGTTTACGATTTTTCTAAGATGTTATTTGAACTGAGGATTTTAATATGGACTAACTGCATGTGGAGTCATATGTTGTTGGGGATGCATTTTTGCTTGTCTTATGATATGTAGGTGATGAATGTAATTTGGCGGCCGACGGTGGGATGATCGAGGCTAAGCAGGGTTGTGAGGAACCATCCAAACATTATTCTAATTAGTCATTAAGTCGATCATTTCCTTAATCACAATTCTCATGACTAATCGGAATATCATCCCGTCATATTTGACATAAATATGTGTGAGCATCTATACTTAACCAACACGACTATCTAACCCATAAACCTCAATTGAACATATATGGAAACAAAACCATAAGCATAATATCTCTAAAGCACCATCTCAACCCATCAACCAACTCAATCCACATTTGTAACTTTATGACTGTTGCAAATGGACAGAAGCATGCTTATAACCGAGAACGCGATATTTCAAAATGTTTTTATACCCTATAGAGGGTACTCTTTTACCTACATGACTTGAGGACCATACAGCTTGCATAATCACATAGGTTCATACAAGGGGTACTCATGTCAACCTTTTCTAATAAGCCCAGACCGTTTGATCATGTGTCGATAGGTGCGGGGGTCATCCAGAACTACTCCCAGAATAAAATGGATACCCCAACCAGCCTCATGCCTGACACCATCGACCCGCATGCTAAAAAGTCACAGCTACAAAGGTAATCAGCTTATTATTCTCATATGCGATATGTAGTAAGTACGGAAAGTGCTAAAGTCAACTGCAACAATGATCAATACTTAAACGATGCAAGCGATCTACAGTGTCTGGGTCCCTCTCCCGACTTACCTAGGAGAACTCCACATCCGAGCAGGACAAACACCCCTAACATCGCCCAGATATCGTCTCATCCTCACTACTCATCCAACCAATACCATCAACCCATCATTATGATCATTGTGCAAGTAATTAAAGTCTATGCTCATGAAGGATGAAATATTTCACCGTTTGACTTCTACTAAGAACCTAACAACTTGCTAAGCATCACGAATGACATTTTAAGTTAGATAACATCATATTAAACTCAGGCTACAAGGATAAAGATCAACAATTATTGAAGACAAGAGAATTAGTGCATCGACATAGATTATACCCATCATAAACCCGACATCAACTCAAACTCATGCGTAACATACATAAAGTATAATTTATCACATATGACGCATATGATCCAAATTAATGGGAAAAGTATGCTTAGACACTTGTCTTACTGCTCAGGTGACCGCCTAATGCTACCCACGCAACATTCACAAAATTCTGGGAGATCGGCGTCGCCTTCAACCGCAATCAGTCATGCGTCGGTTCTTCATTCACTAAACAAGAACGCGTGCAATGATGAGCATGAATGAAGTGCAACAAAGTATACCACAATATGCATATGATGCAATACCATAAACTATGCTTTATAATGCAAGAAAATATCTTTCCTAGATGGCACTAATTATAACATGAATTGTCTAAGAGGTTTCATAATTTTAGGTCATGGTATTAATTAACTGTGATCTAATCAAGAAAAAACACATTTAATTAATTAATTAATTATAAAAAGTATTTTCTTGAGTTTCAACATTTTTAACATGTAGTTCATACTCATATGAATCTAACACAACTAGTTTCATGATTTTTGGAGTCAGTATGAACTAATTATGAAATTTACAAGCTTTCAGCATAGAAGAAAAAACTGTAGGGTAACGTGCAGGCTACGCTAGCCTAAAACAAAAATTTTCTACTGCATTCACCCAGGAAATCATGCTAGTAGGAGATCATAGATTGTTACCGCTCGACGCGTAGTGCAGTGGAAGAAGAGTTGGAGTAGACCGACCCAACGTCGTGCGCGTCAAACTCCTCGAGTAGCTTTTCGATCAGAGCCACGACTAGCCCCGCGCAGGTGGTCACGCTCCTTGACCAACTCCGAGCAGGTGGTCGTGCTCCTCGAACAACTCCGAGCAGGTGGTCGTGCTCCTCGACCACGTCACGTTCAACTCATCGAGAAGATCAGCGCCGCAATAGCAGCAGCTCCTCTACGGTATCCACATGTACTGGGCAGAAACACCGAGTGCCGATGTGCAAGCACCGCACGCGTGGCTAGGGTTTTGAGAGATCATGTGGAAGGTTGTGGCTAGGGTTTCAGAGTGGTTCAACCTTTGCACGCCCTATCCACGTCTCTCCTTATATAGAGCTCGTCAATGGGCTCCCACGATGGAAGCCCTTTAGGACTCTAACTTTTCATGGATCACAATCCAACCAAAACCCATATACGAATCCAATTTGCATATTATGTTTCAACCCATTAAGTGTGTGACTCATTTGGTTCATGCACAAATGGCTACAACTCATAAACCCTTTCCAAACCGAAGTCAATAACGGTCCCTAGCAAGACATATTGACTCTCGAGTATACATAAAAGATCATATCGGCTGAACCTTGATATACACATGCACCAATCTCTTCGTCTCACGATACCAGTCAAGCTCAAGACGAGATACGTGCCACCCTTGTGATAGCCCGACCTTTCACTCGATCAAATAGTGGATTCATCATGATTAACTCTTTAATCATATTAGCATGGCCATGCACTTTCTCAATCCAACTACCTCGAGGGGTCTAGAGATATCTCCCCTGTTATCAAGGAGGGGCGAATTCCATCTTGATCACTCATACCCCAAGATATGTTTCATGACAAACCCGAAAACTAACTTTATGACTACCCAGTTATGGAATAGCGTTTAGTAGCCTCAAAGTATGCCACTACACATTTTGGGAATCAATGACGATCTCAAGTCTAAGGATCCTGCAGGTGTACCATTTGAGATAACAACTGATGGCACATCATAAATAACAATCCCAGCAGTATCTCAAGGTGGGTCTATCCAACATCATGTTCTCTAACATAAATACCCATATTATTGATTTGGTATCTCTATACCTATGATCTATGAAATGTGATCATCAATCAATACATGTGCTGGTCTTATGTATCATCACAATGATATACGACCAGGGATCGACTAAGAATAACATCATGATATAAACAAAGAGTTTCATGAATAAGTCACATACTTGCTATTCAATGTAAATGATAGTCACTCTTAGAATAACACATTATTCGGTGGTACATGAATATCACATTAAAAAACCTGATAAATAGTAACTCCGAAGTCTTCGGACAATTTTCCAGACTCTTCGGATTTTGGAGTCTCCGAACAATTCTCCGGACTCTCCGGAGAGGCTCCTTTACGAGCCTCACCAAACTAAAAGGAAGATATGTTTGAGATAGTTCATGGAGTCTAGAACTTACTCACTAATCTAGCAACATGATTCCTAATTCAAACCTCATCCAAATTCTCTAAATTAGCTCCAAAGCTCAAGAACTCCGCTCCAAATCAAAATCAACCAACCAAATCACGTATTCTCACCGGGGAAAGCCTAAGAGACTTACCCATGGTGCTTGTGGAGGTTAATGACCGTCGGGGGATGGAGGAAACTCTCGGGAAGATGAAGAACGCTGGTGCTCCTCGCTCTTCAACCAAGAACACTAAAATGAGTCAAAACCAGTTCAAATCTTCCAGGAAAATGAAAATAAATTGGATGGATGGGAAGTTCATGAGCTAGTGATTGCATGAGTACTACATACGTACTTCGATTCAGCTTCTAGAGTGTGAATTCAAGGGAGAAAGAGAGAGGGAGCTTGAGAGGGAGAGAGGGCAGCACGACTGTTGTGCTGCTCAGGTTGGAAAGCGTGGGTGAGTGAGGAGGAGAGAGAGAGGGCAGGTGGGGGATGCTCCAAGAGAGTGAGGGAGTGGTTGGCCTCTCATGTGGGCCCCACACTAGAGAAATTAGTTTGTTTTAACTGCAAAATCTGAAATTTTCTCTCTTGAATTTTTCTCTCTCTCATTCGATTGACTCAAATCGAAGTGCTCTAATGTGTCAAAATAAATTACCTCAAAATTAATCATGACCCTGATGATGCATATTAGACTTAATTACATGATTACGGTTTCGGGACGTGACAGGGTGCTTGGTGTTGGATGATTGAGGAGGCTGGTCAGAGTCAAGGGTGATCCTAGCTATGCACATGGAGGTCAAGCAAAGCATGAGATAGATGAAGATGGCGTGTTGACAAAGTCAACCGAATGGAATGCCAATGCAAGTGACAAGAAAGCCCGAGGGATTGGGAGCAGGAGAGACTTGCCGATGGTCAAGATCGCAAAACAGAGGACACACGTCGACATCGGAAGACTTGTTTAAGGTGTAAGCAAGTAGCTGTGAGCCACACTTTAAGAAGCGTGCAAAGAGGTTTCTGGGTTTGGCCGCAAAAAACACAGGAGGATGGAGTGGACGTGGCATTATCTTGAAGCTTGTGTTAGGACGAAGCTAAGTCATGAAGGCGCTACAGCCATCCGATGGATGGAGAAAAATTTGGATAAAACTACCTCTGGTGGTAGGTGAGAGTGCATTGTAAGTGAATGGTAGTTTGAAGATAGGATTGCTTAAGGTTAAGCTACCTCCCTAAGCCTATAAATAGAGATGTAGGGCAGTGTGGGAAGTTGAGCCAGCCATTAGAGAGTTGTGTGGTTAAGTTTCTGGAGAGAGATAGAGGAGAGCTTAGCCATTGTAATAGGTGAGAGCTTTATCAAAGGAAAATATTCTATAATCTGCTTAAAATAGGGCTGAACTCTTGAAGAAATAAACTTTATTTTGTCTACCTTACCTGTGCTTATCTCCTTCTTGTTTGCTTCAATTGGCTCCATTGCTTCGTTGCGAGTTTTTCCATTTTTGATGAGATTTTCATTTTGGATTTTGTGCTGAAAATTTTCCACCTTGAGGAGTTGTTCTTCTTGTTGCTAGAGGCCTAAAATTCACATACCAATATATACAAGTGGGTCTTGATTCTCTTGCCTCTAGATCATTGACTTGGAGAATTTCTTCTATCGGTGACCTTTTGTTTGCTTTGAAGGTTTCTTTCCTCAAGTTGCTATCTTCTGTGACGATGACCCGTAAGATGAGTTTCAATGAAAACTATGGTTCATATACATCCACAAGGGGCATGTGTTTTTTCTAGATATTTCCTTAGTAACTTGATTCTCTCCAGTTTTGCTTCTGCAGGTTTTGATGTGCGTTTGGTGATAAAAAGAAAAGACCATTCGTTTCAAAAGAAATTGGTAAGGCACCTATTCACCTCTCTAGTCGCCATTCTCGATCCTACAATTAGTATCAGAGCCGATTTGGTCACCCATTGATCTTAACTGGCTTTGTGATATGTAAACGACAATAGAATGAAGTGGGAAGATTCCAATGCTTGATGACCATGATTTTTCATACTGGAAGGTGTGCATGGATGCTTATCTTCAAAGCCAAGAAAGTGCAATATGGAAAATAGTTGATTCCAACTATGAGATCCCTGCTACTCGCACGACTCAAGTTCAAATCAACAGTATAAGGCTAAAAACAAGGCCAGAAATATTTTATTCACAAGCCTGAGTCAGAATGAGTTTGATAGGGTTTAGCACCTCTGAACTGCCCGTGAGTTTTAGACTACCCTTAGTGTCTTTCATGATGGTACCAACTAAATCAAGGCTAGGCCTCAGAGCACATACAACTAAGAATATCAAATGTTTGTGTAAGGATTCAGTGAATCTTTGGATGCTATGTTTACTAGATTTTATGGAATTATTAGAAATCTTAAATCCATTGATCTTTTACCCTATTCTGACCACGAGATAGCGATCAAACTTCTCTATGCTCTTGACCATGACATATAGGAAGTTAAGATCCAAGCATTGAAGAGCTATCCCGTTATGACATATTGACTTGTGATGAACTCTTCAGTAAGCTCAAGTCCACTAAGATAGCCAAGGCAGCTCGGATAGGTCTCAGAAACCCTCTGTCTCAAAGCATGATGTTGGTTTCCGAACCTAGTGGTGGAAATCAAGTTAAAGCTAGCTTTTCTTGTCCTAACACTTCACTAAGTGGATTTATTTTGTCTTCCTTGGTCTCCATCACAGAGGAGCAGGTGGATGTGCTTGATGATGAGGATCTTACACTGATTGTAAAGAGATTCATCCGCTTCTACAACAAATCATCGAGACCGAAGAAGGGATGGTTCTCGGACCAGGATGGTTCTTAGGCCTGCTTTGAGTGTGGTGACACCATCCATTTTAAGGCAGACTGCCCCAAGCTTAAGAAGAGGAAAGACCGCAACCACGACCATGGCAAGCACAAGAAGTCCAAGAAGCCTTTCTTCAAGAACTACGAGAAGATGGTCAAGAAGGCAGCCAAGGCAGCTTCAAGGGCATTTGTGGCAGTGCTCAACGACGTTGACACTTCCTCAAGTGAGGAGGAGAGCTTAGAGGAGGAGTAGCCCATGAATAACAAGAAGAAGACCAATGACTTAACCGTCCTTTGCTTCATGGCGGACGATAACGACAGTGATCCTGAGTTTGATTCTTCTGAGGTATCACACTCCTATGACCAACTTTCTATTCAGATTGATACCTTGAATGATGCGCTCGTTAGCCAGGATAGATTTCTTAAGAAAGTGGTTCGAGAGGTTAAGGAACTCAAGTCTAGACTAGAGTGTTAATCTTCTGAGCTAGAGTGTTCATCTTCTGAGGTTGAGTTGCTTAGGTCTAGGGCTAATGATGAGGACTGTAATAGTTTCATTGCGGTCATGAGTGAGCTTTGCATTCTCAAGTTGTTAGTCGGCTTGAGACTACTGAGAATAAGATCCCTTAGGAGGAGTCTAAACCTACTCTCTTAGGCGCTTGCAATAATTGTCCTTTGCTCTTAAATGATGTTGATGTGAAAGCCAAACGCATAAAGGAGCTAGAGTCTAGATTGGAGAGTGTTAGAGTTCTAAGGATGTACAACTAAACTGTTCCACCTACATCGTCCTGAAGGACAAACTCACCTGGGTTAGAGGGGAAGTTGAGAACCTCATGGCCGAAAATGAGTATTTTCTTTCTCTTGTGGAGAAGTGCTCATAAAACTAGGGCAAAATGGATTTGATCTTGACCAGGACCAAGATATACGCTGATAAGGCGAGTTTAGCCTTGGGATTGAGTTTTGAGAGGGTGGCTTACAATAGAACTGGTAAGATTGTTTTCACCTCACCTACTACCCTAGAAACTGAGAAGTCCAAAATTGATACCACACCACAACCCATCAAGAAACCCACTCCACAAACCACAAAGAAGAAAGTCACATCACAATCCAAGAGAGCTCCACATCCCAAGATGAGAGCCCCTGTGAGAGAGTCTAGAGTGACCGATAGTCCAGTTCTTGAGAGACGTTACCATTACACCTACTGCCAGAGAGAAGGTCACATTGTTGGGTTTTACTTTCGCCGTATGAGGGATGAGTGGAGTGAGTGGGAGTGGAGTACTCAAGACATGTATCGCCCCTCTTTTGGTGTACATGATCATTTTCCTCATTCTTACTCATGAGTCTCAAGCACTCCTTAGCTTCCTCCTAGAGGCGGTGTCCGGTGTGAATCTTACCATGGTTCATATGGTTTTAGTTCATATGTAATAGGCTTTAAGTTGCAATATTTTGGAGGACCATGTTTTCCCTATCGTGACACTCGCCCTTAGCACACTAGTATTGATTTTCATGCACCTACTTCTATTGCTTCAGGACGGATGGCTCAGTACTAGATTCTAAGAGGTTTTTGTCTAATCCTAGTATTGAGCCATCTACCTATTTTTCTTCTCATATGTAGGTGGTAGGCTAAGGCCTGGAGAACAAGTGCCTCTCGACTCTAGTTGTTTGTGCCATATGACTGGAAATTTATCATGGTTCTCCAGCCTCACCCTGATGAAGAGACATGAGCACATCACTTTCAGGGATAATCGGAAAGGAAGGGTGAAAGCCAAAAGTATGGTAAAGGTGAATGGGAGTTTCACTCTCAAAGATATGGCTTTGGTGGAGCATCTGAAATACAATTTGCTTTCTGTATCTCAATTGTTATATGATGATTTGGAAATGCATTTCAAATTTGATACTTCTCGAGTTCTTGATTCTTCGGGCGTTTGGATTTGTTGGATTTCTAGAGTTTGGAGAGTTTTTGGAACTGATTTTTCTGAGTCTGTTGGTTCTTCTCGATGCTTAATTGCTCGACCCTCTTCTGAACTTTGGATGTGACATAGGAGACTAGGGCATGTGAGTTTTGATTTGCTTTCTTGTTTGAGTGCCCTAGGCTTGATCTGAGGATTGCCCAAGCTCAAGTTTGAGAAAAACCTTGTTTGTGCTCCTTGTCGGCATGGCAAGATTGTTGTCGCATCTCACCCACCAGTTAATTTGGTGATGACTGAACGACCAGGAGAACTTCTCTATATGGACATTGTTGGTCCTTCCTGTGTTTGTTTGATGTGTGAGAAGTGGTATGTACTTATCATTGTTGATGATTTCTCTCGCTACTCATGTGTTTTCTTTCTTGTGAGCAAGGATAAAGTGTTCTCATACTTCCAGAGCTTAGCTTTGAGATTGTTCAAGGAACTCCTTGGTGTATTGAAAGTAATTCACAGTGATAATGGCACCGAGTTCAAGAACTATCTCTTTGAGGCTTTCTGTCTTAAGCATGGCATTGAGCATCAATTTTCTACCCCACACATTCCTCAACAGAATAGTGTGGTTAAGAGGAAGAATCGTACTTTGGTGGAGATGGCTAGGACAATGCTCGATGAGCATAGGACTTTTAGAAAGTTTTGGGCAGAGGCTATTAGCACAACTTTCTATATCTCCAACCGGATTTTCTTGCGCTCGATTTTGAATTTGATTTCTTATGAGTTGCGCTTTGGGAGAAAGTCGAAGGTTTCACATTTGAGAATTTTTGGCTATCAATGCTTCATCCTAAAGCATGGCGATCTTGATAAGTTTGAGTCGCGTTCTTCCGATAGAATTTTCTTGGAGTATTCCTTTCATGGTCATTGTTACAGGGTTTATAATCTTGACACTAATACTATTATGGAATCATGTGATGTGACTTTTGATGAAGCAACCCATGTGCTAGTTCTGCTTTTGAGTATGCAAGTGACAAAGAGATTGGCGAAAGCAACTTCGTAGATGGTGATCTTCCATCTCTCGGTGATGATAAGGATGATCCACTACTTCTGGCTCTTGCTTCTTCTATATCGACAAAGGGTCCTGCGGTCTCTACTTCCACTTCAGCTATTTTTGAGCCTTCACCAACAGTGGTTAAGGGGGAGGTCATCTCTCAGCATGAAACCTCTCAACACACTTAGCAATGACACCCTTCACAGATGACGATCGACGACCTCAATATGCTCATTTCACAAATTCTGCATTTGTTTCTTCTTTTGAGCCCATGATGTTGGATACACTCTTTTTGATTTAAATTGGATCAGTTTCATGCATGAAGAACTAGAAAACTTTGAGAGAAATCAAGTTTTGGTCCTTGTAGAGCCACCCCCTAACATTCATATCATAGGCACCAAATGAGTCTTCGAGAACAAACAAGAGGAGGATGTGCCAGTTGTGAAACAAAGCTAGACTTGTGGCCCAGGATTTCACTCAAATAGAGGGGATAGACTTTGAAGAGACCTTTACACTGGTAGATAGGCTAGAAGCCATTAGGATCCTCCTTACATTTGTGGCATCCCAATGTTTTAAGTTGTATCAAATGGATGTCAAAGTGATTTTCTAAATGGTTTCATAGAAGAAAAGATCTATGTTAAGCAACAACCAGGTTTTGAGCACCCTAAATACCCACATAGAGTATACAAGCTTCAGAAAGTTTTGTATGGGCTTAAGCAGGCATATAGGGCTTGGTATAATAGGCTTAAGTCTTTCTTGCTAGAGCTTGAGTATGTGACAGGGTCGGTGGATAAAACTTTGTTTACTTTTAGGTATGGCAATGATTTCCTTTTTATTCAGATATACGTGGATGATATCAATTTTGGTGGCTCTTCTCACGCACTTGTGGCCAAGTTTTGTAGATACTATGAGCAGGGAATTTAAAATGTCGATGATGGACGAGCTCAACTTTTTCATTGGGTTGTAAATCAAGCAATGCAAGCAAGGTACATTTGTCCACCAGATGAAGTGCACTAAGGATTTGCTGAAGAAGTTCGACATGAGCGATGCAAAGCCCCTAGCGACACCGATGGCTACCTCGATCATGCTTGATCCAGATGAAGATGGTGAGGAGGTAGACCAACAGGAGTATAGGAGCATGATTGACTCCCTCCTGTATTTGACGAAGACAAGACCCGACATCCAATTCATCGTCTGCTTGTGTGCCTGCTTCCAAGCGTCACTAAGGACATCTCACCACCAAGCGATGAAGTGCATATTGAGGTATCTCAAACACACCCTTGAGTATGCTTTTAGTTTTCTGCATCTTCTTCTTCTCTCTCTCTTCATGATTTTTCGGATGCGGATTTCATTGGTTGTAGAATTAATAGGAAGAGTATATCTGGTACTTGTCATTTCTTGTGTACCTCTCTTGTGTATTAGTCTTCTCACGAATAGTCTAGTGTTGCGCAGTCAACTACTGAATCTGAATATGTTGCTGTCGCTAGCTGTAATTCTCAGATTTTATGGATGATTGCTACTTTGAGGGATTTTGGGTTAGATTTCGAAAGTGTGCCAGTTTTGTGTGACAACACTAGTGCCATCAGTTTAAACAATAATTCAGTCCAACACTTCAGAACCAAACACATAGATGTGAGATTTCACTTCTTAAGAGACCACAATGAGAAGGGAGACATTAACTTGAGATATATTGATACCCAACACTAGCTTGCCAATATTTTCACCAAGCCTTTAGATGCAGCAAAATTCGCCTATTTGAGGGGAGAGCTTGGAGTATGTCATCCCTATAGCATTGTGTGAGCGGGAGTTGCTATTGTACATATTGTATCTTACTTTGCTGTACTTGCATTGCATTTTATCTTGTAAGATAATCATAGTAGTTGAGTTTTTACTTATATATATTTAGCATTTTTAATTGCTAAACTTGAATTTGGACTAAGTTGAATAGTTGTGCGGAGCAAGCTTTTAATCTTAGACTTCTCTTGATACTTTGACACTAAACATTTCAAGCAAGCTAGCTTTCCTAAAGATTAAATTTGGTAATTTTATGAATCATGTAGACTATAAAATGCTATCTTCTTAATCACCATATTCGTAATTGCTTTGTCTTAGTCAATGCGTTTGTTAAGGCTAGTTTGATGAATATCTTATTCTAGATTTCTTGGTTAAGACAGTGGATTGAGGAATATTGCCCTATATTTTCTATCTTTGTCAAATGTTTAGTTCATAATAAAACCTTAGGGGAACATGTGTTCCTTGTGTTGCAAAGGCGCTACTTGACTTGATCATGTGAAAACTTGATAATTTATGCAAATTTGAATAATATTGAGAAATTAAGTTTCTTGTGCTAAAATTATAATCTAATACGGTTGTCTAGAAGCCTCAATGTATTTGATGTACCCAGTCGCGTGATACTTTGCTTGGATAAGAGACAACTTGAAGATAAAAGAAAAACAAAAAATATATCTTAATGTTACATATTTTAATCATTTGATCTAACTAAGTCTTGGTTTCGTATGTGAGCATTTGCAAAACCTACTATCATGAATGCTTAGTTGCCTAGTTTGAGATTGAAATTTGCTAGTTCTTAATGATTCTATTTCTTTGGCACTAGTGGATGATTATGTGGTGGTCACTTTTAACATGATTCGACTATATGAACCTAAATACGTCAATAATTCTTCAGGTTTAACTTGTGTAGCTTTGTGTTCTTGTGACATTGTATCCTTTTGAGCCTTTATGCAATTGTGAGCTCTACATTCTACTCTTCATAGCCCTTTGATGCTTCTAGCTTTTGCAAATGCTTTGTGATATACTTGTGAAAGCTCATTAAGATTGTATATTCATGCATTGCATGATGTTTTGTCCTTGATATTTGCATTGATAAAGGGGGAAAAAATATGTACTAAGTCACAAAGAAGAATCTTACATGATGTAAGGGGGAGAAAATATATGAAAAATGTGGATTCATCAAGGGGGAGCATGAGCATTTATGCTTTTATTGGGCTTTTTTTCAGGTTTTTGGCTTGTCTCTATCTCTCTTAGAGCTTTTGCAATCTTTTTATGCCAAGTGATATTTTCTGCCCCTTCTCAAGTTTTTTGTTCACTTGGATGAGCTTCTCTTGTTGAATTTCTTCAAACCAAAATCTTTGTGCTTGATGGGTTGTTAATGCACTCATCAAGGGGGAGATTGAGAAACCAAGTAGAAATGTGTCTATGTTTAATTGTGATAAGCGATTGATAAACATGTTGATTTGGTTTGATGATTTTTGGATTGTAAATGCATATAGATATACTATAATTATGATCATAACAAACCAAAGTTGCAGAGAAAATAGAGTTGGCATGTTTGTCTTTGAGTCCAGGAAAAATGTACATGTCGGATCATCTGACACTCTGGAAGTTGAACACGCCAGATGGTCCAGTGTTCGAACGGAGTACACACTGGAGCATTTCAAGACAAAGGAAAAACTTCAAGTACACGCCAGATGGTCCAACGTTAGGGTGAAGTAAACGCCAGAGCATTTCTTACAGAGAGGTTGCAAACTGACACTGGTGGATTTGAACATGCCGGATGATTCGGCAATGGGTCTGAATGAATGCCAGACTATTTCTTGTAGAGAGGATTACAGACGAAGGGTTCTACTGAGTTGCACACGCCAAATGGTCTGACGCTCAGAAGGAGTGTGCGCTGGATCATCCAGTGTTTACGATTTTTCTGAGATGTGGTTTGAACTGAGGATTTCGATTTGGAATAATTGCATGTGAAGTTGTATGTTGTTGGAGATGCATGTTTGCTTATCTCAGGTGTAGATGATGGATGCAACTTGATGGCCAACGGTGGGATGATCGGGGCCAAGAAGGGTGCTTGGTGCTGGACGATCGAGGAGGTTGGGTAGGGTCAAGGGTGATCCTAGCTATGCACATGGAGGTAAAGCAAAGAATTAGAAGATAGATGAAGACAACGTGTTGACAAAGTCAAGCGAAGGAGATGCCGGTGCAAGTGACAAGGCGGTCCGATGGATCGGGAGCTAGAGAGACTTATCAGCGGTTAAGATCGCAAGATAGAGGACATGTGTCGATATCAGAAGACTTGCTTAAGGTGTAAGCAAGTGTTTGTGAGTCACACTTTGAGAAGCGTGCAATGCGGTTTCTCGGTTTGGCAGCAAAAAACGTAGGAGGATGGAGTGGATGTGACATCATCGTGAAGCTTGCATCAGGGCGCAGCTAAGTCATGAAGATGCTATAGCTATCCGATGGACGGAGAAAAATTCAGACAAAACTACCCCCAGTGGTAGTGGGAGTGCATTGTAAGTGAAGAACGGTTTAGAGATATGATAGTTTAAGAGTTAAGCTACCTCCCTAGGCCTGTAAACAGAGGAATAGGGCTATGTGGGAAGTTGAGGTAGCCATTCGAGAGTTGTGTGGTTAAATTTTTGGAGAGGGAGAGAGGAGAGCTTAGCCTTTGTAGTAGATAAGAGCTTTTTTGAGAAAAATATTTTGTAATCTGTTTAAAATAGGGCTAACTTATTGAAGAAATAAAGTTTATTTTATCTCCCTTGCCTGTGCTTAGCTCCTTCTAATTTCCCTCAATTAACTCCGTCACACCATCTTTATCAAATAATATGAAGTAAACCTTGCAGCTACTTTGATCTTTGAGAAACAGTAACCAAGTGACCTTAGGTTCAGAGAAATCCCATCAACAAGTATCTCAGGGTAATTAAAAAGAGTCAAAGCTAAACTGATTACATTAAAATTTCAGAATGCAATATTTATAAAGATTTTTTTTCCCTGGAAAAGTACTTCCAAGATTGTGCCTCCTGAACATGGAACCCTAATACAAGTCAAAATTGTTCAAAAAACCAAAATTTTCAATATAAAAATAGACCCAACAACAAAGCAATAAACCATATTCCCGATAGTCCTGGTACATTGTACAAGAAAAGGTTTAAATAAGCAAAAGTTTGGTTATATAGGACTAACTGCTGCGTCCTTTTATATCTATACCTGCTGTTTTCTAAATGTACTGAAGGGATTCATGTGTGAATCCTATCATCCAAGCGGGATCGCAAAAGTAGCCTTACTTCCGGTTCACAGAACACACTACTACATTTCTGAATGATTCTTCCTCTGAAAAGCATCGAGGTAATTCCTGAGCAACCTTAGAGCAATGACCATGGATGGAATCTGCAGAGGAATAGTCTAAAGTTAATCCTAGGAATTCAAAATACACATGGAAGAAAAAGATGCATACAGGAAATCAATACATTTTCACCAATTTTTTTCATGCAGATAAGTCATTTCCTTTTTGTAAGGAAAAGCAATAATCACAACTTCACCAGGAAAAAGACTAAAATTGAAAGTTCCAGATACCATTCCATTGGATATACCATATTGCACGTATACTCTACATTGGATATTCACCATTTATACATAGTACTAATGTTTGATGTATCCAAGGGTGAAAAAAGAATATGGAGTTCAGGAAGTCCTCACACAGCAAAAGCTGCAGAAAGGATAACACATCATTACCTAGAGATCAAATGAAGTCAAATTCTTGCAATTCTCTGCTATTCTCACGAAGCCTGTCGAAGATATGGCGGAACACCATATCAAACTTAGTTTTTCAAACCCTTTGCAACCCCTGGCGAGATGAGTTAAACGAACATCAGTCAAACAACTGCGCTCTGTCCCATCATCACCCGCTGGCTGGTCCAATGGGATTGGGGATATCTGAACTGTGAAATTTGCCACAAGGGGCATCCTCCTGCGGGGCTGAAATGAGCAAGTACTATTCTCCTGTAATCGAGATAAGTATTTATGAAGGATCAAAAACGGCAACTAGAGAAGAGTAAATAGACGTCTTACTAATTTCTTTCAAAACGAATAGCCTTCTCCTATTTGCTCATCCAACACACCTCAAAACAAATATCAAAAGCAAAACCGGAGAGAAAAAACATGTTGTAAACAAAAACATCATGGTTCTTTTGATATATATATAGGAAGCATATTTGGTACTCCTGGGAGTATGTACTCTCACATACGTATCTCATAATATAGGGAGTATCTCATGTGATAAATGGTATGTATATGGAGCATGTGAGTATATAAGATCATCTAAGTGGTATGTATACTTTTTTAGTGGTTTATACATAGTTTTTTGAGTATATTATATTTTATGTACAAATATGAAGGTATTATCAAAATCTATTAAAATTGATGGACTTCTTTTCAATTTTTTCATGTAATTCACATTAGAGTATCTTAGAATGAGTATATAAGTATACTTATAGTGATAAAGTAGTATATCCAGTTTATTTATGTTGTATATCATAGTAGGGAGTATCTACTCCCGGAAGTACAGACTAGTTTTCCTATATATATATATATATGTATATATATGTATATACATATATGTACATATATATGTATACATATATGTATATATATATATATGAAAGGGAAAATACTTCAATCCAAAGAAGGAAGCAACTGTGGAAGAAACTCCCCAAGTTGAGGATTTAGAGGCAATGGAATTCAAGACCTAATTATATATATTTGTATGTGAATTTTATGCCTCTTGCAATAAGAAGAACGACTCCAACAAGATGAAAAATTTTAGCACAATAATGAAAACAAAAATCACCAAGAAAATCATAGAACATGCAAACAAAACAATAGAGCCAATAGATGGGACTAGAAGGAGATGAACATAAGCATAGAGAAAATCACAAGCTTCATTACTCAAAGAGGAACACCTTATTTTGGCATATTACAAAATGTATTTACTCTAAAAAAGCTCTCATCTATTACAAAGGCTAAGCTCTCCTCTCTTCCTCTCCTAAAACTGAACCACATACAACTCAAATAGCTGGCTCACCCTCTCCCAACAGCACAACCCCTCTATTTATAGGCCTTGGGAGTTTTCTTGGATGCCAAGTTTCCTTATTCTCAAAATATCTCTCTCTTGTAATACACTCCTACCTAACATCGAGGTCATTTTGGTCCATTTTCTCCTCCATCCATCAGACGACCATGGCACATTCACGACCTAGCTTTGCCTCGATGCAAGCTTCTCCATGATATCATGTACATTCCATCATTCTACAATTTTGAGGCCAAACCACGAAACCGTCTCACACGCTTCTCAAAGCGTGACTCACTGTCACTTGCTTTCACCTCAAGCAATCATCTCGATGTCGACACGTGTACTCCGTCTTGCGATCTTGACCGCCGGCAAGTCTCTCCCACTCCCGATCCCTCGGACTACCTTGTCACTTGCACCAACATCCCTTTCACTTGACTTTGTCACCACGTCATCTTCATCCATCTTCCTATGCTTTGCTTGACCTCCATGTGCACAGCTAGGATCATCATTGACTCCACCCGACCTCATTGATCATCCGACATCAAGCACCTCGCTTGGCCCCGATCATCCCACCGTCGATTGCCAAGTTGCATCCATCACCTGCACAATACAAGACAAGCAAACACATATCTCCAACTCCATCTCCAGTTAGAAGAAATCAAAAATCTTTGTTAAAAGAGACATCACCAACAAAACGCGAACACCGGATGTTCCGGTGTTGCTAAAACCTCATCGCCGGACCATCCGGTGTGTTTAGTTCCACCAGACTATCATTCTGCAACCACTTTGCAAGAATTAGTCTGGCATGCATTGCTTTCCATCGCCGGACCATCCGGTGAGTTCAACTCCAACAGACCACCACTTTGCATCCTCTCTGCATGATATGCTCCGATGTAGCATCCGGCGTTTACTCCTTGAGCGTCGAACCATCCAGCGAGTGTAAGCCCACCAGAGATAACTTGCAACTTCTCTACAAGAATGCTCCGACATATATTGCCGCCTAGCGCCAGACCATCCGGCGTGTACTTCATTTTTGCTTCGAAGTTGAAAAGCTCCAGTGTGAAACTCATCTGAACGCCGGACCATCCGGCGCATACAAAATCTCCAACGCCGGATCATCCAGCGTGTACAATTTTCCTAGACTTAGAAACAAAATCGCTAACTCTATTTTTCTCTGAAACTTTGGTTAGTCATGATCATAAATGCAACACATATTCATGCTTATGCAATCACACAAATCAACAAACCAAATCCACAACCTTGTCAATCACTCATCACATATAAACAAGGCACATTTCAACTTGGTTTCACAATTTAGTATTTTATTGTACTGCAGCAGGGCTAATTTAACCGCCATTGAGAAGGATTTTCTTAAAGAAAAAGGCTAGTGTATTGCAACAAGGCTAAGTAAATAAGAATGCCACTAAATTAAGTTAGTATGTATTGATCTTATGCAACAAAGTTATATCCACTACAGCAGCCTGGCAAGGTGGCGGCGGCGACCAAGGGCATCATGGAAGCTGGTTACTGAACAAATACCTGTGATCCCTTGTACTGATCAAAGTGCATTACCTGTACTCAGTTAGATAGTGTTAGTTCCCTTGCATAAGTATCCAAGTTGGGCAAATACCACAATTCTCCAAGAATTTAGCGCTCATTCCTCCAGAAACCCTCTACATTCGTGAAGTTTCTCCTAAATATGACCTAGGAACACCCCAAAATCTAAATTTCCTCACGATCCCGATCCATACTATGGCCACAAGGCACCGAATTCTCCAGGGATTTAGCGTACGGAATATCACCAGCAATACATTGAATTCAAAGCTAGATCGAGGGTGTCAGAGGGTTAACTCCTGTCGCAGGGATCCTGAGGGACCCCTTTTTAGAGATTCGGCCGGGGGGATGATTCTGAATATGTTTGCTGGAGAAATAAATGGATGTAAATGCGATGGCAGGTGGGGGTGGAATGATCTAATGCAGAAAAGAGTAAATGCGCTGGGGGGATTTTTAGACAGGTTCGGGCAGCACTGCGCATAACACCCTACTCCTGTGTGGATGCTATAACTGCCCTGAGAATGTCTCTTAGGAATGTGCTGGTTACAAGAATGTTTGTCTATCCTAGAGCCTCGGGCTCCTTGTTCTTCGGTGGTCACAACTTCTGTGCTTGTACTGAGGGTTCTTTGAGTCTCGGCGTCTGCGCTCTCTCCGAACCTCTGAAAGGATTCGTGTTGGACTCCTCTTGTCCGTGCCTGCCGGCTGCTTTAAATACCCACCGGCGGTAGCGTACCCCGAAAGGGAGGGCGCGAGTTCCAAGGCGCCATAAATGGAAAGGGCGTCATCATGGCCTCTGTGCGAAGTGACGGGGGTTGAAAACGCGCCTCGCGCCCGGTCTTCAGTCGTCATGATGGCGCTGGCAACGGGCGCCGTGGAAAGGGCCCACCGAGCAGCCGCAGAGCGGCCTGGCGTGCCCGCCCGGTCTTGTCCGCCTGCCACAGCAGCGCGGCAGACGGAACGCCTCGGGCCTCGCGATGCTATCCTGAGGCGCGCCGGATGGCACGAGATGGGACCCGTGCATTAAATGTCCCCACGCCCTTCTGCCAGAGTATGGCAGGGACTGACACCGAGTGTGGCGGGAGTAGTTGGAGGTGACAGGCCACGCGCGCCCTTAAATGCGGCATCGGGCCTTTCACTGGCTGACACCTCGTCGCTGGACCCCGATGGGGGCCACTGATGGGGGGCTTCTTGGGTCATCGGGGAACCGAGTGCTCGGGGGTCACTGTTCACCTCCCCGAGCACTCTCTCCCGAGAACGCCCTCTCTTGGTCCTCGGGGAACCGAGTGCTCGAGGGCCACTGTTCATGGCCCGAGCACTCTCTCCCGGGCTTGACTGTACGGATCCTCGGGGAATCGAGTGCTCGGGGGCCGCTGCTCGCAGCCCCGAGCACTCTCTCCCGGAACTACCTTCCTTGGGTCCTCGGGGTACTCGGGTGCTCGGGGGGCCACTACTCACAGCCCCGGGCACACCCCTCCCGGTACTCAGTTATCATGGTCGTCGGGGGACTTAGGTGCTTGAGGGTCACTGTTCACCTCCCAAGCACTCTCTTCCCGGTCACTTAGTCTTCGCAGATCATCAGGGAACCCGAGTACTCGGGGACCACTGTTTGTGGCCCCGAGCGCCCTCTCCCAGAACTTAGTCCTTTTTACCTTGCGGAGATGACCCCGCGGGAGGGCGCCACATGGCGGATTGCTAGCTTGGTCTCAGGATTCGGGGACCCCTGGTTCCTGATTCACCGACAGAGGGGGACTCACTGGGCGGCGCGATCTGGATGCGGAGTCGGAGGTGCCAGCATCGGCTCTACCCGCCCCGAACGCCGTGATCGATCTCCTAATTCCTCTTCATTAGTTTCCTCTCACGGTAAGTAAGAGTTTGGGTCAAAGAAAGAAGGGATGGCTGGGGGAAAGAGTGCAGCTTTGGACTCACCCTTCCCTTGTTCTTCCTTGATTCGCTTGGCCACACGGGAGCGATGGAGACGCTGCTTCTGGCGGAGGAGGACGCTGGGCCGCCGCGATGCTATTTGTAATTAGCATTCTGCTAGAACAAACAATAGGAGATAGTTGTAAGTTGAAAAGGATAAACAAGTGGAGAAATATGGTTCATCTGGAACATGGGAATACAAATTTTCACTCTCAGTCTTTGTTTTCAACTTGCGCATGAACTACCACCTGATTTACTCATTAAACAAAAAAAGCCAAACCAAAATCGGAGCTCAAAATTCAGATCTGTGCATCTAATTGAAGCACAAAACTGAAGAAATTTTAGACCAGAATTCAAACTAGAGCTCCAAATAATTAGATGAGACCATAAAAACTGGAATGGCGGTGGAGACAAAGCAGGTTCTCGATAATATGAGGACGCTGGATCTGAGACTGCGGACTCGACTCCGTGACGCGGCCTTGCCGCCCCGACGCCGACTCGCAGCCACGGGCTTGAACCCGGATGTAGCCTCACCGCCGCGCATGCTTCCTACCCTGACGCAGCCTCACCGCTGCACAAGATCGGCGTTGTAACATCTCGAGTAATAACATTTAGATTTTAGTAAAATTCACTTCTTCTTTTTTTTAAATAATTATTTAATACAATATAAATTCAAAGAAATATATATTTGAATATATATATATATATATATACTTGTATGTATATATTCAAATATATTATTTTAGCTAAGTATTCCAAAGAGTATCAAATTAATATCTAATTTAATCCCTGCACTAATTTAAATCATATGCATTTTGGTTTATTTGTTTTTATGATTCTTTGAGTGGAGATTTGAATTTGAATGTCTCTCAAATTCAAATATATTTCTCAGATTCAATTCAGCTGAAATCCAATTAAATCAAATCTTTTGAATTCAAATCCTCCCCCAAATATCAGAGTTTTGAATCTAAATTCTAATTCAAATACTCTTATTTGAATTGATGCCAAATCCAATCCAAATCCAAATTCAAATTTTCCCATTTGAATTAATTCCAAAACCATTTCCTTTTTCTTTTCTTCCCAGGCCCATTCCTTTTCTCTCTTGGGCCCAACCCCTCTCTTCTCACCTCTGCGCAGCCCAGCCGCGTGCTAGCCCAACTCCCTTTCCCCCAACCCCCCCCCCCCCCGGGTGCTAGACCAGGAGCCAGCCCAGCACCGCTCCCTCTGTATGTGGCCCGCGACGCACGCACGCGAGCAGCAGCAGCCCGACACACAGGCAGCCGCCCACACGTCAACCATCTGGCCACACACCCTCTCCACGCGCTCGCCTCTCGTTGCCACGTGGACCCGACTGACCAGACGCTTCCTCCACCTCAAGCTCACCATCGTGCTACTCTTAGTTAAGCCCGGCCATCACTTTCCCACGCCATTAAGACGTCGATGACTTCGTCGCCCACCCGTTCCCCTCTCTGCTCTCACAAGCACTCCGCCCAAGCCATCCCTTGACATACGCGACTTCGGCGCCTATGCCACATGAATGGCTGGTAGCCACTGCCACGTGTTGTGTGTTTACCAGTTGGCACATGTCTCTCTCTCCCTCCCTCTATAAATGTACAGCCCGGCTCCATTTTCCCCCACTTCCCCCAAATCCGCCGCCGCCGCCCAAATCCTTCATCACTGCCATCGATCCCCACTGTCGGCAGCCAAGGAGAGGAGGAGCATCACCCGTGGAGCTTGAAGGCCGCCCTGAGCCCCCCTTCCTCGCCCGACGGCTGTGTGAAGCCCGCACTGCAGAGTCAAGCTCGCTGCACCGCCGTTGTGATCCTCATCATTGTCAACCCCAACCTTGCACCGATAAGCTTCCAGCCACCCTCACTCTCTTCTCCTTTTTGCGCCTCGCTTAGTAGCCCGTTTTGATCCTCCTTCGCGCGGCTTTGATTAGCTGGGGTGCCGAGGTCACCGTTGCCACAGATTGCCGCCACCGGTGCCTTTAGTCACCCTGTGTGCATGCCGTCGAGACACTTAGGCATAGAGGTAGTTCCTTTGTCTTCTGCAGGTGATCTAGAGCCTTAGGATTAAGGGGAGGTGGTGTCCAAATCTTTCGTCGTTGCCGCCATCTCTCCGGCGCTGACCTGGGCTTGTGCCGGCGGATGAATGGTGGCAAGGACCCCCAAAATGGAACCCATATCCTCCTTTGTTGCCCGACCACCGCTTTCCTTGGTAGCCCGCAGCCTCTAAGCCCTTTCTGGCGAGAAGACCGGTGAGTCACCACCGCAGAGCTGCGCCCGAGTTCGATGCGCCTCTCCTTCTCTCTACGGTAATGGCCAAGCAAGCCAGCACGCCAACAGCCGAGCCAGCCCAGCACGCCACTCCCGTACATGAGCTAGGCCAGCCCAGCTAGACCGAGCAGGCCACCGCGGCTCGACCCATTAGGTGGGCCGGCCTGGCACAGCCCGCCCAAGGCTGCAGGCCGCCTTGTCTGAGCCCACGACAGTCATGGGTCATCTCTGTGCAAGCCCGAGCCAAAGTCCAGCTCGAGTCTAGGCCCAATCCAGCCCAACCCGAGCCAGTGGGACCCATAGAGCAATGTGTAGTGGGCCCACATGGCACTATACAGTGGGCCCCACCCGATACTGTTCAGTGGGGACCCACCCTTGAATAGTGCCTTTTAGTATTTTCTTGATTTAATTTTATATCTATTTTTCTATCACAGTGTGATATCCATTAGGGCTCATTAGGTTTTCCATTTGGTGTTATTTGATTCTTCTAGCATAGGCTATTGTTAATCGTAATCACACTTGCAAAACCGGAGGAATTCGCGAAGGAATCGAAGAACCCCGACTTCGACCAAGGTTTTTAGAAGAAGATTTCGAAGAAGGCAAGTCCTATCTCCCTTATCATATTGAACCCATGCTTTTTAATAATCTAATTGATCGACTTAAAACGTGACTTATCATCGCATGTGCTATGTATTATGCTATTTTAACTGCTCGCGATAGTTAAATCCTATCAAACAATTACCATGTCTTAAATGTTATTATCCAGAATACATATCATCCTATGATTTAGCTGTCGTTATCTATATTAACATCGGACGACACCTTGATATCTAGCATGCTTAGGATGGAATACATCTCTTTGGAGATGTCGCTTCACTGATTAATCAATTCAACTCATATACCATGAATCTTTGGTGATTGTAGAATCTTTGATGTGGTGTGGGATATGGCTGGTGGTGTGTAACATGGGAAACCCATTTTACCAGGGGCAAATAGAGTAGTCCTCTGGTGAGAATGCTCTTGGGGGTTTTAGTTACCTCTGGGTATTCATTGCCAGCTGAAGATGTCTGCCCCGGCTGTATAAGTACCAAATCATTGGGCCGTCATGCTAAGCCACCCAGTGCAACCATGCGTCTTGTTATGGGCAAGACTTGACCTTTCGGTCTCCCGACCAAGCTGGACATATTACCTGGAGGCCAGGGGAGCAACGAGCACTAAAGCGTCTGTTAGGTGCTTCACGAATGTTTATGGAACCAGACACTTTTCGAAGGTCCCGGTGGTACCCTACCATCCCTTGCGTAGACCTGAAGCACTTGAGGAGTCTCGTAGTATAGTCCAGCAAGGGAAGGCGATTGAAGCGTCTTGGTATGATTTTCTCCTCCGCTTGCAACAGTTGGAGGCTGATCATATCGTGTGAGTACAGTGTACAATCTCTGCAGAGTGTAAATCTATTCGAATAGCCGTGTCCACAGTCATGGACATGCAAAGCAATGACCTCACTGATTAGATGCAGGGGCGTGTGTATCTTTGATGAGTGAGTGTGTGGACTAGATATCCGTATGATGAGGTTGCTCGCTCAATCTGTCAGGAGCTGAGTAGTCCTAGAAGTACACCAGACACAATGATAAGAACTACGGAGTGATGTATAGCCCCTCCCAGGACCGAAAACCCCAAGATATACCTTGTTACCTTGTTTGTGCTATTTCAAAGTTAACAGTAGAGAATACAACTGGATACCTGCATAAACTACTTTACGCTTAAAACTAAACCGTAAAACTTTATCCTTAACTCATCCTTTATGCATCTATCAAACCCTTGAAATAGTATAGGACTTACTGAGTACCTTCCATAGTCATTATTGCTATCATTCAGATGAGGAAGCGGATGTCGACTTCGCTGGAGACAAATGCGCGGATGAGGAGTAGATTAGTGGTCACATTCGCACCCTAGCTACCTGTGGCTTTGGGTTATTGTTCCGCTGTGTTTTTGTTGGCTTGTTGACCAGACTTGTAATATACTCTATGGTTTAAGACCTTGGTATTGTTGTAACCTAAAACTTTTATATACAATGTAGGACTGTGATGCCACAATTGTTGTATTATGTGTATCAGCTACTTGATCTAGAGACTGATATAGAAGGCATAGGAGATCCCGGGAGAGGGGCCTTACAGACACCCTGAAGTCAGGAAGAGGGAGCGGGGAGGGAGGGAGTGCGGCTGTAGATCCTATCGCGCGTGCTTGGACCTCAAGCTCACTGACTGCGGTGGCAACTAGAGGCCGTTGCACGTACACCCCATGGTAACCACGTGCGTGGACTCCACAACCGCTTGGACACAAACGTTCAAGCATATGGCGGCCCGGATGATGGCACACGCATCCTCAAGAACGGCAGCATTCTGCGAGAAGATGGACACCCACACGCCCACCCGCGTGGTGATCGTGGCCATGGTGACCTCAATGCAATTGGACCCGTCGGGGAGCGGGGATGCGCTGATAGGGGTCCTTAGCACGACGGCAGACAGGGTGGGGATTGACATCCTCAGAGGTGTGGGTGGGTAGGGAAGGAGGACGGGGCGGCTGAGGTGGGTGGGGATTGGGGAAGGAGGACGAACCGGTCCGGTTTATTCGGTTTTAGTTTTGCAGGAGTTTCTTCTGGGTTTTTTTATTAGGTGGTGGAGAAGGGGTGGGGGAAGGGTGACTTACGAACCTACTCGTGCTTTATATAATAGAGATTTATTATGTTGGTTGTAGGGTATATTAGGGTTTACAAGGAGTACGGTGAGCTCCAAGGTGAAGATATGAGAAATGTGCGCTTTGCAGTGTGATTTTGGTGTCTTTTTGGTTTCGCTTTGAGTAGGGTACTCATCACACAAAGAGAAACTCTCGGTTTTGATACTACAGCCTACGTGCCCTATCAAATACCCCTAGATGTGAGTTTGTAACAGAAGTAGAGATGTGTGGTGCTAAATGCAAAGGAACATGTCGTTATGGTACAATACTCCAATGCAAAAATTGTGAGAGAAAACAACACTGTTCTGATGGTCAACAGGCAAAGCTGGCAGCTTCACCCGAGCCTTGTGATGTGGTTGTTGGCTATCACAGTATCATGCCCAACGCCGGTGCTAACAAATACATATATAGTGATGCGAGTGCCGAGTGGTGCATCAAGGCAAATCGCCCGATCATATCAGCCATTGCCATGGTCTCCGTTCTCGTGTTTGTCACACCCATAGCCACAGTACGAGATCATTAGCTGCCGTGCAGAACGAACAACACCGGATAGCCTTAATGACTGCTACAATACCCAAACCGATTTCAAGTTGCTTCTGCTCCGATGGCTGAGATGGACTGACAGTATGTTACCTTTTCTTCGCAGATGAAAGGATTTTATACTTGAAATATAATCTTTATTTTCTGTTAGTCTTGCATTCTCATGTTATTTTCTTAGCATATAAATTCTTTTATTAATGAGAGGCGCGTACAAGCAGCACTTGAAAGAGCTTTTCCTATGTAGTTTACAGAGCAAAATATGTTAGTGCCAATTGCGAATGCAAAATTTATGAAATACATAATGTATTCTTGACATATATACCTAGCTCTCTGGTAGGGGCGCGAGATGAGGACGCACCGACATTTGTGTAAGACTGCTTGGAGGAGCTGTCATCTTAGTGCTCACCCTGTCTTAGTGTTCAACATACGTCAAATGTAGGGGTGGGTGAGGCCAAGCCATGAACGTCACTAAGGGGTGAGGACTCAAAGCAGTGGTCGTCATCATCACGGGGTGGGGGAGGGGGAGGGGGAGGGGCAAGGAGGCTAAACATGAGGCGTCTGAGCCGACCGAGCAGCGGGGGGTCGATGAGAAATGTCTGGAGCGACCTACAAGTGAACATTTTTATGATCTTTTGTGCCTTCTTGAAGATCATGTGGAACGCCCCACATATCTCGGAGGTAGAGACATCTATCACATGTCTAGCTGCTAGATATTTGTACTGTCCTCCACCCCTATCTGCTGCACGAGGTCCCTTTGCGAAAAACAAATGTTACATAGATTGACATAAGTACTTTGTAAGTTAAATTTAGGGTACAACTATTGTTGGTGTTGAAGAAACATACTGCCAGCGACCGTTCTTGGTCCCTGTGCACCAGATATATGTCACGTACGTGCATTGTGTGAGTCCACACCTTAGACGGTGTGTACGTGGCCCGGGTCTTCGTCTGAGGTAGAAACCAGACCAGGTACTCCACGAATGCCTCGTCAGAGTGTGGTCAGTCCTCGTCAACAACGTCCTCTAGCATGTCATCACAACGCTCTATCCATAGCTAAATATGTGGCGCCCATAGGGTAGTTGCCGATATACGCTTCCACAAGAACCTGCAAGACGAGTTATTACACGAGGTATGGTATGTGAATGAAGATTGTAAACAATGAATCAAAAAATTTACCTATGCAAATGAGCAGGCACGATCCGGATTGGGGGGGGGGCAAGGTGAGCTGTTGATACCGACTAAATTGGCACACCACCTGATGCAGCGCGTAATCCTCGATGAAAATGTCGAAGATTATGGCCTTCCTCATCAACTAGTAGTTCCTGTCCTACATGCACAACAAAGACAATCTCAAGGGGGCACATCTGAGTACATCATCGTAGGAGTATGGGTCCATCTCATGTCGCTGGTCAAGAGGTTGTTGAACTGGGTTGTGAAGTTTGGGTATGCCTTATGTGTTTGGACGCTGGCCCACGTCAGCTGCGTAAAGAATTGTTAAACAAACAAATTAATGGGATCAACATAAGGAATGCGTGAAATCTTAAGAGATCTTACCTGTCGTCAGCACTACAATGAACATAAGGAGGTGTAGTGTCATAGGGGGCGTGGTTCAGTATCGGTTGGCCAATGGTGAACCACTCGTATGACCATAGCTAGAGAAGTAACATGTAACCGGAGAAGATGGCACACGAATTTGACTTCATGTAGGCCTCGGATAGACCTCTGTAGGTCATAGCCAGCATAGCGGAAACCCAACTATACTCAGGGCTTCCCTCAGTCCAACATCGGCTATCTTCATTGCGTACGGGATTAAACTCTTGGAGAGCGAGTTGTCGTGGGTGGCGGTGAACATAATCCACCCAAACAACAACAACATGTAGGCCTCCAAGTGCCTAGAAACAGCATCGTCGCTCGGAGCGGGGTGGATGTAATCCACCTATCAATTAGAAAATGAAAAACATTCAGCATGTAAAGGCAGAACATCAAGCACATGAAGGAACATATGTAAGTAACGTACCACGAAGTGGAGTAGCCACCTCTTCGTAAGTCCGTACATCTCCAACCCAAGTAATGTCCTGTAGGTGAGGGGGCACCGTCCTTCCGCACAACGACATCGAATCATTCCAGGATGTCATCATGTCAGGTGGGACATACGTCCCTCGCACCCACCGCTTGGTCCGCACAGGGTAGGCCAAGCAGGAGCGTGATGTCCTCAAGTGTAGGCATTATCTCCCTGCACAGGAGATGGAACATGCCTGGTCCACAAGCACTGCGAGCATGCCTGGTCGAAACTGAATTGTCTTGCAAACTCTATTCACCCGAGCCCCACGTCCGCCTCCACAAGCCTGCAGAGCGGGAGAAGCCCAGCCCCACGCAACCTGCAAACAAAATATAATATAAGTACAAGACTTCATAAACAACAGAAACACATGAAGGAAATGTATTCCAAACCTATGAATCCAACGCTCGTCCAACCTCATGAGCTCGTCTGGAACCTGTGGTCAGAGTACCGAGAGCTCAACCATCTTAACAACGATCAGGTAAGAGCGGTGCTTGTCATCCACGCGTGAGTTAAGCAACTCCGGGTGGTTAGTAGCCATACCTGTAAATTTATATGCTAATTATGGTTGGCAAAATAAGAATTAATTGGAAGGCTAACAATATGATAAACAATATCCCCTTCTCCATAAAAAAAAAAAGCTTGAAATATCACTTATCCGGCATACCTACCCACGATCGACAAAAAACTATAATATTATTTCGGCTTATAACAACTATATGTGCTAGATCTACGATAACAAAACATAATAAAAAATAGCTAATGTTACTTTTTGTTGCTCTAAAAACGTAGGTCTAACAATTGCTCTAAAAACCTAGATCTAATAACAGTACGACTATCCATAAAAAAAACTTAGGTCTGACAATTACTCTACGTTGCTCGAAAAACCTAGATCTAATAACAATACGACTATCCGTAAAAAAAACTAGGTTTAACGATTACTTTACATTGCTTCAAAACATAGATCTAATAACAGTATAACTATCCCTAAAGAACCTACGTTTCACAGATAAAACATATGTCTAATATCACTAAATCCTAAATTTGATGCCTAACATATGTAAAAACTAGATCTTGTGACTAACCGAAGTGGTTGTAAAAAATACTAAGGTTAGGCTATTTAACTCCAACACTGATGAATTCCTGCAGGGCTTCACCGTTCTCCTCTCCCTCCCCTCTCCTCTCCTCTCCTCTTTGCACTAGTGGGAAACGAATGAAGTGAGTACTGTGCTCGGTGGGAGGACTGGCGTACCCCTTAAATGAATTACAAAATTTCAAAGCATACGCATATATTTGAATTTTTTGATTTAAAATATATATATAAGGAAAAAGTCTATTTTTCCTCCCTCAACTATTGCCCGAGTCCGTTTTTCCCCTCAACCGCAAAACTAGATATTGTTGCTCCCTCAACTATCTAAACCGGATTTTTTTTTCCTCCCTTAGTGGTTTTGAACCCAGTTTTGTCCTACATGGCTCACATGTGGCAGTGGTCGCCCACATGTCAGATGACACATAACATGAGTTATTGTACACGTAGACATTCCATTCACTAAATTGAAAAAATAAGACATGGGCCCACATCGGACGACAGCGCGACCGCGTCATCATCGGCGGTTGGCCACGAATCCCTCATGGCCACCATGACCGCCAACCTCCTAGTCGTGGCCGGCTGTGGCGGTGTCCAGGGCCACACCCTCTTCTTTGACGCCCTTGTGCAGCTCATCCTGTCGCGCTTCTACCTCCAGGCCACCGACGAGGACTGCCCTAGTACCAGGGTCTCTCCAAGTTTGCCAAGGCGGCCATGAAGACCCAGTCCCGCACCAACCTCAAGGCCGCCTGCCGCGAACGCCTCGAGGTAAGACGGCTCGGGGTAGGCTCGCGGGTACCGGATCCATGAGGTCAAGGAGACCGTGGTAATTCGCCGCCTCTGGTGAGCTTCTCTTCTCTTTTTTCACTCCAGCAGCATTAGCAAGCTCTCCTCTCACCCCTCACAACAGCTCAAGACCCTTGGGAAGGCACTCAGCATACAGCTCCGCCATTGTCACTGCCACCTGAGCTCCACCTAACCGTCGCCAGCTCAACTCCGACCACCCCAAATACCCCAGAGAGCACGGTGAGCATCCTCAGTGTCTTCTCTAGCTTTCCCGGCCCTCTTGTTACCCTCTCCGAACCCCCAATGGTATGACGCCGTGTATAGCACCTTCGTCACCCATCTTCTCCATCACCGGCCACTAGCAGAGCTACACTAACCGAGCCATACCCCCGGACAGCTTCCCCACACCTTACTAAACCTCCCCGATAGCACCAAGTCCAGGAACAACGGCTCCCAACGCATTCTCATGGAGAATCGCTGCCACATCCAACTCTGATGAGCTTGTCCCTCCACTCTGGTCAACACCCACGAAGATGGAGCCACAATGGAGACAAGGACGAGGTGCCCACCACTCCCACGATGGAGACGAGGACGAGGTACCGTACCATGTGTCGTCGCCCACTCACCGCAGAGCACCTGCCGGAGCCGTCCCCTAAGGAGCTGCTCATGGTGGACGTGTACCTGACCCCGTCGAGCGGCGGGGGACCGGAGGAGGTGGTGGAGTGGTGAATCGTGGCATGCGAGCCCTTGCCCTTGCCCTTGCTATCGGACGAGGAGCTCGACGTCGAGGGGGAGCTCCACGCAGAATGGAGCCCGGCGAGGAGCATCAATGCAGCACCTGCACACTTGTCGTTGGGGGCATCACCGGTGTGGAGAGGTTGGCGGTAGAGGGTGTACTCGTCGTGGACAGGAGCTCGGCGCGCGGGGGAGATCGAGAGCGGAGGGGAGCTTGGCATGGAGGGCGACCTTACCACGGAGGGGAGCTCAGAGCTGAGGGCGGGCTCACCGCGGAAGGGAGCTGGGTGTGGAGGGCGACCTCACCGTGGATGGGATCTCAACACGGAGGGTGAGCTCGCCACGAACGGGATCTCACAGACGGGGAGCTAGACGTTGAGGGGGAGCTCCGCGCAGAATGGAGCTCGACGAGGAGTACCCGCGTACTCGCCGTCACCCCCAACCTTTTCTTATCTCACCGTTGGAACAAAGGGAAAGGGGAACATGGAAGGTGATGAGTGTGTTGTCTATGTGGATGTCATATTAAAAAAATTAAAACGCTTGGATGCCATATCAGCGCCACCTAAGACAAAATTGGATTCAAAACCACGCGGGGAAAAAAAATCCGGTTTAGATAGTTGAGGGAGCAACAATATTTGGTTTTACAATTGAGAGGTGAAAAACGAACTCGTGCTGATCTTTCTTTCTGGGCCAGACCAATTGGGCCGTTCACTGGCCCGAACAAAACCCACGCATCCTTCTCCTCCTTCGCCTCCCGCTCCGGCCCAATCCGCTCACACTACACCTCTCTCGGTGTCTCTATCTCTCACCTCACCGCCGTCGAGATGCTTCGGAGCCCAGCCGCCGCCCTGCTCCGCCGCCTCGCCCCTCGCATCTCGGGCGGCGGAGCCACTCGCCGGCGCCTCCCTCCTCCCATCGCCCCGTTCCTTCTCGCCCGCTTCTCGTCCGCCCCGACCACCTCCTCTTCCTCGTCGCCTCCGTCCTCCGCGGCTGACCGCGACGAGGAGGCGCAGGACGGCGAGCTCGCCAAAGGAGATTCCGGTGCCCGACTCAGCATCTCCGTCGATCGCTCCGGCCTCTACAACCCCCTAGGTCCGCTCCCCATCTGTCTCTTTCACACCCACGACACGCGCACAAGTGTCTGGGTTTAGGGTTTCTGATGGTCGGAGTTGCGTCTATGCGGCAGAGCACTCGCACGAACCGTCGTCGGACTCGGAGCTCGTCAAGCACCTCAAGAGTATCATAAAGGTGTGTGCTTGACTGCTTTTATTTCTCTGTTACTATCTGTTGCTCACAATGCGGAAATGTGACTTGGCCATTTTGATGTGATTGTGGTGGTCTTAGTTTCGGAGTGGGCCGATCAGCATAGCCGAGTACATGGAGGAGGTGCTAACGAACCCACAGTCTGGGTTCTACATCAATCGCGACGTGTTTGGCGAATCGGGGGATTTCATCACCTCGCCGGAGGTCAGCCAGATGTTCGGAGAGGTAACTGGCGCTCACTAACCGATTGCTCTGTCAACAGGAATATCGCAGTGTGCTGTATTTGGCAACTTAATCACAATGTAGTAACTCATTATGTGTTTCAAGTAATAACAATGCAACCATAAGATGTATGCTATTTTTAAGTCAACAAGATGCTGGTGGGATCAATGAACTGATTGTGCTGCTATTGCATTTTTTGTTTATTGTATTACTTGAATTACCGACATTGATAGTCTTATATAGTGTATTGTTCTTCTAAACTCTACAGTAGATGTTGTAAAAACACTGAATCGTTTACATGATTATTCGTCTTGTGCTACAAAGTGCTAGATGAGAGCAAGTGAGCAACTAATGATGTTTATTCATCTCAGATGATTGGTGTATGGGCGATGTGCCTCTGGCAGCAAATGGGAGAGCCCGAGAAGGTGAATTTGATCGAGCTTGGCCCAGGACGAGGAACCCTCTTGGCTGATTTGCTTCGTGTATGGTTTCTTGCTTGCTTCTATCATCTATTAAATTTCCACTGTCTTGTTCTTAGTGGATGTCTCCATTTCAACAGGGCTCAGCAAAGTTTGTTAATTTCACTAAGGCACTCGACATTAACTTGGTTGAGTGCAGCCCTACATTGCAAAAGGTGCAGTATAATACTCTGAAATGTGAAGATAAACCTATTGGTGATAGCAAAAGAACAGTTAGCAAGCTTTGTGGAGCCCCAGTTTGTTGGCATGCTTCCCTCGAACAGGTTCCTTCAGGATGTATGATGTTCTTTTCATTTAGAACTTTCATTTTTTAAATTAATAATATCTATACTAGAATTCTGATTATTATCGTAAGCACTTGTATAATCAAATTTTACATTGCCATTCATCTTAAAGTATATTAGGTGAAAGCTTTGAGGCCATTAACCACATCAGATTAGGGAAAATTGTATGATTTGATTATTTCATTGAGGTACAGAATGTGCCATCATATATAGCATGGAGCGAGAATATGGGTTTATGGATCTGCAGTTTGCTTTTCTGGGGATTCATTGGCCACAATAGTTATTGGCATCAACTACTCAACTTACTGTGAAACTTTGTAGGGGTGAAAGGGAATAAGACTTAAAACCCCACACCTGTAATTAAGGTAGAGTTGAGATTCAAATCCAGGTGTTGGTACACCCTGGGACTGGTGACTGGTCTCAAAGCACCTATCTTGACATTGCTTATCTGCTGGTTTAGTTACTTTATGCATGGAAAAAGGAAAATGCATAATATTTAACCTGCTGATATAAGCTCCTTAATTTAAGTATTGGACACTTTTCCATATTTTTTTGCAGTTTTGAAACTGTTTACCTTCATTTATTTGGCTTTCTTTGAGTTCATTTGTTTTAAAACTTTTTATCGGGGTTTATTATGTTTCTCTTAACTGTAGCTGTCTTCTCTGCAGCACCAACCATAATTATTGCACATGAATTCTATGATGCCTTGCCAATCCATCAATTTCAGGTTTGTTTCGTGGTTATTTATACTTAAGATCTTATGGCACTTGTCCACTCACCAAACTGAGTATTTTGCAGTCATTCCACTGAATAATCATTTTTCTATGCAGAAAGCATCACGTGGCTGGTGTGAAAAGATGGTGGATCTTGCAGAAGATTCCTCGTAAGTTTTACCAATTGTGTTTGTGTTCTAACCTTAAGGAAATGTGTAATGCTTACTTTGCAGCAGGTTTCGCTTTGTTCTATCTCCACAGCCTACAGCTTCTTTAATTTTCCTCTCCAAGCGTTGTGGATGGGCTAGTTCTGAGGAACTTGAGAAGGTTGAACATATTGAAGTCTGCCCCAAAGCAATGGAGCTTACTGAACAAATCGCAGATAGAATTAGTTCAGATGGTGGAGGCGCTCTTATTATTGACTATGGCAAAAACGGAATAGTCTCTGATAGTCTCCAGGTTTGGATTTTAAAATCATTTCACTATACCTGACGTGAACTCGAAATGATGTTGACTGTTTAGTGCCTCTGTAACATAAATTCCTGAAGTACAAATGTACAATAGCTAGTCTTTGTTGATTTCATAGACACATACTCTCTAGAGTCACAAAAGAGTGATGTTTTGGTATACGTGCAGTAAGTTAAGTTTTGCTACAATATCTCTCTGAATATTTATATTGGATACATGAAAACTGATATTTTGAAGATTTTTCTTGAAACGTACTCCCACAATACTATAATTTTATTAGGTTTTGTAAATATAATACATTAGCAATTAATGATCAGAGTTGTGCTTTGGGGTGTCGATGCCCAAAACCCCACTCATTTGTGACAGGAAGGAGTGGTACAAAAAATCACATCCTTATTGTGTTCATTATTTGGTTAACATGTGACATGCTACACAGGGAGTTACATTCATTGAGAGTTTCTTTTTGCCGTATCTTATATGATAACAATAGCCTACTATCCTGGATGCATAGCTTGGGCACTAAGCTAACTATAATGCATGCAGGCAATCCGCAAACACAAGTTTGTCCACATATTAGATGACCCTGGCTCTGCTGATCTGAGTGCCTATGTTGATTTTGCTTCAATCAGGCACTCTGCTCTGGAAGCTTCAGGTTTGCACTAGCATTATTAACTCCTACTGCTTATACTTTTCATGGTAAGACTAACATTTCTTACATACGATTTTATTGCGATTTGTGCAGATGATATCTCGGTCCATGGGCCAATAACTCAATCCCAGTTACTGGGTTCTCTTGGTATCAACTTCAGGGTGGAAGCTCTTTTGCAGAATTCCACCGAGGAGCAGGCTGAATCTCTGAGAACCGGCTACTGGCGTCTAGTTGGCGATGGGGAAGCCCCATTCTGGGAAGGTCCTGATGACCAGATCCCTATTGGCATGGGCACTAGGTACTTGGCCATGGCCATTGTCAACAAGAAGCAGGGTGCCCCTGTTCCGTTCGAGTGAAAAACAGTAATATCTTTCCTTGGGTAGTCTATTCACTAGTAAAAATAACTGGACTGTCTTGTAACTCTTGTTGCATTGTTGAGGAATTTTGACGACAGTCCAGAGAAGGGCGATTTTTGGCTCAACTTTGTTGTAATACACACGATATATTGACTCATCAACTCGTGTCTTACTTTTTTTAAGTGAAGATGTGTTCTACCTACTGGATGGAAAGAATTCGTTGTGTTGACCTCTAATCATTATAATGTTTTCTCTTGGCAAAATGTGTAGCTGTACGTCAGCTTCTGTGCAGCCTTGAGAGAGAAACGTTGTTCATTGTAACGCCTGCAGAGTCAGCCCGTTTAGATGGTATGGTGACCTTTGTTTTGTTACTTTCCTGTTGCTTGTTCTCCTGGTCTCCAAAGGGGATATATATTAGCATTGATTGACCATTTTACCAGTGCAACGCGGCAGCTTAGCTTGCCTTATACTATCAGTTTTTTTAGGACTGACTTATACTATCATTTGAGTAAAGCATCCAGCATCTGTCAATGCATATCACCAACCAGTTCAAGCCATCAAGTCAAAACATGTATCTGTGTTCACTTCAAAGTCAGAATTTTTCCAGTCAATTTAGTACTGTATTTATTCGATACTAACTATGCATACTCTTTGACATTCTGAAACGAAAGCTGCCGTAAAATAAAAAATTACATGTAGACCTTTATTGTCACTGGATAGTCCACCAACTATTACCGAACGATTACTGACTGATACATGCAGTTGATCTCTTCAACCAGCAGGCAGCAGCGGTCGGAATCCATCTACACGGAGCTTGTCGCCGGTAAGATGGAAAGTGGACACGGCAATAATTTGACAACGCAGATAAAGGGAAAGAGAACTGAACGTCCACGGGCGAAAAGAGCGTCCACTGAACCATCACCAGAAATGATATTTTGTGCAGCACGTCGTGAGGCATGACTTCAGTGACCATTGTTCGCTTAAACAACGTCCTCCACCCCCGTGTGAGGCCGGCCCCGCGAAACCGCCACATTCCTTCCTTTCACATCCCTAACTAGACTAATGTCATAATTGGTAATATCGTCATCCTGACAGGTGTAGCCCGATACATTTATATATATATATTGCGATTATATATATATATAAACTAGTCTGTACTCTCGGAGTACGTACTTCCTACTATGATATACTACATAAATAAATTGTATATACTCTTTTGTCACTATATGTATATTTATATACGTATTTTAAGATACTCAAATATGAACTACATAAAAAAAATAGAAAAGAAGTCCATCAATTTTATTAGATTTTGATAATACCTTTGTATTTGTACATAAAATGCAATACACTCAAAAAAATATGTGCAAACTATCTAAAAACTATACATACCACTTGTATGATGTTATATACTCACATGCTCCATGTACATACCATTTATCACACGAGATACTCCCTATATAATGAAATACGTATGTGAAAGTATATACACCCAAGAGTACCAAATATGCTTCATATACATGTGTGTGTGTGTGTGTGTGTGTGTGTGTGTGTGTGTGTGTGTGTGTGTTTGTGTGTGTGTGCGCGCGCGTGCGTGTGCAAGCTACTGGACCTGATTTCGGCAGACCATTCACACAGGTGTTGTGCATCTACGCCCCAGCCACGACGAGACGAGGCGAGCTAGCACGCGCATGTTCTCTTAGTCCTCTCATTCACACATGCTAAATAGATGGAGGAGACAATTTCTTATAGTTGGTCTACCTCCACCTCAACTAGTAAGATGGGACTAAAAGATACACCCCCACCTTTACATAGTTGGGTATTTAAGATTTATTTGAAATTTTCTCAAATATATTAGGCTAAGCCCATATATCTAACAATGAATACCCCACTGGAGACCAGACGGAAATTCGAGATTGAAAATCTCTTCATAGGGCGTGCATGTGCATCAAACTTGTAATTAAAAAAAGTAAGTCAAAAAATGTTGGGAAAAATGCAACCCCCCCAAAGTCAATCTGGTTTTAAGATTCTCCCCCAGAAGTTGTTTTGTTGCAAAGGGCCACCCACAAATTCGGCCCGTTCTGAATTGTACCCCTGCGAGAACGTGTTTTGCTTCTCTGGCCCATTTCCGATGACGTCGACGTGGGGCTTGCCATAGCAGCCGGGCTCGGTCCGACGTGGAGCTGGTTAAGTCACACCTCCTTTTGAGCTTGACGTGCTTGGTTGCTTTATTCGTCGAGCCCGTCTCTGTCCGTCGAGTGCGAGAGGCAAACAGCAGGAGGAAGCGAAGGGATGGCATCGGCGACATCGGCTCCAATTGAGGTTTCCAGTGAGAAGTGACTTAAGGTTCAAGCCAGGTAAGCTGCCATTGTTGCTCGGTTCCTTGCTGCTTATGTCTTGTAGGGTTAATTGAACATGATGAGTTACCTTGTTCTGGGTATATATTCAGGTACACTTGCAAGTGATGGTCACATGAACCAAAAAAGCATGGATATGGTTAATTGAACATGATGACTTACCTTGTTCTGGGTATATGTTCAGGTACATGAGTAGCAGAATTGCATGTGATGGTCACATGAACCAAAAAAAGCATGTTCGGTACAAATTCATACATATACATATCCATCTTGGTGCAAACATATACTATAGGACATAGAACAAAAGAAGGCCAGCCAATGTCGTCCCTTCGCTTCCTCCTGTTGTTCGCCTCTCGCACTCAACGGACGGAGACGAGCTCGACGAACAAAGCGACCGAGTGTGTCGAGCTCGAAAGGAGATGCAACTTAACCAGCTCCACGCTGGATCGAGCCCGGCTAGGCTGCCATGGCGAGCCCCACATCCACGTTGGCAGAAATGGGTCGGAGAAGCAAAACACGTGCGCACAGGGGTGCAGTTGTAGCGAACATGGTCCTTTTAGAGCATGTATGTGATTTTGGTGATTAATGACACCATAGTCAATAAAACTAACGTGTTTGCCAAGTATATGCCATAGTATGTCGCATGGATGCAATACATGAAGAAGTCACTGCAGCCGGGACAAAGATTGATTGAATTGGAGAAGTTCTAGGAAAAATGTACACACTAGATGATCCGGTGTAGAGGTAATTATACACTCAGGAGTGTTTTCCCGGGTATTTTGTACACGTCAGATGGTCTGGCAATATGAAGTTGTGCACGCTGGAGCATTTTAGAAGAAGGAGTTCAAGTGTTCCACACGCTGGATGGTTCGGCGCATAAAATTGTACACACCGGAGGTTTCACAGGAGCATTTTACAAAAGATTTTCCTTCGTCCCAATAGAGACCGAATTACACATGCCGGATGGTCCGATGATGGCATCGGAGAAATTGCCGGAGGATTAATGACTAGTGACAGCTGGCATCGATAGGCTGCGAGGGTGGACCACACACCAAATGGTCCGGTGTTCAGAGAAGCTACACGCCAGAACATCTGGCGTTAAGAAATAAATGAGTTTGAGTGGGTTTCAACGGCTAGTTTTTGTTGCTGTACACACCAGATGGTCCGGTGTTTGTACTGCTGTTGACACCAAATTATCTAGTGTGCACAGTCTTTTGTGATCATTGGAGCAACGACTAGTTCACGAGTTCAAAGCTCTAAATACCCCCACTCGGCCATTTGAGTGTGCTGGAGTCCAAAGAAACTCACAACACTTGAGAAAACATCCAAGCCACTAAAGTGCTAAAAGTGATCATCCAAGGTAATTAAGTACAAGATTAGGGAGTGATTAGTGCTAATAAGTCTAGAAAGAGTTGTGTCTAAGCATTGCTGCCTATAAAGGTGATCAAGAAGTGATCCTAACTTGTACCAAGTAGTACGCCGGCACCTTGGAGTCTTGGTGACTCGCCGGCACCGTGAGCCTTGGTGGCTCATACTTGTTGACCCTCTGACTTGGTGTGGAGCGGCGGTAAGACTCTTATACGGGGACGCGGAGACCCTTTCCTTGGTAGCTCAAGCTCCAAAGTGAAGACGACGGCAATTCAATGCTTTAGCAAAGAATATCTTTTTATCATCTCTAAGCATCGATGCATTCAATCGAGTATATTATCTCACCAATGCACATGATATTTGGACTAACCTCATTGAAATACATGAAGGCACAAAGGATGTGCCTAATGAGAAATATCATGTGCTAGTCTCTAAACTCAATAGCATTAAACAACTTGCTCATGAAAGTGCTAATGACATGTACTTACATTTGAATATTCTTGTCAATGAGATCAATAGGTTAGGTTTAACGTCAATTAGAGATGTTCAAGTAGTGAGAAAAATATTTCAAGCTCTTCTTTCAAAGTACAAGTTAATTATCTCCATCATCTATGACAACAACGACATTTGCAAGATGACTCCAAACTAAGTTCTCGGTAAAAGTACCGCACATGAGATGATCATGAACATGGAGATTGAAGTTTCGTCCTCATCTAGTGCTAAGAACATTGCCCTCACAAGCAAGAAAGCTCCATGTCTACACATGCAAGAGAACATGAGAAGGCAAGAGTAAGAGTCAAGCTCAAACGAAGATGAGGGAGATGAAGATGAAGAGAGCGATGAAAAAGATGAGAAAAACACCTCAAGTGAGAAAGAAATAGATCCTAAGATCACCAAGTTTATCTCAAGATTAGAGAAGGACCTCAAGAGAATCAACACCAAGATTAATTATCTGATCTCCACGAAAGATTTGGTCAACACAATTGATCATATCAAGAAGGAGAAGAAGACCAAGAACAAGAGGAAAACAAGGGGAAGAGGCAAAATATTTGCAAGAATATGAAGATAGGTGAGTGAAGATAAAGATTCAAGCTTAAGTGATGAGAGCTTCATCATCCGCTCCTTTAAGAGAAGCTCTTCCTCAAGATCGTCATCACGCAAGCCATCATCACACAAGTCTCTTATGGCCAAAGGTATAGAAAACGATGAAAGTGATGATGAATCCGATGAGGACTTCTTGAATTGATCAATGAGCAACAAATGACCTTAAAGAAACAAGCTAAAGAACTTAAGAACTTCAATGCCCTTAATGACATTCATGCTTCTTTTATTTCTAATTATAAATAATTATTGAGCGAATTTGGATTACTAAACAAGGAGCATGAAGAGCTTAAGGCAAAATTTGAGGACATCGAATCTCAATCTAAGGTCCTTTTGAAGCAATCCACCTCTCTCTTTAATTTCAATTCTAATGTAAATGCTTCCACTTTTCGTGATGATTTGAATGATCTATCGAGCTCACCCCTTTGCAATGAGACATATGTTGAGAATATTGTTGTAGAATTATGTAATGATCTCATTGCACAAGAAAATAATGAGCTCAAACAAGAAGTGGAGAAGCTCAAGACTTAGCAAGATTAAAGAGTAGGAATCATGTCTAACATCCTCAAGATAATCATGACAATATAGTGAACAAGCTTGTGGAGGGGTCCACCATGACATACTTCAAGTGTCATCAAGAATGCCACAAGTCCATCCAATACAAAAAAGTCAAGAAGGAGGCTAAGGAGAAAAAGAAGATGATAAACTTCTGAAACAAGACCTTCAACATCTACACTAAGCCTAACTACAAGATCAAGACCAAGAATAACCACTACAAGCTCAAGAAGAAGGACAATAGCAAAGTTATTGCACACATGGTTGGGATAAAGGAACAGAGGTGAAATTAACCTATTTGGGTGCCTAAGGAAGTCATCACTAACATGAAGGGGCTCCAATCAATTTGGGTTCAAAATAAGACTTAAGTTCACAGGTTGACTCGGGGGATTTGGAGATTTGGCGCACAAAATAAAGTGAGGGTTCATGCAAAGAAGCCAAATATACAAGATTGGGCATATTGATAAATACCCCCATCCAAAGGTAAAAGAGGTAATGATAGCTACAATTTTTTTCATGCATTTTGTGTTGCATCTAGTACTTTTGTCTTATTTAGGATTGCATATGCATATTTCATATATTTGCAATATATGGTGTAGGTTTTTCATATAGCAGGTTGCTTGTATTTCTCTCTAACCCATGAGCAACCTACATGGTTTATTAGTTGTAGGTTTTTTACATGGCATATTTCTACAATTGATATTTTTTATGTGTCATGAGTCCAATCTATAAGATAAATTTACTATTGTTATCAATAACATGTGCATTTCTCTCACAAGTATTTGACACTTGTATGCACACATTTAGGGGAGCATATCTTATGGGTTATGATTTTAAGACTAACATGTATTGCAAGTGATATCTTTTATAGTCTCATAAAATAATATACAAGTTCCCGGGTGTATGCACTGCTTATTTGTCATTTGGTATAATTGTCGTTTCATTCGTATATTTAAGCTATTTCTATGCATAATATGGCTTAAACTTCCTATCTCTACATATTGTCTAGTTGTGCATATGTTTTACTCTCATCATATGTATGCATATACATAGGGCGAGTGCAAACCATATTATGTGATTTTCTTGAATTGTGATCCATATGTTTTCATTTTAAATTATATCCGCATTGCTTATTTCAATTGCATTCCTATAGTTGGTATGCATACTTATGGTTGGTATCATTCTTTTCAATTGGATTCCTGCAAGTGGTATCATCTTATTGGATCATGGTTCATGAAGATCTCTCCCGTATGCTCTAATATTTCCCTTGAGTTCAATATGTGTTTATAGCCTTTTTTTTATATTGTTCACAAAGGGAGAGAATTTTAATGACTAAAGCAAGTTCAAGTTGCATGATGCAAGATTGTTGACAAAGTGAAGGGAGAAACATAATACAAAAAGCACGTTTTGAAGGATTACAAGTGATATCAAGGCAAGAAGCGCGCAAAGCAAATAGTTCTTGCATGGGTCGATCAAAGGAGATAGTAACGATGGAGAAAGGAGAGGAATTTTCTCCATGACGTTCATAACATGTTTGTCAAGTATATATTTGTCAAATACATGAAGAAGCCACCGCAGCCGAGATAAAGATTGATTGAATTGGAGAACTCCTATGAAAAATGTACACACCGAATGGTCCGGTGTAGAGGCAATTGGACATGTTCGGAGTGTTTTCCCGGGTGTTTTGTACACATCGGATGGTCTGACAATATAAAGTTGTGCACGCCAAAGCATTCCAGAAGGAGTTCAAGTGTTCCACATGCCGGATGGTCCAGCGAATGAAGTTGTGCACACCGGAAGTTTCGCCGGAGTATTTTCCAAAAAGTTTTCCTTCGGCCCAATAGAGATCAAATAACACACGCCATATGGTCCGGCGATGGCATTGGAGGAATCGTCAGAGGATTAACAGCTAGTAACAGCTGGCATCAATAGGCTGCGAGGGTGGACCACACACCGGATGGTCCGGTGTTCACTAGGTTCCAATGGCTAGTTTTTGCTGCTGTACATGCTGGATGGTCCGGTGTTTGTACTGCTGTTGATGTTGGATCATCCGGTGTTCAGAGTCTTTTGTGACCGTTGGAGCAACTACAGTTCGCGGGTTTGGGACTATAAATACCCCCTACTCGGTCATTTAAGTGTACTGGAGTCCAAAGAAACTCATATACACTTGAGAAGACATGGAAGCCACCAAAGTACTAAAAGTGATCATCCAAAGTAATTAAGTACAAGATTAGGGAGTGATTAGTGTTAATAGGCCTAGAGAGAATTGTGTCGTGTTGTTGCTACTTAGAGAGGGGATTAAGAAGTGATCCTACCCTATACCAAGTGCTACGCCAGCATCTTAGAGTCTTGGTGATTCTACCTTGTACCAAGTTGTACCAAGTGCTAAAGTGATCCTACTTGATCTTAGTACCGTGAGCCTTGGTGGCTCATACTTGTTGACCCTCTGACTTGGTGTGGATGTGTGGTAAGACTCTTGTACAGGGACGCGGATACCCTTGTCTTGGTGGCTCAAGCTTCAAAGTGAAGACGACGATAAGTGACCGGAGGAGAGGCCTGTAGTGAGGCATTGACTTAGTGGCTCGGTGGCTCAACCTACTTGAGGCCTAGGTGGCTCAAGGGCTGTGACCGGGAGCTATAGCCTAGATGGCTGCTCCAACGTGAACTATGAGTGACGTTTATACCATAGATACCACGGGATAAAAATCTATTATGCTGAATTTGCTCTCTCTACTTTAGTCATGTTTCTGCATTTACATAGCTGCAATCTTCTTTTGCATGTTTACCTTTTTAAGTAGTTTGCTAGGATTGACTATAAATTGTAAAAAAAATTAACGGTGAAGAAGACACACTAGATTAACTTAGAGCACATTTAGATAGAAATCGATATAGGTTTATCTTGTGAAGTTTTTGGAGCCGATTAATTTTAAGTGTCCTAATTCACCTCCGTTTTTAGGATGTCATCGATCCCTTTAGCAGTTCAACTGAGCTGAATTTGTGAGTGATCATTTGTATCGATCCCTTCAGCGGTTCAACTGAGCCGAATTTGTGAGTGATCATTTGTAAAAAAATAACTTCGGGGAGAATCTCAAAACCAGTCTAACTTTTAAGGGGTTTTGTATTTTTCAAAAAAAAAAAGTTTCTCATGGGTGCGTGAGATGCTACTCGTTGTTGATGGGATTTGATCCCACGATACCTACCTAATGTACCCACTCTAACCAGCTCTGCATCTCACTAATAGGAGGGTGGGCCCACATATAGAGATCCAAATTCATCACATTCCTTTCCATTGCGCTCTTTTGATTTCCCCTCGTTCGGGGAACACCGGACCGGCAATCTCGCCTTTGGAAGACCGCAGCCGGGGTCCAAATCCAGGGTGCCATCTTTGTCGCCGTGGCGAGACCCACCCGTGTCCTCCTGCTGACACCCCTGGACGTCAGATTCCAATCCCATCCATTGCCCGCGACAGGGACGCTCAAACCGCACCCAGAAACACAGGCAAGGAAGGGAGCAGATCAAGCCCTACTCGTACATCATGCTGCATAGAGCTCAGCACAGGTTTGAGATTGAACCCATCCGTCCATTGATCCACGTTTCATCCACACGTGCGAGCAATCTACTCCAACAATTCAGAAACATGGCCCTGCTGCTAGACTACAGGCGTCCTAATACGACATACCCTGAATATACATCCCTTCTGCTTCTAGAAGCAAAAGAACAGCATGACAGAGAAAGGCACTGCTAGGTAAGTGCTAACAGTGTTGCACCAAAAGAACAGCTGACAGGCGGAGCAATGAGTACAACAGATCAGCACGGGCGAGCTAGGTGTCCCATCCTTCGCTCAATTTGTTAGATGCTACTACTTGAGCTGGCTGTCGGTCAGAATCTGGTTAAGGTAGGCGAGGCGACGGATCAGGACGAAGCGATCCCGGGCTCGAGCTCAGGCGCAAAGCTGTGCTGCTGCTGCTGCGGCTGCGGCGGCGGCGGCACCTGATCCTCCCACACCAAACCGACCTCGTACTCTGGAACACACTCCTGCGAATCACACATGTAGGTTCGATCTAAGCAGTGACAAACTGCGAACCGCATGGGTCAGTCAGAATAGGAACCAAAGGCTGGGATTTTACCTCAAGCTTCCGGACAAGCTCCTTTGCTGTAGGAGCTGAAATGATGATGCGCCGCGCGTCCTCTTTTATGAAGCCTTCATTGACAGCCATGTCGATGAAGGACAGGAACGGATCGTAGAACCCATCCACGTTCAGGAGACCAACCTGGTAAATATTTACAGTTAGTTAGGCACAAAATTCCTCGAGGTACATAGTTAATAGTTAAAGAAAAATAATTTCCTATAATTTTTCCACGACAACGCGTGGAAATATTATAAGAATATAGAATTCGAAATCGTCGATGCTTAGAAACTTATTCCTTAACAAAAAAAGATCCATGTACGAACAATAATCCCAGTTCATATAATACTTGCAACACTTTATCAATGTGGTTGGGGCCATCAAGCTCCAATAATAAAGGGTGACGTATCAAAGTAGATAACTACTGGATCAATGTTCAAATCTTATCTATTTATCATTTCTGGATCGCTGAGCAGTTATTTAGAAAAGTTGCCAACTACACATTCCTTTACGAATGCGAACTTGCGAAGTTTGACTGGTACAAGATCCTCCAGAGATCACCCTATTAGCTGTGTTGGAATATTCATAAGGTATTAAGTGTTTCTTATTCACGCAGCGTATAAACAACAGAGAGCGCAGATTGCATGCCCCCCAAAATATGTTCTAATTAACAGCTGTGGATGGTAATTCAATAGTTATTATTTGCACATCCGAAACCCCAGCCATTCACATGGGTGCACCGTGCACAAGATCACAATATCTCTAATCTAACGACTTTGTGATAAACAAGCTGGCTACAGAATTGCTACGACAAAAAGAATTCTGAAATTGGAGGCACTACACATGATCCTAAATTATTGCGCGCGCGTGAGTAAGCTCTGACTTTGATCCAACAAGGTATCAGAATTAGTTGTTACCGGTTTCTTATGGATTCCTAGTTGAGCCCAGGTGATGACCTCAAGCAATTCCTCCAGAGTCCCATAGCCGCCTGTAACGCAAGGGAGCGTGTCAAAATTTGCATCCTAGAACTGTTGGTTCACGAGAAATATTTGTGGAGTAACTAAATAATCATACCAGGTAATGCTATGAAAGCATCAGCAAATCGAGCCATCTCGGCCTTCCTCTCATGCATGCCGGAGACAGCTCTTACTTCCCCAACAGGCTCACCAGTTACCTGCAGAAGCAGAAACTTGGATACTAAGCATCTGACACTATCTCACATACTTAAATACTCTACTGAAATTAGAAATGCGTTACTAATCGATGGATAGATATGAATAAATGGATGTTCAGGTAAGTCAATGTATGAGACGAAGAATGGTGATCGATGAGCTCATCCTTCTTATTAGAACACAACAAAGACCAGTTCCATGTAATGCACTAGTCAAAGCCAACCGATAAAGACGATTCACGCAGGACTAAATCTACTTTCAACATAAAAAAGTACAAGTGAAATGCAAGAAGTAATGATCATAACCAATTACTACGTGCAAATCCAGTAAAACTTCAGAACAAGCGAGTGCAATACTAGTACAATTAAACCTCAAGCATTCAATCTATTTAAGGGGAGCATGCACTGTTGTTGGAACAGAGGCCTTAGATTCATGTGATGGATGTAAATGCGTCGTGTCCCGCTACGCAACATGTTACATGTCATCTTGTTATTTATTGGTGCTTCTCTGTTGTTCAATCAGATGCAAGCCATGAACAAAGACAACACGAAAGGAGCTAGACATGCATTCCAAAGACAGCAGTAGTAGTACACAGCAGCAATCAAATGCAAGTTTCCAGCACAAGAGGCTCACTTCTCTGGGCATCAAGGATATTGGGATGACCCTGTCAAGAAGAGGGGAAACAGAAAGAAACATCAGTTTCTAGCATGAAGCAGTCAAACAGGTAGAAGCACCAGGCCATGGCCTTTCCCATGCCTGGAAACTGGCAAGCCAGGGCAAGCTCAGGCTAGGCACAGCACAGCTAGAGTCTAGAGAGGGGGGGGGGGGAGACTGGACTGGACTGGACCAAATAACCACTGCACAATAATTGAGGCGGAGAAGAGAGAAGCATTGGTCTCTTGCAACTCAATGCACATTTGGAGCATGCAAACAAGTAGCCTTTTTGAAACAAGGCCGAAGGTACTTCCACTCCTGTGAAGAAGGCCAAATGCATTCAAAATGCCTCCCGCTGAGAGATGAAATGATACAACAGGAGATTCACTCAACGCCTACCCAGGGGCCAGGGCCACTGCTGCGGCAATCAAAAGCTGTCATTTTCATACAAGAAGGTGCAGGAAGCATGCACTCACTGAAAGAGCACCCATCAAAGCGGAGAGCACCTGGCATGCATTGCACACAACAAGTTGTCTAGAGAGAGAGAGGGAGAGATAGAGAGAGGATGCGCAGTTGCTCACCCAATCACATGGCGCCCTCCATCATGAACTGCATGAGAGACCAGCCCCATGAGGCCAATGGATCCTCCCCCGTAGACCAGGTCTATGCCCCTCTCCACCTGCACCAGAAGAATGAAAAGCTCATCGCCAACATTTTCATCAAAAACCACAGAAAATGCGAGGATTTGTTTTAAAAATGAGATTTTAGTACAAGAAAGACGCAAAGATTGTTCATTTGGGGAGGCAAGTGAGGTCACGTTAGGAAAGTCCAAAACGGCAAAGAATCCCGGCCCCTTTCGGCTCCCCGGCTGGCGAGCAGCCGAGCCAGGCTTGCCGCGTGCCAGCCGTGAGCCGTATGCATGATCACGCAAGGACGCAGCGTGCGCCACGGGCGCAGCTCTCAGCAGCAGCAGCAAGCGGCGGCGGCAGACGCAACGCGAAGGCACAATCATGCGGAGCAAGAGAAACAAAAGGGGTAGCAGAAAGGCGCGAGATTGATCTGGAACCACACCGGGCGGCCACTCCCCCAAAAAGATTGGAATTTTACGGGGTTCCGGGCTTCCGGCGCGTAAAGGCGGGATTTTTTTTTGTTGGGGGGAGGGGGTCCGGTCACGTACGAGCTCCTTGCCGAGCTCGACGGCGGCGTCCTGGTAGCTCGGCTTCCGGCCCTTGGCGCTGCCGCAGTACACGCAGATCCGGCGGAACCGGGACCGCCTCTCGCCGCCGCTCCCCGCCTGCACGGCGGCAGCTTCTCCCGCCTCGGCCGCTCTGGCGCCGCCACCGCTCTTCTCCGCCACAGCCGCCTCCATTGCCATCGCCGCGGCCGCTGTCGACCTGGGGTGTGGAGCTAGCTGGCAACTGCCGACGTCCAACGAGGTGGCGCCGGGAGAGGAGTGCGATGCTGGGGTTCTTTTGGGTAGGTGGGCGCGTGGGCTAGCGAGAGGGAGGGTAGGAGGGGAAATCGCGAGTGCTTCGACGACTGAGATTGGAGGGAGCAAGTGCAAGGGAGGCTTGGCGTCAATTTATAGTGTGCTTCGGAGTTGAACGGCAGGGGGCTGGGTTGGCGGGTCCAACATTTCCGTGGGGCCCGAGGGGTGTTTTCCCCCTTTATTTATTTTTCTGAACCAAGATTTTCCTTTTCTTTATTTATTTATCTACCTGCGTGTATAAATTGTACGGTCGTGTTTGGAATAGCGGATTTCCAAAGGATCTTGGAATAATTTGTACAGCTTTTCTGCAAAATTTCTACGGTGATTTTTGTGATCCGAACAGACCTAAAGTATGATTTTTTTTAAAGTCACTAAAGCTTTTCAAAGCCACAAAGCGGTTGGTTATATTAAAAGAGTAGTTGAGTTGACTTAGTTTATATGAAAAAAACATATTAAAAACCATACAAAGTGCACGGTTTTTTAAAGAAAAACGTTAAAAACCTTGACGACAAAAGAAGACGACCAACTATGACGACTCATCATTATACACCCATAACCCACAAACGGCGGAATCCGACATGAGTCATCGTTGTCAGGCTTATCACAAAAGCGACAAAGCAACTCCGACATCTCAGAACGGACATCAGCCTCAAACACCACGAGAACACACCCGGACACATAGCAAGCACTAAGATACTCACGAGAAAGAGCTTGTTGCATGTCATCGTTGTCAAGCTTTGCCGCATCCCACGACGAAGTAGCTCCGAAATCGCATAACAAACACCTCCAACCCGTGCCAGACGTCCACTGTGAAGCAAGATGCAGCTTCGAGGGGGCAAAGGCCTCGTCAAACATCGTAGCTGTCGGTGACATGGGAACCGGGGGTCCTCGAGTCCCGAGACCAGGACAGCAGAATGCCACGTGGCGCCTTCCCTCGGGGACCATCTCCCCGAGGCCTGAAAAGACCTAGTTCCGGGAGGGGTACTCGGGGCCATAAACAGTGGTCCCCGAGTACCTGTAGTTCCTCGAGGACCCGAGAAGACACAGTTCTAAGAGGGGTGCTCGGAGCCATGAACAGTGGTCCCCGAATACCCGTAGTTCCCCAAGGACCCGAGAAGAGTTAGTTCCGGGAGGGGTGCTCGGGGTCATGAACAGTGATCCCCGAGTACCTGGAGTTCCCCAAGGACCGAGAAGAGGCATATCCGGGAAAGGGCGCTTGGGGCTATGAATAATAGTCCCCGAGGACCCAGAGTTCCTCGAGGACCTGAGAAACCCCTTTGCCGGTGAACCCCACATGAGCTCAACGATGATGTGTCAATTGGTAAGAGACCCGATGCTGCATTTAAGAGGGAGCGTGGTCCGTCACTTCCAACCACTCCCCCCACACCTATCGTACTGAGTACGTCAGTCCCTGCCACCGCCTAGCAGGAAGGCGTGGGGACATTTAATGCGACGGGTCCCTTCGCACGTCACCCTGCGGGGCCCATAAAAGAAACGGCTTGGAGATATCGTTGCTGGGCTCGAGGCATATCGCCTGCCCCCTGCTGTGTCAGACCTGCTCTGACCGAACAGGCATGCAGGGTTGTTCGGTGGCTGCCTGGTGGGCCCCCCTGCACTTGCTAAAATTGGCGTAATGAGCGACAGGACCGGTCGAAGGCGCATTTTCAACCCCCTGTAATATCAAACTGCAATCTCATGATGGTTGCTTTCCATTTATGGCTCAGGGGAACTTGTGCCCTCCTTTTTGGGCACGCCAAGCCTCCCCTGATAGGATAAAATGGGGTGCATTCCGGAGAAGGACAAGTTTTTTAGACGGCAGAACAAGTCTGAAGCCCGACGAACAAGTCTCAGAAGTTATAGCTCACAGCTGAAGGTCGGAGAGATTGGCACTTGAAGACCGAAGCTCTAGACTTAGACAAAAAAAACCTTGTAACACAAGAGATCCAGAGAGAGGCATTCCAAGAGCATTAATAGCATACACACGAGTAGGGTATTACGCTCCGTGCGACCCGAACCTGTCTAAAATCCCTTGAGCATTTATTCTCACTAGCAGACGATCATCCGTCCCGCCTACATCTCACATATTCGCATTAAATCCACGTACAAGATAGATTCAGAATCACCCCCGGCCGAATCTCAAAGGGGGTCCCTTAAGATCCCCGCTTGCGGTGTTCACCCACCGACAGTAGCCCTACAACAGCCCAGCTATCAAAAGCAATGCGGATCTCCAAGGCGATGCCTTCAGGAAGGAAGTGACGTTGAAGACGCCACCATCATCCATCTAGAAAATGGACAGGATTTTCACCCAGAGAAAAAAAAGCATAGGAAGAGTGGTGGAGGCACCAGGACAGCGCCCCTACGAGGGAGAGCGACGCCTGCGTCGCCGCTGTCAACAACAGCGAAAAATAGGGTTAGGCTCTCGCTCGTATCCTTCCCATCCTCCTACAGACCTCGCAGCGACGAGTACCCCACATGGCTGTACAGCCACGGCAATGGCGCCATAGAGAGCGATACATAGGCTTGCGACACATCTTCACACCCTGCATCGCCACCCGAAGCCCACTACGCAGGGCCCTACCCCCAAGAAGCTCAGAGAGCCAATCGCACACTTCATCATCGCCGTCACAACTCTGTCGACTCGCTCGATGTCGTCTCATCATGCAGAGAGCGCTACGCAGCAAGAGCCATCGCCGCCGTGCCCCCACGAGGCCGCCGCGGCACATATCAGCGTGCCTCTGTCACAACGGCCATCATGTCGCACCTCTGCAGCTTCCGTGCCGCCGCACCACTTCATCTCATTGGCCGCGCCCGCCGCGACGCGTCGAGCCTCCATGCCCAAATGCGCTGCTCATGTAAGAGGCGATTTGGAGTATTTGATTCTGGGATTTGGAGCAAGAGGGGATTTTGCATTTATAAATTTCTTGATAATATTTTGGATGTGCTTAGAAGCGAAATCTAGACCGCCTCAAAAGAGAAAAGGTGAACTCTAGACGAATTGTTTCTTTTGTACACATGAATCGGTAGGATTTCTGAGGGGGGGGGGGGGACACGACTTGGAAGATTCCTTCAATATGACAGGACATTTCATCCATGTGCTAAAAAAAATCTCTCTCATCTGTCTCTGGATGCGCGGTCAAATCAGTATCTTTGGGGTCAAAATCGAGCCGTCACGGACATTAACCGTGAGATAACGGGTGCCACGTCAGCGACAACAGAATAGGAGCATACTAGTGTGCAATATTCCCCCTACTGGCAAGCAAGCTGGTCTGCTGGTGAACATAGCTAGGATGAACGTTCAAACACGCGTTGCACATGGAAAAACACACTGGAAAATTAAATGGAATTCCAGCGGTAGCTAAGGCAAAAAATTACACGGATGTCAAAATTTAGAGCAGCAGCGAATCAGCGGTGGCAAAATTCTTGCCACAGGGAAGCTAAAAATACAACATCGTTCACAAGAGGAGATTGAATAGAGAAACGTAGGAATGAAAATATCATGACATTTGGAATTGCAAGGACTTGAGTCGTTTGGTATGTATTCGGATCCTCCATTGTTTAAGCAGGTCAAATCTGGTTTTAAGAAATCTAGGATGAATCGTAGATTGATTAAGAATATTTAGTCGATTGATCTATTTTTAATTTTAAATAAAAAATAAATATTTAAACTACTTTATTTTAATATATAAATTTCAGATTTAATATGTAGAGATACTGAAACCGTTAACAAATCTCGTGCTAATAGTGAAAGTACTGGATAATTTATCTCGTACTTATAACACTATTGCAATATGTTGAAATTTTCTTGTTCATAGCCTATAACATCGCTGTCGATGAAGGTAATTAGCTCTCATTCGGATGTTAGAATTACAACACTCGTAGTCGTAGACGATGGTGACGAAGATTCTAAACTTATTGATGAAGAAACTCGACCAAATTTTTTCCCCCATATTATCTTCTTATTAGTTGTGGTGCTAATGGAGACCGTTACAAGCCAACTCCGACATACCAGTGTGCAATAGAGTAGGAGATACCGGATGTCACGTCAGCAACAACAGAATAGGAGCATACTAGTGTGCAATATTTCCCCTACTGGCAAGCAAGCTCGTCTGCTGGTGAACATAGCTAGGATGAACGTTCAAACACGCATCGCACATGGAAAAACACACTGGAAATTTAAATGGAATTCCACTGCTTTCTTAGTTTAGCTCAGGAGAATACGTTCATCCAAAGGAAATTGGCGCTATCTCTTCATCGGCAGCTACGGCAAAAAATTACACGGATGTCAAATTTTACAGCAGCAGCGAATCAGCGGTGGCAAATTTCTTGCCACAGGGAAGCTAAAAATGCAACATCGTTCACAAGAGGAGCTTGAACAGAGAAACGTAGGAATGAAATATCATGACATTTGGAATTGCAAGGACTTGGGTAATTTGGTATGGATTTGGATCCTCGATTCTTTTAGAGCCGGTCATATTCAGTTTTAAGAAATCCATATTAATTGGAGATGGATCGAGGATATTTGATTGAGTTATCTATTTTTTATTTTAAATATTTAAACTGCTTTATTTTATTATACAAACTTTATATTTAATATAGATCTTTGGATCTGAAGCTATATCAAATGAGGCCCTAACATTGCGATAAGTATAAAAAACTTACAGCAAGTCTCCTTTCGGTCACATCCTCCGCGGAAAAACTGAATCGATAGAAGCTATAAGGTCTTGAGAACCATTCCTTTTCTCTGGATTCCTTCCCTCCTTTCGGATCCAAAAGTCCCTAGGCCCTTTTCCAAACAGAGGATTTTTGGACTATGGAAATTTTTCTACAGGGTCATTTTCAGAACAAAGGAATGCTAAGCAAAAATTCATTTGAGATATTACAAGAACTGCTGGGGCGAGGCCTAATGGACAAGGTTTGCACGACATGCTTCTTTTCACGGCACTAATTAAGAAAAAATTGCTGGTGTTATCATAATTCCATCCAGATGGGTGGCTGCATGGAACATGATAATCCAAAAATTACAAGAATAGAAAAAGGCTTTGAATAGAATATCATGTCATTTGGAATCATGTTTACGAGTCTTTAAATGTCACACGCAAGAAGCTCAAGAACCCCATAGGTAAAAGGAGAGAAAATTGTAAGTTAAGACATTCTGTTTGTTTTTGTATTTCCTCCTAGTTCTCCATGGAAGAACCCAACTCACTGCATAAATATTTACGAGAGTTTTTAAGTGCCCGAGTTTTTGAAATTTATTTTCATAAATGGCTTCCTAGATTTCTTTGCTTTAGGATTGAGATCCTCCAAAATTCCGATGCTTTCCGTTTGTCCCAAATTAAAGGCGGTGGACGAACAAAAGGGTATATACTGGAGTATATCATTGCTTGGTTTTGATACGGCAATTGCCATATCTTGTTTAATCTGGTATAAGCTCAGCTGAGTTGTCACCAGACGGTATGCACTTAGTTATAACTGATTACGAGGCAGAGCTGCTGTTTACGTGTCGCGCTACACGCTTATGACACGGCCCCTGATAAAATTTCTCCCAGAGTTTACTTGCGAATTATATATTTGGCTTGATGACAAATTGTTAAATTTCCTCGAGGATCATCAGCACAAATTAAATATTAATCTGTTTGCTCCCCACCTTCGATCCGTCATCACCGGAAAGTCTTACCTATCTCACCTGACATACAAGATCTGTACTAAGATGCAAGTTGATAATCAATAGATAATTTTATATCACTATTTAGTTTATTTTTTCTTAACTTAGCTAGCGGGAGTGAATTTTCAATTTATTTATTTTTCAGTTTTGAGTCGATCCAGTGACTAAAAATACAAAACTTACCTCCCTAATCAGTACTCCTCGATTAATTTAGCATCATTTCTTAATTGGTGCCCAGGTTTATCTAATTGGAGATCACAAGGTACCTGTATGCACACTAGCTACCGCCGATTGGCTGGTTGATAACATCAGCAATTCGGAACACTTGACCGTTGTTGCATTAGAATAAGCTGCTCATGAATCTTCTTCCTTGTGCAACACTTGTCGTCTGATTGAGAAGGCAACTGGGGCACACGACGTCACCTATTACGATCGAATCCAAGAGATGAGCTCACACAAGTATTAGTAGTAAAACTAGCTAGGAGGGATACGAATGCCCCGGTTAAAAGTAAGTGATGTTTTACACATCGACAAGGCCCGCGATTAAGATGCAAATTTGACCACTGGTTTCTATTTCAATGTATTTATACCAACCAGTAAATCGTAATATTACGAGCAAATTTCTCTAGACAAATAGATTAAAAATCATCTGATCACTTAAAAAAGGAGCTTTAATTTTTGCCACTGCCTTAGCTTTTATTGGAGGTCAGATGAAGACTAGCTCCATCTTCAAAGCACAACCGGTAAAGTTACAAGAGCTAGGTATCTAACCCTCGACTCGTTGGCTCGCAGTTTCGCACCCCTTAAGCTTACCAAACGAACATTCGCTCATTTATGGTGACAATTAGTAAGTAACTACGTATCCACAAGGCAGTTGAATAAGGCATGTGCACATTATACAAAAGGGCATGTTGTTGCACTAGTCCACTGCTGCTACTAATCTAAAGTTGCATACCACATAGGTTGCAAGTACACATATGCTTAATACTCTATAGTGTGGCATTACCTTCGAGTTGGTAGCATCCATGACCGGGTGCTTTCAGCTATGCTCCACCACAGCCTCTTCCATTTTTTTTCGCTCTTCCAAATCGTTTGCTTCTCCATTTGAGGCAAAGATTCCCAACAGATGTGTATAAGTAGAAATATTTGTTTGTTGTTTGGAGGCTTCCAACTCCACCGACTAAATCCATGTAGAGATATGGGATTATGCTCCTCTGTTCTTCACGGGTCAAAAGGGCACAGCACAGGTCTGCAGATCTTTGCATCCAACTGGTGCAATCTGTGGCTAATCAAGAGGCGACGTGTGGATAGGAGCGAGCAAATCTTGCTTCGAACAAGTCCATGCAATTAAGTAATCATTGCTTGATTGAATCCTTTAGCCCTTTAGTTAATGTTGATATACAGGTGGAATTTAGAGCTTGATGAAGCAACACTTTTGTACAGATTTCAAGCGGAATGACGTTTCTCTGAGAATGGCTATAATTTCTGTATAAAACTTGGTGATTTTTGTTTTCGTGCTCCTAACGAGCTACGTGTACGGCACAAGAAATGCAAGGCCACGCGCACTTGTACGCACATAACTTAGCACAGCAACTACTAGATTTGAATGGGTTGTAGTTTCCTCCCCTCAAGTGAATTCTCTAGAGAAAAGAATCAGATGGATCGATGCGGAGAAACGGTAGTACAAGATGGGGTAGAGGCCGACTCCAGCGGACACCGTATCGAGTGCTATAAAGACGGATGCAGATCAGAGATGACTCAAAACGTGTCCTAGTAGATACCGTATCGAGTGCTATAGGGATACGAAGATGACTGTGGAGGCCGTAGCTAGAGGAGGCCGTATCACTATACGATGGAGTGAGGCCGTATCACTATACAATGGAGTGAACAGAGAATGATTGAGGGTTCGATAAAAGATGAAAAATAATTGAAGCTAAGAAATATAGCAGTTGTTGAAGATAAAAAAAATAAATAGTACTATAATAATATTGCATGATACTATAATAGTATTATAAAAAATAATTTTTTTAAGTATCTGCTGGGATGGCCTGAGCTCTCTAGCTATTTGTTATTTTTCTACAATGATGACGGTTCTTAGGCGTGGCCTAAACTCTAAATTCTAAACAGCACGAGCTCACATGCTTTTGACCGGGAAGAGAACGAATGAAATTCCACAGAGCTTTGTTAATTGTATATGCAAATGGCATGGCAAGAGATGGATCGATCGATCCATCGTTTTCTTGTTATGTGCATGCTTGTTGGCACGTTCATTCCCATCGAAACCACGCAAAAAATGTGACTCCTTCCTCGAGGGCAAAGGGCATGAATTTCCCCCGTTTAATACGGGACAAGAAAAATCCCCCAATCAACTAACGGACGCATGAATTTCACAGGAAACAGACATTGTGATTAACAGCTCGAAGGAACTTCCAAACCGTGAGGACTCAACGATTGGCTCCCGGAGCTGCTACTTGGATCTTTCTAGACCGGCTACTAGATTATATCATCGTTGCGAATAAATATAAAGCTCGGTGACAACGCTTCTAATTAAAGCCAAGCTAACAATATTTAAGCGTCCATTCTAGATCTCTAGTAAAATCGCGCCGTGAGAAAATACGGTTAAAAAAAAAGAATATACATAGCCGCATCGCGTGGCATCACCCTTGCCCCCACCGTGTTGACGAAACCACTTTTTTCTCGGCGGCGACAGCCTCGTTCATTCGTCCCGTCGTTTTCTTCCGAGAGCCACTGCTCTCCCCTGTGCCCGTGTTAGTTTTCGGTGTGAACCTAAGCGCCATTTACTTCTGTCGATCGGGAGAGCTCGGAGGATGACACAGCAGTTATTAAGTCCATCTGAAACTTTAAAAAATAAACTAAATATTTACTCCATCTAATTACGTTAAAGAAGAAAATGACTATGTAATGATCTAAAATTACCAATTAGAACCGATCGGTTTGTTTCCAGAGGAGGAGAGGAGTGGGTGAAGTCCGCGTCACGCCGAGCCCCGACCGAGCGCCGTCGCGTTGGAGGCGGCCCCAGTCAGCTGCTCCCTTCCTTTCACACCCATGGCCACGACGTCCCGGTGAGGGCCTCCCGAGTCCCGACCGACTTACGTCACCCGGGGCACGTGCCTCGACGAGGGGCGCCGAGACGTGAAGGCGACGCCGCTCGCGCGCTTTGTTTACACGGGGCCGTGACAGCCGACAACGACACATCGCCGATGTGTCTACCGGGAGGCGAACTCTCGAGGGCGGCGCGCGCGGCGGCCTGCGAGCTGCATGCGCGTGTGCTGGTAGATGGCGCCCGGGATGGAGGAGCAGACGGATCAACGTCGTGCCCTGCGATCTCTGCAGTCTGCACCAGGACTTTCTTCGTGCGCTTTTGTCCTCTCTCTCCATTTGGTTTGCCGAACTGACCGATGCAGTACGTACTACTCGACTCAGGTCTTGTTTGGGCTTCAGTTTTTAAGTTTTTTTAAAAACTATGTTTTTAGTTTGTTTAAAAAGTTGTTTTTGAAAATAATTTATTGATTTTTATAATAATTTTTTAGCTTCTTAGACATAATTTATCAAAAAAACGTCTCTCAACGAGCTTCTTAACTTTAGTTTATTTTTCTCAAAAACAGACTTCTGATTTCTCCAAAACTCACATATACCAAATTCCGTTTTTTTGACTTCTAATTTCTAGTTTTTGATAGTTATAGAAGCAGAAGAATCATAATCGGAAACAGAAAATTAAATTGGCCTCAGGAACGTGCAGGAGCTGGGCACAGTGGGCTGGCTAGTACTATGCTCTGCGTCCATGTCGTCGTACCCACAACGGAATGAGCTCACTTGTTGCAGCAGTACATGCTCATGTGAGTGCTACTGTTTGTTGGCGGCTGTAATCACTGCTTATTTAGTGGCCAACGCTACGGCACATTGATTGATGTAAGTTAGCTAGAGCCTCCTCTCTTCTCCCCGGTACCCCTTATTTCACATGTCTAGGATGTAAAACTTCCATCCAATTGTAATGGTATACGTTTGACCAAAACCTTCATGTTTGACAAAAAAAAGAAAGTAAGGTCTTAATCTCACCCTTTCCTCATTAGTCTACCCTAATCATATTCCTTTCATTTCATTTTCTTTCCGATTCCTTTCTCTGTTCTCATTCCTTTTATTTCCTCTCATCTCCAACAGCTTCCCTTCGAGGGGAATCGCGAAGGGAACGGAGAGAGAATTCCGTCCTGAAGGGAATGACCCTGGGAATCTCGTCCTGAAAGGAATAATCCTGGGAATCCCGTCGTGAAGAAAACCGTAAAGGGAAACCGTTGAAAGCGCTGAAGGGAACAGGAATCCCTTCACGACGAAAATCTGAGCCGCGAAAGGAACCTATTGAGTTTGGTCTTAAAACATAATTCGCCTAACAAAAACGGCTTGACTGTAGAGGAAAATTTAATTCACTTCCCCTGCCCGTGCCTTCGATCCGAAGTACATGAGGTCTGCAAATTTGAGGAGGATGCAGCATTAGAGAAACTCTAGGCCTCTTGGGCTTGTTCAGTCACAAACTGTCCACTAACAAGTGTCAGAGCAGGGCGGTCATGTTATGCATCAGACGAGATGTAATGAAAAGGCAAAAAAAAGCATCAGATGTGATCGAAAGCCATCGATCATTCTCTCCTGAGTACTCCTAGCAGAGACGGTACCACTGATAACTGTTTGGACAGGAACGTTGCTCCTCTGATGAAAGAACGGATACTCACTGTCTCACTCCACCAAGCAGGGACGAGACGAGCCATGCATGATCTTGTCTCATTAAACCGCCGCGCAACTGCCGAATAGCAGCGTCACTACGTACGTGCATGCGTGTTTCCAAGAACACCAGCAGTGCAAAGGCAAGATTCAGCCGAAGTTGTAATCTTTAGATTTGCTTTGGGAAGAGAGAAACGAAATAACTTGTCAGTGTACACCAGTACTACTGCACTCTTGCTTTGCTTCACTCCTTGCCTTCCCAAATCTGAACTCAGCAGTAGGAAATGAATTCTCGTGGTCGGGAAACGCCTCCGGGAATGCGATTATTTAGAGATTTGAGGTCCTGTTTGGTAGAGCTCTGGAGTTGATTCTGTTTCGGAATCACTCTCAGTGTTGCCAAACGGATTGGTCGGGGAGTGATTCCGCTCGGGAATCACTTCCCGTTTTATATGGCGAGATGAGAGCTGAAAGAACTAGCTTCCACCTGATTTCCGACTGATTCTTCTTAATTTCAACATAATATCCTCTCAGAAATCACTTCCACCACTAGCATACCAAACAATTTTATAAACAGAATCACTCTCACCCTATTTCTACTACAGAATCACTCTCACCACAGAATCAGAACTCTATCAAACGACCCTTGAATGCAAGGTCTAAGTTTCAAAATAATTTTTTTACTAGCAGTACAAAGTTTCACAAGCGATAAAGCTCATCTCCCATTAAATAAATATCCATCTATTCATGTGAAGTACTAGTTACATAAGTACGAATATCACATGGATTCTCTGGAATTTCCCTCGTACGCATCCCAGATTGAAAATGGGTGCCGCATGATTTCTTTATTTTTTTTTAAGCCAAGCCATCTAAAACTCTGAGGAGATCCGTTTCCATTTCTCCATGCTCAGTGATCACAGGCTTGCCTGCCAGAGACACGAGCCCTCTTCCTCTCTGGTCCTATGAATGAAACTGTTAGCACACGCTAAGGATGAAGGTGATAGCAGGAGATAGTCTAGGAGGGAGGAGGTTCCATTCAGCTCTTCGGCGACCGAAGCCGTGGACAAGTAGCTTGCAGAGGAGGAAGGAGGAGTCAGTACAATATTCTTACAGCCTCTTTCCTCTCTGGTTCATCTCACGCTCAAATGGCGTCTCGTTTGCTCACCCGTGCCCTCACTCATGGGTTGAGCCTACACACACATTACATAGTCACTTAGGCCCATAGACTCTTGGGTTGGCCCGGCTGATCCTCTTGCTTGTTTGATGCCGCGTCTCAGTCATCTATGTTCCCTCGTCAGCTGTTGGCAGATGGGTAATAGGGTGGCTGACACTTCCCTGATCTTGACGGCCTGCTTGTCCCCAAGCATGTGCGTAGGGGAAGAAGAGCTTCTGTGTCCTCCCACTAGAGATTGGGACACTGATTTATCGTCCCGTCGAATAATGTGACGCTGCAGCACCACCTTAGGAACCTAAAACTGCACAAATTTGTCAGGTGATGTAGTATGTACCTTGTGATTGCCGATAACCTTATTGAGCTACGATATATGGAACACTAGATGTATTGAGGATGAAGATGACAGCTCTAATTTGTAAACAACGACACCTATTTTCTCTAGAATCCGAAAATGTCCATAATATTTAAAGGATAATTTTTGACAAGCTTTGATCAAAGAGACTGAATATATGGATGTAATTTGAGGAACACCAAATCATCCACCTCAAAGACAAGATCAATTCTCTTCTTATCGGCTTGCTTTTCATTCTCTCCTAGGCTCTAGCTAGATATTGTTGAATAACAAATTGCATGCTTTGTCTGTGAGATAAACACTGATTGAGTTCTAGTCAGGTACAAACCAGGGAGGCATCAATACCAAAATGTCTAGGCTTATGGCCATGTAACACCTCAAATGGGGAGTGATTGATAGCAGAATGATGACTTGTGTTATACCAATATTTAGAGAGACGAAACCATTACTCCAATGAGAAGGGTATGTGTGCACAAAACATCACATAAATGTCTCAATGCATTGATTCACACTCTCAGTTTGGCTACCAGACTGAGGATGGTAGGAAGAGCTCATGTGCAGTTGGACATCAGCCAATTTAAAGAGTTCTCATCAAAATTTTCTTGTAAAATTTGGTCTCTATCAGATATTATAGCACAAAGCAGGCCATGTAGTTTGTAAACATTGTTGATAAATGCATGAGCAACAGTAGAAACTGTGATGGGATGCAGCAATGGAATGAAATGATCATATTTGGAAAAATTATCAACTATTACCATAATGCAATTTGTTGAACCAGAATGAGGTAAACCCTCAATAACATCCATTGATATTGTGTGCTAAGCACCTGCAGGTACTAGTAAAGGCTCCAACAGACCAGGATATTTAGACCTATCTGATTTGGCTTGTGGCATGTAAGACAAGATTGTACAAAAGTGTGAGTAGTTGTTTTCATACCTTTCCAAGCAAAGAGATGCTTCAATTTCCTATAAGTGACAGGAAATCCTAAATGCCATCCCACTGCAGAATTATGCATGGCTGACAGGATTTGGTTCTACAGCTAAGTGTTGTTTCCAAGCCAAATTCTGTTCTAATACCTCAAGAGGTCATCCTTATAAGTGAAATGAGGCACACCATTAGTATCTAGAGCTAATGAAGCTATCAACTGTTGTGCTTTAGGATCCTAGTCATATCCAGCAGCTACCATAGTTAACCAAGTTGGATGGCAAGAAGATATACTCATGAGTTGTACTGCAAGCCAATCGGCTTCGTAAAGACCTTATGCTACCAATGAGTATGGAGCCTTTGATATGTGAGGTGTGTGTATGAAGCCTTTGATATATGAGGTGTGTTAAATTTTTTCTGATCAGTGAAAATTGTGAACTCAGCTAGCTGCAAGTTTGATCTCCATTGTTCAACTGCTACAAAATGGCCAAATATGCTTTCTCATAAGTTGAGTCCACTTATTTTTAGCTCCAATGCTTTGCTAATGAAAGCCACTGGGTGCCCAGCTTGCAGCAAAACAGCTTCTATCCCTTTATCACTGGCATCAAATTCGATTTCGAACTGCTTGCTGAAATCTGGAAGAATTAGTACAAGAGCATCTACCAATGCTTGTTTGAGTGTACTAAAGGCTATCTGATGAACAGATGTCCAGTGAAATAAAGAGTTCTTTTTTGAGTAATTCAGTAAGATATTTACTAATAATGGAAAAGTGTTTGACAAACTTTCTATAGTAACCTGCTAACCCTAGAAAACTTCTTAACTGTTTAACATTGCAAAGAGTGGCCTAGTGCTTGATTGCATCAATTTTGCAGGAATATGTTGTCACACCATTTTCAGAGATAACATAGCCTAGATATGCAATGCTTCTCTGAGCAAAAGAGCATTAGAGAGTTTCACTTGCCACTGGTCTTTAGATAATAGCTGGAAGACTAGTTTGAGGTGGGTAATGTGATCCTCTAAAGTTCTACTGTAAATCAAGATGTCATCAAAGAAAACAATGACACATTTTCTGAGTAATGGTGCTAGAGTGGTGTTCATAGGTCCTTGAAAGGTGTTTGGTGTTCCAGAAAGTCCAAATGCTATTACTCTAAATTCAAAATGGCCTGAATGTGTCTGAAAAGTAGTTTTATATTCCTCACCTGATGCCAACCTGACTAGGTGATAGCCTGCCCTATGATCTAGCTTAGAAAACCAACTGATAATGCTAATTCGTCCAATAATTCATCTATCATTGGAATTGGATATTTTCCTTTGATGGTTAGAGCATTGAGATGCCTATAATCCATACAAAAGCACCATGATTCATCTTTTTTCTTGACTAATAAGACAGATGAAGAGAAGGCACTAGTGCTAGGTTGAATTATGCCAGACTGAAGCATTTCTAAAACCTGCTTCTCTATCTCATCTTTCAAGGCAGGGCATATCTATAAGGTCTTACATTTACAGGTATTGCACCAGGAATTAATGGTATGCGATGATCACACTGCCTACTTGGAGGTAATGTAGATAAGTTAGCAAAGACTGAAGAAAATTCAGGCAATTGTCTAGGTTGGTTGGTTGGGCAGAAGTGTCTTGGTCACTTGATATGTGAAATAGCTCAATTAATGTGCATTCTGGAACATAAAGTAATAAGCCTTGCAGAATAATAAAAGAGCCATGGTAAGGAATAGACATCCATTTCTGCCTACAATTCACTTTCATGGGAGAGAATGCTTCCGACCAATCCATGCCTACTATTAGGTCATATGTATGCAATGGTATTGCTTTCAATGTGGAATGAAACTTGTATCCTTGCAGGAACCAGTCAACATGTTGCAATTTAGAGATGCACTCGATAACCCCACAATTAGCAGCTTGCACTTGTATTAGACAAGAAACAGGAGATACCCGTTGAGAAGAGATGTTATGATAGTACTAATGAAGGAATGAGAACTTCCAGAATCAATTAAGACTAACATGTTAGAATTCTAAATGGTGCCTCTTAGCTTCAGAATACAGGAGGCTTCCTTACCGGACAGTGCTGCATCAGAAATGGCCATAACCCGATGCTGTTCACTATCAGTAATCACATGTACTTCTGAATGTGCATCTTTATATGTAGGAAAAAGCTCTAGAATATCCTATAGAGCATGGAGTTGGATAGTAGGATAACATTTATGCTCCCTATTCCATCTCTCCCCACATGTGTGACAAAGACCCTTGGCCTTGCAGTAGGCTCTAAGATTGGCTATCTTCTCCTCAACTGATAAGTTTCTTGTGTATTCAGAGGCCTTCTTGTCTTCATATAGTCCTGAACACCGTGACAGGTTGCTACTCAGCGGTAGAGGTAACGGATGCGGACCTCTCTGTATAGCCTTGGGTGTAGAGAAATCCGGCTTGTGATAATCCTTCTTGCGTACAGTATTGACCACTTCTTCCTACAGAGATGCAAGCACACAAGCAGTATCGAGGTTGCTTGGACACTGAACTAACACAATGGATTTAATATCATCCCTCAACCCATCTATGAATCTCATAGTGTAATTGTCGGTGACATAGGAACCAGGGGTCTCCAAGTCCCGAGGCCAGGACAGCAGTCTGCCACGTGGCGCCCTTCCTCGGGGATTATCTTCCCGAGGTTCGAGAAGACCAAGTTCCGGGAGAGGGTGCTCGGGGCCATGAACAGTGGTTCCTGAGTACCCGAGTTCCCCGATGACCCGAGAAGACCCAATTCTGGGAGAGGGTGCTCGGGGCCATGAGCAGTGGTCCCCAAGCACCCAAGTTCCCCGATGACAAAAGAAGATAAAGTCCCGGGAGAGAGTGCTCGGGGTCATGAACAGTGGTCCCCGAGCACCTGAGTTCCCCGATGGCAAGTGAAGTCACAGTACCGGAAGAGGGTGCTCGGGGCCATGAACAATGGTCCCCGAGCACCCAAGTTCCCCGAGGACCTGAGCAGTACAATACCGGGAGAGGGTGCTCGGGACCGCGAGCTGTGGACCCCGAGCACCCAAGTTCCCCGAGGACCAAGAGAAGGGCATATCCGGGAGAGTGCTCGGGTCTGCGAACAGTAGCCCCCGAGCACTCACAGTTCCCCGAGGGCCTGAGAAGTCCTTCGCCGGTGGTCCCCACAAGGGCTCAGCGGTGAGGTGTCAGTTGGTGAAAGGCCCGATACTGCATTTAAGAGGGCGCGTGGCCTGTCATTTCTAACCACTCTCCCCACGCCTGTTGTCAGTCCCTGCCATAGACTGGCAGGGAGGCGTGGGGGCATTTAATGCACGGGTCCCATCGTGCGTCATCTGGCACGTATCGGGATAACGTCGCAAAGCTCGAGGCACACCGCCTGCCGCCCTGCTGTGTCAGGCCTGCTCTGACCGGGCGGGCACGCGGGGCTGCTCGGTGGCTGCCCGGTGGGCCTGCCCCGCAGCGCCCGTTGAAAAGCGGAATGATGACGAACAAGACCGAACGGGGGCGCGTTTTCAACCCTCCACGTCACCTCACGCAGCAGCCCATGATGGTTGCTTTCCATTTATGGCGCCTTGGAACTCGCGTCATACTTTCTGGGCACGCTACCACCTCGACGGGTTTATAAGCGGGGCGGGCTCCCCGGAGAAGGAGGACCAAGTCTGGACATCGGATACACCCGCAGAATCGACGACAAACATCGAAGCACGGAACACATCGGCGAGTCTCGAAGAACAAGGAGCACGAAGCTCTAGACTTAGACAGATATTCTTGTAACCCAGCAGATCCTGAGAGAGACATTCTCAGAGCATTTATAGCATACACACAGGAGTAGGGTGTTACGCTCAGTGCGGCCCGAACCTGTCTAAAAATCCCAGAGCATTTACTCCTTCCTGTATCCGATCATTTCACCTCCACCTGCATCTCATTTACTCCCATTTATTTCACCTATGAAGCGGATTCAGAATCATCCCCCCGGCCGAATCTCAAAGGGGGTCCCTCCCGATCCCCGCTTGAGGAGTTCACCCTCCGACAGTAATATCAAGGATCAGTGATAGATTCATAAGCGGTGAGCTGATCAACAAGTTCATAAAACTGTTCAATGTATTCTGCAACTGAACTCACTTGCTTAATGTGAAATAATTGTCTAATCAAACTATCATGTTGATCCCTATCGAATCGTTCAAGCATCATGTTACAAAATTAATCCCACCAATATGACGAATGCGGCGTTCTACTAACTGAAGCCAACGTGCTGCCGCACCCGTGAAATGCATGGAGGACACTTTGATCCAAATATCCGGTGTGACAGTGTATAGTTCGAAATAATCCTCCCAACACGACTTCCAAAGTTCAGGATTACTACCATCAAACGCAAGAAGGTGGATCTTAGGGATTTTGCTAGGATTATGTGGTGAGCTGATCTAAGGGATGTGTGAGGAGCGACTACCCATGCAACCAACCAAATGCAACTCATCACAATAATGCTTAGGATGAGGGAGATCATGCATACCTTTGATCGGGAGATGAGAGAGGGTGGTAACACACCCAAACCCACACTCCTGGTGTTGTGCATCACAGCGGTGCCCACCGGGGCTGATGGTTGTGAACTCGATAGGTGGTGACGCCGTAGCCGCCTTTGGTGTTGCAAGCAGGCTCAGTGAAGGCGAATCATGCTCGAGCAGCACCTGTTCCATATGCTTGCGAAGCACGCTGATCTCCATCTTTAGATTGCTGACTATCGTGTTGATCTAAGGCTTCCAAGCCCTCCATTGAGTCTAGATTCTCCTCCAATTGCTTGAATCTGTCCTCATGCTTCTGATCGGAGTCTGTGATATGTTTCTCTAGCGATTGCTTGAGGGCCTTCAGCTCGTCAATGATGAGCTTGGTGTTAGGATCAATGGCGCCTAATTTCCGTTGGAATCTCGTGCAGTGATCGTGCGGATCTAGATCGGCCACAGGACGGTGTCTCTGATACTAGGATGTTATCACACTCTAAGGATGAAGGAGATAGGAGGAGATAGTCTAGGAGGGAGGTTCCATTCAGCTCTCCGGTGTCCGGAGCTGTGGACGAGTAGCTTGCAGAGGAGGAAGAAGGAGTCAGTACAATATTCTTACATCCTGTCTCTTCTCCGGTTCATCTCGCACTCAAATACCATCTCGCTTGCTCACTTGTGGCCTTTGAGCCCACACACACATTACACAACCACTTAGGACTATAGACTCTTGGGTTGGCCCGACTGGTCCTCTTGCTCGCCTGATGCCGTGCCTTAGGGTGTGTTTGGTTGGATGGATGAACCTAAATGGGATATGGTGATCTAGCTTTTTGTGGTGTTTGGTTAGGTGGATGGGGTGGATGAGGTGCCATTGAGGATTATTCCCTAATATATTGGATGAGCTGATTCGAGCGAAATAGTCGGACAGAGCCATCCAGGTTCGCATGCTCGTTCGTGGTTGCTTGTTCGTGCTTGTCTATTATGTATTCCTTGTTTTTATTTAATTCTTGATTTTATTTGGAAGTATAAAAGTGATCTAAAAATTCTAAACATTTTCATGAGCAAACTAGAGCTTACTAGAAACACATTTTAATTGGTTTAATACAAAAATTCTGATCCAATATTTAATTAAAATACTCCAAAGAAGCCTACTTTTATAACTTCTAGTAATTTTTAATGCCTTAAATAAATTCTTAAAAATATGTAAAAAATCACTAATATTCTTTTCATGTGATGCACTAATTTATAAAAAATATTTCCAATCCTAGATTATTTGGTGAAAAAGTAAGTTCTTTTGTAATGCTCTATTTATATGTATTTTTTTCATGGGATATTCTCTTTTTAATTGAATTTAAATTTAAATTTTTTTAAACATACACAAATTCATCCAAATATTTATACAATGTATATAAATATGAATGACTCATCATATCTACCCTAATCTCACTAACCAAACAAAAATCTGACTCATCATATCTACTCTAATCTCACTAACCAAACAAAAATCTGACTCATCTATTCACTCTAATCTTATCACAAAACAGAAAATTAGCTTATCTCATTTATCCCAACTAAATAAAAAATTTAATCATTCTAAAAAAACATAGATGGTACTATTCCATATAACCTCGCTCTCCTCTCGTCAGCTGTTGGCGGATGGGTAACAGGGTGCTGACAGAAATGGCCAGCATGCATTGCATTGCATTGCACCCTGGTAGGCTACGCCTTGTCCTAGGCTACTCCGATCCGTGCTTGTTGGAAGTCGACTAGAAGAGGGTGAACTGTGAAGAAAGAGAACGATCATTCCCAGGTAGAGAGAGGTAGCCCGTAGCCTAGCTGCGCATGCATGCAGGGGAGCGCTGCCTGCGTAAATGCTTGGGGTCGGATTTGACCGCACGCAAGCCGCGAATCCATGATTGATTTTTCCCGAGTTGACTCTGCTCTAGGCTCCAGCAGGGACGGAGTGCAGTGGCAGACTGGCAGTCCACTCGCACTCGCCTCTGCAGACTGCAGCATCCTTCTCGGCTTCTCCTAGGAGCTCAAGTCTAAAAATACCCCTATTGCGAAAAACCTGCGAAATCTTGCGTTCCAAACGAACGCAAAGCGTAGAACGATAACCATGTTGAGAGATGGAAATTCACGGTAGTAGCTGCAAAGACACCGAAGGCGGTATTCATCAGGGATAGTGTATGTTTACAGTCGTAACTTGGGAATTCAGGCACTATTCTACATGTTTCTGCACATAGCCACATGTTGTAGCGCTCAGAAGGCAGGAGCAAACGCATCTGCAATCTGCAGTGATTTCATCTCCCTCCTCGAGGGACAAGTACGAAAATCCGCAGGCGCAGAGGGCAGCAAGTACCCACGCACAAGGAGACATTCCCTCACTCACGACTCCAATTACTCTCTACTGACTCACTACTGTAATCTCACGAAAGATACTCTGCACCAGGGTTTACTCGGACCTGACGTCGTGACTGGCCTGGCTGGCACAACGTTCAGATACTCCCTCGAGCCTTCAACTCCTGCAAGACGGTTGCTACTGCGACTCGACTCGGGTCATCACACTACTTCCGAATTCGGAAACAAGTTGATGGCTTGATGGCTTGATGCTACCTTACATATTTCAGCAAAATTCATGGATTATATTTGTACACTTGTGTTGTAGTTGGCTTGCTTACTTCAAGCAGAGTTTTGACCCATTTATAGAAATGAGAGGGTGATGAAGCTACGACCAAATAGTACATTCTCTCCAGGAAGCTACAAGTAATGCATTTTAATTTAGAGATCAACATTTTTGCAGCTGCAGTGCAATTTAGCAGCAAGACAATTCTTTTCATGACAGGTCACCGGTGGGATAAGTATGCCGACCTGAATAACTAAGATCAAGCGTCTATCTCCCGTTTCCAGGATACAGTGATCAGGTACATGAGCATGCAGCCCTAGCAGAAAGAGAGGGAACAACACAGATTACAACAGCATCACAAGAGAGCACAACAGAAACTGGGAAAGCGAGACAATTCTGTTTGCCGAGATTTCCTTTTTCTTGTCATCGGTCTGGGTTATGGGAGCTGCCACTGCAATCACCACGAACTGCTGCTTCTTCAGGTCGTCTAGCGATGGTTCCGCTACATATGCTTAATATATAGATGCTGTCACCTGTTTTGTAACCTTTGTTGTCGCATTTTTCAACAGGATGCAAATTTTTGTCACAATATGCAGTGGGTGAGATGTACAGAAGCTGCATCTATGTTCCATTGCTGTCGTCACCAGGTTTGCTATGCTGCAGAAATTTGAACCATTTCCAGTTTGCATATAGTGTAGCTTCGTCATCAAATGGAATTGTTCCTCCTGGAAGGCCATCATCTAACTTAGTGTTCTGAGAAATAACTGGAAGTTGCTCCCTGTATCTCTTTGCCATCTCCTCAGCTTCTGAGAACACCTTCTGCATCAGCATAATACAAATCGTGCTAAGAAAAAAATTCATTGAAGGAGACAAATTTGTCAAAGAAGAGGCGAAATATATAACTAGACTAGAGTGCAACTCAGCATCTCACCGCTTTGTCAGAAAGAAACAAACCAGGTGCACTCTCGAGGTATCCTATGCTGTTGATAAAGTAGCAAGATAAAAGTTCAGTACTCTACCATATCTGGTGTATAAAGAATTTTTTCAGTCAATTCGGAACCATTTTATAACAGCTTCAACAGTTAGTTCACATCTGAATAGAGCCAATGATAGTGAGGTCAGGTGTACCTGAGGGCAATTTTGTCCGGGACATTTGACTTGATCACGAGAACTTTCACCTCATCATCTATCTTCAGGATGTCACATGCTGACAAAACACGGCCTCGACTAATGTTGGAGATGTGCAATAATCCACTGCAAATTAGTATTGCGTAGACTATTACTTGCTATCCTTCGTGAAATAAAGACACTTTTTATCTTATGCATGATTGAACATTCTACGAAAAATATGAATGAATCAAAATCAACAACTGAAAAGCTTGCGGGTTCCGACTCGTACCATCTGTTTGTCCCAGCTATCCTAACTTGTGCACCATATGGAAAAATCTTGCGAACAGTCCCTTGTAGGAGAGTTCCTTCTTTAAGATAAGTCATTTCCTGATGATCAGGAGTTCAATAAATCAGTACACTCATTGTTTTGAAATTTTCGGCAGTGTTAGTAGCTTGCAGTCAAATAGCAATTTCTTTTGAAGAAGCAGTAAAATGGAAATGAACTTGCTATGTCTACTCATACATCACATGTAATCTAAGGAAAAGTAACTAATATCGTGGGGGGCAAGAAGGAATAGACTGTGCTATTGATTTATAGTACAGAAAATGCAATGTCAAGAAACGAAAATATCGTTGACGTTTTGTTCAAGCCTGATGGCGTTCAGTACACAGCCTCAACCGATAAAGCGCAACAAATAAATGACAAATTTCCATGTATAGAATTTAATGCGTCTCACCATCCTTGATGACAAATTTCGATTGGTATATTTGGTACTTGATCGTTGCAATGTGTAAATACATGTAATCTGTAAATTTATAAACAAAGTGTAGTTATAGGATTATAGCTTATGAACACAAGTCAGTGTGCTAACTGCTAACCCATGCTTTCTTTTCACTTATTATCAGGTCATTAGTTTCTTCATTGAGCCTTGTAATGCACACACCTATGCTGCGGCCAACCTGTATGCCAAGAAGCGACAAAATGACGTCAGCCAACATAATCACGAGATGTAACTAAATATAAATGTCACAATCTCTTTCAATTCTTATAACCATGTAAAAATAATGGAACGATGTTCTGGGTATGAACAGAACTAATAACCCAACCCAATGTTCCTTACTTTGTTTTTCAAGTCTGCAAACGTACTTATCCTATCCATGAGCTCAAATTTAGGAAGGAATCCTCTCAGCCCCTGAAATGAAGTTAGCCTAAATGTTACTGATCATTGGATTCACCAACAAAAAAGATGGGGGGAAATTCTTCCTTGCCTCAATTCTTGTGAGTAGACCCCCGGTGTTCCACTGGTAAATTTTAACCTCAATTGGCTCGTCATGTTGCATAATCTGTCTGACAAAATTAAACAAACGAATCATTGCATTAACGCCTGGAATCTCTCAACATATCTTCTCGGCCACAGCAATGACAGGTGGGAGGGCAAAAGGAAACTGCGAGGACTAAACCTGCCTGGCGCGGTGCCACGCGAGGCGCCGGAAGAGCCGCCGCGCCGACAGCAGCGGCCTCCCGCTGAGCGTCCGGCCAAGCACCTCCGCGAACACCACCGTACCGGGCGCCACCAGCGCCCTGCTCCCGCGCTTCTGCTTCCGGACCGCCTCCTCCTCGTCCACGTCGGGGCTCGCCACGACGCCCACGCTCCCCGGCCGAGGCGCAGCCGCTCCCGCCGCCGGTTCAGCGCCGGCGCGGTGGAGCGGGAGGAGCTCCTTGGCGAGGAGCGTGGCGAGGCGGTCGGCGCCGACGGCGACGTCGAGACGCGCCTCGGTGCCGGAGACCACGACCCCGACCACGAAATCCCCCGGCTTGGGGTCGTAGCGCTCGCCTCCTCCTCCGCCGGAGGCATCCTCGCCCTGTCCGGGGGTAGCGTTAAGGAGGCGGACGAAGCCAGCGGCGAGCGTGTCGTCGAGGCGCTTGGACCTGGCGAGCGCGACAGGCTGTGCCCGCGCTCGGGCCTGGACCGGGGTCTGCATTGGAACCACGGCTCTGGCCACGGGGAGGATGGGCTGCGGCCTGGAGGGGGGAGAGAGGAGGCCGCGCGGCGTCGCCGGCGCCGGCATCTCGTCAGCGGCAGGCGGTGCGGCCGTCGCGTTGGGGCGGGTCACTTTATCCGCGTAATATTTTCGACGTCTTTATCTCGAAACGGAAAACATTTTCGGCTGGGAAGGAGATCCTCTGACCTAACGTCATGGTGACGTGATCGCTGACATGTGGACCAACTGTTGATGGGCCCATATGTCAGTGACGACGTCACCTTTGGGCTGGGCCGAATGCTCTAGGGCCCATGTGAGCTCCACTTCGTACGAGCTCATTAAGAGGGCAGGTGCGCTGCTCGCCAAGCCCAGATAGATACCCAGGAGCGAATCGTGGGCTGTGAAAACTGTCGTCGTCTTCGTCTCCGACGAGCAACGCGGCGAGGAGAGGGAGGGAGAGGGAGAGCGGGATGGGGTATCTGTGGCGGGTGCGGCTGTCGTCGTTCGCGGCCGGCGCAGCGACGGCGTCGGCGGCGGGGTCCTTCCTCCTCTACAAGGACCACCTCCTCGCCCGCTCCACCATCGCCCGACAGGTGCGTCCCCAATCCATCCCCCGGTCCTCCATCTAGCCATTTTTGTTGCATGCGATTGTCTCCGCTAATCTGGCTAAAATCGCCCCGGTTTCCTTCGCATCCGGTTCTAGTTTCGCTAGTTTACTCGCCTCGGGTTGGCTCCCTAGGGCGTTCTCACGCACCGTGATCTGGTCCGCCCGTGGCGTCCCGGGGTAACCACCAATTAGGTGATGTTGAGTTTTCTCCCTTGTCTAATCCTTGATCAAAATGCTGCATTTTTGCTTCCCACAATCGAAACAAACGAACTGCGGGCCACGGCCTCGTGAAGGGAAATGTGGGTTGTGATTGATTTCCTGTATGGGCTTATCCACGAGCTGGAGCCTGGAGCTCTTCGCACTGATATCTTCTTGCGGGAAAATTAATTTGAAGTTACTGAAAAAGATTCCTCTCAATGAACATGTTATAGAACTGTACATTTCCGTGCTTGATTACGCAGTTGGAACGATATCCACAATTCGCCCTGATGCATTGAGAGGTTGTATAAATTGGGTTATTCCCTTTCTATTGTGATATAGCTATTTCGTGCAACGTGTATGACGCAATACTTTCCACTTCATTAGTCTCATCGAGGCATTCTGTCGTCCGTATCTCCTTAAACTGCATATCGTTTCCTGCTAAATAAGACTAACTATTTATGAATCCCAGTTCAGAGATATCAAATTATGAATCCCGTTTCAGAGATAGCATGGTAGCCTCAGCATAACACTGTGTGTATCTTGAATCTGACCATTGCACTCGCTAATGAGATTAATTGGACTCCGTCTACATTCTTTACACCCTGGTGCATTGCATAAGTTGGGTAAACTGGGTACCTATGATTTCAGAATGGCAGTTGAACTTGAACTTACTTTTGCTCTTATAGTCTTATCTATGTATAAATACATAAAAGTAAAATTAACCAATCTATTTATAATTTTGTGAAATTGATTCTGTTATGGAGTAGTTCTTGTTCCTGTGATGTTTCTGCTTGGTTCATGATATTGCGACCTCATGATGAACTAGCCATTTGTATCTATGTTGTGGATTTTGAGACATAGGATTGAACCATTATGAGGGTACTTCAACATAATGTTTTGAAAAGGACTACTTGTTGATTTTGTTTGCATTCGACTAGTGGCTAAGGTTTGATGTGCTTACTTCCAGGTGGAGGACATTAAGGAAACTTCTAAAAAGCATTTTGAAGCCCTAAACCAGAGGATATCAGCACTGGAAAGTAGACAAGAATCAGGATCTACTAAAGAAGCATCAGATTAGTTCAGAGTTGGGCTTACATTATGGTTACATCTGCCCATGTGTTCTTTATTGCTGCATGTGGTATAATTGCAGCATATTAAGCTGTACTATTGTAATGTTGAAATTTCTGTGAACCCTCAATTTGAGTTGCTTTACACTTTTGTATGGCCATGTCATCTTCTTGAGATGGACAAAGATCAAATAAATACATTTTTCTCATTACAATAAGTTATGAGACATGTGGGAACTATCTTCCATTATATGTTATCATTTGATATAGCAAAATTGCGGACAGTTATTCATTTGTGCATTTCTTTTGAGCGTTTCAGCGATTTTCTTGTGGATGTTACTCAAACATTGGTTACTGATGCGCATGTGTTGAGGTGATTCCATGAACTTCTATACAATTGTATTCAATGTGACTGGTGAGATTATATCTTCTAAGTCCTGTTTATAGGTCATAGAGGAAATCATGTCATACTATTTCTTGTAATAACTCTTTAAACTTGTGCTGATATTCAACTTTCAGTGGCTGTTGTGAATTGAAGAGGATTATAAGCTCACACCATCCGTTGTGCAGTGTCATCCTGCGGACTGAGGGTTCTCTTACCAATTGCGGCATGGGTGAGAAGATGATAAGGGAGTGATCTGGCATCTTCATTGGGATGGTGCGGAAATGGCCGCTGGTCAGCCATGTTTGCTGCTGCAATGGGAGAGAAATTGGTTTCTAAAGTATGGTGAGAACATATCTGCAGCACCGGAGGCATTCGCAGATCATTTTGGAGGATGGTAGCAGACTAGTTGGTGGATAACTATGTTTTCAAGGGCTTCAAAGGTATGCCCTACCCTGGAAAACACTTTTGTCAGTCAGCGAAATGCCATCCATTGTGCATATCTACCGGTAAGTCTCCATCGTGACATTCACAGCTGTAGTTTGAATGGAACTCTCCTTTTCCCTACCTTATCAGCTTTTGTAGTGTTTGATTATTGATTACTAATTCATATACATCATCCACCCTGTCAAGGCATAATTTTCAACCATCTTCAGAAGCACTAGTAGTAGTAAGAAATTAGTTCATACTGCATAGACTATTAGACTTAGGAAGCAAGGAACTATGACAAGCAGAATGAAGTCAGCAGTGTCGTTATTCCAACACAGCATGATCTATTATTCTTAGACGGTTGCAGTTAATGGGACGCCATGGTGAGGTTGCCATCTTGTTCACGTCACTACCTTCACCAGCACTGCTACTTTTTCAGATCTAACAGCCACAAGGACTCAGGGTGGACAGTGGTCCATTCCTCCCTGATAGAGATTCTCCAAGCTCGCGGTGCTCACCGCTCACCACCGTCTCGCCTGGGATGTCAGCACCGGCAATGGCCAGGCCACGATCGGTGTAAGCGCTCCAAGTCTCCAACTCATTCTTCTCCTGTAAACCAGTACCTACAGCTCCAAGTCTCCAACTCCTCCTCCTGTAAACCAGTACCTACAGTGCGGCAGTGACATGGTTAGCGCGTCGTGCAGGTCGCAGAGCACTACGACAGTGTGCTGGCCACGGACGCGACGTGAACGCGGAGCAGCTGTGGTGTGCCGCGCCGCACCCGAGAGTTCAGTACCTGCACACCCCCGACGCCACGCCACGCCCCGCCCCGCCCGGGGATGACCTCGTCGTGGCGTTTGGCGGCGATAGCTGCGTCGACCTCATCTCAGTGGCCGAGGCAGTGCACTGGTTCGACCTCCCGGCGTTCTACGGTGTCGCCCACCAGGTCCTGCAGCGGCCCGGCGGGGTGATGGCGGTCTGGGGCTGCAAGTACAGCATCAGCCCCGTGGAGGACATGATGGCGCGCTTCCTCCACACCACCCTGCCTCACTGGGACTCCCGGGCTCGGTAGAACACCGTGACAACCATAGTTGTTACGGCGGCGTGGCGTGGCGCGGCGATCCACCACCTTCACAACTTTACAGCGATATGACGCGTGGCGTGACGAATAGCAATATAAATGTAGCACAAAAGATAAATAGCAATATAAATATAGCACAAAAGACATAGCACTCTCTCATCAATCATCATTCAAAGTTTCAAATATCTCATCTCTCAAAAGTCATCTAATGCAAACTCATCGAAATCGTTTGAAGCATCCATATTCTCCGCATCATCTTCAATAACATCCATTGGTTTGTCACCAAAATCATCAACATCAACATCAACATCATCCACAATGATGTCTTCTTCCTCTCCATCCTCCTCATCATCTTCAACCACTCTTGCTTCTTCAACAACTCTTGATATATGTCTTGCACGACGAGTGTAGGTCCTAGGAAGGTTACGACATCGAAGCTCATGTGATGCACCAATTGCTTCATCAACTTGGTCCCATGTGATGTCCAAAGCACTAGAACATTAAGGTTGAGCCGTTAGATCAACCCATTCATTTTTCCAATCAAAGTCTTCCATAACCAAAGGATCATAGTTTTTACCCGCTTCCTCACGGCATTTTTAGAACCTACTAGTCATTTTCCGGTTGTAGGCAACATAAACCAAATTATTCAACCTTTTATGCTCTAGCCGGTTTCTCTTCTTTGTATGAATCTACAAGCAACCATAAAAGCAAGCAAAGTTAACAAAAATGTATTATTAATTTTGCTAATTGAAATGTGAAACTTGAGTACTTCACTTACAAATTCAAAAGTGCTCCAATTACTCTCACAACCAGATGATGAAGCACAAAGACTAACAATACGCTTAGCAAATCTTTGTAAGTCAATAGATCGACCACCATACGCACGCCACCAATCAACTAAATTAACAATAAACATGCATATATTACGGGTTAAGCTGTAAATAATATGCTGTAATTAAAATTTCAAATCACTTACGAGCGTTCTTTGACTTCATAGTTTGGAGGGCCATACAATTCTTGAAGATGCCTCCACGTTGATCTTCGTAGAGTATGGATTGTTCTTCAATTTTGTTTCGAATGGTCTCATCTTCCATCATTCGTGCAAGCACATCATTGAAACAACCCCTTAGGTGCCCAACATATTCATCATTCTCCTTTTGGATGGTATAGAATTTTCCTGGGTTCAAAAAGCCATAGAGTGGGATGTCCATTTGCCTATCCCAACGACCCTCAATAATTTGTAAGATATTATTGAGCAAGCTTCTCTTGTTTTCAGTACAGAAGGCAGCCTTTATCCTCTCTTTTGCATGATTCATGAGAGAAGCAACCTCTGGCATGGCAGGCCTCTCATCACCATCAACCACCCTCAACACAATGATAAGTGGTAGAGAAGCTCTAAGGCAATCCTCAACAGAGTTCCAAAATTCCCTAGAAAGCACAATATCATACACTTTTTTCCCGGCCTCTGTCTTTGCTAGTTTGCAACTCGTCCAATCATCAGAGGGATATCTCAGTGCATCTCTATGCTTGTGCAAACTTTGTAAGGTGAGAAATGTGGTAGCAAACCGAGTTGCTGCTGGTCTCACAAGATCCCTACCACCTGTCTTCTCCCTCATTGCACTAAGAAGTCTTCCATACCTATAGATGAAAGTAGTGACATGACGGGCACGTGAGATAGGCTTCTTGAATGCCTTCAACTTTCCAACATCTTCCAACATAAGATCCAAGCAATGTGCAGCACAAGGTGTCCAATAAAGCGTAGGAAACCTCTCCATGAGAAGCTTGCCCGCTGCCTTATAGTTAGCCCCATTGTCAGTGACAACTTGCACAACTTTATCAACGCTAATGTCGCTTATTCTCTTCTCTAACAAATCAGCTAGCATCACTTGATCATGAACTTCACTTGATGCATCAATCGACTCTAAGAAGAAAGTCCCATTTGGACTATTGACTAGAAAATTGATCAAATGGTGCCCTCTCCTATCCATCCATCTATCTGATATTAATGTGCAACCATATTGCTTCCATGCATCCTCATGCCTCTTCCTCAAATCATCTGTTTCCTTAACAACCTTCTCGAGTAATGGCTTCCTAAGCTCATGGTAGGATGGAGGCTTGTACCCAGAACCATATTGTGCAGTGGCCTCTATAGCAATCTCAAATTGCCTAGAATTTGCGGCATTGAATGGTATGCCACACTCATAAAAGAACCTGGCCCACTCCAAGTTGACAGCATCTCTTTCTTCTTTTGTCCTTATGCTAGCTTGGATACTGATCTGAGAAGGACCCTTCGAATGTCTTTCTTCCACAACCTCTTTTGGAGTTCTCCTAAGCATTGAACCGACTGACTTTGTGTTGGGCTCTTTTGGTGCTATGAACTTCAAAAAGCTAGATTGTTTCCTTTTGGCAGCTGTCCCTGAACTAAGATGCACAATACTTCTAGAAGCATCTTGGGACTCCTCTGTCACATCAAGCACATCATCATCTTCTCTTTGAAGCTCTCCACCATCATCAAGCAGAAGTGGTCTCTTCTTGCCCTTCAAAGCAGCTTGCATCTCCTGAGCAATAGCTGGTGTGGTTTTAGCACACTTCAGAATATCTCCATAACCACCTACAAGATGCTCCTTGAGCCTTGTAATTCCTCCATTTACAGTTCTATCACATAAGCAACACTGCAAGAGATCTCTATTACCAATAGTCGGCCAAAATGCATATTTCCATCCAGGATCATTTGACCTTCCCGGCTTGCGCTTTGGATCAGTCTTTGGATCATAATTTGATGCGGCGTCCGAGGCCTCCGCACTTCTAGTCCCTTGAGTAGCCATATTCTGAAAAAAAGTGACAACAACTTAGTTTGATTGTTTTTTCCTAATTAAATTGGTATTTAACTTTGAATCTTGATTGTTTTTTTCTAATTACATTGGTATTTGAATGTAATTGTAATCTTGACTGTACAAAATACTAGTTTTCTATTTTTTTCTTTACACTTCAGTACGTAGCAATATCCTATGGATGTGTTTGGATGGGTGGCTCAGTTCGCATGCATCTGTCGATGCAGTACGCTCACGCAGAAGTTTGTTTGGATGTTTGGATCAGCGTTCGAGGCCTGCACCCGTCCATGCAGCTGCATCCATCCAGCCAGGCTTGGGGAAACGTCGGAATCAGCCATTTCCGTCGGGCATGGCTAGGGAGATACAAAATATTGTGTATACGAATTTTTTTTATTTAACTTTTGATTTTATTTAAAGGTCCAAAATTCTAAATATTTTCGTGAACAAATTAGAGATCACTAACAACTCATTTTAATTAGTTTGATCTGAAAAGCTCAAGTTAATATTTAATTAAAATTCTCCAAAAACATAAAAAATTCACTAATATTTTTATCCAGTGATGTACTAATTTATAAAAATATTTTCAACCTAGATTATTTGGTAAAAAAGTGAGTTTCTTTGTATTACAATATATACTCATGCAGACAACCAAATACAATCTCTTCTCAACCAGACTAAACACATGCAACCAACCAAACAAATCCTACTATATCTTTTCAACCTATCTCAACTCAACCTATAAAACTCATACAATCGTATTAAGACATACGAACAACCAAACATGCCCTGACTGTTCGTGGTTAGAACTAGCGGCTAAGTCATGCAGTCCTTAGGTTGCAGCAGGGATTGCACCGGATCTCCGTTCTCCGTCCAACTCGGGCCAAGCCATCTCTGTCTCGCTCTATACAAATTAACCTCGTCCACCTCCAAAGCTGGCTTCCTCCTCAGTCCTCCTCCCCCTTCTCCATCTCATGCCTCCACCATCCTCCCCTAGAACCCTCGCCCCTCCTCTAATCCACCTCTCTCCGATCGCCCCCTGACCCGCCGCGCCAGATCCTCCCCGGAATTCCACGCGGAATTCCGGTTCGGATCGAATTGCCCCCGATCAAGTACGAACGCCTACCTGAGGCGGGGAATCCTCGGGCGGGGGGGGGGGGGAGGGGGTGTTTCTTGATTCCTTTTTAGTGCCGCGATGGGAGCGCCGAAGCAGCGGTGGACGCCGGAGGAGGAAGCCGCGCTCAAGGCCGGCGTGGCCAAACACGGGCCGGGCAAGTGGCGCACCATCCTCCGGGACCCTGAGTTCAGTGCGCTCCTGCGCCTCCGCTCCAATGTTGACCTCAAGGTTGGTTGGCGCGCGCGACTCAATCCTCCGTTTTGCTCGGATCGGTGGGTAGGGTCGGCGTTTTTTGTGAATTTTTGGCAGTGGGTTTTGCCGATCAGCGACGGGCGGGTAGGAAGGAAATCTCGAGTCTTTGGGTTCAAAGGTTGCGGTTTTGGACGGCCTGGGAAGCCGGGCGTGTTCCTAGTGTTGTTTTAGATCGGGATTTTAGGTGGTTGTGGTTGCGATTGCCTTGTAGGATTTGTTCTTGAGATAATTGTTACTATTTTGGTCGGATCAGCGAGAGTGATCTCTCTCTTTGGGACAGTGGTGATGGAACTTCTTGCCATTTTGATGTTTCAAAAGCTACCATCATAGCCATGGGTTGCCTTCTCCCTTTTTTCCACTCCACATTGAGATCTTGTTCATCTTGGTGTTAGTTAGGTCTTGAAGATTGCTTCGGAAGTCACTTCCACTATGCCCAATTGAAGGAGTTGGATTCTAGGTTGTAGAGTGGTTTTCTCGTTGGGTGCTACTGTGCTAGTGACCTTGATACATTGCTGAAAGTTGTGCTGTTAGATGAAAGAAAAATCATTTTAGATGGAACAAACGATCAAATGCCACGTTTTGTTGTTTTTCATCAATTCGCTACTGATAATGTAGAATTGAAATGTATCCTATGAGCTCATGCTATATTTTTCTTAGAGCTAGGCTCGTGCCTTAACTAGGATTTGTTTTGTAATTTAATGCTAAACGTTGTACACCAATTGTATTGAGTCTCCAAGAGTTTTTTTAAAAATGTTTTTGTATATCATCAAGTACAAATGAATCTTATTGTGATTGGTATGGTCTGATTGTGTAGGACAAGTGGCGCAACTTGAGCGTCACTGCTGGAGGTTATGGGTCTAGGGAGAAGGCGAGAATGGCATTGAAGAAAGGCAGGCGTGTGCCTAAGGTTACTGCTGAGCCAATGGATGTTGATGCAAATGATATGGATGATGATCATAATGCCATCATTGATGCAAAACCATTAGCAATGGCTGTGGAACCCTTGCAGCTTGAGAGCAGTTCAGAGAAGTCAGTTGCTAGGTTAGTAGACTCGGTGCAAATATTTTATCAAAGCTGCTTCATATGCACTTTACAAGTAATCTGCATGATTGATTGCCCAGGCTTGCTTTTGGTGAGTATATTTTTTGAATATATTATAGTGCTATTTGATACCTCCCATTCTAATTGGAACTAGCTGAACACTGAAATTCAGAAGTTTATTTTTATGGAAATTATTTTCAAACCATATTAGGCTAGCTGAATCATCTTTACCAAAAACCAATGTAGGGCTTTGTGCGCTGTTGTATTTTGGACAGGCTAGCATGATTATGATTATGTCTATACTAACATTTGCATCGTTCAAGCGTATCAGAGGGACAAAATAAAAGGAAAGATGCAAATAGCTATATTGTGGCAAATGAAATGCATATTCTGTATCATATGCGTTAACCTGCATAATTTTCATTGGATAAATCAGTTTGATTATGAGTTATCTCTCTCTTGACTGGATTAATTACTAAAAGGTTTATTGTGTCCTGCTATTGCTACAATTTTTTAGTAAAAATGATAGATGACTATTTACATAACATATATTGTACAGTGGCCTTGCTTTTGAGGTGATGGCAGTACAAATGGATAATTATATGAAGAACCCTTACATGAGAAGATGGAAACCTGTATGGTCAACATATAATAACAACAGGAAACTATGCACATGCATACGTTGGACCGTTATGATCAGTGCAATAAACAACTGTGAATTATGTGCATGTAGACATCACAACATTCTCAAACAGAAATCAGATTAATAAATGTTGACCTGACCAATCTTTTACTATACCAGTTGGGCAATGGGATTTCAAGTTAGAACGTTATTAAAATGTATTGAATAACTAACTATTATATCTTCCTGTGTGTAATACACAATGCATGGCCGTTGATCTGCTCAGGGAAGCTATACTAAATACGGTATTTGATGTGTCCTCATGTGGTAGATCCGTAGATGGATAATCTGTGCTGCATAGCAATTTTAATATATTTGCCCTCTATATGCTATACTTGAGATGTTCTGGTGGTGGCGTAACTTGTTCGTATGGTGGATGATGTAGGTCTAGAACACACTTCTCCATTTTTTTTTAAAAAAAACTAGTTGTCGGAACTTGGAATGTACAGTTGACACAGATACATCCCCTTCATTCCATACCTTAGACAGCACTGAACCTGATGTTCAATTCTGTACATGTTTTAGTTGTCTTGCTATAAAAGTCAATATTTTTGTACAATATACATGTTTGATAGTACATCGTGACACATGCTCGTTATTTTTTGTTTATATAATTGAGGTTACGTCTCTATTCAGAAATTGAAATCCACATTGCTTTGTGCATTTTACTAAAATTATTACTCTCCAACTCAATGCGTTCAGCATACTGCTTTTCTTGATGCTTGGTCATCCAGTGTGATTTTTAATGTACGTCTGTAATTTTTGCAGGCTTGATGACCTGATATTGGAAGCTATAAAGAAGCTTAAGGAGCCTTCTGGGTCTAATAAGACGGCCATTGCTGCCTATATCGAGGTAAATGGCTACCAACTTATAATGTATTCGCTTGTTTCCTTTTTATGTTATTTGTTTTGCTGTACATCAGTTTTGTCATGCTATTTCCTTTTTGTGATAATCCTTTTTACCTTTTTTTTTTTGGTCTCTAACGTGAATTATCTGTATGTTTAGGAGCAATACTGGCCACCTGCTGATTTTCAGCGCCTACTGTCTACAAAATTGAAGGCATTGGTTTCTTCTGAAAAATTGATGAAGGTCACCCCCCCCCCTACCTCTCAATATATGATCAAAAGGGTGGCAGAGGCAGACTTAAAAGTTGGTTACTATTTTAATTGTGATTGTAGGTAAACCAGAAGTACAGAATTGCACCAAGTTCACCTTCCTTAGGCGGAAAGAGCACCAAGGTGTATTACTCTGAAGAGATGAACGGAGAAAATAATGTTAAACAGCTAACTAAGCCTCAAGTGGATGCTGAACTGGAGAAGATGAAAGGCATGACTAAGGAAGAGGCAGCAGCATTTGCTGCCAAGGCAGTTGCCGAGGCAGAAGTAGCCATCGCAGAAGCTGAGGAGGCTGCAAGGGTTGCAGAGGCTGCAGAAACTGATGCTGAAGCTGCAAAGGCTTTTCTTGAAACTGTCACGTCGACAATGAAAAACAGAAATGCTGCTTCTATGGTAGAGTGCACACATTCTTTGTTACAACATTTATGAGATGAGTGATATTTGCCTGTAGATAAACCCTACAGCTGACAACACTTCGATAAATGCAGATGCTTCGAGCTTGCTGATCCTCTCTACCGATGCCATCATATGGTTTTAGTCAGTAGAACTTGTTATGACAACACCGGTGTTCTGCTGCAAAGCTTTTGTTCCGATAGATGAGTTTCTTGTATAGCCTTATAGATCAAGATGCTTCAATGGGTGGGGTTTCAACATCTTGCTGCTGGTCCTGACTGCTGTGCTAGCCAATCAACAGTATAATAATAACACGAATGATCGGGAAAGAAGTCTTCATTTTTTTTTCCTTCCCCCATTGTGTTGCTTTGTAATTAAACTCTAGCCCTTTTCCTTTAGAAATTATGTCGTCAAATAGAACTGTAGTGGAAAGAAAATGTCGGAAAGCTGCTTTAGTTATGCAAATTGCTGTGATAAGATATTTCTAGATATGATGATTTGATGACAGCATGTACCATTATATATAATTCGCACCTCTGCTGGGTTTTTAATACTTTTAGGTATATTCTCGGTATGATTGCCAGTTACTGTGCGTAGGACATGGATAGTCTCTAGTTAATTACCCATACGTTGAACTGAGACAAAGAAAAATGTATTCGAAGTTGGTTCACATGACAATAAGTTTACATTCATGCGAATGAAAAACCAATAAGATACGAGATCAAATCTTCAAACCACTTTATAAAAAATAGTTAATTGCCCGTACGTTGCAACAGGATAATAAAAATGCATTCAAACCAATAGGTCAGGAGACCAAATCTTCAAGCTATTTTATAAGAAATTTTAAATTCTGGTTTTAGATAGCCACAATAGAGATCTACATTGATAGGTATTACATCCCAATATTCCATATCAACCCTTACTAATAACACTTTATAAGAAATTGACAAACAATATAATATACAACTTCTCAAATGTCATACATATCAAAAGGTATTCAAGGATTCAGATCATTATACAAATGCATTAAGAAATAGGTATATACAGAACCAGATAACAAACATTATGAGCAATAGGAGAAAATTTTATGTAACCTTAATGCTGCATATCACCAGAAATACGTGCCTCTTTTATTTTGCATTGATGGATAAGGATAACATCCTGAGCACTCAGGCCTAGCTTATAAGGAGCGCCAATGCAATATCTTTTAAGAAAATGAAAGTCATGCAGCCACGATTCCAAACCTTTTTGAAATGGAAAGTGTATTAAAATTCATCATTGTTGCTTAGTAGTACAAACAATCAATCTTCCTATACTATGAATAAAAAACACATTAGTAGCAATAACAGTCAGGTAAGCATCGAACTTAATAATTTTAAAGTTTCACTTTGTGCACCTCATCTGATTCGACCCCTGTAGCAACAACTCTGCTCCTTCCTAGATTATTCATATCTTTAGTACAGAGAACCGCGTATCACTGCTAACCTCTTTCTCTTCTATGTTGTCTTCATAGTCAATCGCATCACCAAGGCCTTCTCCCTTCCACTTCCATCGATAGCCTTAAATTAACCATAAATAAAAATAGGTAGAATATCATGTATATAAGTTCATGAATATTATAGAGCCTTCTGAAAATTATTCTAAGAGTGTGGATAGAAAAACTAATATTATACATGTCATTACAGAGTGCAATGATAAATATTAGGTCTATCAATTCATACACTTCACATGCAATATCTTGTGAATATCACCTCTGAAAAGTCTAACACACCTCAGCAGTGTTGTTGTCTTCATCCATCTAGGTGAGGTTATAAACTTCATCCAAAAGAAAACCCTGCTATAAAATAGATGGTTGATTAATTTATGCCATATGATACATACTGAACTAAATGCTCTCTCATTGTGACGAGAATAAAACAGGCATAGGAAGGCTGATGCAAGAAATTGTTTAGTTACAGAAAAAATAGTATAATTCCTATGAAATCCTATAGGAGTTATAAAAATATTGTAAGCGTTCTCATGCAAAAATGGTGAAAATCGTATAGAACTTATTTTATCATCATTGAAATTACTGAAAATTAATTATAAGAAGGGATCGGATAGAGAGGCCAAGACCAATATGTTTTCCCTGAGATATAATGAGATAAAATAGTTGAAGGGCTCCATGGGAGGGATCCATCGACTCCTTGGTTCTCGCCAACCAAAAGAGCATCTGCAAGAAAAAATCCAAACGTATCAGGAATTTGGTGCCAGCATAGTACCATGGCATACAAAAATCTAAAAATCATATGAGTTGGCCTGTCCCGTACTTCAATTCCTTAATATTCCTACTACTCTGGTTCATCTTTTGGCATTCTGCAAACAATCATCTCAGACTATGGATGCTAGCAATAGGAATATTAAGAAAGCGAAGCTTTCATCCAGCTATCGGCACCAGCTTAAACAAAAATTCAGAACCCACCAAGGTAGTTTCAATTTACTAAGTAAACACAATTATGGGACTTGGCATTATTTCAAGAACTTGTAGTTCAAGTAGATTTATAAATTACAACAGAGCACAAAGAATTACAATATCTACAGAAAACATTGATTTATTCAAAAAAAGGTGCTATGAGTGGTATATGTACCTCAATTGCAGAGATCATTTTAGAACCCTAGAAATCCATTGTCTCCTTCCACTCATATAATCCTTCAAGCATAACAGGTTCTGAGTTTAGCTCCTAAAAAAGGTTACTTAACAACTTAGTATAAGAAACACCTAATTACCACCCATGATACATGGCATATGCTAGTTTCTAGAATTTGACATCACACAGAAAAAATCACGTAGAAATCACAAACCTTGAAGCGGGTACTCGCGGGACAAGGACCCACTTGCCACATGTACAGCCATTTCGAGTCCGGTCCTTTAGGGGTGGCTGACTGAAACTCTTTGGGCATACTCTTGATCTTCTTTTGCATGTCCTTGTCCACGAAGATGCGAGGAACCTCAACACCTTTGGGTGTCACTCCAATGGTCCAACCTTCTCATGAACAAGCATCAACAAAAGCCATCATTAGTTCAGGTTTTTTACCACACATTGAGCATAATCTTAATATATGAGAATGTGTCTGAGCATAATCTTATATTGAGCATAATCTTATTATTTGCGAATTCGTATTGCAACTGATCACATTGGTGTGGTCTAGATCTAGCAAAAGTGGTGTTCATCCCAACATCATGATTCAGCTTTTAGAGCCGTCCAAATTCCTAAACTTAAACCTCCGATCCCATCAAACCGCATGGTGAATTTGCCTCACAAACACAACATGAAGGGGAGGGGACGATGGTGCAGGTACCTAGTAGTAGAGGTGGGGGCGTTCCTCGAGGCGCTTCGCGTTGGCGGATCAGGCGAAGTAGTGTTCGACGACATCGAGGAAGCGGTTGTTGTTGGTGGCGGAGTAGCACGAGTCCTTCACCAAAAGCTCCCATTGTCCCACTGGCTGGCACTCACCATTGCGCACAGCGCACGCAACACCTCTTCATCCGTCGGCGCAACGGTCGGGTCGCCCGCGACCCCAAGGTACAGCACGTGCCCCAATTGACGATAGTTCGGATTCCACATGGTGATCCTGCCTGAAGAAAAATTGGAGACGGTCGATGGCCACCGCGCCAGCGTGGAGATCTAGCCAGGGTAGCGCAATGGGAGACAGATCCACCACCAAACGTGCAAAGGGTAGCGGCAGCTTGGAGGGCTGGAGTGAGGGTGACCTTGATAACGACTCCATGGAGTAGATCGGGGTAGAGGAAGGCGGGGGAGAGTTGGACGGAGTAGGCTATAGCGAAGGAGATCTGGCCGCGTTGTCGAGCGTGGAGTAGCGGGGGCCGCACGGAGGAGTGGCGCTCCGATGCGGGCGCAGAAGCGGGGTCACGACCCAGAGTCGGGGGAGGCGGTTCTCAGGCGTGGAGCCAGCGAGTAGGGGACCTTGAGTGTGATAGGGAGGTCGACGGCCACAGGCGACGCCGGTCGTTAGCGGTAGGACGAGGAACCCTAGCCCCTCTCGCCAGGACCATTAGGAGCAGAATGGGGAGCGCATGCGTGCGATGCGAGGAGGGTGGGCATTCTGTTTTGCATGATTTGGGATGGGACCACCTGTCAGCATTGAGGAAGGAGGAGGGAGAGGCAGGACGTCCTGTCTGGTCTTATAACGATAACTACGTCTTTTTTAATTAGTAGAGATTAACATAAATTTAATAAAATTATAACGACATACTATACCTGTGATCAAACAATGCCATCTTAGACATGCAGGCTGTCGAACTTCCAAAATTTTGACTCTCGATATATTTTAAATTTAAGTATAAAAAATCATATATGTAGATTTGTTGTGTATATACTATTGATTACAATAGAAATCAGTGGTCCGTTGCATTTTAGTTGTGTATATACTTTTAATCATGAATGTATAATATTATTATTATTGGAAAAAAATTAATCTTTATGTATATTAATAATGAAAGTTTTAAAGCTTATTTGCTCCTATGCTAGGACAACATCTATTTAATTCACATCACATATCCGAAGAATGATTTCCACGACTCACGATCAGGCATTATGCCTTTTTACAGACTATTTATTCTATACAGCTTCTCGTCCAAATATTGATGTAGTTCATTCCTTCCTGGCATCCCCTTTTATGTAAATCTATGGTCACGAAAAAAGAAAATGTGAATGTAACTGCTTGCTAATAACCACTGCGCTGCCCGTGGTCTCCCCAATAGTATTTCCATGTTTCAAGGGACCTTATTATCAAATCTCATTTTGATGAGAATGCTTCAGCCGGTTCATCTTGTTCTGATTTTACTCACTGATTCACCGTAGCAGATTGCCTGAATTAATGTTTCTGAACGCTTCTGTAGCCTATCTCTTGTCATCATCCGATATTCCGATTCGCTTCATGGATCGAAGCCTCTCATTATGACTAGCACAGCTTTGCAAATCGCAAGCTTTGATGCAGATTCTTGGCAGGCCAAAGCTGAAGAAACAGAAGCAAGTTTGCTTAGGGCATGAACTGAAGGGTCTTTGAGGTTCAGAAACTCAAAGTCACCCAGCTGCACCCAGGAGTGTGATTGACACTCTTCTCGTTCCCATACGGTGGCTCACTAGACTCGCCGCCTCCTCTGCAGCCCTGCACCAGTCTCTTGTAGTTCCCACCGCCGTCGGGATGCGCCGCTTTTAGCTCCTGGGCCACAATGCTCCCCAGGACGCTGTTCTTGTGAGCCAGGCAGGAATGCAGAAGAGTAGACCACGCCACTGCGTTTGGCGTGAACGGCATGCTCCGGAGCAGGTCATACGCCTTTTCCAGCCTCCCTGCACGGCCCAGAAGATCAATGGCGCTGATGTAGTGGTCAAGCGTCCGTTCCACGCAGTGCTTCTCGGTCATGGCGTCGAAGTAGCCCAGCCCCTCCGTGACCAGCCCCGCGTGGCTGCAGGATGTCAAGATGACGATGAAGGTGTTGCCATTGTACATCTTCTGTTCCAGCGCACGCTCTGCGACCGCCAGGGCTTGCCTCCCAAGGCCGTTCTGGCCAAGCCCTTGTATCACCGTGTTCCATGATATGACGTCTCTGACCGTCATTTCGTCGAACGCCTGCTCCAGATCAAATGTCGCGCCACAGCTGCTGTACATGCTGATCAGAGAATTGCAGACGAAGACGTTACTCTGACAGAGGCCGTCCTTGACAGTTCGCGCATGGACTTGCCTCCCAAGCTCGAGCAAGGCCAGAACTGAGCAGATGTGCAGAGCTGTTGTGTATATTGACGCGTTCAGCTTGCCATTGCCATCACAGTGGCTATCCAATCTGACCAGATCAATGAAAAGGTGGAGTGCGTCTTCTCCACGGCGATTCTCTGATAAGCGGTGTATGATGATATTCCATGAGAATACATCCCTTTTCCTCATCATTCTGAAGAGATCAAAAGCCCTGTTGATCAGGTTATGCCGAGAGTATCCATCCATCATGATGTTCCAAGAGCAGATGTCCCTGTACTGCATCTCGTAGAACACCTTCTCCGCATCCGACAGTGAGCCCAGTTTCGCGTGTGCATCAATCAAGGCATTCCACACGAAGCAATCTCTGTTCTCCTCGTCCAAGAGCTTGAAGATGACTGCATGGAGCTGCAACGCCATGGTAAGCGACTGGATTCCGACGCAGGCCTTGAGCAGCGAGCTGAACGTGTGGGCGTTCGGCAGCATCTTGCGCGCAAAGAGCTCGCCATAGAGCGCCACGAAAAGCTCCAACGCCCTGTCAGGCTCGCCGTTCCGGACATGGCACGACACCATGGCTGTCCAGGTGAAGACGTTGTGCTGATCAAGCGGCAGCTCGTCGAAGAGACCGCGCGCCCTGGCGGCCGCCCCGGCGTGGGAGAGGCCCCCGATCATGGTGGTGTAGGAGGTGGCGTTTCTCCTGGGCATCTCCCGGAAGAAGGAGAACGCCCAGTCGGTGCGGCCGGCGTCGACGAGCGCGGCCAGCGCGGCGTTCCAGGCGACCTGGTTCTTCACGGGCATTGCCTCGAACATGTCGAGGGCCTTCTCGGCCTGCCCCGCCTTGCCCGCCTCGCTGACTTCAATGGTCCTCCAGGCCAAGCGAGACCGATGCGGCAGCTCCTGAACTGCTTTGGCGAGCGTCCGCGACGCCATGTTCCGGCGACGCCGCCAGCGGCGGCCCGCGACTTCCGAGGCAGATCGATGGCTGTTCTCCGGCGGGATGAATGCGGAGACGAATTGAGGAATGTCACGTGTGGACGTGTGGTCTCCAGCTTTTTGCTGCTAGGCCCTCAAGTTCTTGTAATTTGCACAAATGGAAGTACTCCGGGGTTCCCTCGCTTCACAAACGAAAAAAGTAAAGGAAAATACGTTTCCTAGTGTTAGACACGCCATTGCGAGCTTTCACCGTTACATGTGATTAGTGCTTGCCACTCGTCTGGTGCAGATATCGTCATAACGTCTCTTAGAGTAGCAATCCTCTTCTCATAAGTAGGACAACGGTAGTGTTTACCATTTTAAGGTAGTGTTTGGTTAGTTATATAAAGTTTTGAATGAAATAATATAAATAGGTTGTGTAATTAGATGTATGAGATGGTATAAAAATATGTTTGATTAGATGTTATGGATGACATGAGAACGTATTTAGTTGCTTAAAAGTTATGTATTATATCCATGTATAACTTAATTATTTTATAAAAATAATAATTGTTATATTTGTTATTATCAATGAACTATGTTAATTAGTACTAATCATTATAATTATAGTTAATCATAACTTAAGTTATCAATAATCATCACTAAATACGCATAATAATAATTAGTCATGATTAATAATATCTAATTGTAACTAATATTTAACTAAAAATCCTTAATAACCACCGATAGTCACTAATTATCACAAATCATAAGTGATTAGTAGAGTTGACATAATTTGTATGGGATCGGTCGGCCAATTTTTTTAATGGGATGGTACATGATATTGAGAAATATTTATTCTCAGAACATGTATCATTTTGTCCTGAATGAGATGATACGGTTCATACAACCAAATACAGTAACATGAATATATCCAAATCATCATGTACATATACCATCTCATTCAAGAAACCAAACACTACTAAACTTAAGAGAACGAGGTGAATCTAAAAGGGGCAACTCTCATCAGTTGTCTTAAATCCTAAAAATTTCAATCACTTCAATATTATCCATTAGATTAGAATCCAACAACTCAGGTTGTCCTCTCTCTCTACCCTGGTAACTCACCTAAACACTACCCCTCCCCACCCCTTCCCTCGCCCCGCACCTCCTCTCCAACCTTGTCGGCACCGAGGAAGCCCACCCGTTACAGCCTCCTCGTCCCCCTACAGCCGCCCAAAGCGGCTACCGATGCTGAGGCGATGTTGGAGCCACCAACCGCCTCTCTCTTCGCCCCACCTCCAACTCCCTTTGTCTCTTCCTCAACTCATGGTGCCAGTGTCCAAAATATCAATCCTCACGAGTCATGGTGCAAGGAGCGCCATCAAGTTTAGATGATAAATCTAAGCACCTCGCCAAAATAATATTACTCCCTCCGGTCATAAATACTTGCCACTTTTAACTTTTTATGATCTTTCATGTACAATTTTGATTATTATTTTTTATTAAAATATAGTTGTAATATATAATAAAAATATAATATTATGAAATCATTTTTTAGATAAATCTACACATGTATTTTTTATATTTTTATATTAAATATTTTAGAAACTATTGTCGATCAAAATTTTAAAAATTTAACTAAATTATAGTCAAAACGATAAATATTTATGATAGAAGAAAGTACAACATGTAAAAAGACTAAACTTTTTGCACAACATTGCCCATGAGAAAACGCAACAGTTTTGAAGTTTACAACACAGCAGCATTACAACATCCGCACATGGACCAAAAGCGGATGACGATCGATTTTTGTTACTACAGCCATACACACTACCCTCTAAACGCGGTAAAAAAATATCTCACATCAGACTTTATCCAGAGAACGTGCTCCGATCCCGTTCCAACGGGATAGCAGTGAGCTTAAGTTCAGACTTTCAGAGAGGTTTCATCAAAAAGAATAACTCTCAAGTTTCAGAGAGGTTCCACACAAGCCTCAAGTTTCAGAAAAAATCCACACAAACCTCCTCAAGTTTCAGAGAGGTTTCACACAAGAAGCCTCGAGTTTCATTGAGCCTCTATCAAGTTGTAGAAATGTTTCATCGCAGTTCCCAGAGAAGTTTAATCCAAGTTTCAGGAAGTTTTATTTGACTTCCTCTATCAGTATATATCACAATGCAATTTTCATTTACATTCAGAATCTTGAACTCACGAACACACTGGGGAATAAAGCATGCCTGATGGAGCCCACCCAGATACATAAATTTCTCTCCAAACTTCAACACCAATAGCTTAAAGAAAAGAGAATCACCTGATGGGCGACTACAACACTGCATAGAAGGCGAGCTTTAGGGAAAATACAGAGCATACGAGAGAGAGAGAGAGAGAGAGAGAGAGAGAGAGAGAAGGAAAAAAAATGTAGTCAACACTGGTATATGATGCTGCCTGATTGCGGACGCAACATCTCACCACAAATCACTGGTAGAAGTCGTTCCCGGTGCTGTCTGAAACCATGTCCATAGAGGTGTCGTTGGAGCTTGTGGCATTGGTCTCCCGATTTGCCCCTGCTGAGTTTGCTTCTGTGTGCCTGCCTCCATTGCCAGAACCTTGAGTCAAGTGATAGTTCTGGAGACTCTGGCGCACCGGGCTTGATAGGGCATTTGAGAATATTGTGTTCTTTGACTGGTCACTGAGACTGGATCTAGGAGCAGACCCAGCTGTTGTTTGGCCATATAAACCAGTTGCGGGTGGAACAACTGAGTTTGTAAACGGATTTGTAATCTGAGGATGCAGATGTACTCTTGGGGAGACATGTGCATCAGTACCTCCATAGTCCATCTCATGCTATAAAAGAAAACAAGAGTATGTCAACATTATGATTGGCCTACAAATTTAATGAGTGCAAGAAATCTTAATACTCAATGCAACAGGCATAATGGTAACGAGATGTCCATAGGTAGTTATTTCTAAAGTTCATACTTCATAATGTTTCACCAAACACAACTTAAGACCCCACTCTTATCTAATTCCCGAAATGACAAGTCCATTGCTGAACGTAACTCCTGTAGAGTATGAATTGTATCTTGTATGTTCAGAAATCCTGATTCTAATCAAGGAGATCCATATAAGTATAGATGCAAGTAAAAGATATTTTTGCAATCAAATCAAGTGTTTCTTCTCCGCAAAAGTAAGGCAGCTCATAGTTAAAGCATGTTCTCAGGAAAGGAGGAAGGCCATAGACTTCGAGGTTTCAAGGATAGACCTGGATATGAGACATTATATCAGCTACAGTGAGCCGCTCCTCTTCCTCATGCTTCCTCAAAATCCACTGGTAGAGCTTTTCCTGCATCATTAAGCTTGAATTTAGCAAAGTACATTTTCAGACAAATAATCCATAAGAAAACATAACATAACAAATGTAAGGTCTAATATTTAGCAGGCAAGACAACACGGGACAAAGGTTTAAGTGATATGAATATCACAAATTAAAATACAGATTCTTCAATGACAAAATATTTATCATGATCTAAGAATGGTGAATGCTTACATATGTTGTCCTGAAGGACATCAACTAACTCCAGTATCAAATTATGTATACTTACCTATCCTTGTAGTCACTATACCTTACAAATTCTGTAAAAGAGAAAAGACAGATCGAACAAAACTTCTTATTCCACTAATCTCAAGTCCCAATGGATACTACACTATTGCAATACAAAGTTACTTGGGGCAAAAAAATACCAAAAAACACATAACATGAACACCTTGAAAAGGAGTCCTACATTGCATAATTTAGTTGTGACATAGATGTGAATGACCTACTCTCTCCTCTCAAGATGGGTTACCTATCAAGAACGGTACACCGGCAGTGCGACACTACACAATAAACACAGAATTGAGACTGCCCCAACCGTCATTTCTTCTTCTAAGCTTCTGCGCGCCGAATCCGGAATCCTACACCCGAATACGGATGGATGGCTAGATCCAACCTATTCACCTCGCCCGTCAAACCCAGCAGACGGCAAAGCTCTACCCTTATTGCCAAATCAAAACTAGAATCGGAATTCGCAGGCGGGGCCAATCGAATTCCCCACCCCACCACCGACCGACCGAACGACCGAAGAGAGGGGGTAGGCAGGGGGAGGGATTAGGGAGGGGTGTGCAATAGGATAGGAGAGGGGGACGGTGTAGTTGGACGCACGAGGGCGTGGCGCTCGCCGGCCTGGAAGGAGAGCTTCTGCTGGGCCATGGCCTGGGTGTAGAGTTGGGAGAGGGAGTTGGCGGCGCCGCAGAAGGTGGAGTAGAGCGTGCGGTCGGCCTCGTCCAGCCGCGGCGCGGCGTCCGTCTTCCTCTTCCGGGCCATCGCCGCCGCCGGAGATGGAGGTGGGCCCCGTCGAATCGGGGAGGAGGGTTTCCCGATTGCTTGCGCTTGCAATTCGCTTCCCTTTTTATTTTACTAGTCAGTTAGCTGTGTGTTGCAACGGGACAATAAAAATATATTAGAAGGTGATTCACATGATAAAAAAATTATATTTATGCCAATAAAAAACCAATAAGTCAAGAGATCAAATCTTCAAACTACTTTAAAAGAAATAGTTAACTGTTCATGTGTTACAGCGAGACAACAATAATGCATTTAGAATTCACATGACAATGAGATTACATTCATACGAATGAAAAATTAATAGGTCACGAGATCAAATCTTCAAGCTATTTTATAAGAAATTTCAAATTCTGATTTTGGATAGCCACAATAGAGATCTATATTGATAGGTATTACATCACAATTTCCCATATCAATCCTTACTAATACGGTAATGCTCCTTGTCTTATGTCCAGTATAGGGAAAAAATCGGACGCTGGTTCTTGAGTGCAGCCCACCTCAAGTGAAGGAAAACGCCCACAAGTTTGCATTATCTGTCAACGTGAAATATTGCATGGGCTCACCTGCCTGCTCGTGGTCTCACTCGCGGATCGTATGATAAGTGCACTCGTCCGCTCGTAGGTTCGCTCGCCATGCGTCTACGTTTCCAGAGCCTCTTGCGTATCTTTGTTGGCGATGTTGCAGGAATGTATTTTGTTGTTGCAATACATATTTTTTTATTTATTGTAGCAATAGTTTCTCCCAACCATGGGTGACAACGAAAGTCCAACGGTACGGTGTCACGGCAACAGTGCTGCCCATCGTGTGATCCAGACCGGAACTTTCAATCGGGAAGGCTGAAACTTCTGGTTCTTGCAGGAAGGTTTCAGTTCGATTTACACATGAGGTGCTCAGTGTTTGGCGTGATAACTTTTCGCGTCAACACAATCCCTAGGTGTCTGGTGGCTCCATCCATTCTTGGATTTGGTACGATAGCCAGTCTTGGCCAAGAAAAAATTGTAGGAGCAGGATGCAACGAGCTCGTGTAAAAATGTCCAAATGGGATCGTGCCTACTGAAAGTGCCTAGAGGGGGGGGGGGGGGTGAATAGGCTTTTCTGAAAATTAAAACTAAAAATAGCGGATTAAAACTGCCGGATATTCCGGTAAAGGCCGGATACTCCGGTATGGTCCGGAGTATCCGGTCTAGTCCGGAGTCTCCGGCCTGAAGGGGATTTTCAGAATAAATGTGAACTAAAGATAACAGCTAGAGTCTAAGAATTACACTAGGTCTACTAGATATCACAAAGCTAGAATAACACTTAATACTAGCAAGATTGTCACTAGAGCAATTTAAATGACAAGTCACCGAATTCACACGATAAAGTAAATTGCGCAAATAAGAACACGTGAATTTATCCCGGAGTTCGGCCACCTCACAAAGAAGTGCCTATGTCTCCGTTGATGAGCTCACAAAGAGCCAGGTCTTTTCCAACTCCATCCTCTTCTAGCGACCACCAAGATCAAGCTAGAAATTCTTACTCAATTCGAAGATGTTTACAAACTTCCCGAGGCACACCACAAGTTTTGGGTGCTCTTCGGGTGACTCCTTTCCTTCTAGAAGCCCAAAGCTTCAAGAGAGATGATTGCAGTAGATGCTCGATGAAGAACTCAATGCTCAAGTAGCTTGAACCCTCTTCAAACACAAACTCTCAAATTTTTGCAAACTTTATACTAGAGGTGGTTGGAGGAGCTTTGAATGCTCTTAAAGTGCTCAAGAGGTCTCAAGTTTACCAGCCACAGTAAGCCCTAAATGCTATGGAGAGAGGGGGCATTTATAGCACTCTTTCACAAACTAGCCGTTACTGTTTTTGTCAGAGCTTACCGGAGTATCCGGTGTACACCGGAGTCTCCGGTCCTAAATTCAAAAACGGCGTCAGAACGGTCACCGAACGTGTCAGAACTAGCCGTTACAGTTCTGTTGAATTACCGGAGTCTCCGGTGAACACCGGAGTCTCCGGTCCTGACAGTCTTTCCAAAAAGATTAAGTCCAGAGACCAGCCGGACCCTCCGGCCTCTCCAGGTACCGGAGTATCCGGTAAACACCGGAGACTCTGGTCTTTCTTTTCTTTTATCAAAAAGATTAAACGCTAACCGAAAGTCTCTACCGGAGTCTCCTTCGGAGACTCCGGTTAACTCTAAACATTTACCGGAGTATCCGGTGAACACCGGAGACTCCGGTCCCCCCTTTTAATTACAAAAGCAAATACTTAACAGAGACTCTCTGGCGGAGTCTCCCTCGGAGACTCCGGTCTGTTAACCCTTAAAATACCGGAGTATCCGGTGAACACCGGAGACTCCGGCCTTTTTCCAAAAAGAATAAACCGTAACCGAGACTCTCTGCCGGAGGCTACCTCGGAGACTCCGGCTGAATCACTGAGTACCGGAGTATCCGGTGAACACCGAAGACTCCGGACTCAGTGAAGATTTTCAGAAAGAGTTCTGTGTCCGTGAGTGAATGTGTCTCTCAACAGGGTGATTCTAAAGGATCTCTTGAGCATTGAGACACTAACCAAGCAATCAAATCCATCCTTCTAAAAAGGCGTCTATCCTAGACTCAATTTCAAAAATAAAAGAATGTAAACCCTATCTAGTACCCTTCGTTGATTCTTCATTTGTTTCGGCGGGCGTCAAACGTCATTTATCTTCACAACTAATGCTTAAACCTGTTCATCACTCGAAAAACATGTTAGATCTTTAATCGTTTTGTCATCAATAAGCCAAAACCCACTTAGGGGGCCTAAATGCACTTTCAATCTCCCCCTTTTTGGTGATTGATGACAACCCGATTAAAGCATACACAAAGATATATAAAATAAGATTTTGAATTCTAGAAGATATGGTGAGCTCTCCCTAAATGTGTACATTGGTTTAAACGGAGTTATACACAAATGCACATATTTGAGATTTTAAATTCACATGAGCTCCCCCTATATCCTAGAATCCGTGGGATACAATTTTATGATAAGACATGGAACACACAAAACTTAAGAAAGTACGACAATCATCACACTAACATAAAAGGTCTTACAAATTAAGCGACACAAAGTTCATCACAAACAATAGTCCAATTGTCCAACAACGATAGAAATATTAAATAGAGTCCAAAGCTAAGGAAACTAAGGAAATGGATAACTATCTCTCCCCCTTTGGCATCAAACACCAAAAAGAGAGAGCCTACTCGCTGCTGCCATCTTCATCATCATCTTCTTCTTCTTCATCATCTCCTTCGGAGTTGTTGCCAGAGGCGCCGTCATAGGAGTCATCTTGTGCTTGTTGTTGAGAACTCTCGGCAGTAGCTTGGGCTTCATCATACCATGCCCTAGGGTTCTCAACCTCAACTGGTGCACTCTCCGCTTCATCTGACTCAATAGGAGAGCAAGGTGGCTGGAGGTTCATGTATGTGTACATTTGTTTCTGACGTATCTCATTTTCTTTAAGCGAGCACCTTGATCCTTGATTTGAGTGGCATTATGGGTGCAAATCTTGAAGATTGCTTTGAGAGCGCTCTTGATGAATGATGACCCTCAAGGAGGAGCACGTCTCGAGGCAAACTGTCTCGAGCTAGGAGGAGCACGAGGAGGTGATGGAGATGGGGAGGGAGCTCGTATGTTCAGGGGCCTCATCCTATAGGGTTCATGCTTAATCTCCTTCATAAAAGTCTTCTTGGATACCTTCTCAATGATAAACATTAGATAAGGAGCATATCCACAGCTTTTGATTGGCGACTTGGATGTAAAGACAATTTCTTCCCAAAGAAAGTGCGCCACGCTGAAAGGAGCATGATCATTGGACATGGCTGCAAGGAGATTTCTGGATATACTCTGAACTGTTGTTGCATCTCCGCTCTTGGGCGCCAAGGTGAGTCGAAATAGGGAGTTTAAACAATGATAAAAAGGCCTCATCCCTGTAAGCTTTCCGAACTCAACTCGTCCATGATTCAGATACATGAACCCAATTTCTTCCAAGGTCAGCTGATTCTCATTGTGAATTTGATCTTTGGAAGTATCTCTAGCATCAAGATGAAAATAGTGAGCAAAGCCTCTGAAGCTAATTCTGTATTTGACTCCCTCTATCATCCCGTGCATAATGGGATTTTCATATCCCTCAAACTACACTGTAGCATAGAATTGTGCAATAACTTCCTCGCACCAATCATACTTGAAAGCCATAATATTTTTTACCTTCTTGCTCTCACAAGCTGCTATTACTTCAGTGAACACAGGGTCGTTTTTCCTGGCCATATAGTCCCAATCAATCCATTGCATGGGACTAATAGGCTTTTTCTTTTCTAAGATCACTGTCTCATAGAAGTCTGCCTAAAAATCATTCTAGAAGCGATAATCTGCAACATTCTTCTCATAATCATACGGGTTGTTCAACCTTTCACTAACAACCCTGGAAACATGCTTCATGTAGTTCACTGTCTATTTTGGAGTATCAATGACACAAGCAGTTCTCCGAGGTCTATGAAGTTTCAAGGGTCCAATAACTTCATCGGTCTGCTCTTTTGCATCATCCTCGGATTCAGACGAGTGTTCTTGAGCAACACCTTTGCCCCTCTCTTTCCTAGAGGGCATTCCTCCTTGTCCTCTTCCTGCTGTCACTTTAGCTAGACCCTTTCCCCTTCCACTTTCTCGGCCTCTCATAGCTTGAGTTTTGGTCCTGCATACGGTCACAATGTCTCTCTCATGATGTTGAGTGGCTCCTCCTTCTTCAATGTGGATGCCTCTGCCTGAGACTACTTTGCGGACTCTTTCACCGCTAGCGTGATCACTTCCACTATCTTCCGAGCGTGCCGGAGCTCTTGTTTCTTGAACACGAGGGTCACTTCTTTGTTTCTTTTTGCTTTCGAAAGTATGACCCTTCTCAAAACGATCTCCGGCCATTGCAAGAACACCTAGGAGATATGGAATGAACAAAGGATATGAGGAACAAAAGATTGGACAGATTCTGCTGGAAAATCAGGCTGATACCGGAGTATCCGGTGTATACCGGATACTCTGGTCGGCCCCGAAAAGTCCCCAAAAATCCTAGGGTTTGGAAGATTTGGCCGACTAGAGATGAAATAAGTTTGGGGAAGTGTTCTAGGAGGTACTAGGAACTATTTTACCAAGGAAAAACAACTCTAGACAAGGGCATCGAGAGATCAGAAAGATTGTTGAAAAAGATACCTTTTGAGCTCAAATCCTCCGGGGATCTTGATGAATAGGAATCTCCGGAGGTTCCGGCCTTCAATCCAAGTGAAAAAAAGTAGCAAAACTTGTAGATCCTTGGTTGCTTCTCAAAAATCGCCGGAGAAGAAGCTATTGGGAGAGAGGACTTGTGAATGGATGAGGAAAGAGAACTGTTCGGGCTGGGGAAATATATAGGATTCTGGAAACACCGAAGACTCCGGTGTAGACTGGAGACTCCGGTGGACATCGGAGACTCCGGTCCTGACACTTTTACGGTCCTGACACTTGTACCGGAGACTCCGGTGAAGACCGAACTATCCGGTAACTGGAAACAGGACAGGAATCAGCTGGAGCTGTGAACAGTGTCAGGTCCGGATACTCCGGTGAACACCGGACATTCCGGGACCTGAACTGTCACAGAAAGATTTAGAGCTGAAATTCGGGGAGAAGTTTTTCCGGGGAGAAAGATGTTGGATAAGAGGACTAATTTGCTAAATGTGATCAGCCAACAAGCATCATTACATAACTATGATCACAAATTGTAAATTATGATCGAGAGATCAAAGAGCCAAACAATTTTGAGAAAATCACTCAAAAATGCAGTTTTCGCAAGCTTTTAACTAAGAAAGCTATAAATCTATAACAAGCAAACGTATGCAATAGTTCAAGCCACGTTCCGAGAATCTAGGATATTTAATTCACTTCTCAACTCGCAAAACCTTTGCTCATCTAGTGGTTTGGTGAGGATATCGGCTAATTATCTTTCGGTCCTCACATGGCGAATGTCAATATCCCCTTTTGTTGCATGATCTCTCAAGAAATGATGTCTAATGTCTATGTGCTTGGTTCTTGAGTGTTGCACGAGATTGTTGGCTATTTTGATGGCACTCTCATTATCACACAAAAGTGGAATTTTGGAAGTTTTGTGGCCATAGTCTCTTAGAGTTTGCTTCATCCATAGAAGTTGAGCACAACAAGCTCCCGCGGCAACATATTCGGCTTCGACGGTGGATAGAGCTACGGAATTTTGTTTCTTGGATGACCATGACACTAAGGACCTACCCAATAATTGGCAAGTTCCCGAAGTGCTTTTTCTATCCACTTTGCAACCGGTATAATCAGAGTCCGAATAGCCGATAAGGTCGAAGGATGACCCTTTTGGATACCATAAGCCAAGGTATGGAGTATGAACTAAATATCGAAGAATCCTCTTGAAATCTTTGGGAGCGGCTTGAAATCTTGCACACATGCACACACTAAGCATGATATCGGGCCTAGATGCACATAAGTAAAGCAAAGATCCTATCATGGAACGATATACCTTTTGATCCACGCTTTTGCCTTCTCCATTGAGATCAAGATGTCCATTAGTTTGCATGGCGTCTTGATTGGTTTGGCATTCTCCATGTTAAACTTCTTGAGCATGTCTTTGATATACTTGGTTTGGCAAATGAAGGTTCCTTATTTGAGTTGCTTGATTTGAAATCCGAGAAAGAACTTCAATTCTCCCATCATGGACATCTCAAACCTCCTTGTCATGATCCTACTAAAGTCTTCACAAAATTGTTGATTAGTAGAACCAAATATAATGTCATCGACATATATTTGGCAAACAAATAAATCATTATCAACATTCTTAGTAAAAAGAGTAGAGTCGGCTTTGCCTATTTCAAAGCCCTTTTTGACAAGAAAATTTCTAAGGCATTCATACCATGCTCTAGGAGCTTGCTTTAACCCATAGAGCGCCTTATGGAGTCTAAAAACATGTTCGGGATGCTTGGGATCTTCAAAGCCGGGCAGTTGCTCCACATACACCAATTCGGAAATTGGTCCATTTAGAAATGCGCTCTTCACATCCATTTGATATAACTTAAAATCATGGTGAGTAGCATAGGCTAATAAAATATGAATTGACTCTAGCCTAGCTACGGGAGCGTATGTCTCACCAAAATCCAAACCTTCGATTTGAATAAACCCTTGAGCAACCAAGCGAGCTTTGTTCCTTGTTACTGTCCCATTTTCATCTTGTTTGTTGCGGAAAACCCATTTTGTCCCAATCATATTTTGTTTTGGCCTTTCCACCAAAGACCAAACTTCATTTCTTTTGAAGTTGTTCAATTCTTCTTGCATAGCCATTACCCAATCCGGATCATCAAGCGCTTCTTCTACCTTCAAAGGTTCCAAAGAGGAAACAAAAGAGTAAAATTCACAAAATTTTGCAACTCTTGAACGAGTAGTTACCTCCTTTTGTATATCACCAAGGATGTTGTCCACGGGGTGATCTCTTTAGATACTTTGATGAACGCGTGGGTGTGGCACTTGTGATTGATGTTGAATGTCTTCCACTTCATCATCCAAAAAATTATTTGGGTCTTCACAGTCTTGATGTTGGTCTTGTGGTCTTTTGTCGTCTTGATCTTGTGTTGATGTTGATGGTTCAACTTGCATTGATGAAGATGGTTGATCTTGATCATTTTGAGCTTCTTGAGTCTTTAGTTGTTCTAAGGGCTTGATTTCTCCAATTGCCATCTTCTTAATTGCTTCCCTTGGTATTTCTTCGTCACCTAGCACATTAGTATCAACTTGCTCCACTTGGGAGCCATTAGATTCATCAAATGTTACGTCTCTCGCAATTTTAACACACCCGGTGGTTTTGTTGAAAATGCGGTAGGCGTAGGCATTTGATCCATAACCAAGCATAAACCCTTTATCTACTTTTGGAGCAAATTTTGAACTTCTAGCTTTCTTGTTTAAAATAAAGCATTTGCTACCAAAGACCTTAAAGTAGGAAACGTTGGGCTTGTTACCGGTTAAAAGCTCATATGAAGTCTTGTTCAACAACTTGTGTAAATACAACCGGTTGATGGCGTGGCATGCGGTGTTGATTGCTTCCGTCCAAAATTGATCCGATACATTGTATTCATCAAGCATTGTTCTTGCGGACTCAATTAACGTTCTATTCTTTCTCTCGACTACTCCATTTTATTGAGGAGAGTAGGGAGCCGAGAACTCATGCTTGATTCCTTCTTCATCAAGAAACTCTTCAACTTGTATGTTCTTGAACTCGCTTTCATTGTCGCTTCTTACTCTCTTGATCTTCACTTCGAACTCATTTTGGGCTCTTCTTACAAACTTCTTGAAAATGGCTTGAGTTTCGCTTTTATCATGCAAGAAGAATACCCATGTGAAACGTGAAAAATCATCAACAATAACTAAGCCATATTTGTTACCTCCGATACTTATGTAAGTGATTGGCCCAAATAAGTCCATGTGGAGGAGTTTCAATGGTCTTGTAGTGGTCATCACATTTTTCAAGGGATGAGATGCTCCAACTTGCTTTCCCGCTTGACAAGCACTACAAATTATATCTTTCTCAAAAGACACATTTGTTAGTCCTAGGATGTGTTCGCCCTTTTGAAGTTTAGACAAATTCCTTATACCAACATGAGCAAGTCGGCGATGCCAAAGTCAACCCATGCTAGACTTAGCCATCAAGCAAGTTTTAGGCTTCACTTCATCCGTTGAAAAATCAACAAGATATAGTTTACCCTTCAACTTGCCGATGAAGGCTATTGAGGCGTCCTCCCTTCTAGAGACAATCACACCCTCATTTGTAAAAAGACAATTATAACCTATTTCATATAATTGAGATACGGATAATAAATTGTAATTAAGAGATTTGACTAACAAGACATTTGAAATAGAATGATCATTTGATATGGCAAATTTATCTAGGCCCATTACCTCTCCTTTTCCATTATCGCCAAAAATGATGTTTTCATGAGGTCCTCCATTTTCTTCAAAGGAAGAAAACATACTCTTTTCTCCGGTCATGTGATTTGTACATCCACTATCAAGGACCCAACTTGATCCACCGGAGGAGTATGCCTACAAAACAAAGTTATGCCTTTATTTTAGGTACCCAAATTTGTTTGGGTCCTTTAGCGTTAGTCACAAGCATTTTTGGCACCCACACATTCCTTTTAACAATTCTATCTCTTGTGCGGGGGCCAACATAAAGAGCAACTACTTTACCACGGTGGTCTCTCTTTAGCATATATGAGGCATAAAAGGAACATTGGGGAGCATGAGCCTTTGGTTGCCGTGTTTGAGCCGTGTGATTAACTTGTTTGCCTCCTTTGATAAACTTGAAGCATTCCACTCCATTCAATAGCACACGATCATTTGGCTTGCTCGTGTATTGGTCAAATCCAAGACCTCTCTTTTGCTTGTTGTCTTTGGCTTGGATAGTCTTGTAAAGTGCATCATTTGACTTATAGGTTTTGATGCACCCATATTTGACCAAATCATTTAGCCTCTCATTTTCCTTTTGTAATGCTTGCAAGGATTCAATATTAGTTGTACAAGTATTTATATCAAGGTTGGAACAACGAGAGCATCCATTGCTAGTAGATGCACTAGATAGTAAATTTGCTTCATTAGAGTTGGATGAACCTCTCTTAAGAATATCAATTTATGTTTCAAGAGTTTTATAATTTTCATCTAAACAAGATAATTTCTCTTGATGTAAGAAATTGTTACTCTTAAGGTCGGCAATTGAGGAATTGGCTAAGTCATAATCTTTAGACAATTTCTCAATTTTTTCCTTCTCTTTAGCAAAAAGCTCCTCGAGTTCAAGGTTTCTCTCTTTTTCAAGGATGAGAAAATCTTCTTGTCTCTCGAGGGTCTCTTCATGACTATCTATTGTATCCATTAGCTCCTTAATTTTAGCCATAATATTTTTATTCAAACCTTTGAACAAGTTATCACAATCACTATCATACTCACTATCACTATCTAAAAGCTTGGAATGAGATTTTACCTTGCGGCTTTTAGCCATGAAGCATTTTGGGGAGTCGTCATCATCATCACTCATTAAGAGTGATTTTCTTAGTGTAGGCTCATGAATAGCAATGGTGGCGACTCCTTCATCATCGGAGTTGGAGTCGGAGTCGGAGTTTGAATCCTACTCTTCTCCAATGTGTGCTTGACCCGAATACTTTTTCTTGTACATCTTGTTCTTGTCCTTCTTGTATGACTTGACTTTATTGTCTTCTTTGTCCTTTCCTTTTTTCTTGTTTGGACAATCGGCTATAAAGTGACCAACTTCGCCACATTCATAGCATGCCCTTCTTGATGTTCTCTTTTTAGGCATGTCTCTCTTGTATTTTGAATAGCCTCCTTTTCTCATGAATTTCTTGAACCTTTTCACAAAGAAAGCCATTTCTTCGTCTTCGGAGCTTTCATCTTCACTTGTGCTTGATTCTTGGACTTGCTTGCTTTTGCTTGCCTTGAGTGCAATTTCTTTATGCCTTGAGGTTGAGCTTTGTTTTGCATGAATCTTCACTTCATTTGCTTCTTCTTCCATGAGCTCATGAGCAAGAATCCTTCGAAGCACATCGCTTGGTGTGAGCCTCTTGTAGTCCCTTCTCTCTCGGAGGAGCGTCACCAAAGTGGGATTTCTAGGAGCAAATGCTCTAAGTAATCTCTTCACCACTTTGTGATCATCAATGTCCTCACTTCCGAGCCCTCTTAACTTGTTCACAAACACCATCATCCGATCATACATTGCTTGAGGAGTTTCATGATCCTCCATCACAAATCTTCCTAGCTTTCCCTCAAGCAACTCTATTTTAGATTCCCTCACACTTGTAGTCCCTTCATGAGCAACTTGAAGTGTGTCCCAAATTTGCTTAGCTTCCTCAAGTCCATCAACTTTATTGAATTCCTCCGGACTCAAGGCACTAAGCAACACACTTGTGGCTTGAGCATTGCGATGCATATTTTGTTCTTCACTTGAGGTGAGCTCTTGGTTTTCATCCGGCAGCTCAAAACCTGTGCAAACAATCTTCCAAATACTTGGATGAAGAGAGATTAAATGCATTTTCATTTTCTGCCTCCAAGCGGCATAATGTGTACCATCGAAGAATGGTGCACGCCCGAAAGGCACGGAAATGTAATTGCTTGAAGAATTCAAACGATCATAATTGAAAGGAATTTCACTTCCCTTTCCTTTACCATTACCATCATCACTCCTTGATGGATCATCTTTGAAACCCCGGACTTCCGGATGTCGACATAATGATTCCCTCCAAGCGGTGAAGCTTTGTAGGAGGTTAGGCTCTGGTACCAATTGAAAGTGCCTAGAGGGGGGGGGGGGTGAATAGGCTTTTCTGAAAATTAAAACTAAAAACAGCGGATTAAAACTGCCGGATATTCCGGTGAAGGCTGGATACTCCGGTATGGTCCGGAGTATCCGGTCTAGTCCAGAGTCTCCGGCCTGAAGGGGATTTTCAGAATAAATGTGAACTAAAGATAACAGCTAGAGTCTAAGAATTACACTAGGTCTACTAGATATCACAAAGCTAGAATAACACTTAATACTAGCAAGATTGTCACTAGAGCAATTTAAATGACAAGTCACCGAATTCACACGATAAAGTAAATTGCGCAAATAAGAACATGTGAATTTATCCCGGAGTTCGGCCACCTCACAAAGAAGTGCCTACGTCTCCGTTGAGGAGCTCACAAAGAGCCGAGTCTTTTCCAACCCCATCCTCTTCTAGCGACCACCAAGATCAAGCTAGAAATTCTTACTCAATTCAAAGATGTTTACAAACTTCCCGAGGCACACCACAAGTTTTGGGTGCTCTTCGGGCGACTCCTTTCCTTCTAGAAGCCCAAAGCTTCAAGAGAGATTATTGCAGTAGATGCTCGATGAAGAACTCAATGCTCAAGTGGTTTGAACCCTCTTCAAACACAAACTCTCAAATTTTTGCAAACTTTACACTAGAGGTGGTTGGAGGAGCTTTGAATGCTCTTAAAGTGCTCAAGAGGTCTCAAGTTTACCAGCCACAGTAAGCCCTAAATGCTATGGAGAGAGGGGGCATTTATAGCACTCTTTCACAAATTAGCCGTTACTGTTTTTGTCAGAGCTTACCGGAGTATCCGGTTTACACCGGTGTCTCTGGTCCTAAATTCAAAAACGGCGTCAGAATGGTCACCGAACGTGTCAGAACTAGCCGTTACAGTTCTGTTGAATTACCGGAGTCTCCGGTGAACACCGGAGTCTCCGGTCCTGACAGTCTTTCCAAAAAGATTAAGTCCAGAGACCAGCCGGACCCTCCGGCCTCTCCAGGTACCGGAGTATCCGGTAAACACCGGAGACTCCGGTCTTTCTTTTCTTTTATCAAAAAGATTAAACGCTAACCGAATGTCTCTCCGGTGAACACCGGAGACTCCGGTCCCCCTTTTTAATTAAAAAAACAAATACTTAACAGAGACTCTCTGGCGGAGTCTCCCTCGGAGACTCCGATCTGTTAACCCTTAAAATACCGGAGTATCCGGTGAACACCGGAGACTCCGGCCTTTTTCCAAAAAGAATAAATCGTAACCGAGACTCTCTGCCGGAGGCTACCTCGGAGACTCCGGCTGAATCACTGAGTACCAGAGTATCTGGTGAACACCGAAGACTCCGGACTCAGTGAAGATTTTCAGAAAGAGTTCTGTGTCCGTGAGTGAATGTGTCTCTCAACAGGGTGGTTCTAAAGGATCTCTTGAGCATTGAGACACTAACTAAGCAATCAAATCCATCCTTCTAAAAAGGCGTCTATCCTAGACTCAATTTCAAAAATAAAAGAATGTAAACCCTATCTAGTACCCTTCGTTGATTCTTCATTTGTTTCGGCAGGCGTCAAACGTCATTTATCTTCACAACTAATGCTTAAACTTGTTCATCACTCGAAAAGCATGTTAGATCTTTAATTGTTTTGTCAGCAGTAAACCAAAACCCACTTAGGGGGCCTAGATGCACTTTCACCTACTGAGCTGGCCCGAAGCACGACACTGTAGACACGACCCAACCACAGCTCATATGGCATGGCCTAGCGGGCACGCCTAGGCCGGCTGTAGCCGTTGTGTGTGGGCCCGGCACGCGGGGCATGCAAAGGCACGGACAGCACGCAGGGGCACGCGGGTTTAATGGTTAAACGGGCCTTTAACCTATTAGACCCAGTATTTTTGAATTTTGTAACCGTTTTGTGACCATTTGAGCTCTAAAAAATTGCAAAAATTACTAGTGTTCACCTATAAATAATAGATCACCCTGGCCTTCTATTGTACACCAGCAACATCATTTGCTCTCTTGTTTCCTCCTTTCATTCTTGTTTCAAAGTTCTTGAGAATTAGCGATAATTTGGCAAAATTAGTTTGAATTATTACCAAAAATCCGAGCAATTCCAAAACCGTCATCCTACTATCTTGACGTTGAAGAAATACGACCCCTTTGGTACCAGTGTTGCAGGTTATAATGTTCCCGATGGTGAACCTCCGGTTGGTTCACATGCAGGTGATGCAGCAACACCTCCATCATCAGGCTCTACAAGTGCACACGTATCAGCAAGCACTAGCTCTAAAAGATCAAGAGCTAGTACTTTCGAAGTTTGGCAAGACTTTGAAATGTTCTACAGAGAGGAAGTTGGGATAAGTGTCAGGTATGTTAGGTGTTATATTTGCAAACATGAATTATCTGCAAAGCCCTCAGGTGGAACGGGACATTTGAAGAGGCACGCCACAACTTGCAAGCAAAAGAGTGGAGCAGCCATGAAGCAGAAGTTGCTGCAGTACAACCCCGCAGGCTCTGTTTGTCATTGGGAGTATGACTCTGCCAATGCTCGAAAAGAGTTATGCTGCTTCATTGCAAGAGCAGATCTACCACTCAACAGTGGTGAGTCTCCTGCATTTGAAGATTACATTAAGCAAGCTCATAATCCTAGGTTCATGCATGTTTCTAGACAGATAACTAGTAGGGATATAGTAAAATACTACAATACGTGTCGTAGCAAGCTTAAAGAAATGTTACAAGCATGTACATTTTCAGTTGCTTTGACCTCGGACATATGGGCAAGTAAGGCTAGAGAGGATTATCTTAGTGTTGTTGCTCATTTTGTTAATAATGATTGAGAATTAGAAAAGAAAATAATAGGTTTCAGGTTGATTGACAGCGCGCATACCGATAAAAATATTGCTGAAAAAATATCTCAAGTAGTTGAAGACTTTTGTCTCACAAATAAAATATTTTCTATCACTTTAGATAATACCAGTGCAAACTCTAGAACCATGAATATTCTTACTGCGTTGTTTAGTACATATGCAGAATCTTTATTGTCACATCAACGATGTGCTTGTCACATTATTAATCTTATAGTAAAATCCGGTTTAAAGAGGTTATCGTACTGCCTAGACGATTTTCATACTGCAATATCTTTTGTAAATTCATCTAACCAACGAATTGCAGCTTATAAGCAATATTGTGTTGCAATGGACTTGCGTCCACGTAAGTTTGCTGTGGACATGCCGGTAAGATGGAACTCTATTTCCTTGATGCTCAAAAATATTATACCATATAAGAGCACATTTGGTGTGTTTATTCATACACACTATCATCAGCATTGGGTCAAACTTCACTCACAGAAGCACATTGGTATGTTGCCGAAAGGATACTAGAGTTTCTTGAATTTTTTTATGATTTAACTGTGAGTTTATCAGGAATTGATTATCCAATATCTTGTTTAGTAGTGTATAATATTGTTGAAATTGCTACTCATTTAAACATGTGTGAAAATGACAATCTTCTAAGAGATTGTGTAGTTTCTATGAAATCTAAATTTTTAAAATATTGGAAAGAAACTCCTTTATTGTATGCATTTGCCTTTATTTTAGATTCTAGAGCTAAAATCGCAGGTTTTTTTTAGAGTTCTCACAATTCTAGGTGATGTTCTTGGCTATGATTATTCTACTTATTATACTAATATTCGTTCTAAGTTATTTGTTGTTTATAGTAAGTATGAAACAAAGTATGTCAAAATTCGCTTGCAACGACATCCACTAGGACCTACAACAAGTAAGAAGACGACGACGTGGGGACAAATATTTGGTGGAGGTTCTTCATCAAGAAGTTCAGACTCTTCGTCACGATCGTCTACGACTACGAGCATTGGAATTCCAACATCCGGAGGGGAGCTAACTACCTTCATCGACAGCGACGTTATCAGCCATGAACAAGAAAATTTCAACATATTGCAATGGTGCCATGAGCATAAGACGAACTATCCAGTGCTTTCATGTTAGCACGAGATTTGTTAATGGTTCTTGTATCTATAGTTTCTTCTGAGGCTGTCTTCAGTCTTAATGGAAGGATAATCGATGAAAGAAGAACAAATCTCATAAGTGAGATGGTGGAAATACTCATTATAGTAAAAGACTGGGAACAAGTTGAATCGCGAATGCAACACACTGCAAAGAACACTGAGCTTGAAGCTTCATTCAAAAATTTGTATCTAGATGTTGTTGATACTTGAGAACGTGTAATTTCCAATTTTTTTAGCTAGGTTTTACTCTTTTTTCCTTTGCTAGAAAGTTTTTAATGAGGCAACCTATCAATTAAGCTTATTTTTAGAATTAATTATGTGTCCCTATTATTTCTGAATTTTTTTATTTTTTTTATTTTTTTAAAGCGACCTGGGACCCGCCACCCACCTTTCTTCTTGGCCTATAAATAGCCACTATTCGTGTATGCCAAACTCCTACTGATCCAAACTCCAAAGTCACTTGCCCACTTCAACAAATCAATTCTATTATTTCTATATTTCCAATTTTCCATTCATGGATCAATAAAGGTTGTAATCTTTTTTTCTTCTTCTAGTAGAAAGGTTTTTAACAAGGCAATCAATCAATAAAGTTTATTTTATTTATTTTTTTATATTTTTTTGATTTTTTAGAATTTTGTAACTATTAATTTTTATTTTTTTCCTATTTTCGAAGTGCTGCTCGGCTGATGTGCCCAACCGTGCCGTTCGGGCTGCCCGTGCCTCTGGGCTGCCCACGCCAGCCGTGCCGTCAGGCCACAATCATGCCCGTGCCGGCTCAGCACGGCACAGTGGATGATGGGTCGTGCTGTAGGTCGAGGGGGCGGCATGCGGGTCGGCACGGCACAACCTGTAATAGTACCTGGGTCGCCCGGGCCGGACCGGCCCGAACAGCCCATTTGGCCATCTCTGAGCTCGAGGTCGTGGGATGAACCCCGGAGCATCCCCATGAATTCTCATGTGCCACATTCTGAGTAGGCATGTTGTAACAATGTTTTCGACTTGTTCCAATAGGTTTTTGATATTTGAGCACCCTCCTTCAGATCTGTATGTTGTAGATGTTGCTTGATGCAGATGTTTCAGCTTCTGTTCTTAGATGATGCAAGTACTATTTTCTAATGATGTCAGTTATATTTTGAAATGTTGTAATGTTGCATAATCCTAAATTTGTTTATTTGAGATCTTTGAATTATATTTCAATATGTTGCACCAATGTTACTTTTATGTTTCATTAGTTATTCTGAAATGTTGCAGCAATATTTTCTATTTGTTGCAATCTCTTTTGTTTTTGGCACTTGTTGCACTAAGCTTTTTAGTATGTTGCAAGGACCATTTGTTTCTTGTTGCACTGCCAAATGTTATTGTTTCAGTGGGAGGGTTGCGCCATCTATTTGAGACCATTTGTATATGTTAGCTATTAGTGGTGAACTCTTGATTTTGTTCACATCTTACTGCAATTTTTGCAACGGGGTGGCCTAGGATGTCAACCTTAACGTGGGGTGCTGCAATTTTTGCGATTGGTTTTGTTGCCTCATGAGAAAAAAAAAAGGCGGATCGAGATGAATGTTGCGTGAAACATCTCCATATGTTGCGGTGGGAGATTTTTGGTCATGATCGGACGACACAAAAACTGTCAATGCAGTTCAATCAGACGGTATAATATGCGTCCGATGCTAGCGTCTGGCCGAACGTTCGGGCGCTAGCAAAGCCCATACTAATAACACTTTATAAGAAATTGACAAACAACATAATATACAACTTCTCAAATGTCATACATATCAAAAGGTATTTAAGGATCCAGATCATTATACAAATGGACTAAGAAAATAGGTATATACAGAACCAGATAACAAACATTACGAGCAGTAGAACAAAATTTTATATAACCTTAATGCTGCAGCTCACCAAAAATATGCACCTCTTCTATTTTGCATTGATCGATTAGGATAACATCCTGAGCACCCAGGTCTAGCTTTTGAGGAGCGCTAATACAATGCAGTATCTTTTACGGAAATGAAAGCCATGCAGCCACGAGTCCAAACCTGTTTTGAAATGGAAAGTTTATCAAAATTTATCAGTTATTGCTTAGTAGTACAAACAATCGATCTACCTATACTATCAATAAAAAACACATCAGTAGCAATAACAATTAGGTAAGCATCGAATTGAATAATTTTAAAGCTTCACTTTGTGCACCTCATCTGATTCGACCCCTGTAGCAACAACTATGCTCCTTCCTGGATTATTCATATCTTTAATATAGAGAATCGCGTATCACTACTAACCTCTTTCTCTTCCATGTTGTCTTCATAGTCAATCGCATCACCAAGGCCTTCTCCTTTCCACTTTCATCGATAGCCCTAAATTAACCATATATAGAAATAGGTAGAATATCATGTATACATGTCTATAAATATTATGATCCTTCTAGAAATTATTCCAAGAGTGTGGATAGAAAAACTAAGATTATACATATCATTACAGAGTACAATGATAAATATTAGGCCTCTCAATTCATATGCTTCACATACAATGACTTGTTAATATCACATCTCAAAAGTCTAACACGCCTCTGCAATGCTGTTGTCGCCATCCATCTAGGTGAGGTTATGGACTTCATCTAAAAGAAAACCTTGCTATAAAATAGATGGTTGATTAATTTATGCCATACGAAATCCTATATGAGTTATGAAAAAATGTAAGCTGAAAATTAATTATAAGAAGGGATAGGATAGAGAGGCCAAGACCAACATATTTTCCCTGAGATCTAATGAGATAAAATAGTTGACAGGCTCCATGGGCGGGATCCATCGACTCCTTGGTTCTCGCCAACCAAAAGAGCATGTGCAAGATAAAATCCAAACGCATCAGGAATTTGGTGCCAGCACAATACCATGGCATACAAAAATCAGAAAATCATATGAGTTGGCATACTCGGTACTTCAATTCCTTAATATTCCTATTGCTCTGGTTCATCTTTTAGCATTCTGGAAGCAATCATCTCAGACTGTGGATGCTAGCAATAGGAACATTAAGAAAGTGAAGTATTCATCCAGCTATCGGCACCAGCTTAAACTGAACTTCAGAACCCACCAAGGTAGTTTCAATTTACTAAGTAAACATAATTATGGGACTTGACATTATTTCAAAAACTTACAGTTCAAGTAGATTTATAAATTACAACAGAACACAAAGAATTACAATATCTGCAGCAAACATTGATTTATTCAGAAAAAGGTGCTAGGAGTGGTATATGTATCTCAATTGCAGAGATCATTTTAAAACCTCAGGAATCCATTGTCTCCTTCTACTCAGATAATTCTTGAAGCATAACAGGTTTTGAGTTCAGCTCCTAAGCAAGGTTACTTAATAGCTCAGTATAAGGAACACCTACTTACCACGCATGATACATGGCATATGCTAGTTTCTAGAATTTGACATCACACAGAAAAAACCACATAGAAATCACAAACCTTGAAGCGAGTACTCGCGGAACAAGGACCCACTCACCACATGTACAACCATTTAGGGTCCGATCCTTTAAGGGTGGCTGGCTGAAACTCTTCGGGCATACTCCTAATCTTTTCCTACATGTCCTTGTTAGAGGAACCTCAACACCTTTGGGTGTCACTCCAACGGTCCAACCTTCTCATGAACAAGCATCAACAAAAGCCATCATTAGTTCAGGTTTTTTACCACACATTAAGCATAATCTTAATATATGAGAATGTGTCTGAGCATAATCTTACATTGAGCATAATCTTATTATTTGCGAATTCGTATTGCAACCGATCACATTGGTGTGGTCTAGATCCAGCAAAAATGGTGTTCATCCCAGCATCGTGATTCAGCTTTTAGAGCCGTCCAAATTCCTAAACTTAAATCCTAAACTTAAACCTCCGATCCCATCAAATCGCATGAAAGAGTGGCGCTCCGATGCGGGCGCAGAAGCAGGGCCACGGCCCAGAGCGGGGGAGGTGGTTTGCAGGTGTGCAGGTCAGCGAGTAGGGGACCTTGAGCAAGATGGGGAGGTCAGCGACCCCTAGCAGCGCCGACCGGTGGCGGCGAGACGAGGAACTGTAGCCGTCTCTTGCCAGGACCATCAGGAGCCGAACGGGGAGCGCATGCGTGCGATGCGAGAAGGACGAGCGTTTTGTTCTGCGTGATTTAGGGTGGGACCACCTGTCAGTATAGAGGAAGGGGGAAGGAGAGGCAGGATGTCTTATCTGGTCTTGAAATGACTACTATATCTTTTTTATATAGTAGAGATAGAGATAGTGATTTTCTGCTCGTGGTTCTGTTCGGTGCTGCTTCAAATCGAATTTCGTGGCGTCTTGGTTCACGCGGCCAGACCACGTCGACCTGTGGATGGAACGGGACGGGATTGTCTTGCGCCCACCATGTGTGTCACTTGCCTCATTGATCCTGGTCAGCTGAGTCCATTAACCTGCATTGGCATAGCTTCTTCTTTTTTAATTGGAACACTTGATCCCATTAACCGAGATGCACGACGGCAAGATCGCCGACAACAGCAGAAATTAGCATCCGCTGGCATAGCTTCTAATTCATCTATCTAAAAAAGGTCAAAGTGGTACCAAACGATAGGATAGTACTTCCCAAAATGATTTGTTACTACCCAAAATGATCCTGGTCATCTTCTTTGTACCCACACTAGAAATTTCTATTAAGGTGCGTTTGGTTCGAGAGTAATATTATATGGGATAATTTCATCTCTGTTTTTTTATAGGATGATTCGATTTTCTGTTTGGTTGGTGAAATTAGAGTGAACATGATGAATCAGTTTTCTGTTTAGTTAGATAGATAGAATGTGCTCAGTGGTTATGATGACCGTTGGTGAACTTATCACCTTGAACATATATTGCATTGATATCTTACTTTCTGACAGTTACAGAATAGAGAATTCTCTTCTTTTTTTCTTGAGCATTGTCCAGCAAGGCTACTTAGAAAATCCTCTTGATAAATAGTTAGCTATTGGTGTATTTCTGAATATTTAATTTGAACATACGAAAATGAATATGCAGATTAACCTTGAATATTATCATCACAATATCACTATTTTATTAAGTAAATTTTGAGGGTGCTCATAGCCAGTACATGTAACCAGGCGAAACGTGGACATGATCACTGTGAATCTGTGATGTTCAGCTACAACTCTGTAAGCACCTGCTGGACTAGTCTGGTCTCACTACTAGGCTACCAGCTGATGAGCTGACCATGGGAGCCTGCAAATGCAGAAGCCAAAGCTTGCTGAACAAACGAACAAATGCAACCACCACGCTGAACAAACGAACAGATGTGCAGGAATATTTTCGTTTTTTTTGAACAAATGCAACAATGTCAGCAGGGCTACACGTAACCCTTTGCCCTCCTTGATCAGGTGATTGAGCATGGCACCAAAATAAGCAATGAGGCATTCGAATCAGAGATAAAGAAAATAAGCAATGAGGCAATGATGCTTTGGGATGTCAACATTGGCATCAGTAGTGTATGCATTACAGAATTAGCATGTTTAACAAGTCTGGCCATCAAATCGGCACATATTTAGCAAGTCTGACCATCAGTATTGCTCTTCAATCTGCTCCTCTCCTTGTGCCTGGATCTCTTCATTTGCACTTACACAGTACCTAGTGAAACCCAAAAGGTCATTTGGTCAGGTAGACTTGTATCAGAAGAACAAAGATTGTACTCTGAAGAGAATCAGAGGAGAAGAGACAATATTTGGAAAAGATAACCTTCAATGCTTGAAAAAGAAAAGGCAATGTTTCCCTTCTCCTAATTTTGTAGCTTTTCTTTTTAAAAAAATCCTAATTCTAGAGCTTGCACAACTGATTAAGCCGCATTGCATTCCCCGATGGCCCTCAATCGAGCTCCCATTTCCCTGACCGACAACAGAACAGCCTAATAATCCCAGCAAATCAATGCATCCCCAAGAAACAAACAAAGCTCAAAGCGAGTAAAAACTGCTCCAAATCCAACATAATTTAGGGCGTGCACATCACAATTGGCCCATCCCAGAATCGCTCCATTGGACCAACCAAATCACTACATTGCATTTCCAATTCCTGAACAGAGCATAGCGCCATCTCACTGTCTCCAAACAAAAACAGCCCAAATCCCAACAAGACCGAGGTTATGTATTATTTTCTTTGATCAATGCTAGCGGTTGATACCATAAATTCACCTCAATATAAACCTCCTCATAAACATCTCATGACAGCCACAATATCCCATACCACAACCTTTCGAAACTCTACGATGATGTCTAATGGAACATTAAATGTGCTCATGTCCGAGAGCGCGATTATTCAAATAGATTTTAACTCTGCGGAGGTGCACATTTTTACCCATATGATACGAGACTACCGTTCATACAACCCGTCGGATGCAAGAGGTGATTCACGTGACAACCTTTCACATCCCATCACAAATGTTTGTTCTCATGCCCATGCATGTGGAGACTACCTAGATCCACTCTCGGGCATCCCTAGGAGCCTCTTCAAGTTCAGTCACTCTTATCACGGGCGCACAAAGTCAAATGAGTGTGACGATTTATAGTACTTAGCTTATCTTTACCATATTCGGATATATGGACATACGAAAATGTGTTTAAAGCCAAAGGCATCAACAATCGGTGCTTAATCAACTCAAACGGGCCTATGAAAACCGGGACTCCTTTCCTGCTCTAAGTCTCGTATCATTATCTTTCCCATCATCCATAACTGAACATAACCATGATTGTGAAAGTAGGCCCTATAGCTCGCGAACATTGGTGACAATCCACCATTTGACTTCTACCGCTGACCTAAAGTAAGCAATAATAGCATTAATTTTATTTTTAGACCTCTACCACAATATATCCATGTTACAAGGATCCCCATCGAGTAAAGTATACTAGGAAGGGTCATGCATATCAAGTAGGTTCTACCCAAACTCAAAACCAACATACACAACCTTAAACATGCATCTACGACATACAAGTATATTAGCAATTTAATCACCATAAAATTCACCAAAATAAAATAGGATCAATATGCATAGTTGCTTGCCTTGAGTCACAGTTGCTTCCTTTACCCCTCAGTTTCAACCATGTCGCTCTTCTATACATCTTGCTATAAACGAATGAAATGGTGCACAAAAATAGAAATGATGCTATGAATGCAAATGCGTATGAGAACACATGAAAAATGGATGAGGCATAGCCTATTGAGTTATGAATATAGTGCAACAAGAATCAACTCAATTGGAGTTCATTTACTCATATGTATTAACATTTTAGTGAAGGTTGGTCCTAAATGGCAGCTTGCTGTCTTTAGTGCTTTAAAAACCATACAGCTTAAATGTTAACTCATGTTAAGGATAATAATTATGTGCAAAACACTATTTTTATTGTGTATGTAATATCATAAGAGAATTTTGACACGTGGTTTCATCTCAATTACATTTTTATTAATTGCTCTAGAAAATCTATAAGTTTGACAAGCCTAGAGAAAATAAACCATGCAAAGCCCTATACTTAAGCAATTACATGTGTAAAAGCTTTTTTACTATACATAGCATATCATCAGGAAACTAGTCAAGTTGATTTCACAATTTTTAGATTTAGAATGAATTAAACAAGTTATAGATAAATGAATATTTCGGAGAATGTAGACAACTATTTCATGAGTATATCTAACTTTAACATGTAGAGCATGGCATAATAAAACCAACAAAGTTGGATTCACTATTTTAGGAGATTTATTTGTTTTTCTGTGATTTATACAAGATTCAGCCAATTTTCAATTAGCAATAATTAGTTTCTACCATTTCCTAATATATTCGAAAATACCAAAACCTAATTACCTTTTATACCTAGATCTGTCTAGCGGTATCCTTGACGTGTGGGACTAGGGCCCACGTTCCACCAGTCAAACTTGTTGACCAAGGCCCACGTCCAGTGGCTCTGCACTCGTCGACATCGACTTCAAAAATATTACTTACATAGTATTTTTTTTTTCAATTTCTACCTCTTTGCAATGTACTAAGCTAATTTTCTTATGTCAAAAATCTGTTTCTCTACACAATTTTACACAATTTAATCAAATTTGACCAAAGAGGAGTAAGAACAATTTTACACAGTTTCTACCCATTGTTTGATGTAAGGACGAAATTAATACATGACTTGTCGCGTCAGAAATGGATTGCGCGAATCCCCCTCTCCGCTCGTCTTAGGAAGCTTGTTTTCCACCAGGTGCCCACTGCTAGACAAATCCCCACGTTAATCACAAAAGGACAACACATGTTGCTTTCATGATGACATTACCGCGCAAAAGTTTGATGTAATTGCTTTGAATTAGCGTATCTTTTTCATCGAGTGTCCGTTTGCACCATTGTTCTTTGCAACGAGCTTAATAAAATTAGATCTATATTGCATATGTTTTGAAGTTATTTACGTGTACTAAAAACTAACGTATTAAACGTTATATTAAAGCTTCCACATAAATTACTACCATGTACTTATAAAAGTTACTATAAAAAATATTCATTAAAATTATCGAAGAAGAAGATATTAACTTGATAGTAAGCTATTGTTAGTAGCTTTTATGGTTGCTAGTAGTAATTTTTGTGGAACATAAGTATCAACTTACATGAAGGATCAAGCTGATAGTGAGATTGTGTAGCAACTTATGTAGAGACCACGTAGCAACCTAGTTTTTATGGTTGCAATTTATGTATATACTATATCACAACTTATGCTGAATGCATGATAGCAACTTATCTTGAGATCATGTATGTAAAAACTATGTAGCAATTTATGTTGTCTGTCTGGTAGCAACTTATGTAGAGACTATATAGCAAATTATGCCAAATGCATGGTAGCAACTTATATAGAGACCGTGTGACAGCTTATGTAGAGGTATATGAACTTTAAATTGCTACTTATGGTAGCATCTTAAGTGAAGACTGTATAGCAATTTATGTGGATACTTTGTTAGGAAGTTTATACATAAGTTGCTAGTACCATTATATATAAGTTGTCAGTATATATAAAAAATGATTCCAAAACATATGCAGTATGAGTCTTATTTTGTAGATATTGTTGTAGGAAACATAGTGATACAAACGGAATTAAAAACGGACACAAGATGTGAGAGTTATCATCATTTAAAGTAATTGAGACAAACTAATTCGATAGTTTAACTTAGTGCCCACCTCACCCACAACTCTCACTAAAAAGAGCCCATCTCACCCAGGTGACCACCCTGACCTCAGCCCTCTAGGCCCAAGTCACGATAGAAAGGGACTGATTAATTTTCAGCTGATTAAAAACGTCATTTCATTCAGTCGATGTTTGTAGCCGCCTGATCGGGATCAAACGATCCAGCGATCGTCTTCTTCCTCAGCAAACAGGCTGACAGTTTCTCTCTTGCGTGCGCAGTCAACGCTCACCCCCCTTCCTGCCCGTCTTCTCCCATCCCTGGAGGTGTTCCCGCCGCCGGGTGCACCACCTTCACCCCCACTGCGCTAAAATGGCTTTGCCAGTGCTCTCAACGAGGCTCTCCCACCCTAGCCCCGCCCACCGGTCATCGCCTCACCGCTCCGCCTCCACCGCTAGCTCGATCTGTTTCTCGTGACCCTCCCTCTCAGCTTAGGGTTCATCGGAAGACCTAGCAACCCTGAACCCCTAACTCCTGTAGCCCTGTGACGCTAACCACTGCGTTCACACTAACTGAAGGATCGTGCGCTAACCACTGTGTTCACACTAACTGAAGGATCGTGCGCTAACCACTGTGTTCACACTAACTGAAGGATCGTGCAATTTCAGTGAACTGAGGAGGAGGAAATACGTAAAAAAATGCTCACCTCCCTAGCCTATGCGTGGGCATCACCCAGGTCGTTCACTCGCAGCCGAGCGCGATCACCCAGGTCGTTCACTCGCAGACTTAGCTGCACCAGCTCATGTTGTGGTTGCATCTTTGAATCTCTCTTACGTTTGCTTCTACTGGTCCATTTCTTATAGCATCAGTCTAGAACAACTAAGTATAAGCCAATTTAATCATGTTTTAACTCTTAAAAATGCAGCCGCAAAAACAGAAAACTCTCCAAAGGCATTTCGAAATGTATCATGAACCGTCAAAGGCTCCATAGACTTGAAAACGAGACATCTTTGAAGCTTTCACTTGCATAAGCTGTTCAGATATGTCTTGTGGGCATCAAACAAAAACAAAGACGCATGCAACATCTTATGAAACGAATAGCCGCCATTTTTAAGAGCAGCTAGCTGAACAAAAATATTATCTTTAGGCAAAATATACGTATAAGTAAGTTTTATTTAAATACGGTTTTGGAGCCGAGCCAACCCGATAGCCTGAGGCCTGAGCCCAGCTCAACCAGAGCCCAAAAAACCAGGCCGGGCCGAGCTGCCCGTGAACACCTCTGCGCGGTTCAACCGTCGAACCCAACTGGTTCACAGCCTGTTGACCATCGAGTCCACACTCCACGCTCCAGCTCCACAGAGTGACAGAGCACACCATTCCTTCCCCAGCTTTTGTAGGCTCTCTCCGCTCTCCGCCCTCCGCGCCGAACGACGCCTCGATCCAGATCCAGCCATCGCTCGGCCGCCGCGGCTGCGCCTCCCTTCCTTCTCCCGCGGGCGTCCGCGTCGTCCCCACCCGCCCCTGGGCTGGCTCGGAACGGAGATCCAGGGGGACCTGGGTTGATTCCGTCTTTTTCTCGGTAAGGAAGCAAGCAGCCGTAGCCTTCTTGTACGGATCGTTAGTTTTTGTAATGCAGAATCTTTTCTTGCTCCGAGCCCTCAAATCCAAGAACTTTTGCGGCGGATATCCCGATCCGTCCAATATCTTGCGGATTTGTTTGCTGCGCGGTAGAATACGAATAGCAGTTTACTTGTAAAAAAGAACGGGGTCGTCAGTCGTGCATGCTGAATATGATGTAACTTTTCGTTGCAGGATAGCAAGCTAGCCAATGGAGAGGTAGTTTGTTAGGCTGGGCACAAGATTTGTTCATGGTGCCTGGATGAGCAGTGGAGATGCTACTGGCTGTGGAAGGAGGAGGGTTCTTCTCATCGTCAGCTTCAGGGTACAGCCATGGCCTCGCTCTCTTGCTGCTTGGACGGAAAGGTGAGGATAAGCCTGTCAAAGGGTCTCCGTGGAACCAGTACCGGCTGGTCGATCGGGAGGTCGAGCAGGTGTACCATCTGGCCTCCGGCAAGGATCAGGCTCCTGGGAAATGCGCTCCCTTTGTCTGCTTCGGTTGCACAGCTACTGGCCTTGAGGGGGCGTCTCCTCCGAAAGCAGGTTCAAGCAATGCATTGGGGAGCTCACTGGAAGAAGCATCTAGTTCAGCAAACAAGAAGTTGACCACTAATGGTTCCATCACTGGTAATGAGAGAAGAGGCTGTCTTAAGAGCAACTCCAAAAGGGATTCTTTGGAGCACTGTATAGTAGGAATGAGTGAGGGTGAAGAACCGCGTGAGTCATTGGAAGAGGTGCAGACCTTGAAGGCTGGTATGGAACGGAGGAAAGTTCAGTGGACTGATACATGTGGAAAGGATCTTTTTGAGATCAGAGAGTTTGAAACAAGGTATGGCTTGAATATTCTAATTTCCCTGTACCTCATTGTGTCCCCAGAAAATATATCTTGTTCGTGATTATTGACATAGATTGTAGAAACAGTCTTTTACCTTTTGACACTTGCATAAATGATTCAAATCTTTAACTAAAGTTGAGTCCAAGAGAAGAGCTAATAAACATCGCATCATCTCAAGTATTTTGGGCCATCTGATATGGAACCAATGAGGCAAAATGCATCTATAAAGTTTAGAGTATGAACCCTACCACAAAGTATGAGTATCCTCTTTTAAAGACTAAGCTCCACTATAAACCTAGAACCTCCTAGCATTCTTTTATATAGACTCCAAGCTCCACCATAAGGCATAAGCTCTCTCTCTCTCTCTCTCTCTCTCTCTCTCTCTCTCTCTCTCTCTCTCTCTCTCTCTATGCATATATACTTTAAAGACAAGTCTACATACTGAAATTAAACATATATTTGTTAACTGTTTTATATTGCAAACCCGCTGTGATGCATGGGGTTTACCTCTAGTTTTAGCTCAATGAAGAAGCAGTTGTACCGTCAAATCAATGTGGTGTTTATCTTGGTTGGGTTTAATATTGGTTGCTATTAGATGTCAACAGTGTGAAGACTAGGAATAGCTGCATCCTTGTTTTGATTTGTGCTTATTTATTTGTTAGACGAGTCCCCTCCAAGTTAATTAACATTAATGGTTTATTTGCATGTCAAAATTGTCAGGTCAATTTTACTGTTTCCTAACTTTTAGGTCTCGAAGCCTGTTAGTTTCTTAAGGTGCAGCCTGTATTTTTAACATGGGTGCAACGAGTGTATAGGTGTATTCTGCATTCTTGAATTGTTCTACTTTTAGCGTTGTTGTAGATGTAATATAATCTGATTGCTGAGGTTTACGTTTCCACAGCGATGAAGGGTTGTCAGATGATGAAGGGGATAACGATGGTTTCAGGAAATGTGAGTGCGTGATTCAGTAGACTTCATGTCTGTACATTAAGCTTGACGGAAACAGTGCTTCATGGGAGGCTGGAGTTCTTGTGGGCGGCAATTGGCATATGGTTGCACTTGTGACATCTTCTCAGAAACCAGAATGATCTTTGATGGTTGGAACGAAGCAAACAGGGATGACTTGATATCTTGGTTAGTTATTTGTTTGGTGCTTGTGTCTAGCAAACACGGTCGGGTTACAGTTTTGATGCCCACCTGTATTATATCAAGATTTGACTCCTTTGTTTCTTTTTCCATCTTTCTTTTTTTCTCCCCTGGCTTTCCTTAGTGTTCTGATACCACCTGTATTCATGACTGTTGTACCATATGAGGCTGTCCTGATACTGTTGTCAGGGATGTTGGATTCCTGGCTTCCTGCTATTCTTGTTTTCTTTTGCTCTTGACGTGTTGAGCTATGGTTTGTTGGCATTTTCGTTCAAGTTGTTAAAAGTTGATGTCTTGATGCATAAGAGTGACGCTACAAATGGACCAATTTTTTTTGTCTGTTTTACTCACGGTATTGTGTTCCATGTGAGCTTGATCTTCTCGCAACAATTTCGATTTGCTTCTCGAAAATTCAATAAGATTGGTTCTCCAGCAATTTATGGGAAAAATGTTTGTTTGTAGCCAAATTAGAATATAGCGATTCAGTTTTGAATCTTAAACTGGTGATGGCGTGAACGAAACAATCCACCAACCTATTTATCGTAAGGTACTAAATAAAATAGCATGACTTGCAGTGTCAAAAGGAGAAAAAAAGGAGTATCCGCATATTTGTATGGGAAAACTGGAAAGTTACTGAGAAGCTGAATGCAGTGATCTTTTTAAAAGAACACTCAAATAATTACATGATAGGAAGCTATATTCTATGTCTTTGTAGGATCAAAATAACATACGCAGGATATGAAAAACAAGACCATTTGTGCAAAAATTCTCTTTACAAGCACGTTTGTTCTTAAAATCTTGCAATGCTATAAAACTTGTCGTGCATGCAACTGTTCTTTTTCTTCACAATATTTGGAAACTGTAATGCCTTTGTTTTCACACCTTTTCAATAACTACCCGCTAAGCACTAGACATATGACTTAAGAAAATCATATTTCAGCAGCATATTTATCTGCTGTGATGCGAAACAGCAGCAGTGCACAGTCCACCCCATGCAAGTCTGTAAAATCATGAGCTTCCAAGTGATGGCGCGTCATGATCTTCTAACTTTAATATTATCATAATTTTGTCACTGATATATAGAGCCGACGACTTATAGCTCTATATTTCAGTGACAAAATCCAGTGACTCATGACCCCAACAGTCGCAACATGTTGCAGGGGATCAGTAGGTGAGCAGAATGTCTGAATGTGCTGCGCCCATGTCGAGTCCCTGCAAACCTCACAAACTGTTTGACAACACGCAAAATTAGGCTCTTCGACGCCTCTGTTCAGAGAAGAGGAAGCTTGGCGCCCACCACACGCTCTTATCCACAACGAGAGTCTGGGTGTGTCCAAACCTTCTCCACGCGTTCCTTCCTTCCCTCCCTTCCTCTCTCCAGTTCATAGCTTCCAAGAAACAAAGGAGCCAGTCAGCTCTTGCAAAGCTCAAGCGACGCAACAATGTCTTTGGCCCCGTCCATCCCTTCCATCAAGGTGAAGGTGGGGGCTGTCACGCCTCACCACCGTGCGTGCCGGTCGTTCGCGGTGATCAGGAGCTCCAAGGCGGAGGGGCCCATCCGGAGACCCGTGGCGCCCCCGCTGTCGCCGCCGCCGCCCAAGACGCCAGCTCTGTCCACCCCTCCGACCCTGTCACAGCCGCCGACTCCGGTGAAGCCGGCCGCCCCTCCGTCGTCGTTGGCGCCTCCGGAACGGAAGCCAGTTGAGGCCGCAGCCCCGGCAGCAGCAGTGCAGAGGCCGGTGGCCGGGGCTGTGACGCTGGAGTACCAGAGGAAGGTGGCCAAAGAGCTGCAGGACTACTTCAAGCAGAAGAAGTTGGAGGAGGCCGACCAGGGGCCATTCTTTGGGTTCTTGCCAAAGAATGAGATTTCCAATGGAAGGTATGGTTGCCCTGCAAGATGCATCAAATTTTTGAACCACAATTTATTTTTCTATGAAGTATGGTTGGAAGGATTTCTCTTATTAGAATAAGTTTTTAAAGTTTTTTTTTAACTAGGAATTTTTATGAACCTACTAACTAAACTAGACTCTGTACAAGCAGAATGATCATGGCCTAATTTTGTCACAAGCAGCATGCTCCTTAAGCAATGAATGAATCAAACAAATGCAGTTGAGATTGAGTTCGTAATCAGTTTAGTTGCGAATTGTGATGTTTCTTAGTTATTAGGAACAAGGACCTATTTCTTTAATGGAACGGCCTGCCGTTTCCTTTCGGGAAAAAAGGAACAAGGACCTAGTGAGCAGTGAAGTTACTGTGAACTTCCATGTTCATTTCACCTTTATGTGGTTACTAAATAACCCATGAGGCTACAAATAACTACGAATCCACACAAGCATGCTAAAAATGTAGGATTAGTATATTTATGATTCAGTATGTTGAAATATGTTAAGATTGATTGTTCCGATGTGTTGATCCAGACTGTGAAAAATCTCGCAGATGGGCTATGTTTGGGTTTGCAGTAGGGATGCTAACGGAGTATGCGACAGGCTCGGATTTTGTTCAGCAAATGAAGATCCTTCTCTCCAATTTTGGAATTGTGGACTTGGATTGATGGCGGACATTTGGTGTTATCGTTTTGTATAAGTCTTTCAAGTATATTGTACCTTAATTGATCTTGCATATAGAAAAATCAATCTTGCACGCTGTTTTAACTTATAACTTGGTTCCATTTGTGCTGTCCTGTGAGCTTTGATGAACACAAAAGTCATTTTCCAGTTTTCTTATTTGCTTATTTACCTGGATTGGCCCATGGAGGACAGTATGGTGGTATTATTACGACTTACTGAGTTACAGTGCATGATAAAAGGGTTTACTACTCTAATGTACGATTACAAAGTGCCAATCACAGTATAACCTTCTCAGCTATATAACAATTCACGCAGTTTGAGCTCAAACTCACATGAGTCTGCTGAGCAATACTGAGCTAGATGAACATTGCAGGAAAATGACCCAGGATAGTACGGTGACATAATCTATTGAACACTTTGCAGGCATGGAAAGTAGTGGCTTGGGAATAGGAGTATTAGTCATAAGGAACAAAAGTAGCTATCCGGGCAGATAACAAATATTATGTTGTTGTTACCTAATGTAGAGTGTGCTATCCATGGACTGTCATGAAAAGATAACAGCTATAAATCATCAAGTTCTAGATTTCCAGCTCATGATTTCTAAATTTTTCTGAAGTTCCATATGAGTCTGGACATCACAGCAAGCCCTATCAATAACTTCAATGTTCATGTTAGATGCTAGAATAAATTAAGGCCAGATAAATACAATAGTAAACTTTAAGCATTTGACAGATGCAATGATTGCTTTGCAAATTCCTTGGGATAAGGGAAAAAGGAATAATAGTTGCCAACAGTATAGTTATCAAATGGTAAATTCATAATCTGAAGACAAACTATAACAGTATTCCTTAGGCTAACTATAACTGTATTTTTGAACAGAAACATTTATCTCAAATCTGAATATTAAGAAACCCTGTACCTGGCAATGTGGTACTATGGCCAGAGAAGTTAAGAACTGTTGCCAGAACCAACCTTAATAACGAGTTATCAATAATCGCCACAAGAACACTTCCCATCCTCAAAATGATGAAATCGGATATAATCCCTTAAAAATGATTTGCCGGCCAACAATCCGAGAAATGTATCTGAAGGTTGTGTGACAATCTCCGCAAACCCGGAGGTTCTTCATGATTCTTATAGGGCCACCTGAGGAGGAACGAGTTAGAACAAAGGCAACAGCAAGCTTTTCACTATGATAGCTCAACAACTCCTCTTAGTTTTCTTCTTCAAGATCATACAAGGCGTATTCTGTCAGGGGAACATAACCAGCATTCCTTATATTATGTATCAAAAAATTCAGCTTTTCATATATTTCTTTGGTGTTTGGATGCGATCTATCTCCAGCGACAAAAGTATGAACTCCATCACCTAGGGTTACCTAACTGCGACCAGCCTCTTTTTTCACTGCCACTTGCCTCATTGTAGCTCGGGCTCTGGCTGTATCTTCCCACATTCCTGTGACTGCATGAAAGTTAGATGCAAGAACATAGTTTACAGGATTTTGAGGCTCTAATTCCAAAAGCATCCTTAAAGCTTCTCTTCCCAGATCAATCTTAAACCCGTCTTTTGATTGTCGACAAGCAACTAAAACAGTCCTCCATATGAGAGCATTTGGTTTCATTGGCATTCTTTTTATGTACTCTTTTATTTTGTCAAGCTTGCCTCGACCGAGAAGGTCTATAACACAATAATAATGTTCAATCTGAGGTAGTATACCATGACCTCCCATCGTTCCAAAATACTCTAAACCTCTTTCCACCAATCCAGCATGACTACAGGCAGATATGACACTGACAAAGGTGACATGGTCTGGACTTTCTCTGCTGCGCTGCATTTCTTCAAATATCTCAAGGGCTTTCCTTCCAAGGCCATGTCTTACATAACCAGAAATCATAGAGTTCCATGAGAACTCATTTCTCTGAGTCATGGAATTGAAAACCTTTGTGAAAGGACAATGATATTGTCTAGAGGGGGGAGTGTAAGATCATGTGATGAAAAATTAGTTTGATAGAGTAAAGTGATTTAGCATAATGACATTTGGTTGATGTTCATGAGGTTCTAAGATATGCTTGGATAGCATAGTTGTTTTGATGCGCTATCATTAGTTGGGTATACTTATGTTAGCGTGTTGGTTTTACTTGGAGTTTGCGTGGTGTTGCGTGAACTGATCTTGAGTCAAGTTGGGAAGGACTTGTGCTCGTACTCGGTTGTTGGTTGATTCATGTGCAGGTTTTGCTCGAAGCCAAACGTGGTCGATGATGGATCGACGAACTAAGTTCAAGGAGGAACTGAGGTTCGATGACTAGGTTCAGGAGGAACTGAAGTCGTGGTGATCGAGGATGTCATGCGGGACGTTCGAGCTGAGAAACAATGCATATGGAGACAAGACTTCGCGATGGACGCTGGAGGCAATCTGATCGTAAGAGGACGTGAAGACTAATTCGTATTCAAGTCAGAGCAGGCATGAGGGAGTCGTGTGGTGGCTGGACTGAAGACAAAAGTTAGTGTCGGAGACGGACTTTGAGTTGGTTACGTATATGCATGTATGCATGGGAGATGTGTATGCATGATTACATACGACTTGTTGGCTAATTAGCTTAATTAGCGGAAGTTGTTTGTCCTCTTGTGATTAGAGGAGGATAGAGATCAGATTGAATACGACAGGGAGTTTTAGTTCGATTCGGTCATGTTTGTGCGTGTGGCTACCCTATAAATAGAGAGGTCTGTTGTATTGGGTAGAAGAGCGTAGAACAGGGCAGTACAACGCAGCAGAGAGATAGAGAAACTCGAGAGAGAACTGTTTTGGGATTTCGTGAAAATCCTTGTTGGATGATTTGGAGAGGCATCTTGTAAACTCATCTATGCAATGAAAATCAAGTTTCATAAGTTGATAAGTTGCTGATTCGAAATTTTCTCTCTGTTCTATATTCTGTATGCTCGGTTTTGGTTTTCAGTTAATTTCATGTGTCTATGAAGTTTCATCTTGTTTTAATTTATCCAAAACCTTGCTAGAATATCTAGTGTTTGATCTGAGAAAATTTTGAGTGGATTTGGTTTGTTCCCGAGTAGCTTTTTGTTAACTCGACTAGGTTTTGATCTACTCGATACTAGTTGACACAGTCTGTTTTGATCAGGAATAACTTTTGATCTACATATCCAATTTACTTAATACTTGTTTGGTTAGTTTCGTACTTTAATCTAGTTTCCGCTGACCAAATTTGAGAGCAATCTGATCAGCATATCTTTCTATACATCATTTTTACTAGAGCTTGTGTATTCTGTTTCGAGTGGAATACCGAGTATAAATCGAGTTTTAATCGAGTTTCGATTTGTTGAGCTAATATTTGAATTTGGTTTCCGCAATCATTCACCCCCCCCTCTGATTGAGTATTTTGCGCATATTCGATCCTATAGGGAGTAAATAGGCGATTTTACGAAAATTCATCCCTTTTACCGTTGGTCTAAACTTGTAGTGAAAAATAGACTAACAAAATTTTCACAAGTGAAAAACCTAAATACGTTAGGCTCAACTAGTGCATAATCACTCTAAATAAGTGTAAAAGTTACAATCCTATGGTGACAAAGATTATTTAAAACTAGCATTAGATATGCAAGAAAACTGTAGTTAAAAATCCTAAAACACTGTTTATCGGATACTCCAAGTTCAGAGCTTATTGTACAGTATCCGGGTTAAATCCGAAACTTCCGAGTTCAGAAGAGAATGAATGTGAAACTAAAATTAAAGTATGTCTAAAGAGTTCTAGCTCAAACTAAATAAAGTTATGTGTTCCAAGTGATAATTCCAAGTAGATCCATAGAAAACCTACAATCAATTTTGCACGAACATGTAAATTGAGCAATATGTATAAATATTGAGCCAGAACTCAAGAACAAGGAAACAAGAGAAGACATGTGATTTGTTTCCCGAAGTTCGGACACCTCCTCTAGAGGTTCCTACATCTCCGTTGAGAGGCTCGGTCACACTTGAGTAGGGTCTCTCTCAACTATTTCCCTCTCCAAGCTCAGTCACATTTGAGCTTGGCTTCCACTCTTGATTTCTTTCCTTGCGGAGGTAAAATCGAAACCTTTAAAAACTTCTCGCGGCACACCACAACCTTGGGTGCTCGTCGACGACGTCTAGCTGCCTAGAAGTCAAAGCTCCAAGAGTAACAAACGCTTCGCGAATTTCTTGCCAATGAACTTGAGTGCTCAAGATGGGATTTAGCTCACATGCACTCGATCTTTTAATCTCTCAACCCAACTTATTTTTCTTGTCAAATCACACACTAGGTTGGAGTGGGAAGGAGTTCTTCAGGCTCTAGAAGGTTTTTCTTTCGTGCTCAAGCAGCAGCAAACAAGGATGGGGTGAGGGGTTGTTTATACCATTCTATCAAAAACTAGCTATTACATAGCTTTTTTAACCGACCCGGAGTATTTGGATCAACCCAAAGTATCTGGGTTGGCACTTGAACACGTAACCGAGAACCCTAACGGAAGTATAACTCAAAGGGTCCAAACAATTACCAGAACCTAGAGTCTATAGGTCAACCCAGAGTATCCGGGTGAAATACTTAGGCCCTAACAAACCACCTAGCTCGGAGCTAAACCCAGAGACGAGTCAACCCGGAGTATCCGGGTCAGCCCGGAATGTCCGAGTTCAGCATAGCTGATCCTCTGAAGACGGTGATAACTTTTGATCCCGAACTCCGATTTTGACGATTTTGGACTCTACGGAAAACTTATTCAGAGGGCTACACATCCCAACTGAATTCTTGACCCCAAACACATAGTAAAAAAATTGGAACACTTTGAAACCTAATTTGGACACTTCCACACTTTTCGCACTAGATTCCTAAAGCGAACTCTCACTTTGGGTTGATTAGAAACTCTTAAGCACCGAGACACAACAAATAGCTCACGTTGCATCTCTCTTAATAGTGCGCCAAACTCAAATTCAGATGTAAAACTCGTTAGAACCAATTTGAACATTTTAATACCTTCAAGTACCGCTTCTTTCTTTCAAACCTTAAGAGTTACCAACTTTTATATCGTATTCACTTCATCTCTTCTTGATTCTTCATGTGATCAATGCGAATCACCCATAACTTCCCATGAACTCGTATGGTATTGGTGCAAATCCTTCACTCGCTCTTCACCACCGCCTTAGTCCTTCGACGCCAAGCTATTTGCTTGCCGTTCATCATCGGATGGTCCATCGTAACCAAGTCTTACTTGCACTTCACCATTTTGCCGTAGAAAACCATTATGTATCTGACATCTTTAATAAATTCATTTTATCATATATGATGTCCAATCTTATTCTTCGCTCTTACATATAGAATATCTCAATTCAACTCATGTCTTCTTAAGAAACCAAACCCTAACTCATTCTTAAGCACAAAGCATATGGGTTAGTCCATTAAAACTCAATTGATAACTTTATACTTTTAGTCACTCAGTCTCTACAAGTGACTTAACATTCACGCTTATCGACAATTTTATATGAGCTTTTCTTTCTTCTTATGAGCATCACTAAAAATTTATTCATCTTGATGCAAATATCTCCTCCATGCATCATCTATGAAACAATTTACTAACAAACTCAACAACATTGTTAGTCTATAGATATTATCATTAATTATCAAAACTATATCTAAAGACTAGATGCACTCTAACTTTGAAGCATAATCCACCCTTCCGCACTTGAGTACATATCAACAAGAGTGCTCGCAACCACAACATCAGATTCCAAGTGGGACCTAATACCAAAAGCATGCGTTTCCATTCCACGCTCCAATGCTGCCACAGAGGCACATGCGTTTAGTATTGTGGAGAAAGTGCAGCAATCCATCATTTGGTCACTGTGTACCATAAGCCAAACACAGTCCATAGCCTCCTGTAGATGGTCATTGCAAATGTACCCAGAAATCATAGAATTCCATGAGACGGCATCCCTTCTGCCAGACGTTTTAGAAAGCAGATGCTCAGAGGAATCCATGTCTCCTGATTTTGCATAGCACGATATGAGTGCATTATCTTCTGTAACGCCATGCTTCAGCACCACCGCATGAACTTGCTTCCCCAATTCAAGAATAGATAATGGAGATAAAGCAGCCAGTAGGTTTACAAATGTTACTTTATTTGGGGTCAAATCACTCATCATATTGGAGAAAACTTCCACAGATTCAGAAATAGGAGCTTGTGAATTGACCATGACCCCCATCATAGAGTTCCAAGAAACTTCATCATGTTTAGACATAGAGCTGAAAACCTTCCAGCACTCTGAGATGGCTCCACATTCTCCATACATTTTAACCAGGCATTTGAAACAGAAGTATCTAAATCTAGCCCCCACTTAATAGCATCACAATGCACTTGCTGACCTGCAACTAAAAGTCTCAAACCTGCACAGGAACTCAAGCCACTGATTGCTGCAAAGTTTGATGGCCTATGGAACCTTATCTCATCAGACAGTAATGCATCATTGCTTCTTCACAATTACTGTTCTGATGAAGAGCTGAGATGATGGTGTTCCATGAAATCATATCCCTTGCTTCCATTAGCTGAAAAACTTTAGAGGCGTTATCGATGGCATCACATTTCACATACATATTAACCAAACCATTACTAACAGTGATTTTCAGATCAGTAAGTCCAGTTCTGAGTATATTGTTGGCTTTTTCACCAGGATCGAACAACCACGAAGAACACAAATATATAAAAGAACGACGAGATTTTTCTCAACACACGCTGCTACTTTATTTCTCACGCACGCACACTTTATAATTCACAGACACGACTCTTTTTTCACGGCACCTCTCTCTTCTTCGGGGCACATTATAGGGTGCCCCTCTCCCTTCATTATATAGAGGCCAAATATTAGACTCCTAATCCTACTCCGATGCAATCCTATTTCTACTCGAACTCTAATCCTACTCCAACTCTCTACTTTGATATGAACTCTCCTACATACCAAAACTAAACCTACTATAAAACAAGATTAATTTCGAACACATATGCCCGTGGACTTCCCTACCTTTCCTCAACCTTTCTTCAGATACGGAATATTCAGCTATTGCACTGAGCAGCACAACATATGTATCTGCGTTGACAATAACAGAATCCCTTGTCCCCACGAAAATCTCTACCGCTTCTTCACCACAGCGCTGCTTGACCAACCCCACCATCAATCCATTCAACGTAACTGCATTTCTCTCTTTCAAACCGAGGAAAATGTCCTTTGAAAACACCCGTTCGAAAAACCTCTGAAGAGTTGGTAGCTTTTCTTTTTTCCTTTGAATTTTTACGGTTGTACTTAGTACGTACTACAAAAACGTTTCATTTAATTTGTCCACACGGAACTTTAACAGAAATTTCTCTCAACATTTCTTTTTTTGGGGGGAAATAAGTTGTTTTCACATGACAAGCTTTGATTTTGTTTAGGTCGAATAGTGCGACTACTATGCGAGACGCTGCCAGGATATCACACTTAACGCCAATACAGCCAACCACATGTCTTGATGTTAGCCAGCACTTAGCTAGCCCTATAATTTTTCTTAAGAGTGTACATGTAGGACACACATCCTATTTACACCACCCACGTCCATGGATACATGTCTTCTACACATGCTTCGATAGATTAAAGGACTTTAAATTCTTAATACGCGAGAAACATATAATACCACTTGTAAGCTAGCCCTAGATGAGACGGTCTTGTAGCTAGCCGGCCGGGGCTGACATATATAGTGACGTTGAGATGAATCAATGGAGCTTAGCGGTTGACAGGAAGTTTGACAAATGGACATAGTTGATCGAGACATTAACTTGGACACTCATGCATTTTGGAGTCAATACCTCGGTCGACATATTCAGAGATGGCGCCTCAAGTAATAAGCTGATTTCAAGCGCACTTAATTATATTACGAATGTCAATCGGCTAGTCGTCGTAGGATCAAGATCGACGGCCATTAATTAATCAGTAACGAGGTAGCTAGGTAACAAGTGATTCGATCGTGGTTAACACTAATGAGGTGTGTGTATATATGGCAAGTCTATTCTATCTCTAGGGCCAAAGTAGTTCAATATTGTGTTATCCTCGGTTATTGTTGTCACTTTTGTGCCACACTTAAGTTACATTTAAGAAAATAATCAATTATGACGATACACATAGTTGAGATACAATCATATGATAAAAAGTCAGTTACGATCATAACTATACTATTTTTAGATTGTAACAGGGGGTGTGCGCAGAGGTGAATAAGTTACGATCACATGACAAAAGTGCATAATTACGACTAGAGAAGGTACTGAGTTATGATCATATATATTTGTAGCAACTGAACTATATTGTGGATCGTAACTATACTGCTTTTTGGATCGTAACTGGGGTTATGCGCAGAGGTAGACAAGTTACGATCACATGACAAAATATATATAATTACAACTATAGAAGGTACCGAGTTATAACCATATGTACTTATAGTAACTGACTTATCTTATGGATCGCAGCTATTCTGCTTTTGAGATTGTAACTGGGATGGGCACAGAGGTAAACTACGTTGCGCCTAGACACATAATAGAAATACAATATATATACGTTGCACCTAGTGTTTGGATAACCCTCTAAATTTTAAAACCGTTTATTTAACCCTCGAACTTTATTTTTCTCGATAGTTTTGCTGACGTGGCGGTGGTTTCACTGATGTGGTATCCTACGATGTCATTTTCGCTGACATAGCAATGCACACGTGGAAAGTAGGCCCACATATAATCTTTTTCTCATTCACCCCTCTCATATCTTCCTCTCTCCCTTCAGTCGGCCTCTCTTTACCTCTCCTCCCTCCGATCAGCATCTCTCAGTCTTTCTCTCCCTCCCGCTGGCCTCTCTCTCTCCCTCCAATCACCCTTTCTCTTAGGTCGGATGACTCAGCCCATATACGACATGCTCCACCAGTGCCCAAGCTAACTCGGTTCCAAAACGCTAGAGAGATGACGTGGTAGCCACGTGGTAAAAAATATGTGACGTAGCAGCCACATTATCAAAAACGCTATTGCAAACCACTCCAGGAAGTTATGTGATTCGATATTTAAAGTTCGAGGGTTAATAAATTGTTTTAAACACTACTGCAGAAATGATTTAGTAGGATGCAAGATTATCACAAACGACTCTAAATAAGAACTGTCTATGATAATGATGAGACCCCTCCAGAGGTGATGGAACGCTTTTATTACAGACAGTTCCTATTAGAAATTGTTTGTATTAGTATTATAGATGACTCGTATTTGTAGCCGTTCCAATATCATAGACGGCTCCAAATACGATCCGTCTGTAATATTAATATAGACAACTCGTATTTAGAGCCGTTTGTAAGAAAACGAATATCATAGATAACTCCAAACATGAGTCGTGAGTCGTCCGTAAAATTAATACAGACAACTTCAAACACAAGATGTCTGAGAAAATAGCCAGTGAGAGGTGGAACATTTTAGTACAGACGGCTCCAAACATAAAACCTTCTGTACTATTAGAACAATACATCATCTCCTACCTCCGGATCGAAGCAGAACAGTGGCAGCCAAACAATGCGCAACTTTTGGAGGGAGAGGGAGATTTTGACAAAAAAATTTGTTAGATTTCGGTGAAAACTTGAAGATTTATTGGCATTTGTTACTCCAAAGTAGGTATTATGTTCTATTTTTGTTTAGATGGTCTAGATTTTGGTTTGGAGAGCTAGCTAAATGTAGATCTAGATCTAGATTTTTTATATAATAACATAGTTTTGTTCTATTCATTAGATGATGTAGATTTGTGTTCTAATTTAATCTTGAGATATCAACTATATATACATCTAAACTTAGATTTTTTTTTTCATGATGATCTAAGAATATATTAGTTTTTCGAGGTATATATGAAGCCCAAAGTATAGATGAATGTTTAATTATATGTTACTATAAATGGCTAGCTTTAATCTAGTGTCGTAGATAAACTTTAGATTTTTGGTATATAAACATAAAATTATCAATAACTATAGTATTTAACGATAAGTTTTGAATTAATGTTTGCCCTTATTTTTAGGTATTCATGTATATAATATAACTGTAATCATTAATTATTTTTGAATTAATTGTCATTTGTATGGTTCATTCATGTATGCATGCATGGTAGCTCTATTTTTTGACGAAAAGTTTGGTTGCTCTCTTTTATTAGGTTAATTTGACATTAATTTACTTTGTAAATTGTCGATGGATCGTGGCTGGATGTACGGTTCTCGTACGAACCAAGGGTACCTTGATGGTGTGATGGCTTTTCTGGTAACTGTCGAGGAGGTTCGATTGGAGAAGGGTGTTAAATTTATATATTGTCTTTGTTGCGATTGTAGAAATGAAAGATCCTTTCTTAGACAAAACACAGCCCAAGCGCACTTGATTATTAAGGGCTTAAAACCGGACTACACGTGTTGGACCAAACATGGTAAAGAGCAGAATGTGTTACATAAAGACATTAGTATCGTCGAAGAACCTGAAGTCAACGTAAGAAGCGAAGATGACGAGGAATTTGGTGCATGTGCCTCACTTGGACAGACAAGGGTCAGGATAACCTACCCAAACTGGAAGGTTGTGCCGTAGAGTGAGAAAAGCTTCTTGTGAAAAACAATTGAAGCCTAATTTAACTTCCCTGAAGGATGCTCCTTGGAGTACGTGAAAAGACAGGCAATAGCCAAGATGACCAAGGTGTGAAACACCTTTAAGAGCGAGTTGTATAATACATATGTGAAGCAGGATCTCATCCCCAATAATATTGCTTATGGGTACTTGACGGATCAATAGGCAGAGTTTGTGGCGAGGTACCAGTCTGAGGAATTTCAACAGCAGAGTCCGGCTAACAAGGTGCGCCAGTCACACAACAAGCACCCACACAGGCTCGGCACTAGTGGGTATGCACGCAAGGAGTTGGACTAGGACAAGGAGGATGAGCAGGAAGCTCGGAAGAACCGCTCCACACTATTTTCACAGATCCCGAAGAGGTGGGCCCAGAACTGGTTCCCAGGAAGGGCCGTACGCTCGGCCAATGGTTTCGCCATCTCCAGGAAGCAGAAACCGAGCAAGTGGCTCAAAGAATCTTGCAACTTACGAAAGAATCCACTCAAGGATCATTCCAGCCATCTCGGAAAAAAGATATACTAACCTCGGCTCTGGGGAACAAAGAGCACCCGGGTCACACACGTGGCATAGGTGTTTCCGTTCCATGGAAGTTGGGATTCCCTAACAATGTAGATTCATATAGGAGCCGAAGGAGAAACAAAACTAAGCGCGAAGCAGCCGAACATGAATGGATAAGAATGGAGATTGTCGCTGAGGTTGAAGCAAGTATGAAAGAACATATGGATATGCTTGCCAAAATGATGGAACAACAGGTCGAGGGGCGAATACGGGTAATGAGGCAGCAGGATGCATCCATGACACTTGAATCTCCATCGGCTTGGCACCAGAGTGCATCTGCACCAGATAATGATCCAGATAACATGCTCGTTCATCATGACTTCCCTATCGGTGAATTTGAAGGTGACCCCCCCCCCTAGCGATGACATTCCAAAAGAGGTGCCTAGCGAGAGATACCTCATCGATGACATAGAGGTGGCCACCAAGTGCAAGCTCTTACTGCCCACTATTCTTGGCTCCGATAACATCATTGAGGTTGGCACGGGCTTGGTGTGGCAGGGAGTAGACAATCCACGAACTCCCGCTAGAGCCTGGTTGCACTAGGGTGTTAGTGGACATTGTATACATGAATTGCACGTCCCTCTCACTTCCTATTTCCATAGAGGACGACGTCAAGACACTTGGGGAGGCCGTCCACTCCTTCATCCAGTGGCCAAAGAAGTTCATAATACTGGTTGCTCCTTCACCACCTCTATAGTCTATGTCTCCAGTACGTGACGACATCAACTTCTCTTTTCATCATGCTCCGCCGAATGTCATATCTCCTTTTACACCACATGAGCAACAACAATTGTCCAGCAAAACTGGCTAACAGTCCACCAAAACGGCACCTCTTGGAAAGCGCAGTGCCAGCAAACAAAAGGACAAGAGCAAGGAGGTAGAAGAAGAACCTTTATCAAACACCTAAGTGGCAGGCCAGTCATTACTAAGCAAGAAAGCATTAAAGCAATTGGGCTGGGCAAGTATGATTCTGCACAACCTATACATGAAGAGGTTCCATGAGGAGAAATATTTTTCTCCTTGTTTCAGTGCTAAGTACCAGCGACAATATTTCCTAAAACCAGCTGGATCCTTCCTCGTGACCTTCGAGGATTTATTCCTCCTCTACCATCTTGACAAGCTGGACATAGGTCTAGTAAGATGCTAGACACTGTAAGTGTTACTAATCACGGTCTATACTTAATGAACCGTCTAACTCATTAATGTTACTCTTATATGTAGACTTATGAGTCAAGAAACCAAGAGAGAGAATCCAAGAATTGAATTCATTAACCCATAGGTCGTATGTGAGTCAACAGTCACTTGATCTCTAGAAGAGACCGAAAAATACGTTGCAGAGGCCATTGTCGCTCTCTGTGGATCGAAGGACCTTATTCTTCTACCGTACAACTATCGAGACCATTAGATACTAGTTTGTATCTATACACACAATCAACACTGCATATACTTTGACTCGATGTACTACGATCTAGATAGGTATTCAGATCTGACAGATTTGTTGACAAGGACATTCACGAAGTATGTTTCGATGGGCGGGATTATACAAAGAGATAAACTCTCGGCGACCCACCAACATAAGTTCCCGGTAATAATTCCTCTAGCGCACATCAATTTACCATTATAATATGCATTCCATAGAACTAAATGTACTGTACACAAATTTCTGCAGTGTCACAAGTAGCCGCAAGGCACCAACCTCTATGGGTTCTATATTACTCAGTATATGCTGCAAATCGTTGTCTCTAGTCCACCAGTATATCCGTTGGTTAGTGTAATTATAGTATATTAAAATATATTTTTCATCGTTATGCCTAACTATTTTAATTTTCTTTTACAGATATATAAATTTCCTACAAATAATCTCGTGAAGGACAATCTCATGTATCTCTCCTATTTAAAAAAAGAGTAAGGCGTGTTCCGTCCGCACATAATATTCCTCCACCGATGCCGATTCCTCTGCCATCGTCGTCTCTGATCTCTGTTCGTTCCCGATCGGACGCCCGTGCCCGCGCTCCGCACGCCCGCGCGACCGCCCACCCCTCTCTCCCCGATTCCCCGTCCTCGGCTTCTCTGCCCGCGCCCATCGCGATACACAGCACGCCACGCTCTCGAAATCGCCGCCCCTATCCCCATCCTCATTGCCCCTCGCCCCATCCGCATCTGTCGCCCCGGCTTCCTCGCCGTCGTGTGGTCCCAAGGAGGAGAGCCTGCTGCCGCCAACCCCGCCCCTGACTTCTCCGCGCAGCCCGCCCGCCGCCTTCTCTGCCCCCCCCCCCCCCCCGCCCCCCCTCGGCGAACCACAGCGCCCTAACCGCAGCTGCCAGCTCTACCCTCCAGCTTCTCTACGCCCCCTATAAGTACACTCGCGTCGAGGGAAACACCACGGCAGCCTCGGCGAGTACATCCTCTGGCCACCTCGCGAGGTGAGTAGCACTAGGCGACATCGAAGGTGGCGGTGAGTCGGAGCGGGGCCGCACAGTGGATTGGGGATGGGCTTGGCTTTACCTAAGCAGTTGGATTTGACGGGATCCGCCCAGATCTCACGTGTGCCCATGCCGCCGCCAAGTCCTATGCCGTTGTTGCCACCCACACTGAGATCAAGGACCTCAGCGTCGCCAAGCTTGACCTTGAGGAGAAGTAGCAGCACGCGGAAGAGGCAGAGCAGGCACCTTCGAGGAGGCGGACGCGGCGCAGCAGCACCTCCTACCACACCCGCTCGTCATCGAGATCCCGACATCGGCGACGACATGGGAGGCGAACAACGAGGGGTTGGAGGAGGTGTCGTCGGATGTGCGGTGCGCGAGCTGGAGGCTGGCGGCGGATGCCAACAACTTGGTGCCGTGGAAGGCCGTTCCGGTGGAGTGCGCGACACACGTGCGGGACTACGTCACGGGGGTCGCCTACCGCTTTGACCTGGAGCCCATCGGGGATGACGCATGGGTGTTCGACGTCAACAAGACGCTGCTCTCCAACCTGCCCTACTACGTCAAGAACGGATACGGGTGAACGCCCCTGTTGCCTTGCGCATCCCCATGTAGAAAAATGGTAGAAAATTCTAATTTGTTAGGCATCAGTTTGATTGTGCAATCAATCCTTGTTTGGTACATGCTATCGAAAAATGGCAAAACTTTAGGCAGGAAACGGGGAAAAAAAAAGTTAGGCATGAATTACTCAATTGAAATGGTCTCACATGTGGTTTTTTATTTCAAAATGGCAGGCTTGAACTGCAGGGGGGAGGCGCCGGCGATCCCCTCTAGCTTGAAGCTGTACAAGGAGGTTCATGATCTTGGGTTCAAGACCTTCCTGCTCACCGGCCGAAGCGAGGCGCACCAGGGCGTCACAGTGGACAACCTGAACAAAGAGTGTTTCCATGATTCGGACAAGCTCATACGGAGGTATACCTCGCACATTGCAACATTTAGCTACCATTTGCCAAGGACGCGAATTATGGTGAAATCTTGGGTGCTATTTATTATCTGCCTAACCTGACTTGTTATTGTCCGTTCTAAGAAAAGTATCACTTTACTCTAAAATATTTCATTAGTTTGGCTTTTTCTTCCAAATATTTTATCTGGTCTCTGGTGTTCTTCATGGCATGTGACATTATCTACCATAGATTAGCTAATGGTAGTTAAGGGTCAAAATCCCTTTGATGTATGCTGAAATTGACCCCCCCCCCCCCTCCAAAAAAAAAGAACGCTGAATTTGGCATCTTCGTCTCTGCTCCCCTCGTCCAATGGCCTCCTTGTGACCTACTTAGGTATGATCCATCAGCAAAGGTACTCATCCCAGTTGCTTTTGCTGTTTGCCACTTGTTCTGTTCGCGTCCGCCATGTGCTTGATCAAATGCCTCGATGAAGAATATCACGCACATATACATAGCTTCCTTTTTGCCACGCTAGCGATTGCACTTTATGATTTTCCACCCTCTCGACCTTGCTAATCCAGTAGTTTGGTCCACAGCTCGAGAGCAATGTATATCTTCATTGCCCACCTCAAACGTAGCTGTCATTGACAAACGAAGGTTCTTGTGCAATGTACAATACATATGCATCTTGATTCCACTAAATAACTGGTGCAATGTTACCAACAGGCATCATCATAGGCCAATGGTATGCACAACTGTACACTCTACCCTGCAGACTGTTTTGTTTGTCCGATTAGCTTTTATGATTTCCATAGTTAAGGATACTGTATTGGTTTTAGCAAGAAATCCTACTGTTACAAGTACATCGACAGGAATGTCTACCATTAGGAGCTAATGTGAATGGAAGTTCGATGACAACATCGTGATCCTGCAACCAGCATTGCTGTGATCAGTAACCGGTGCTTGCTCAGGAGGTCACCCCCGCTCTGAAGAACGCTATTTAAGCTATCCTTGACTTGCTGTAGTGCGGCAAAGGGAGGGCTCCAGTGTAGGCTATGCAGGGTGACAAGCAGTTAGCCAATCCAAAAGATCAAAAATTGCTGTGGAAAAAGTGGGCCTTTTCATATCTTATTTTTTCAGATTACAAACACAGTAAATACACAAGGATTGGCAATCCTAGCTATGTTTTTCTTTAAGGTTGCCAAATTCTTATGTGACAATCTTTATGGTGGCAGATGATTGATATTTCCTTTTATTGCAACTAATGGATCAAGTTAATACATAGGTCAAGTTTTGATCCCCTGTCCGAAGGTGGGTAGAGTTTCATCTGTTTGCGGCAGGAATTCTGGGAGCCAAGAGGAGCACCAATGCCATTTTGGAGGAGTTTGTTATTCTTCCTTATGGCTCAAAAGATCGCTATGGTAGTCCTCGTGCATGCTGCTCTTGTTGAGATTTATTGAAGAAGTCCAATTCTGATTGACGATTGTTAGCAATTGACATCTTCTGTGCTGCAGATATCTTGCCGTGTGACTTCATGGTGAGTACTGTAGAGTACTGTGTAGTTACTTCCCATGTTTTCCCTGAATATGCAGAGCAAAGTTTACTTCCTATTTGAGATTTGTGCAAACCCGGAAGCACATGTGAGTGATATCTGGTTGGAGGGTTCTTGGCATATTTCTCTCCAAAGATATTTTAGTGATACGGAATTAAGAGAGTGGGCAAGTTTGATGGCAAGGCTTGCTACGATCAACATTTCCTTAGAAGAGGACATGGTAATCTGGGCCTTCAAAAATAATGGGCAGTTTTCTACTCTATCCACCATCCTTATATAGCTCTACAGATTTTAGAGGGTATATTAATAGTCAGATGAAGTAGGCTTGGAACATTACGGCACCTTTCAAGGTGCGGATTTTCATTTGGCAGGCATATCATGGCAAAATTTAGTCTGTAGCGCAAGTGCAAAAATACAATGGCCCATGAAAGACAGTGTGTTATATGGTTAGCTTGAGGACGCAGATTATATTATCCTTCATTGCTACTTAGCAACATTTCTATGGGCTTGTGTTCAGGAAGTTTTCGGCACCATATACTTCCAGCTGTTACTCCAATGAACATATACGGGTAACTTGTTTTGAACATCACTAGAAGCAATAAGTAATAAGTATGTTTATCTAACATAGAGTTTACAATTCATTCTGTCGTAGATATTTATCTGGTTACTTCATTTTGCAATTCGTGTGCGCATGGAATGGTAAAAAGCTACACACGTCAATCTGCACGATGAGCATATTACTTTATCGCACCGTCGTATGTACATTTCAAGTTGCAATACTATACTTTAGACATGATATATATTTACATTTACATATATATGATGCATGTGCAGGATGGCCCAGCACTGAGGAGGCACTTTTTGATCAGCCTATTGACGTACGATGGGAATTTACTTCAATATGTAATACCTGCATGTGTACGAGAATATCTTAGCTGCATCATGGGCAATACGATTTGAAAGAGATAGTTGTGAGAATAAATATATTTTTATGGACTTATTTATTTGTACTCAAAGTTGAGTCATAGTTGTATTTGTAATCCAAGTTGTAAGCTTTATCTGAAAACAGTTTTGTTATTTGTCATGTGGCAATCCCCTGTGCAATGAGATGAGAACTAACGATGTTTCTTGACAATTGGTGTGTTATTGATGACTTGATGTGAGAGCGATTTGCTTTTTTGGTTGTTTCTCTGTTGGTGTGCTGAAATCGGTGATGTGTCATTGTAGCTGATGCCGATTGATGAATTAGATCAGATTGATTTCATGCTTTAGTTTCTAAGTAGAGTATGTGATTCAAATGCCTAAATATGCCGCCTTTACCATTCTACAAGTCTCTACCGTTTCTTTGCTCATCTATGAACCAATTACATTTATGTGCTCTTATATGTAATTTGTTCTTGATCTGTTAGCGATATTATTTTTTGTTATATTCATGTTAGATAAGAAATCAAGAGTCATGACATTGTCTTAATATTTAATCTTAAATATCATAGAGCACTATTTCTCTATGAATTAAATGTTACCTTTAGTATCAATGTTTTGTTTTCTTCATGTGAAAAGTAAAACAATATTGTGTGTGAGATTTAGGAACCATTGCAATGTAGAGGTGTCAGATTTAGGATCTATTGCAACGCACGGATATTATACTATAAAGTATTAATAGCCATACCATATTTCTCTTGTCTTATGTTATTTTATAATATAAAGTATTTATAGCGGGTAATACTATCGTGCGTTATGTTATTTTGAATATATTTCACATGATCAGATATATTACCTTATAAAAAAATTTAGCGTCCGCTGCAACGCACGGGCAGATAACTAGTATTTAAAAATAGCTCATACATTTCATACTTGCGAAGATCATAAAGGGGAGCGACGAATTTCATAATCATGACAACTTTAGGAGCTAAGGTTTGTAATCTCAATAGAACCTGATTATTTCAATATATTGAAAATACTTGCATCTTGCAGTCTATTGATGTATTATACCTTTATGGCTAATAATATAGAGAATGAATCAAATAAACTTATTACTTCCTTTTAATTTAGTGTGCTAAAGCTAATTTGTTGGTTTATATATTGTTAGGTATGAGATTGACTCAAGAATAAAGAATGAAGAATGTTTTGTAATATTGTGAGGATTTATAATATTGATATTTTATTTCTGTTTATGTGTATAACTTTGTGACATTGAATGAAGATGTTTGATTGTTGTGTGTATGATATGTATATGTTGTTCGATCTGTTGTTGTTTGAACACAAATGATCTGTGAATAATTTGTTGTTGACATGGCAATTTATATTCAGTAATATATGAATATAGTGTTGTATAAATACGCAGTACAGACGGTTCTACGTCTACAACAGTCTGTACAAATGCGCAGTATAGATGGGTTGAAACTGGAGCCGTCTGTATTAAACAATGTTTAGCTTGAAACTTAGAGCCGTCTGCGATAATCTCTAGTACAGATGGTCCGTTATTGAAGCTGTCTGTACTATTCCTATATTACAGGCGGTTTGAAACTTAGAGCCATCTATGATAATCTATAGTACTGTATAAATCTGATTTGTACAAATTCTTTTTCACAGATGGTTAAAAAAGCGCTCACACCGATGTTACGAACCATTTATACAAATGAATTCTGTAGTAGTGGAAGTTTGAGGATTATCTAGACACTGAAAATAGTTCAGAAAAATAATTTGCATATTTCTATATATATGTATGTATATTCTTGATCAAGTACTAATAATGGTTGGCGCCCGCTGCATCGAGAAGAAATGTGCAGCAGTCTCTTCTGAAAAAGCAAAGGCAGAGAAGATGCAGCATGCATAGAAAGACCAGATGTCCAGATCCGGTCCTGTAATTGCACTCAATAAAAACCATGCATTTCGGTCGTCCCGTCGGTCAAGCCGAAATGTACGTGCGTGCGTATACTGAGATCCGAACGAGAAAACCGTGTGTCGCACCTTGATTGGTCCGTTTCTGCCGTCCGATCGCTAGCTTATGACAACCCGGGTGCACGTACGTACGTATGCAGCTACGACGTACAGGGTAAAAATACAAAATTAGATAATATACACGATCGTATTTATCGAAATAGACAACATATCGTCGTATTTACAATTTTAACATTCATATTCGGCACGGTATTTTCGGTGTACGGTGTACCGAAAGTCAATTTTCGGTAAACGAGGTGCCGAATACGAATGCTAAAATTGTAAATACGATGATATGTTATCTATTTCGGTAAATACGGTCGTGTATGTTATCTAATTTTGTATTTTTGCCGACGTACAGTAGTTGGTTTGCACGTATTGATAGGTGATGATCCGTCACTAATATTTAGTCATTAGTGATAGATCGTAACTGTGACCCGTGAAACATCTAGGTCTCTAGCTCATGTTTTGGTAATTAATAATAATATATATTTTATGAACTAATATGTTTGAATAAGTTATAAAAAAAGTTAGTTACAAAGATATTGCGGAGCTAGAAAATGCATAAATAAAAAATATGAAGAATGGTCAGCTCAAAGCAAATGTATAATTATAGGGTATTTTCTTTTGCCGGTAAAATGAGATTAGAGAAAAAATTAACCGGATTGATATGATAAGTGTCGTACTATAAAGAAGGGTTGATGTGCGTCTACTTAAGATATCTATAATACCACAATTGCTCAAACTTGTATTTTATATAGAGTGGAAAATTTAGTTTCAGAGAAATTTCGGTGTCATCCGTTAAGTAATTTACTTTATATAATTTATCTTTCTAGAATATAAATTATTGTATGTCACCCTAGGATTGCAAACTTTGACATAGATTTTAGTTGTTTTCATATTGTTCTAATGATTTTTATTTTGTTTTCGCAAGTTTCGTTGATCAATTAGCAATTAGTCTAAAAATCGTCTATTCACCTCCCTCTAGTCGGTATCCTAGATCTTACAAATGGTATCAAAGCCTAGGACTCCTTTTTATCGTGGATTTAACCATCCTGGAGTAGAATTGTGGCTAGTGACGCTCATGTCAATGTGGGAAAACCTCCGTTTTTTGAGGGATCAAACTACGCCTATTGGAAGGCTAGAATGACTGTTTATCTTAAGGCTATGAGCGGTAGTTTATGGAATATAGTGAATAAGGATTATGCAATTATTGATCCCACTAATTTTACCGATGTAGATAGGAAGAATACTCTTACAAATGCTCAAGTTATGAATGTTTTTTTATGGTGCTTTAGATATTAATGAGTTTAATCGCATTTGCAAACTTGAGACCGCTCATAAAATTTGAGAAATGCTCCAAAAGATTCATGAGGACACATGGTCAATGATGTAAAACTTTTTGTTTATAAAGAGCAATTTGAGAAACTTACTATGTTGCAAAACGAAAGCATCGAAGAAATATTCAATCATTTAAACAACATAATAAATAAGTTCAAGGGGCTTGGCATGAATGTTTCCTATGTTGATTTTTATCATAAATTTTTTAGAGCTTTGCCTAACAAATATTACACGATTACGACTTTACTTGTAAGGTCAAATTTGAATGATACAACTCTAATATAAATTTTGAGTGAAATTCTCACTCATGATGTTTTCAAGAAGTCAAAAAAAAAATTCATGATGATGCTACCAATGCCAAGAAAAAGAAAGTTGCATTCAAAATTCAATCATCAAGAGACAAAGATGATCATGAAGAAAATGATGAAGAAGATGAAGAAGATGAGTAAATGGCTCTCTTTGTGAGAAGATTTAAGAAATTTATGAAGAAGAAGAGATATTAAGATGGATACAGCAAGAGGGGAAATCTTCCAAAGAGAATCCCTTTAAAGAAAGAAAATGCTTTGAATATGGTGAGAAGGGACACATTACCACAAATTGCAAGAACAAAGAAGAAAAATATTCCAAGAAGAAGAAAAAGAGTGATGGCAAGAAGATATTCAAAAATACTTTAAAAAGAAGAAAGATGGTCAAACATGCTATGTTGAGTGGGATTCGGATGCAAGCTCAAACTCCGACTCCGATGATTAGAAGCCATCTTAAAAGGATCTTGCTGGTGTAGCCATCAAGGAAGCACCTTCACTCTTCTTCGCTCCTCATTGTCTTATGGCAAAGGGTGACTTTAAGGTAACCTACAAGTCCGATGGGAGACATTGAGTGCTAGATAGTGGATGCACTCAACACATGACTGGAAATTAAAGGATGTTCACTTTCTATGAGCAGTGATGGATTGGAATATGACAAAATCACATTTAGAGAAAATAGAAAAGGAACGGTAAAAGGGTTAGGTAAAATTTCTATATCAAATGATTTATCTATCTCAAATATTTTACTAGTTAATCTCTAAATTTCAATTTGTTCTCCGTTGCTCAATTATGTGATCTTGATCTTTCATGCACTTTTTCTCCAAATGATATGATAATATTTAGCACAAAGGAAAATAATGTAGTTTTCAAAGGTTTTAGATATGGTAATCTTTATCTAGTTGATTTCTCTTCTAATGATGCAAGCATAAGCACATGTTTATTTACAAAGTCATCAAAAGATTGACTTTGGCATATAAGGCTTGGTCATGTTGGTTTGAATCAACTAAATCGTTTGTTAAAGCATGATCTAGTTGTAGGATTGAAGGATATAAAATTTGAGAAGAACAAGCTATATAGTGCTTATAGAGCCAGAAAGCAAGTGGAAAATTCACATCTATACAAAAGTTCCATATCAACCTCAAGACCTTTGAAATTATTACACATTGATTTATTTGGTCTTACTACATATGTAAGTATTGGAGGTAATAGCTATTATCTTGTCATTGTTGATATTTTTTTTAGATTTATTTAGGTATTCTTTTTACATGATAATACTATTGTATTTAATACCTTCAAAAGCTTTGCTAAAAGGGCCGAAAATGAATTTGAGAAGTGACAATGGCTCCGAATTAAAGAACACAAAGGTTGAGGATTTTTTTAAGAAAAAGGGTATCAAATATGAATTCTCGGCCAAATACACTCCGGAGAAAAATAGAGTAGTTGAAAGGAAGAATCAGTCTCTTATTGATATGGCAAGATCAATGCTTTCGGAATATGATGTTTCGGATAATTTTTGGGCCGATGCTATCAACACCGCTTGCCATTCATCAAATAGATTGTATTGTCACCGATTATTGAAAAAGACTCCATATGAACTTTTTTAGAAAACTAAACATCTCATATTTTTGGGTGTTCGGACGCAAATACTATATTCTAAAGAAAGGTACTCGTTTATCAAAATTATAAAGAAAATGTGATGAAGGTTTCTTACTTGGTTATTTTTCTAATAGTAAAGCTTAACATGTCTACAACCAAAATTCCAGTTTGGTAGAAAAGACACGTGATATTGAATTTGATGAAACTAATGGTTCTCAAGAAGAGCAAATTTTTTTGGATGATGTAGGTAATGAAGGTTTGAGAAGTGCTATCAAGAATAGGTCAATAGGTGATATCAAGCCAAAAGAGGAAAATGAATAAGAGGATGATCCATCTACCTTAAACATGCATTTCATATAGAGTAAAAAATTTAGTTTGAGAGAAACCAAGGAAATTCCTATCTTTGGGATGTTTCTGAGTTCTAACGGTCTGACCGCCGGAGAAGCCGGTCTAACCACTGTATAAAACCTCCTCGATGCTGAGTAGAACCCAGTCTCGGTCTAACCGGCGGAGAAGCCGGTCTGACCGCTGTATAAAACCTCCTCGATGATGAGTAGAACTCAGTCTCGGTCTGACCGAAGGTTGTGCCGGTCTGACCACCAAACGAACAGAGGGATTTGGACCCTCTGGTTTGGCTAGCAGTCTGACTTTCAGCTTGGCCAGTCTGATCGCCCTAGGAACATAGAGTTTTAGCACTTTGTTCCCTGCTCACAGTCTGACCGTGAGGGGTCACGGTCTGACCGCCAGCTGTGTGTCAGGGTCATCATGACACTTTCTATGGCCGTTGTAAAGGCAGCGGTCCAACCGCCAGGTGTCAGGGTCATAGAACTGTCTTTTCAACAGCAACGGTCACATCGTTGAGTGTGGGATATAAATAAGAGATTGGCTGGTTCAAGGAATATAAGCTAGCATTTCATTACAACCTTTTGAGCTCTTACCTTACTTCTCTCCCTCTCTTGGCTTAGTGATAGCATCTTTGAGAGTGTGGGAGCATCTAATGCATAATTTTTAAGAGTTTGAGCATTGAGACACTAGTGATCTTTCAAGCAAGCTTCATCAACTTGTTATTCTTGGAGGTTGCCGCCTCCTAAACTACTTGAAGGTTATCGCGTTATTGAGCCCATCAAAGAAAATTGTGAAGGAGCCATAGCTGTGCTTGTGAGAGGTTTGAGCACGCCTTACAGGAGCGGCGAAGTACTACACTAGTGGAATCGAGGTATTGAGTAGTTCTTATTCTATTCCGGCTTAAGATCAAATTGCTCGATGTAAGCCATTGCTCATGTGAGAATTAGATACTTGATAGAGAAGTGGTTTAAAACTTGAACTCACCTCAACGTGGATTAGGGGTGATCGGCAAATTACCGATACCACGGATAAATTTCGTATGTCATCTGTTAAGCAATTTACTTTCATGCAATTTACTTTATAAAATATAAATTGTTGCATGTCACCCTAGGATTGCAAACATTGACATAGCTTTTAGTTGTTTTTATATTGCTCTAGTGACCTTTAGTTTGTTTTTGTAAGTTTTGTTGACCACTTAGCAATTAGTCTAAAAAACCACCTATTCACCCCCTTCTAGTCGATATCCTAGATCCTACAACCCGTCACTATTGACTGAACATTAGTGACGGATTGTAAACTTGATCTGTCACTAATGACCGATAAACATTTTTCGTATTTTCTTATAGAAAAAAGTAAAAAAAAAATCACTCGAATCATCCCAATGCAGGCCCACCCAATATATCTTACAAGTCACGTTTTTTCACATTATTTTCAAGTTTGTGTTCCTTGGAATCGAACCCGCGACCTCCTCCTCTCATTTATAACCACCTTACCACCTCTGCTATCACGTAGTCGTAATAGAAAAGATATTTTATTCCTTTAACCTTCTTTGCCAAATGTCATTAGCGATGTGTCATAAACATGACCTGTCACTAATGACTAACTTCGCCATATTTTGTTGAGAGGTATAATTTGTTAGGTGACCCGGAGTGTATTCGGTAAAATAGGCATAACTTTTGTATACAGATTTCGATTTCGACATTTTTTAATTCTTCAAACATCTAAAAAAAGTTATATCCGTTTCTCCCCTACTTTATCGGGCTTGAAGAATTTTTTTAGGCAAAAAACTGCTTGGAAGATTAAGTTCTCGCTCCCGGAAGTTTCTGCACCGTTTTTGAAACGCATGTTTATGTCCATAGCCGCCACACTTTACATCAAACTTGAGCAGAAATGTACAATAGTATCTGTTCTAGTGTTACTGAGGTGAGAAAAAAATAAGAGAAAAATAAAATAAAATAAAATAAAAATATTTGCGAATATCATCATTAGTGATTGGAGTTGGTCATTAGTGACGGATTACAAGTTGACCCGTTACTAATAACTGGCATAGGACTGCCCATCACTAATGAGTGAATAATTAGTTACGGATCAAATTATGACCTGTCACTAGTGACTGACCTAAGACGACCCGTCACTGATGACCTTATCATTAGTGATGAATCATAACTTGATTTAATTACTGGCCTAGGACTACTGTTACTGACGACCTTATCATTAGTGACGGATCATAACTTGATTCATCACTAATTATGATCTAGAACGACCCGTCACTGATGATTTAGTCATTAGTGATGAGTCATAACTTGACATATCATTATTATCATCAGTAACGGATCATGTTATAACGCATCACTAATGACCACTCATTAGTGAGATCTATATTGGTCCCGATCAAAAGGAACATTAGTGATGTGTTCTTGTTAGACCCATCACTAATATGATGTCTCGTTTGCTGGTTTCTTATGTAGTGATACATACCTGTACGTACACGATCTTGTCTGCATGGTATATACTAGTGCATGCAGCACGAAACAATAGACCGCGTCCACACGTACGTATACTATACGTACGCGGGCAAACGACGCACGCAGATCGACCGATCGATCGTCTCGATCAGCTGGCTACGAGCGCCTCCCGCCAACTTTGACACCCTAGGCGAAGTCTACCCGGTCGGTGCATGTCTCGGCCGTCGCCGGCCGGCCTCGATCTGCAGGTATAAATACACGAGCACACCGCTACGACGATCGGCACACCGAGTGATCGATAGAGCTATATTGTTTCAGAACTTCAGCAGACGCTTCGAGAGAGAGAGAGAGAGATAGCCATTTCCAGCAGCAGGTGGTGCATGCGTGCGTGATCGAGGTCGAGATCATGAGTTCGCTGACGGCGAGGCTGACCCTGCTGGCTTACCTGCTGCTCGCGACGCTTCTGCACCCCTGCCTCTGCCACGCAACGGCGGCGGCGGCGGCGGCGGCTGCCCCGGCCGCCGGCGGCAACAGCTGGAGAATGGATCGTGAGTTCTTCTAGTTAAATTGAGATGTCCTCCTCCCTCCTCAAAGGATAACACAAAGAATATAATATATATTCACTTTTGGCTTTTTTTTTCTTTCTTTTCTGGTTGAGTGCAGCAAAGGCGATCGACCAGGGAGTTGCCGGTGTAGTACTCTGGCCGTGAGCACCGTCGGATCGAGCAGATCCCGTCCTCAGGGCTGCTATGGTAACGGGTTTTCTTATCCACTCAGAACCCAATTAAAAATGATTTATTTAATTTTAGCAGAAATATAGACGGAGATCGGTGACCTATTTTGTTGGATGGAATCGATTGCAGTCGACCATCGGTGATTCCGCCTGGCGTCGTTCCTGGTGCTCCCTCCCACGTGCGGCGGCCGCTCCATGGCCGTGTCATCCAGCGACTGGTGACTTCGGTGGCGTATATTGGAGATAGCGAACGCATCATCTTCCCCCGGAACCGGTTCCTGTATAGTCGCCAGTACAACTGCAACTTAAGAAGTCGCACTAGCGACCGTCGGATGCGAAGCAGACTGTCAAGGTTCCACGCAGAATACTGTAGCAGCACTGTAGTAAGAATACTGTGCCAAACTTACTGTACCAGTTGGTAATTCATCTGTATCGTTCATCACGGAAACGGGCGACCGAGGATCGGTGCAGTCGTAACTTGCAATTGCAGTCGACTGCACCGGATCCCCCATCTTCAACACCAATAGTGGCACCGACTAACATAAGAGCATCAGGAAGTGGAATTGCAGGTATGATTGAGATGAACTCCACCCTATTTATTTGATCTCGCGAGCCATTTATTGATATATGTTCCCAGTTTTTCCTGTTGCGCAGATTGGAGACCCCACGAGAGGAGGGTTTGATTCCGATCTGTTTCATTTTGGGCAGACAGCGGCCGTGTCCGACGTCCACGATGTGCAGTTGTGCACAGCGAAGAGTATGTTCCTCATCTTCCATCTTTTCAGATCCAATTTGTTTCTTTCTGATCCAGTTTCTAATTTCCCGTGCGTAAAGAGCCTTCCTCGATTCCGGTTTAACCTTCAGCAAGACAGATCGAAGAAACTTGGAGGAGTATATGATTTCGCTGGTTGACTGAATGGGCATCTAATGTTACCGTTTCTGCAGTTTGAAAGTCGTTTTCTTCTTACAGAAGTGGAAAATGGCGTGGGATTATCTTCTTGCTGATAGAAATAGTCGATTTCGCCTTCGCAGTGCATTGGTATTCCAGTAATCAGTCTATTCCTTGCCCCCAATTTTTCCTGTTACGTTATCTTGGATTTAATTTAGAGATCCATGACAATTTGGCATGAATCTGCACCTAGAAGAAACACATGTCACATGTTTGATTACGGTTATTGAACATACTTTTCATACTCCCCAGTCTATATACAACTTATCAGGATTAGACCTCATTTCCCAGTAATTCTTTTACATGTGCCTTAATTAGGAATCATGTAGATCTTGTGTCCATAGGAGCATGCGATCGACAGAAGAAAAATATTAACACTTGGGGTATGTTAATTTTGTGCTGGATACATTGGGTTTGAGTTGTAACTAATCGATTTTGTGCTTCCCTTTGGTTATCGGAAATATACTCTTCTCTTCGTCACCTTTGTTCTTAACCAATTAATCAGTACTAAGTAATAATTATGTTCTTACAGAGTTCATATGTGCTGTCTTCAACATGCAATCAGAAGAGGGCGTGACACGCTGCTGTTTGATGAAATGTAGGTACGTGAGGGTCTTGAATTCTTGATACATCCAATCAGGAGAGGCTTATGGTTGCTGTCAGTGCTGTGCGACGCAAATGCATGTCATGGCATCCTGTGGATTTTTTTCCCACATATGCTGCATCCAAGGCTTCAAGACCACATTGCCATATTTATTTGCCTAGTGCGCATCAAGGTTCACAAATGCGTTTGGTGCTCGAAAACTAGCCGTCCGTGGTTACCAAAAAATTATAGTTATCATGAAAACCGGGCAAAATTCGGTAAGAATTTGGATAAATTTATTTGATCAAATTTGCAAATTTGGTGAGAGTTCAGACTGAATCGAAGAATCGGTAACCGGTTGGTTTACACCGGTTACCGACCGCATTTTACGATTTATTGATCGATTTTAACGCATACCGAACTGACATAAATTCAAACGAATTGGTCGAAAATCGACCGCATTACAGCAATAACTGACCGCATTGTTTGAATTTCGACGAAGTTGAACGAAAATCACAAAAAAATCACAAAAAATCACAAAAAAATAGGAAAAAATATGGCTTGAGATTTGCTATGTTTTATTTAATCAGGAAACAAATTGGCATGACTTTTGCTATATTTGTACATTTTCAAGGAAATAAATATATACTAATAGCAATACGAGCATGATCATATAATTGTTTCATCGAATATATGCATATATTACATAAGTAACACATCAAATTAGTAAATATGTTGAATTATCCATACAAAAGCTAGAAACACCATCACATACCATCCATCAATACTTACCAAAGTGATGATCAATATTTAAAATGTAGTTTAAATAGTATCCACGCCACTTGCAAACTACAAGATGTAAAAAATTAGTACAATATCATGGTATGCAAATAAATTAGTTGTAGAAAGTAAATTATCATCATATTCAGTACCACTAGCTTCTAAGGGGGGTAATTAAATTCAGTTGTATTGTACTCCTCGGTGAACACGAGCATTATCCATCATATAGATAATAACTTTGTCTTAAACTCTACCCAAGTTTGTCTTGTCCATACAGAAGTGGTTGACCATTGTCCTTGTAATATGGCATAAAATTAGAATCTTACTACTCATATACCCATTGAATAAGAGGATCTGACTAAGCATTGGGGACAGGATAGTGATCACTCACCCTATTTATGTGTTTCTTTTACTGCAGCAACAAAGAATGCGTTATCCGCCCTTGTACCAGGAATACTTGAAGTGTGAAAAAATTAGTACAATGCCAAACCAATAGCTAGCTACCTTTGCATTCTTTCCCTTCGCAGTCCATGACCCAGTGTCAATCCTCTGCTGCACAGGGGCTTTTGGCTATAACAACATTGTAATCCCTAACGCTTGGTGGTGGCTTCTTGGTTGAAGATGCTCTCCTAAGTATCATCTTTAACATATTACCTCATCTGACACTTCCACTACTACCTCCATGCTCGTATGACTCACCTGCTCTCCTCCTCCCTAGACTGAGCCATGGCACGCTGCATCTATTCCTTTTCCGTCTTCTCATTATCGCTTGTCAAATCTATCTGAACTCTTACTGACTCTTGCATCTAAAGCCTCTCCTCAGACGTTCCCTTCCTCTTATCTCTTGCCCTATACAGCTCACGCCTGAAGTAATCACGCACATCTGGAGGTACCCTATCACAATGTACAACATTCAATCCATACCCTGCCAAATGTTCTTTCAACCTTATGGCACCACCACATTTCTTTTCCTTATTGCAGTAATTGCACCTAAACCCCGATGCCAAATTATCCCCGTACTGTCACACCACATCTCTACCCGCCATCGATTACTGCAAAATAATATACATCATCCTATTGGCACTCCACAAATTCCAACAACGAGTAAACATTAAGCCAAACTAAGTACTAAATGCTAATCAACGCTATCAAACACTAATCAACCCTAACAACTTAAAAACGAACCCTAACCGACACTAACTAGTTTGTATATATTGTTAATCATGCATAAATATCTCAAGAAACAATTAACTTCATCAAAATTAACTACCCTTGCCACTACAACGTATTAACCGAACTGACGACCTTCTAAGCACGCATATCGACCGAATCGAGTGAAAAATCTCTAGAGTTTTAACGGTTGTCAATTGAATCAAGCGAAAAATCAGTTGGTCATCAGCGCTGCCTCTGCGGTTGATAACCGCTTCTTCTTAGTCGGTAACTGATCCTTATCGCTCAGTAAGAGCTTCTTCTCACTCAAGATTTGTGCTGTCTCCGTCGGATTTGTACAGCATGCGGTGGATCTGTACGGCCGGGCAAGGAGGGTGGAGGTTTTTGCTGTGGAACGAAACTGGGGAACTGAGCGTGGAGGAGGAGACCTCCTATGCCTTATCCCATTGAGGTGGGCCGAAACTAGCCATTTGTATTATGCATTCGGCCTATTTCGGTCTTTTTCTATTTTTTTGGCATTTTTTTGAATTCTCAATGTTTAAGCACGTATTTCGTGCTGCAAACGATATTTTTTTTAATTTTTTTTTTCACATATAGTCTTAAAATTGCCTCTAGTTTTTTATGGATTTTTATTTTTTAAAATTTGATTGGAATTTTTTGAATTCAAATTCGGTAACCATTCGTATTATGAAACCAGAGCGGAGTGGTAAAGAGCGGTTATCATGATTTTTAAGAGGTAACCGTCACATTTTTTGAACCTCGGTGCCAATCAGAGTTTGCTACTGCACCTACGGGAAAGCACCGATGATGCAGTACTTATGGAGCATACAAATACGTAGTACCTGCATTAGTTCAAATCTACTAGTCCTGACATTTTAGCTTCAAAAATAGTATTTATACTACTTTGCGGCAAGTATATACTACTTTATGGGTAGTATATACTCCTTTCTAAAAATTAGTATGTACTACTTTGTGAGAGGAATATCCTTTCGGAAACATATAGTACTATGTGAGAAGTATGATACTACTTTATCACAAACATATACTCATATTTTTCTAAAAAAGAAATAATATTTGTATGTTTAAGGTGCATAAAAAGTGATATACTCCTCTCCAATGTAGTATATACTCTTTTTCCTTTGTTTCGATGTATTAAAAGCGACAACTTTTTTCTTCATATACATTATAATAGAATAGATCATCCGTATCGCCACATTAATATCGGTTAGGTATAAACCGGCACTAATGAAGTATCAGTGTCGGTTCGTAATATTTTGAACTCGATCAACGGTTGAACCAGGTTAAACCGTCACTAATACTCATTATCAGTGACAGTTCTAGTTACCAACGACACTGATATTTCAGTGTCGGTTTATAAATCTGGACCGGCACTGATATAAATTTAGATCCAAAATTTAACTTCAATAAGCTTTTAATCGCAAGCCTCTCCAGCTCTCCTGTCTCCTTTGCGCCATACGCCCCTCTCTCATCCTCTCTCACTGCGATCCCCTTTGTCTCCTCCGTCTCTCAAACTCTCCTCTCATCTCCTCTCTCCTCAGGCCGAATCGCTCCATATCCACAGAAGACATCGTTCGGGCTTCCCGCCTCCTCGACAACAAGATTCGCGTCCTCAAAGCATGCAACCCTAGATCCGTGCGCTGCCCCTCCAGCATAGGCGCAGGCTCGCGCGGCTCTTCTAGGCTCCACGGATCTGCGCGCCGACCTGCACCACATCGGCCCGCGTCTCAGCTGTTACGGCACGCCGCGCAGGAGCTACGAGCAGAGGTTGGTTTAGGGCCTGTTTGTTTCAACTGGAGATTCTGAAAAGTAATTTATAGAAGCTGGATTGTGAAAAGCTGGATTGTGAAAAGCTGGATTGTGAAAAGCTTTTAGATTGTAGATTCTAAAAAACTTTGATGGACAGTTTAGTAAAATAGACTTTCACAATCTATCAAAAGCTGAGAAAAATCAGTTTCTCAGATTCCCACAATCCAACCAGCAGATTTTAAAAAGCTATAACCAAAAGCTGTCTGTTTATTTCAGCTTCGGATTGTAAAAACTAAAAGTCACGATCTAAAACTGAAAGTCACAATCCAAAGTTGAAACAAATAGACCCTTAGTTGTCTCCTTATCCTCGTGCGATTAAACTAGTAGCAGTAGACAGTAGGTGCGTCAACACAAGCTTCAGATCTAGAGGCATCTATCTGAAACTTATCTCTTTAGCTTCTGATTTTTGCGCAAAAAGATGGAATTTTTATTCCTAGTTCCTTTCTCTCCTGTGCATGGATGTGTCATGAAAGCGTTCCTATAAGGACTAAGCTCGTTTAGTTATTGATTGTGTCATAATCAGAGGCTGTTGGCCTTGTTCGGTTTTGGTGACTTCAGGAGCAACAAATTGGGGATTGGGTAACCAATGGCAGCAGCAACAAATGTCCAATTCTCTGGGTGTGGTTAACTACTGAAGCAAAAAAAAAATCGGTGTTCTATGCATCGACATGAATAGAGTAGCTATTGAAGCAAATTTTTCTTTGCAGTATACTGCCAAATTCGCATGATGTATAGCTCTGTTGCTAGTTATCCTTCGTGCTATATCATATTGTTTTCGATCTTTCAATATATATCAGTTCCGAGTAATCATGATTATTTATACTTTTTAAAAAAAAATAGCAACACTGTCGGCTCGTAAATAAAATCAACACCGATAGTTCGAATATCAGTGTTGTTTCTTTGTTATCGACACTAAAAATCTATAACTATCTGTGTTGATTTAAAATAAAAACCATCACTGATAATTTTTTAAGTCGACAATAATAACCCTTTAGTAGTGGTAGTACGTGGTCCTTCGATTTCCCGTGTAGCATATACTAGCACCGTATGTTAATTGCAGCAATCATAAACTAACGTGACTTTGAAGTATAATAGTTTTTTAATGTGCATATACTGTTTTCATTCGTTCGAAAGAAATTTAATCACGAAAGAAATGGATCGTACCTTAGAACTCCAACATTTGAAAGAGGGCACAGGGCCACGTATGCCACAACAGACACCTAGCACTATTATTGAATACCTGATCAGAGGCAGATTTAGGCTATAACAGGTTAGGTTTCAGCTTGAACCATGGGTCTAAATTACTCTTGTATTTACTATAAAAATAGTAATTTTTTTAAGTTTAATCTAAATTTAAATAGGCTAGCCTGGGACTTAGCCCAAGGCTAGTTCCGTCCCTGTACCTGATAAGGTGGGAGTATATATTCTGAGAGTAAAAAATGTATCATATATAAGGTGGGAGTATATATATGCATGTACGATGTGCACCACTTATATTGGCCAACGAATATGGGTGCCATCATATTAATTTTGGACCACAAAACACACGATAAAAATGTTTTTATTTGTCTATTGGTCGATTGAACGACCAATCAACATGGATAACTAGAGTTTTCTCCCTTGCAAAAAAAGTTCTCTCGTTCCCATCAAATTTGCCATTCCTGAATGAGTGATCTCTGTTATCCCCGTTCCTTAATCCAACTTGTCTCCCTTGTCCCCAGCTAACAGCATCGAAACATGCATGTTCAATTTTATAAACCAGAAGAAATTTTATAGACAATTGCTGCCATTTTTCTAATCTTTTCATTATGCCAGAAAATTAATGAATTTAATATAGGGAAGAAAAAAAAATCATGTTTTGACACCACAGAAACAACTGCTTTGGTGGGAGCCGGGAAGGTTTGTTGACGTTAAGGGTGCATTTGTTTGGAAGGCGAGGTTAGATGAGACAATACTATCTTTGTATTTTCAGATGAGATGATCTAATTTTTTCTTTAGTTGATATGGATGGGATGAAATAGTTTTCTATTTAGTTCGTGGGATTAGAGTGAATATGATGAACCAATTTTTTATTTCATTAGATATATTGGATAAGTTGAGTTAGTTATGATGATCTTTTGATGAACTTGCCTCTTGATTATGCAATATTTGGATGAATTTGCGCATATTTGAATTCGTTTGAATTCAAATTGAATTAAAAAGAGAATATCACATGAAATAATAAAAATGCATATAAATAGAGCATTGCAAAGGAACTCACTTTTTCATCGAATAACCTAGGGTTCGAAATAATTTTAGAAATTATTACGCCACATGAGATGGATATTAGTGATTTTTTTCAGATTTTTGAGAATTTCTTTAAAGCCTTAAAAAATCACTAGAATTTCTAGGAGTAGCCCTCTTTGGAGATTTTTTTTAAAAATCTACAAATGATATTGAGGTGAATCCTTTTAAAATGGATTCATCATGAATTATAGAACCTATAAAAATAGTTTTGTTATTTTTGGAGTAAGACAACCCTACTATCCAAATAGAGAAAAATAATGAAAAAATTTAGAAGCAGATGAATAGTGTTCATCCGCTCGGGCTCTTCCTGCTATTTTTTGGATCGGACCATTCCGAATATAAAGGAATATTTCATGGAGTTGGATGATTTTGTTCAGACTAAGTTCTCGAACTAAATATCTAGAAGAGTATTATTTATCTTAGATGGGATGATCTTATTCACCATCGTACAACATACTAAACGAATCCTAAGAAACCAGAAACCGTTCGATTCTTAATCGACCAATAGACGTGCAATCATTACACAAACACACACAAATGGAACACCAATGTAGAGAGGAGTCTTCGGGACTCTACCTTCATTAATCTTGATTATTTATTCTCTACAATTACAAGTTTGTGTATGGCAACGGAAGAGGATGCTAGCTCGCCTAGCTGGTTGCTTCTGAGTGGCTGGCTCACCCTCTCCCTTGTCATTCTAGGGTCTGTTTGGTTTAGAGGGCAAGGTGAGATGGGTTATGGCCATCCCTGTTTTTAGGGATTGGATGATCCTAATTTTTTGTTTAGTTGGAAGGATGGGATGAGCCAATTTTTTGTTTGGTTAGATGGATAAATGGTGGATGGTATGATCTCATTTTTTGTTTGGATAGATAGATGAGGATGAACAAGCTGGATATGAGTACCTCTTTCAAATGTTGGTGAGGTTACCTTCATTATGGCCACTGAAGCAGATTTCATGATGGCCAAGCAGATTTCTTCATTGGAGCCTGGGATTAACTTGGTGCTGCCTCATTGATGGAATGAGGAACACATATAATAGTAGTATGAAAGTAACAGCTATACCATGTAAAAGAAATTGACATAGACAGGTATCTCACGCCCTGAAATGTGGCTTCCTAAGGTGAATTACTGGAAAATAGAACGTCTAAATTCTGTAACAAAATCAAAAGGTTTATGCAACTTTGAAGTGCTAACTGGTTTTTACATCACATGCCATAAGTAGCAGTCTATAATTATACATATATAATTATACCACAATGTATTGTTTTATGTGGTACAAGTCAAAAGTATGCATACAAGTCTGCATGCAATTAACCCATAGTGCATTGTTTAATGGGTACAAGCCAAAAGTAGGGAGACAACCCTCACATAATCAAAGAATGTCTAACATCCAGGAAACTTGTCACTAATGAACATAGCAACCCAATTTAACTTGTGGTTGAATGGCAGCTTGTTGAAAGCTCTAGCCATGTGAGGGTTGGCAACCAGATAAGCATAGTAGAAAGATATGTGTGTCTCATTGAAACTTGGAAGGCTATTCAAGTTGTCAAATAAATCTTCAGGTACATCCTTATCCGCGGTACCGGCCTTCACTATAGCATTGGCAAGCTTGTCACCAACAGATTTGAATGCAGCAATCAGTCCGTCCTCTTCACCATCAACTATCTTGGCTCTTTTGGGCTTGCTGGCAGATGAGGATGCCCCATTATCTTCAGGAGTGGTAGGAACACCATTTCTATCACCCTCTTCATTTTCAGTTTCAACATCTTCGGTACCTAGAGCCTCATTTCACCCCTTTGCATACCGTCCTGTAGCCATGGTGTTCCCAAAGATGGTAACCATGTTATCATAGTGCTCAAGAGGTTTGTTCAAGTACTCAGCACCAGATTTATGATCCTAGAAATGATAAGACCAATTAGTAGACAAAACATGTAGACACATTATTAATATGAAAAGACCCATTTGCACAAAGAATAGAGTACAGCAAAGATTGTAACATGTTTCAGTATAGCATCACTAGAAAACAAAGTAGTTGATGCACAAAAGAAAATTTGTTGTAAGGATACCTTGACATAGTCTGTATAGTGCTCATGGTCAAGAGTAATAATAAAATTATTTTCACCCCAACCAGTAGCACTCAATTTTCTAAGCCTGTTTATCTTTACATAATTTCGCTGCCTTGTTCTCAAATGATTTTTAATCTGCTCTCCACTAAGCCTAGTCTTAAAATGATTATTCACAGCCCTAGCACGCATATTGAGATGAACTTTCTTGAAGCCAGTTCCCCAATGTACTCTTGTTGTCCCTCAGACTCCATTTCCTACCATATATTAAAAGAAATTGCAGCATAAAATTTATTGACAAATACATTTCAGCAAGACACAAATGAAATTCATCAATCAATTTGTTCATACAAATACATTTCAGCAATCCACTTGTCCATACAAATACATTTCAGCAAGCTACAGAGACATAGTAGAACTACATATTAGTTTCCATAGTGGTTTTGACGGTCTTCCCACATTTGATCTGCAATTCCCTGCCTAAAATTAACCATAAATGCATGTTCACTTGCTTGCCCAGTTGACGATGTAGCATGGTTATGACTTGGCCAATTAGATTCTTGTATGATTAGCTCATCACCCCCATCTTGTATAACCCAGTTATGAACAATGCAACAAGTTACAACAATGTCTACTTGAGTTCGAAATGGGAAGAATGGAGTGGCAGCATCAAGAATTTTGAACCTCCTCTTGAGTGACCCAAATGCACGCTCTACCGTAACATGAAGAGCCGAGTGCCTAAGGTTGAACAATTCCTTCTCATTTTGCACTGGATTATTCCCCCATTCATTCAAATGGTACCGAACAACACGAAAAGGGGGCAAAAACCCGGGTTTGGCTCCATATCCAGCATCAACTAGGTAGAATTTGCCTAACAAATGATGGACAAGTGGGTCACATTGCTACATATCAACAAATGGCATGCAGAAATTGAGCTACAAAATAAATCTTACCTTGTGGTACACGAAGGCCATTTTCACGTTCTAAAGCATCTCTTAATACTAGAGCGCCATGTGTTGTCCCCTCCCAACCAGCCAAGACATAAGTGAACCGAAGATCAAAATCTACGTCTACCATTATATTTTGAGTGGCATGAGACTTCCTACCACGAAAGCAAGGCTCCATATCCTTAGAAACAGAGGCTCGTACATGCGTGCCATCAATAGCTCCAATACAATCATATTTTATGTTCAATACAAGCCATAAAAGATTAGGGAACATACGGTCTTATATAACTAAAAAATTAGAAAATGAAATAGGGTTGAACCTCACACCTTAAAATAAGGATCCCACATTGGATTCCCTGATATTTTGGTTGGAGTGTCCAATGAAGGTGGTCTAATAAGTTCATCTCGTAGCTCACCAACAACATGAAGTACTTTATTGAAATAATGGCTAACTGTTTCACCGGATCTACCAAAATTAGTGCCAACTAACGTATTTCTAAGGTTATGTCCCACTGTATTTAAAAACATTGCTACCTACTGCTCAACACACACATGAATAGTATCTTGAAGCAACCCACGATCCCTAAAAAGTGTACAATACCAGAAGAAACATCCTCTACTAAGTCTAAGCATATTTACACAAGTTGTATCATTCCTCTATATTTTTGTGTTCAAGTACTCAATTCTGATCCTATCTCTTTCTTCTATTGGCCCATAGGTAATAGGTTCTCTCCTTGCACCCCTTTTTCCTTTTCTAGACTCAATAACTATGGCCATCATCGACATCAACATATGTGCTGCAGCACCATAAATTAAAAGCTTGGTCCTCTTATCCATCTACAATGCACAGACAAATCACATATGTTCACATCAATTAGGCTACACATGAGTTTATGTTGTACGAACCGAGAAAAAAATCCATTATAGTAGGATGCGTTTCAGCACCAATTTATGATGAGGTAACCCATACAGGATGCAGGAAAAAAAGATTTACATATAGATTACAATAAAATTAGATTTTTAATCTATACCCTACAAGTAATCTTAACAAATCAGGAAGTAACCCATCCATGTTTATGCATCAATTAGTCTATAGTCACCTAAAATTTACCACACTCTACAACCAATTTGGGCAGAAGACAATGCACAATGGACATAAATCGTTATAAGAATGACAGTGGATAGAAAAAATCATTGGTCTCTATGGTCTGAAAAGAGTATACTAACATACAAGAGGAAATTTGGACGCAAATATTGGTATTTTCGTTAGGCGCATAAACACCGGTAGCACTTCGCCCTTCCACACAACATCACGGATCACAGGAAGCCACCAAACTCTTGAGTACAATGCAAAAATATTCATGGCCCCCTAATCTGCCAAGGCCTGCTATCTAGCATGCCAAATCACGAAGTCCTAAAACTGACCTAGGCCCTGATTTTACCATCCAATCGAGATAGGGTTTCATACCTTGGGCACAAGCCGATCTGCTGAGGTTGTGAAGCGTGGTGGGGTGAGCCGAAGATGAAGAGGGAGGAGGACGCGGGGACGAGGTCGTTCTGCGCCTCTGGCTTCGTCTCCACCCGAAGCAGTTTTAGCTGCCGGCTTCGCTCCCCCAGATGCACGTGGTCGAGGACAAAGGAGGGCCGAGGGTGGAGGAGGGTACAGGTGACGGAGGGAGGAGGGAGGAGCCGCCTGGATGGATAAGGGAGAAGGTCGCCGGTCGCCACCTCCTGGTTCCCCTGGCGCCCACCTGTGTGCTCCGCCTCTGTTCTGGGAGAAAGGAACAGGAGGTGAGGAACTGTGGGAGAGGTGAGGAACTGTGTGCGACGCCTTTGTTCTAGAAAAAGAAGGTGACTGCAACGGGCCGTCGGGCTCACGAGGAGCGCGGAGGGACGGGGGCCACGCGGTTCGCCAATTTTTTCCGGCTCCGTCTGCCCTGAATCTTATGGCATATTCGGTGTTGGTGGCCATCCCATCCTTACTCGCCCTCAAACTAAACACTAGCAAATATGGGACGGCCATCTCCCATCCCTGCATATCCATTGAACCAAACACACGCCTATAGTCATCTAGAGGGGGGTATTTCGATAATTTTACCAAAAAGACAAACAGTATCATATACTCTATCCGGTTATAAATATATGTTGTTTTTAAAATATGTGAGGAACCGTCCAAACCGTATTCTAATTAATCATTAAATCGATCATTTACTTAATCACGACTTCAACGATTAATCAGAATACCGCTCGGTAGTCCCGGCACGTGTTTTGTGTCCAGAATCGGAACACATGCCTTATCAACATATAGCATCACAACAAAGCTTAAGAAAGAGCGAGTAATTAAATATTATATTACAAGTCTTTAAACATGCAGTTGTTTTCACAATTTACATCAAAAGGAAATAACCACTACGCAGCGGAAGAAAACTATACAACAAAATGATATGGAGCCACATGCCCTTAGGCTCTATACCAAAACACTGAGTTCAGAGTAGAGTGTGCTACTCCTGCCCGCCACCCTGATCGGCAGGCACAAAGTAGCTGAACACCGCCTCTTCCTCACCGACCTGTGAACCTGCATCAACTTAAGGGTAGCACCTTGAGTACGAAGGCACTCGCAAGTCTTACACAATATAGAGCACATATACATAGCTCGACTCCAAGAATCATGCATTAGCTAGTAGCAAGGATTAAACATGCGGTTAAGTGAATTAAAGCGGTAAGTAACCTAGACATATGTGTGTGCAACTAACTTAACCAACATATATGAAACTACCCTGCACCACCAACTGAACATAAGTAAATGTAATCAACATGTGTATCAAAAATATAACAAGTATCAACTCTGACAACTCCCACATAGCCACCATGTCCATACCACCACCACAAACCCGAACCACAAATCCACAACAAACCTCTACGACCGATACGGATGAAACAATAGCATGCTCATGACCGAGAGCGCGGCAGTTCAAACTGTTTATACACCCTGCAGGGGGATACTCCTGGACCCACACGACACGAGGACCATTCAGCTTGTACCACCAGCCAAAGTGCACACAAGGGGGTACTCGTGACAACCTTTCCCAACCAGCCCCAACCGTGTGGGATATGCATCGCTCGGCGCGGCGATACTAGAACTACTCCCGGAGCAAACTAGTACCGCTTACAAACCCACCTGCTCACACCGTCGATGTTCACGCCCACAAAGCCACAGTTGCGAAAGTATTCGGCTCGTCTTACCATTAGATCGGCATATGGTGAGTAAGGTAAGTGCTAAAGCCAACGGTACCGACAGACGGCCTTAAACAATGCAAACGGTCTATAGTGCTCGGGTTTCCTCTCCTGACCTGCCCCCAGGACTTTCCTCCGAGGCAGACGGAAAACACCGTCGTTCAATAGTAATCCCTATACTCGCGAACAACGGAAAACACCGTCGTTCAAATTCTACCGAAAGACCTAAGCATTGCTAAGCATGTATATCGTACTCGTACCTAGACATAACACCATCTCTAAGCTACAAGGAAATTACTTCAACAATTGACCAAGGTAGAAAGATGCACTCAGCATAGGTTCTACCCAAGGGTACCCGACATATGCATACATACATAAACATATTCATCAATTGAGACTTCCAAATTTGACATGGGTGAAATATGTTAGTTACTTGCCTTGATGCACTGGCTCAGAAAGGTGGGGTGCCTCCGGACCGCCCTCGCTCGTCAGGATCGTCGGATTGGCGTTCTCTAAAAAGAATAACGCGTGCAATGCCATGAGTATAGATGAAATACAACAATACATGTCATAAGATGCGCAAAACATGAATTGTCTAAGTGGTTTCACAATTTTCGGAGATGATATTGATTATCGGTGATTTAAACAAGCAGAAACACATTTAATTAACTCATCAATTGTTAAAAGTATTTTATTGAGTTCCAACACTTTTAACACGTAGTTCATACTCATACGAAGCTAACGCAACTGGTCTCATGTTGTTTGGAGTTCGGATGAATTAATTATGAATTTTACAAGCCTCTACACGCTTGATGAATAGTAACTGCGGACCCTCCGCACTTTTATGCGGAACCTCCGCATTTTTTTCGGACTATCCGCACTGCGGAACCTCCGAAAAATTGTCCGGAGATGGACTTTCCAGAACTTCCCCTATTTAGGGCAAAATTTTGCCAAATCGATTTGCGATCTTCTCCAACCCAAAAGGGGATACATTTGGGAGAGTTTAGAGAGTCTAGAACTCACTTAACCACCTAGCAACTCAATCCCTAAATCAAATCTCATCTAAAATCCTCTCTTTTCTTCTAAACCTCAAGAACGCTTGATTTCTCAAAAAGCGATCCAAAATCCAAACTGACCGTCCAAATGCAAGTTCATGCCATGGGAAGCCTAGGAGACTCACCAAGGATACTTTTGCCCCGCTTTGCGACCTTCGGGAAGAAGCGAAACGCTCAGGACGAAGAAGAACTCTGGTGCTCCAAGTGTTTCAGCCTAGAACACCTAAAATGATCAAAACCGGCTCGAATCCTTCGGGAAAACGAAAACGAATTGGACGGATGGGTAGCTCTCGAGCGTGTGGTCGCGTGGGTACCACATACGCACCTCGGCTTCGCTTGTAGTGGCGGGAACCAAGGGGAAAAGGGAGAGCTAGAGAGAGAGGTGGGAGAGTGAGAGTGGGGGCTCCTCTGTGGTGTGGCCGGTTGGAAAGAGAGAGAGGAGCATGTGGGGAGTGAGGGAGGAGAGAGAGGGTGGGCTGCCCCCTTTTGAGTGAGAGAGATATTTCCTTCATGTGAGCTTCACAAGTTAGAGAAAAAGTTCAATTTTGCTTCTAATTCAATTCTCTCTTCAATTTTCTTTTCGCTCACTTCGTTAATCCAAATTGAGTGCTATTGTGCTCTAAAAATCCCAAAAAATTTTATATCACGATTTAATTCCTTAGGGGCATCTAATCACATAACTGCAGCTCAAATTCCAATCAGACGATTGAAAGCGATCCAAATTCGAATATGACTCAAATGACACATGTTTAATATTAAACACGCAATTACGGATTTCGGGACGTGACAAAATATTTGATCAAAAATTTTAAATTTGGACTAACAAAAACAGTGATTAAAATTATACATTAAAAATCATATCTTACCTTAAACGACATGTGTGTGTATATATATATATATATATGACCGGAATACGTGATAACAGTTGGCTTGGGCCTGAGCCCAAAGCCAGCTTTAGCCCTGACGGCCCTCAAAATAGAAACAGCTCGAGCCCTGACCCGTCCACCGCCGGCACATCCTGCCTCCCGCAGTCCCGCTGACTTCCATCTGGGCCCAGCCCGGCACGCTTCCCCGCCCCCCACCCGCACCACCCTGGCCTCGCTTCTCCCCTTAGGGTTTCCCTCTCTCTCCTCCCAATCGGATCTAGAGCCATGGAATCGCGGTCGCGGAAGCGCACGCGCCAAGCGTATGACGGCGCCGCCGCGCCGCCACCGGAGCGGGAAGTGGTAGGGCCGCTTTGCTCTTGGGTAGTCGCGGATTTGGGGTTGTGCTGATGTGGATTTGGCCGCGCTGTGGACGCAGGTACCGAGGGGCGGCGCGTCGCCGCCGTGGAGAGAGGACGACCGCGACGGCCACTACGTGTTCGATCTCGGCGAGAACTTGACCCGACGATGTGAGCACCCGACTCCGTTGAGCTCGTACGCTGATGATAGCATTTAGTTGTCTGTAATACTTTGTGATCAGTGGCGACGTGTGTTTGTTAATTTGGTTTAATATGCTTTTCGATTGGTCTGAGTCTACTTTTAGCTTTTCTGTTGTCCTATCATGAATCCAAATTTCTTCTCCCACAATCGCGGAAACAATTTGAACTGCTAGATCCCATGTGTAACGTGATTATTTCTGTTAGATGAAGGGGGCGAATGAAGCAGTATTCCCATTCTGATCTTCCATTTTTGTATTTGTAGTAGTAAACTTGATGTGTGCATGCATTTTGCTTAGTTCCCAGTATTTCTTGGAGTTAGGTTGAGCTGACACTTTAACTGTTGTGGGGTTTGGTATCTATTTTAGTTTTGTATGACTGTTTGTTGACAGTCTCCTTTTTCACCATGCAGATAAAATCTTAAGCAAAATGGGAGAAGGTTCGGGTTTTCTGCAATCATCGTCTTCTCTTGTGCTGGGTATCTTCGCTATTATTCTAATGAGGAGCACTACAAGTTGGGTTTTTCATAGGTACTTTTGGGCGTGTTTTGGAATGCTGGGATCGTGAAACACGCGAATATGTTGCCATAAAAGTTGTTCGGAGCATCCGCAAGTACCGAGATGCTGCTATGATTGAAATAGATGTGCTTAACCGCCTTGCGGAAAATGAGGGATACAGATCACTGTGAGTGTCTAAAAAACACTTTCTAATACATAATGTATTGCTTTTTATGTTTCTCACTTGATGATTACTCTTCATTGGCCAGCTGTGTCCAAATTCAAAGATGGTTTGACTATCGCAATCATATATGCATTGTAAGTACCAGCTTCCATTCACTTATGCTAGTTCTTCAAATCAGTTACAAATATGCACAATGCCTTGCATTCCTGTCTATGACTTGTTTGTTGATAATATTTATCTAATTAGTGCACCCAAGACCCTTTGTATAGAATGTAAGATCCAGCTGTACAAATTATAATAATTTACTTGTAGTTAGATTTTCATAACTGCAAAACCTTTGCTGTTTTTTACTCATGAAGGTTCCCTGATCTGGTGACAAGTTAAAGATGTTCTTTATTCAATGGGTATCAATGGTTTTGTCAGGTTTTTGAGAAGCTTGGGCCAAGCTTGTATGATTTTCTAAAGAGAAATAGATACCAACCTTTCCCTGTGGAACTTGTGCGGGAGTTTGGACGGCAACTGTTGGAATCTGTAGCATGTGTGTTAGTTATTGCTTGATTCTGCATATCAATTCCTAGCAAATTTGGCAGCTGCAGTTTCATTCTTCTCTTGCTGCAAAGGGGCAGGCTTGACCATCTTTTTGTTCTTTCTCTTTCAAAATAGATATGCATGAGTTACGCCTTATTCACACTGATCTGAAGCCAGAAAACATACTTCTTGTGTCTTCTGAGTATATGAAAGTTCCAAGTTCCAAGGTATCTAATTTTAGCCAGTTTTATAGTTATCATATTATGTTTTGCAACTAGGCATAAAATATTAGCAGTTTTTCTTGAATGATTGCTTGGGGTTGTACAGAAGAGTTCACAAGATGAGATGCATTTCAAGTTCTTGCCAAAGTCCAGTGCCATAAAGCTGATAGATTTTGGTAGTACCGCCTTTGATAATCAAGAACATAACTCGATTGTTTCTACGAGGCATTACAGGGCACCTGAAATTATCTTAGGTAAACCGGTTATTCTTAAAGGTTTGATTTCATTTTTATCTTGTTTGAGGTATAAGCTATAACTGAAAGTGAAGATTTCTGTGCCTAACACATGAAGTTCAATATCTTAGCAACCAAAGTCTTGGTTCATCCGCGTTCATACTCTTATTTACTTCCAAGTGACTCAACTTCCAAGTGCAATGTTTTCTGAATACATATTTAATTCTATGGTTTATGGTTGTGGCCCTAATGAGACCATAGGTTTTGTGGAAAATGACTGTATTTGGTTAGTGCTTATGTGCCTAATTTGGAAAGTTTATTTTTCTTATGTGGAAATCGTCCTGTATACATATGAGCCTGAAACCTGCACAATGCTCAAGTTTTGTTACTATGTTAATGAAATTGATTGGACTGACCTCTATGCTTATGTGCTGAACAAAAATTGATCTTTATTGTATTTCATTAATGGTTAGACCAACTGTCATGATGGTTAGGTTCTTTAGTTCTTATATAGATCTTTAGTTCTGAATCTGATGTTGTTGAGTATTTCTATTGCAGGCCTAGGCTGGAGTTTCCCATGTGATATTTGGAGTATTGGCTGTATTCTTGTTGAACTATGCTCAGTTAGATCGCTTCTCACAATTATGTTTATTCCAACACTAGTCTAGTAGATGTTTTCCTAACCATTAGCCTTTTAGGGGGAAGCATTGTTTCAGACACATGAGAACCTGGAGCACTTAGCAATGATGGAGAGGGTTTTGGGACCACTACCAGAGCACATGATACGAAAAGCCAGGTGTGTTTTTCTCACTCTTAGTTTGTTCATTTTCTCTTCCACACAGTTGAAGTAAATGAATATATGTTCAATTCGGATTTTGGGAAGCAAAGTCTCTGTATTTGCTTATTATTTTGCGTTTTATTATTTGTTCTTCTATATTTTATCAAATACAACTTTTCTCAAGCCTTTTAAGAAAGTGGCACGTTTGGTTCTGCCTGCAGAGCTGTATCTTTTACTTGTTCTAATCGGTACTTCATCAATAACAGAGTATCAGTTATACTTAAGTCATGTCAAATTCATCCTCTTTTGTTAGTTGTTTAATGCTCACTAGTAGTACTAGCTTGTGTGCCTTTTGTATTGCTTCCTTGGCTTTCATTAGGTAAATTTTGCATGCGTGTACTGCATATGATATATATTGCTTGTATGTTATGTCTCTTTTGCTAATGCTGCTTCACTACTAAAAAGGTTGAAATTTCTTCCATATCCTCTTATAAAGCTTTAGGGATATTGGGGCCTATGATGTCATCGGGAGTTAGCTTGTGATCTATGTTTTCTACATACTTTTTTTTATGTTCATTCATTGTACTGAGATATGTCACCTGGAATGTGCAGTTCTTCAGCTCAGAAATATTTTAGGAGAGGGACACGTCTAAATTGGCCGGAAGGTGCTATTTCAAGAGAAAGTATCAGAGCAGTGAGAAAACTTGATCGACTAAAGGTTTTGGTTCTCTCAATTGTGCATTTTTCGGCCATGGTTATTTGTCAACTAATTATGTTTCTGATTCTAAAATTTTAATGTACTTTTTCTTGTCCTTGGCCTCATTATCTTATTTCTAATTTGAAGGTTGACTGGGGGTTTAGTTAAGGTTGAAGTTAGGGTTTACAGTCGTAATTTGCAGTATTTATTAGGTATAGCTGTTTGCTATTTCTTCTAGTAAATTATTTTGGACATATAATAAAACATGTAAGTGTTAAAATTTCGTTTGGAGGACACTAATATGCTAATGCATATGGAAAGAAATTCCATCCTTCATGAAAGCCTTAGCAGATATGAAGGTTTTTTCTGAAGTGACAAATTTGACTTAACTTGTTATGTATCTGACTAGGACAGAAGCGCTGACACTTATGAAGAGATTAATAACAACTTATAAGAAAATAGACTTGATGACAATCTGCAACCAAGTCAAGTATAAAAGGGTAAATTTTCAAATGTCTAAAACAAGGGTATAGTTGAAGCTTTTGCAGAGCACTTAAATAAGTTCTCTAATTCTTAGTGCACGACTTAGTTTGGTTTGCATGTAGAGGACAAAAATAAGTGCAGGTTGTTTTTTCTGTTTCAAATTCAGTAAAACGGAATATTTTGCGCTAACTAATTAAAATTGCGAATGACTTGTGCATTTCATCTAAGATAATGTCAAGACACAAACTAGTGTGTGTGAAATGCTGTGAAAATATGATGAGGGTTCGACTTACAAATATGGAATATTATGGACTGGAACTTCAGGACTTGGTATCAAGGAATGCTGACCATTCAAGGGCAGCGCTGGCGGACTTGCTACATGGTCTTTTAAGATTTGAGCCATCAGAGCGCCTTACTGCCCAAGAAGCCCTAGACCATCCATTCTTCAGAAATCCAACATGACTGTTTGAACAGGCTGGACACTGCCCCTTCTAATATGTACGCTAAGGTCTCGAGAAGCAGTCAATATGAAACAGAAGGCCTTTTGCTAATCTGTACCATAAATTTCTGTAAGCTGAGCAATAAGGCTTGTGATAAAGCTGATGCTTCAGTCGCCCAATGTACCAATGTATTCTGTACATTAGCATTTGTTCTAGGGAGCTTAGTGTACCAGTTGGCGCATGTACATTGTTAGTTGGGATGTCCTGCGAGTTGCATCCCAATCCTCATGTTGTGATCACGCCACAGTGATTACAACAAGCATAGAGGCCATCCACTTGACTGTATCTGCCTTGTATCGCTTGACGTGTTGTTGAAAGTTCAGCACGGACGCCATATGGTTGTGACTTGTTGCATTCATATTCCATGTTGAAGGGTGCGGAAAGATATCTGCATCTTCTCTTGAAACTTCTGCAACCTTTGCAGCTGTTGGAAGGGCCTGGTTGCTTGGCTCTGGTTGTGCCTGTGCCTTGTGGTCTTCAATGGCAGAGGAGGCAGTTGTGCTGAACAACGTGCCTGCAATTTACATAGGTTGCTTGGAGAACAGCCGTCTTGCCAGAAACACAACATGTACGAGAGACCACGCCACGATACCATAAGCATAGGACTGAAACGATGCTAATCGCATAATTAGTGGACTTTGTTTAGGCGAAAGTCTACACGTGTGAGCCCACTACGACCTGAGCTAGCGTTAATCAGAAGCAATTAGGCACGTGTTCCACCCCGTAAAATTAATAATATTATGACCTAATCTACATCTATTTATATCTATACTTCTATATAATTTATCAGTTATGACAGATTTGGATAATCTTTATCATCCAGCCGTATTGATCAAACGGTCACCGTGCAAAGTTGAACCTTATTTGACTTTCATACCTAGACGTCTAATATTTGCTTTTTATATATTCTAAAAATACATTTAATCTTTCATTATTTACCTTCCATATCTAGAGGTCTAATATTTACATTCCGTACATTAAAAGATACATTCAATCTCTCATTATTTGTCTCATATACATTCATCATCAGGTTTCTCCAGATGGTGCGCTGTCTCTCACACTTCGCCTATTGTAAGACCCCTTTCTCGTGATCTCCTATGCCTCTACTGCAACAGAACAATATATCACTGTCGGCTCTAAAACCCCCTTCACTGCCGGTTTTGGAGTCGATAGTGGGTAACGGGCAGTGATAGTCGGGGACTATCACTGCCGGCTCTGTGGACCGACAGTGAAAGGGGTTATCACTGCCGGCTGAAGGATTCGAGTGGCAGTGATTCCCAAGACATCATTGCCGGTTGAAAGCTTCAGCAGACAGTGTTGTGCCTCCCCCTTCTACTCCAGCCCTTTCCTCCCTCTCTGTCCTCCCTCTTTGTCCTCGATCTCTCCGTCTCTCTCCCACTCAATACATGTATACAATGAGACATGTAATGTAAATCAATAATAAAGGTATCTTCATTAATACATAGTAGTTCATGTCACACATATATACATAATATATCTCACAGGTCACCCCCGAAAAGTTAGTCGAGTTGAGCCAATCCAGTATCCCTCTACCTCTCCTGCGAGGACCGCGTCTTCGCACGGATGGCTGACGATGTGAGTACGTACGGGGACGCGGGAGGACCAGCATCATATGTACTTTCGCTTCATACACAACCAAGGATGAAGGTTGTAGATACATAGAGTCACATACCAAGTGCTATGACTACTGCTTATATTGTCAAATGGATTCATCTCACCCGTACCCAACCCAAATCTTATATTCCTCACATCTTCTGCAAAAGGCTTCTTGTATTTCCTATCGATGTTTCTCCACTGCGTAGAATCAGCGGGGTGTCTCAGCATTCCATCATCCTTGCGCTCATCGGTGTGCCATCGCATCAGTTAGGCATGCCTTTTGTTCGCGAATAAACACTCCAAACGGGGGATTATAGGAAAATACTACATCACTTTTACGAGACGCCTTTTCTTCTTTCCTTCACCATCTATATCATCACCGTCACGCTTGTACCGTGCTACACCACAGATGAGATACGCTTGTAAGTCTGCATGCTCTCCATGATACAACATGCAATCATTTGGACATACATGTATTTGCTGTACTTCAAACCCCAATGGGCACACAACCTGCTTGGCCTGGTACGTGTTTTCTGGCAGCCCATTTTTTTTAGAAGCAATTTCTTCAAGAACAGTAATAACTCTGTGAAGCTTGTATCAGACCACCCGTTGCATGCCTTCAATTGGAGTAGTGAAAGCACGGTATGCAACTTTGTGTGCTCCTTCTCGCAGCCGGGGAACAACGGTGTTTTAAAGTTCTCTACCATACGCTGAAACTTTTGAAACTCTCTTTCATTGGTGAAGTTCCCCTCCTAATCGTGCAACATCTGCTTCAGATCATCGACGTTAGGGTCGGCCAACATCTCCTCTAGATCATCATCGGCCAACGTATCTCCGGCAGGCGACATACTGATTTATTCGTCGACCGGCATATCAGTGCATATATCTTTGTCTTATCTTCCAATGCATTGCCCTTCCTGTATGATCTCAGCTTCACCGTGCTCGGTCCAACAGGTATAGCCAGGCATAAAGCCCCTTGGCATCAAGTGGGAATGTATCTTTTGGGTGGTGGAAAACTACTTCTTGTTCTCGCAATCGACGTATGGACAACACATGTATTGAGACTGTGTATTTGACTTGTGCGCCGTGGCTGCTACCAGGAAACCGTCCATGCCATTCTTGTACTCTGCGCTCACACGGCTCGCATCGTACATCCATCTTCTGTCCATCTACAATTATATCATTATTGTAAATCCAAATTAAAAATATCTACAAGATTTTACAATCAACAACAAATAAATTACCTCGCTATCTCCTACCGACAATTGGCCTAGGTTGGAGGAGCCGCCTTTTTTATGCTTTCGCGTCTGCTTCCGATGAGTATTTGTTGGTGACATCCCTAGAAATTTTCTTTATTATTCAACCCCTGAAAAATAAAAAATAAATACGCTCATACCTAAAATTTGTATATTGGAGACTTCTAAATTTATTCTTATTGTTCATTAGGATCAACTTTGAAGATTTGCCTAGGTCTCTATAGGGATCAGATCAACTTTGGTTTTTCAGGTAACATTTTGAGTTAAAATGCTAAATATAGAATTAACCTTGGGGATTTCAACTTACTTGAGCTCAAAAGGCTCCTGCTAGAAGCTTGCTTGTCGTTGGGGAAAAATTCAGAGTTCACTTGCCCTAAAAAATGAAGAAAAGGCAAATGAGCAAATAGACAGGAAAGAAGGGATTTTGTTTGGATAGCTAGAGAGAGCTCATCTAGACCTCCTTCTTGACCAAAATTGAGCTTGAGTGGTGGGGGAATCAATGCAGGAGAAGGGATGAAGTGGTTGTTGCTATAGAAGATTTTATGAGAGAGAGAGTTCTAAAATAGCTCTATTAGCTCGAGTTAGAAGAAGGTGGGGAAGAGGAGGACATCACTGCTGGTTCATATAATCCGCCGGCAGTGATGTACATATATCACTATCGGTCAGTGGATTAAGTCGGCAGTGATGAGGGTGCTGGGTATCACTGCAGGCTTAATCCATCAGTCGGTAGTGATGACCCTTATCACTGCCGGTTTATAAGCTACAATGGCTGATTCTTCCCGCACAGCTTATGAACAGGCAGTGATAGGCCGGTATATAAGCCCAGTTCTGTAGTAGTGCTCGTGTATCAGTCTCTGAATCAATTAACTGATACATATAGTATAACTATCATGGTATCACAGTCATACATCGAATATAAAAGTATAAAGGTTACAACAATACAAATGTCTTAAACCATAGAGTATTACAAGCTTACCAATAAGCCAACAAAAGCACAGCAGAAGAACAACCCAAAGCCACATGCAGCTAGGGTGCGAATGCAGCCACTAATCTACTCGTCATCTGCGCCTTTGTCTCCAGTGAAGTTGATATATGCTTTCTCATCTGAATGATAACAAGGATGAGTATGAAAGGTACTTAGAAAGTCCTATAATATTGTAAGGGTTTGATAGATGCATAAAAGACGACTCAAGGATAAGACTTTACGGTTTAGTTTTAAGCGCAAGACAGTTTTCACGTAGATATCCAGTAATATTCTCTACTTTTAACTTTGAAACAGTGTAAATAAGGTAATAAGATATATCTGGAGGGTTTTCAGTCCTAAGATGGGCTACACCTTACTTCGCGGTCCCTATCTAGGGATGACAACGAGTCGAGTCGGGGCTAGGTGGAGAAAAACCACGCTCGATCCAAAATACAATATTCTAAACCTGACTCGAGCCTGAAGTGATGAATGAGTAAAAAATGAGACTTGAACCCGCACTCGCCAGGTTCCTGTTGGGTTTCGGATGCCCATCGGGTCGGGGAGCTCGCTAAGCAGAGAAGCAGGTGAGGTGGCGACGAGGTGGCAGGAAGGCCAGGCAAGGCAGTGGGGAGGCTGGGAAGGGCAGCGGGGAGGCGAGGCGATGGCAGGGTGACTAGGCAGGGCGTTAGGGTGGCCCGAGCGGGGCGGTGGGGAGGCTGGGCAGGGAGGCGAGGCGACGACAGGGCGACTAGGCAAGGTGTTGGGGAGGTCCATGCTGGGCAGCGTGGCTGGCCGTCGGGGAGGCGGGCAGGGACGTGGGGTGGCAGCGGAGGTGACGCGCGGGGAAACAAGATGCCAGGCTAAATGCTATTGGGTGAGAACTGAGACGATGAGTTGTGCTGGGCTGATGGGGTGATGGTGTGAGTTGGGCTTGGCTGATAGGTGAGTTGGGCTGGGATTTCAGGCGACCCGTGGGTCATTTCGGGTACTCGACCCATTAGACCCGTGATAAAAAATCTAGACTTGAACCTGGACCGGTCAGGTGCAAAACCCACACATACCTGAACCCATGGGTACAGTTGCCATCCTTATCTCTATCATTATGTCTGGTGTACCTCTAGTACGACATAACTCCTAACAGGTCGAGCCAACAACCTTATCATAGAGATATCTAGTTCACACACTCACTCATTAAAGATATACACGCCCTGATTCTAACCAAGTGAGGTCATTGCTTCACATGTCTATGACCGTAGGCACGGTTATTTAAATAAATTTACACTATGCAGAGGTTATACACTGTACCTATGTGATATGCTCAGTCTCCAACCATTGCAAGAGGAGGAGCGAATCATACCGAGATCTCATACCCATCCAGCATGTTACTACACGATCCACCCACAGAAAACATGAGTTTGGAGCACTGGATTAATTGCGGCTCAATGACCATTGTAATGTCACCACCTAGCCCTCGTACTGCGTACAGTAACAAGCCTTTTCCTGAGTTCCCGTTGCACCCCTACCTCCAGGGTGGGTACTGAGCTCAGCTAATGGGGTGTGAGATCAAATCGTATCCATACAAGATGTATTGTTGCACTAGGGTGACTTAGCATGACGACACAATGATTCAGTACTTATATGGTCGGGGCAAGCATCTTCAGCTGACAATGAATACTGCAAAAGTAACTCAAGCCCCTAAGAGTATCCTTTACCGGAGGACTACTCTACTTGCCCCCAGCAAAATAGTTTTTACCTATTTTACACACCACATCAAGGATTCCACATTCACCAAAGATTCATGTCATATGAGTTTCATTGATTAATAGAGAAGTGACATCTCTGAAGAGATGTGTTCCACTAGCGATATCTCCGAAGAGATGTATTCCATCCTAAGCATGTTAGATATCACGGTCTCGTCCAAAATTAATATAGATAACAACCGGTAAATCCTAGGGTGATATGTATTCTGCACAAGATATTTAAGGCATAACAATTGTTTGATAGGATTTAACTACTACAAGCAGTTAAAATTGCACAATACATATCACATGCGATGATAAGTCTTGTTTTAAGTTGATCAATTTAGATTATTAAAAACATAGGCTCAAAATTATCAAGGTGATAGAACTTGCCTTCTCTGAAGTCTTCTTCTAAACCTTATCGATGTCGAGGTTCTCTGGTTCCTCAGCGAACTCCTCCAGTTTTGCATATGCGATTACAATCAACAACGGCCTATACTAGAGAAGAATCAAATAATACCAAATGATCCCTAATGGATATCACACTGTGATAGAAAGATAGTGTCACACCCGGTTTTAAGACCAAAACCAGATGTAAACTATATGTATGCCAAGATTGGTTTATTCGTATATATAGCGATTTCATTAGTGCGTAACAGACATAGTGCTTCTTATTACAACGCTAATTATTACAAAATGATCATACATGGGTCTAAAGAAAATACACCACAGCGGAAAAGAACGGCGCAGCTCCAAGCCAACAGGCAGCCGACCGGAAGTTCCACAAGCCTAGAACTCGGCATCATCTTCAGGGAAGTCATCCTCAGGGAATTCTTCAAAAGTTTCACCTTCTGAAACAGCAAGCGTGAGTATTTCCAATACTCAACAAGTGGGGGGAAAATTTAATTTAATATGGTGGCTTGAAACAAGGTTTCCTATTCTCTAGGGTTTCATTTGCATAAAAGCCGATTTTATCCCTGAACTATGGAAAAACAAATTTTATTTTAAACAGGAAAAGATGTAAAAAAAAATTCTTTAACCTCCGAGAATTCAACCAATTCTCAACCAAGAAAGACAACCACCCGACTAATCATGTGAGGGTCCATGCTGCTCATAACCGTGAGCACGGCTGAATATTCAGTTTGACACTCTTCAGAGTTTGTACACTTCACCCACGAGTCGTGATCTTCTCTGTTGCCGGTACCTGCTGGTACCTTACACACTTCCGGGGTGTGCGCCAAGAGATCACTACGAGGCTTTTCCAAAGAGTCTCCCAGTATGCACTTGCCCACTGAGTTTTCACCGCCGTACATAAGTGGAGTAACTCTCCACCCCAGAAGCCCCCTCTTATGACGGGTAGAATCGGGAAGTAACCCTTCCTTATCTACACATCCAATTGGCTCATACAACACTGGGAGAACATCTAATTACTAGGCCAAGCCGTACCATATTGGTATCGCGGTTGTTCTGTTTGCCATGGATGGTCGCTCCACGAACCAGTCCTTAAAATGGTGTAGGCAAGACCGCCGATAACCCCATAAGGGTAGATTACCAAACATTTCCAAACAACCAACCATGCCGAGAAAAAATAACCCATTTCTTGCCCAAAACCCCGATTATCTTTGTTGTTAACTCCCTTAACAACATCAGTTTTCATGACATACTTCATATATCAACTTTTAGTTCATGACTCATGATTCATCACCTACACGCTACATGTTCATCTAAAAGCATGGCTAAGCAAAAACATGATGTTATTTTAAGGATAAAACATCTATAACTAACACTAGTATTTGCTATACTACCTATTTTGTAAAACAACATGCATATTGGATAAAGAATATTTTATATAAAAACTGGGTTTGCTACATGGTCAAGACACTTGCTTTCGTCGAAGTGATGCACAAGTCCTTCAAAATCTTCTTCCTGAAAGTTTCCGAACTCCTGGACTGAATCGTCTACACGAGCACACAATCAAACATAAGAACAGTACACCAAATAGACTTAAAACTAGGGAAAAACCCTATAAACAGAATCTACACGTCGCTATGAGAATATGAGCGCAAAGATCGTCTAAATCGGAGCTACGAGTAAAAAGTTGTGAGCGTTTGAAGTTCCAGGGGTGTTTCTGCAAAGTTTCCTAATTATCAGAGAGAATCCGAATTGTTTTTATACTGGAAATTTGATTTATGATGTCATAAAGCGAAACAGATTTATTTCTTAAAAGAAAAAGACATGGAAAAGGTTCACGGGGCTTGTGGATCACATTCGGCCGGTCTAATCCGGCCGTTGGTTGGAGATCCGATGGCCGGGATTTAAAAAGGGGCGGTGCCAATGGCTTCAATGGAGGGGCGGCGGTGAGCAGCGGCAGGACGGCAGCAAGCTCGCCGGCGATGCGCCAAACGGCACATCGGGCCACAGAGCTCAACGGTGAGCGGCGGAAGAGAGAAAGGGGAAAAGGGGAGTCTCACCGTGGGCTCGACGGCGGCAGAGGAGCTCCGGAGACGGCTGGCGACGGTGAAGGAGGCCGGCGGTGCTTCGATCTCGGCGGAAGCGACGTCCGGTTGCGAGAGACACCCCAAAAAGCGTCGAGGGACGATGACCGAGACCCTACGACACCGTTTGAGCGAAGAACATGGTCAATTGAGGTTCGGCCATAGAGGAAATGGGTGGCGGCCATGGCTTTAATGGTCGGCGGTTTCTTGCAATTACCGCGCAATAGAGAGGGGGAAAGAGAGGGAAACAACCAGGGAACACTTGGTGGAGCTTTAGGGTTTGAATTCGGCGGTTATAGGGAGAGGAGAGGGCGCCGGGGAAGGGGATCGACCGGCGGCCATTGAAGCACGGCGTGTCCAGCGGAAGAAGAAGGGGCCGGTGGCTCGGCTCGGCGCAGCCGGCTTGAGCCGGGCCCACCGGGCAGTGAGAGTGGCGGGGTGAGGCGGCTCGGGCCGAAGCGGAGCAGGCCGGCTAGTGGCTTGGGCTGGCACTGAGAGAAGGGGCCGGCCCACGTGGGAGGGAAAGAAGGGAGGAGGAGGATGCGAACTGGGCCGGGAGAAAAGGATTCGGCCCAAAAGAGATTTCTTAATTTTCAAAGCTTTTTCCAATTGAATTTCAACACATTTTCAAAAGAGGTTTTAAAGCAGCGAATCCTAGTGAAAGTTTGCAAACTTTTTCCACCCAATAAAACCTTATTGCATCTACAACGGCATGAATGCATTCAAACATTTATCCTAGGCCAAGTTAAATTTAGAAATTAATTTCCTATTGAACTAAGTTGCAACACCTGATTAAATTTCTAGCAAAATTTTAAATTATTACAAAAATTGAATTTTTGGGTTTTATAGATAGATCTTGAATTTAGGTGAAAGAATCACCGTAATCGGAGTCAGAATAGAGACGTTATGACTCACGGAAGATTGAATCTAAAATTAAATTGAGAAAATACTAAAAGGCACTATTCATGATTAGGGCCCATATGTGGCATCCACTAAACAGTTTTGGGCCCACTATACAGTGCATTGGTGGAGCCCACTGCACAATACTCGAGTTTGGGATGGGCCTGTGCTTGGGCATAGGCTGGGTTTTATAGTGGATGTCCCACTAGGGTTGGGCCGACTGGTTTTACGGGCTAAGGCAACTGGACTAGCCCACGGGGGTATGACCTTGGCTTGTTGGGCTTGGCCAACAAGCCAGCCTACCATGGTCGAGCCACAGCCTACCTTGGCCGAGTCGCGCCAGTAGGCCAGAGGCCAGCCACGCATGCATGCGTGTGGACTCACCGATGGAGTGATTTAGTGGTGGAAGAGGGTAGTAGTGAGCAATTATGGTTGGCTCGTGCCGGAGAACTCATCGAAGTTGGGTTCTCGCTGGAAGCTCATGACGAGAAATGCATGTTGGGCATCTATGTCCTATGGGGAATCCATTTGGGGGCTTATTGATGGTAGGTGGCGACCTGAGCTGGTTAAGACTGCGAAGCAGAAGCTGAGCAACGGATCTACACTATTCGGGGCCCTGCAACCTATAGCTACAGCTTCCTAGATAGCACCACGACATGAAGTTCGACTCATCAGGGGGTAAGACGAGCGTCGGCGGCGAGCTCGACGTGGCAGCGGAGAAGAAGCTCGCGACAGAACGTTGCCGCATGAAGGAGGAGCAAGAGGGGATGTAGAAGCTCACCATGCTCAGAGACAACGAGGGAGAGGACGGTAGCTGGTGACGAGAAGCTTCTGTCTCGTGCATGCTCCCTTTGGGCTCCTGGACGAGGAAGGGTGGCACGGGGAAGACTGTGAGCTTCTGGTGCTTCTCAGCTGCGACGGTGGAGCGGGTGGGGAGAAAGAAGAAAAAAGGGGGTCGGCTTCCCTTTTTATAGGGCAAGGGAGAGCAGGAGGTGACATCGACGGTGAGAGGGCATGGCGGCGTCTATCAGAAATTGCATGGTGATGGTGGCACTACGCCGACCAACCGCGCGTGCGGTCACTGAAGTCGCAAGCGGTGTCAGGGCTGTCCTTGGGTGGTGCACGTGCTAAAGGTGAGAGAGGGAGAGAGCGGAGAGAGGAGTGGGTGTTCTAGAAAGTCATTGGCACATTGAATGCGCTGGCTGCGATGGTGTCACATAAACAACATGACAGCGTCCGCTAAAGGAGGGAGAAGGGTGTGCCAGTAGGGTTTGTGCATGTCAGCTAGGACGAGGGCATGCGGGCGAGCGAGCGGCTATGGGCTGATGTGCTCGTGGGTGCTGGGCCGTGGGGCGCGTTGTGGCCTGTGCGCACGGGGGAGAGGAGAGCGGGCGCGCCGAGCCGACTGATGGGCTGTGCTGAGAGAAAAGGGGAGATAGGCAGCCCAAGAGAAAAGAAAAGGAAAGGAAAAAGGTTTTAAATTAAATTCAAATGGAAATTTGAATTTGGAGTTTTCATTTGGATTTGGGTTTGGCATAAGTTCAAATAAGAGTATTTAAATTAGGGATTTGGGTTTGTAGCTTTGACTTTAGGAGAGGATTTGAATTCAAAAGATTTGAATTAAATTTGGATTTGAGCTGAAAGGAATATAAGAACATATTTTAATTTGAGACATTCAAATTCAAATCTCCACTAAAGATCCATAAAACGAATAAACCAAAATGCATATGATTCAAATTATTGCACGGATTAATTTAAAAATTAATTTGATACTCTTTGAAATACTTAGCCAAAATAATATATTTGAATATATACATACAAGTATATATATAATCAAATATATATTTCTGTGCTTTTATGTTGTTTTAAATAATTAGATTTTTTTTAAAGAGTGAAATTTTCTATAATCTATACGCTAAAACTCGTGGTGTTACATCTACTATGTCGGGTTTCTACAAAGGTGCGCCACCTCCCGTACTTCGCCTATAACACTGGCTTTCTAGAGGGGGTGCGCCACCACCCATACATTGCCTCCATCACCGTCTACCATGGATGTAGCCTCCGTCGCGTTATCTTTACACAAATGTACTATGAGAGAACTGTTTTTATTCCCTCACAAATCGGTGACCATCTTGGTACTCCCCCATAGCATTGCTACGAACAGCCAATTTTAAACGATACGTTCCACTCCACCCTTTTGTCCAGGTACGCGTTATTCTCCCTCCTCTGAAATTATACATGAGCATTTTATGTATGTAAATCTCTTTCTTGCTATGCTATATTTTTTTTATTTATTCGGATTGTTATATTATGAATTGATTCCACATGTATGAAATACATATGCAGTTGTTAGTATTATATATATAGGAAAAGATCCAAATTAGTCTCCTAAATTATTCATAGTGTCCGGATAACTTCTGAACTTTAAAATCGTTTATTTAACCTCTCAAACTTTAAATACTGGATCACATAATCTCCTAGAGTGGTTTGTAACAACGGTTTTCATAACGCATCTACCACGTCACCTGCTTTTGCCATGTGGCTACCAAGTCATCTCTCGCGTTTTGGAACCGAGTTAGAGAGGATGATGGGAGGGAGAGAGAGGCCAGCAGGAGGGAGAAAAAGGCAGAGAGAGACCGACTGGAAGGAGAAGAGGCAGAAAGAGGCTGATTGGAGGGAGAGAGGCCGATAAAAGAGGGGTGAGTAAGAAAAATATAATATATGAGTCTGCTTACCATGTGTACACTATCATATCAATAAAAATGACATCGTGGGCAGCCATGTAAGTGAAATCACCACTATGTCAGCAAAACCACCTAACAAAATATTTTAGAAGATTATATGATTCGGTATTTAAAGTTTAGAGGGTTAAATAAATAATTTTAAAGTTCGTTGTTATCCAGATATTAAGAATAGTTTAGAGGAGTAATTTATATTTTTTTCCGTATATGTATATATAAATGGTTGGCTCACGGAGTGATGTGCCACGAAACACCGACCGAAGCCGCGCATCCCAGCAACCCACGCGCCAACACGAGTTTATATATCATGCTACCGTAACTGATCCGAGGACGACGATCATCGTTTCTTGGCACATCACTCCGTGAGCCAACAACGCTGCGGTGCAGGGAGTAGCTGGAACGTGCGGCCTGACGGCTTTCGGTGAGTAGCTGGAACGTGCGGCCTGACGGCTTTCGGTGCAGGGAGTAGCTGGAACGTGCGGCCTGATCTGGTGCCGTCGAGGTGGCGCCGCCACAACGAGCGGTGTATATTTTGGGCATTTAGCTATGCCGTAATAATACGTTTTTTTTTATAAAACAGCAACAATCCCTTATTTACAGGTATTCTTCATGATACCTATTGGTTCAGATTTTATTGATGGTTATAGAAACAAAAGAAAATATATGAATTTGAAGGTAATGGCTATATAGCTTTTTGTTAAGAATGGTTGAATGTTTAAAGTTATGTGTCAGATAATGTTACGTAACTTCTCTAGTTTTTTTTCTCTCTTTTTTACTTCCCTATCAACAGTAAGTTGTGATGATATAATAATACAGCAAGGATTGTACACATATTATGATACAAAAGGCTAGATCTTTATCTTTTTCTCAAAAAAAGCTAGAACGTGTGGCCAGCGGACTCTGCAAAATTTTATTCATATATGATCCCATCGTTGGATTTTTGTAGCCAAAAATTAAGTGTTTTTAGTTGGAGGGAGAATGGATAGAATATGGTCATCCATTTTTATGAGATGTTTGGGTGAACGATGGATGACTTAAGAAATATTCTGCACAGATGTTGCATAGAGTGGGTGGTTTTTTTAGCTGTAGGAGGCTATCCACCTTATCTGATCATGATCATTAGTAAAATAATTTGTGAAAATTAGCATAGTTTATTACTAATTCAATTTATTGCTGTGAGATTCTAAGTTGATAAGTGTTAGTGTGTGGATTAATGTACTATTGTATGCCGATTGGAGTATAATTAGTGATAATTAACATACTTTGTTGTTAATTAGTAATTACTACGGCAGTAGCAGCATTGATAAGTGTTAGTACATGTTGATTAATGTATGACTAACTACTATTATTTAAAATTAAGAGATATAATTTAGTTTATTGTTCTTATCCTATCTGTGCTCATCCCTCTAATTAAATACAAAATTAAATTATTCTATTCACCTAACCAGTCAAACTTGCCGCTTCTCCCATTCTGGTCTCTGCAACACAAAACAGGCCCAGAAAAGTAAAATAGCAGTGTCCTAAAAAAAACAGTATCCCAGCTGACTATATTTTTTTTAGATCGTCCCAGTTGATTCCCAATGTAAAGGGTAGTAGTAGGTAGGAACGGCAGCTTGTTTGGTGAAGCACGCCAAGAGTTTATATTAACCGCCCCCTCCCTAACTGCTCTTCAGTCCAGGCACACGCTTGCCAATGTGCCTCCCCGTGGTGCACCACACAAACGAACCATGGACGTGCCGCTCCCGGTGCTGCTCGGCTCCTTGGCCATGTCCGTAGCGGTGTGGTTCCTTCTATTCCGGCGCGGCGGGGGCGCTGCGGGGAAGCGGCCGCTGCCGCCCGGGCCGCGGGGCTGGCCGGTGCTGGGCAACCTGCCGCAGCTCGGCGCCAAGCCGCACCACACCACGTGCGCGCTGGCGCGGGAGTACGGCCCACTGTTCCGGCTCCGGTTCGGCAGCGCCGAGGTGGTGGTGGCCGCGTCGGCGGGCGTGGCGGCCCAGTTCCTGCGCGCCCACGACGCCAACTTCAGCAACCGCCCGCCCAACTCCGGCGCCGAGCATGTGGCATACAACTACCAGGACCTCGTGTTCGCGCCCTACGGTGCGCGGTGGCGCGCGCTGCGGAAGCTGTGCGCGCTCCACCTCTTCTCCGCCAAGGCGATCGACGACCTCCGCGCCGTCCGGGAGGGCGAGGTCGCACTCATGGTGAGGGAGCTCGCGCGGCGAGGCGCGCCGTCGGTGGCGCTGGGCCAGGTGGCCAACGTCTGCGCGACCAACACGCTGGCCCGGGCCACGGTCGGCCGGCGGGTGTTCGCGGTGGACGGTGGCGAGGGCGCACGGGAGTTCAAGGAGATGGTGGTCGAGCTGATGCAGCTTGCCGGCGTCTTCAACGTCGGGGACTTCGTGCCGGCGCTCGCGTGGCTCGACCCGCAGGGCGTGGTCGGCAAGATGAAGCGGCTGCACCGCCGGTACGACGACATGATGAACGGGATCATCAGGGAGAGGAAGGCCACCGAGGAAGGCAAGGACCTGCTCAGCGTGCTGCTCGCGAGGATGCGGGAGCAGCAGCCGCTGACGGAGGGCGAGGACAGCAGGATCACCGAGACTGACATCAAGGCTCTTCTCCTCGTGAGTTCCCGTCCACTCTCGAGTCTCGATTCCTTTTCTTTTTCTAGACCGTGGTCCACTGGCATCCAACTGGCCCGTTCTGTTTATCTTGTTTCATGTTCTGTTTTGGATTGTGGCAGAACCTGTTCACGGCCGGGACGGACACGACATCCAGCACGGTGGAGTGGGCGCTGGCCGAGCTGATCCGGCACCCGGACGTCCTCAAGAAGGCCCAGCAGGAGCTCGATGCCGTCGTTGGCCGTGACCGTCTGGTCTCCGAGACGGACCTCCCGCGCCTCACCTACCTGACGGCGGTCATCAAAGAAACGTTCCGGCTGCACCCGTCGACGCCCCTCTCCCTGCCCCGCGTCGCCGGGGAGGAGTGCGAGGTGAACGGCTTCCGCATCCCGCGTGGCACCACGCTGCTGGTGAACGTGTGGGCGATCGCCCGCGACCCGGCCGCGTGGCCCGAGCCGCTGGAGTTCAGGCCCGCCCGGTTCCTCCCCGGCGTGCCGCACGCGGCCGTGGACGTGAAGGGCAGCGACTTCGAGCTGATACCGTTCGGCGCGGGTCGGAGGATCTGCGCGGGCCTCAGCTGGGGCCTGCGGATGGTGACGCTGATGACGGCCACGCTGGTGCACGCGCTCGACTGGGACCTGGCCGACGGCGTCACCGCGGACAAGCTGGACATGGAAGAGGCCTACGGGCTGACGCTGCAGCGCGCCGTGCCGCTCATGGTTCGGCCGGTGCCCAGGCTGCTGCCGTCTGCATATGGAGTCGAGTAGAAATGGAATTTCGTCGCTGTCGGTATCGTCAAATCTGAGAGTACGCTTGGTGGATGTGCTCATGATCCAACTCTCTTTCGTGTAATAAAGCGTTGCCTTCTCTTCAAGGAATTAAAATGGCTTTGTCAACATAAGCAGCACAAGAAAACTGCAGAGTGGCATTTCTTCGTCTTGTTGTGCATACGCGTTTTATATGTTTGTTTTTGTAAAATGCATCTTAATTCAAACATGACAACTTTTGTGTCAAGACACTGGTCCTGTGGCCTGCAAGGAACACCAGAAGCCATACCGTATTGTTGTTGTTGTACAGTCTACAGGAAGTACTAAAGAAATAATACGTACTGTGTCGACTAGTTGAAAAACAGAAAGCTGATTATGCACTCCTGTACGAAGGAAATAATATTGTATTAATACTTTTTAACCCTGATAACACTTATCAATTGCAAGTATGCAAATTGATTGTGTTGGGATGATTTTGATCGCAACAAAGTGAATAATAGGCTTGTGATAGTAAGTGTAATAACTGTTTCTCTCCTGTTATTACATCAATGGGGTTTGGGTATTTATAGCCATACCTCAACCACTCTAATCATTGTTACATTTGTGCCTCTTATCTACAGAAACATTCCCTTTAATACCAAGGAATATCTTAGGATATTCCTAGGGTATTACTGTCATTGTATATTTCCATTGCGCTGTATATCTAAATTCGACACGTGTCCAAAAGGGATTGGGTCTCCCTTCGGGGCTACTAGCGGATTCCCTTTGGTTGTCTTCTCGCCGGACTCTTGCTAACCCATAGATTTCTCTTGAGGAAGGCCTTCGTTCTCTTGCCGAAGGCCCTTGCGTCGCACCCCTTCATCCTTAGGGCTTCGTTGCACCCTTCGTCCTTTGGGCTTCGCTGCATCCCTTCGTACTTCAGTCCTCACATCAAGGCTTCGCCTCTCGGGCTTCGATACCACTTTTGCTCTTCTGTATTCCTTGCTTCCTTATTCCCCTTCGGGATCACCACTTGCATCCTCAAATCTCTAGTCCTTTATTGTACGTCCTTCGGCATAATCCCTACAGATCGTAGGGAAAATATCTCTATCTTGACATTAGTCTCGTTACTTTGTCTTTGGGGTTGACTGATATGGCCAAAGTCAACGGGCGGGGGGGCCAACGTGATACCACTCCCCTAACAGTGGTCCTTTCGCGGTTTTGGTCTTGACTTTGGGGGACCGAAGCCGAGAATCTTTAGACAGTGGGGTGATACCCTTCTCCCAGTCCCCCCTTTGGCTAGTCGAAGTCAACCCCCGAAAGCAACAAAATTAACTCGTGATTCGAAAGAAAAAAGATATATTCATTAATCCAGAATATACCCCTTCGATTATCATATGGTGGTAACAAAATACATCCATCGCATGATAAGACTACCTTCGCGGTTATCACTAAGTGGCACAAAACATGGCCTATACAAAATAGCTATTCACGACTTCTATACTAAGCCACCGTCATGATGTGCGGGGTGAGCTACTCAAGGCTTGGCATGAACCAAGTGCCTTGTGCCCACTGAGATATTGCAGGAATACTCTTGACGATGGTTGGAGCATTCATTGTGATGTCCCATCGCCACATGTAGTACTCAAGACCACCATGGTGGTCGTGCCAGTTGAGGAAGTGGATGCAGTCCTTGTGAAGGTCTGTGAAGTCTTTATCTCCTAGGCGCACATAACATGTGTCGTCCCAACTCTGCATGATGATTTTTCCATGAAGGTCAAAGGCTTGGTGCCAGCCCACGTGCGCTGCAAAGTTGTAGTGCTTATTGAGAAGTATATAGTGATCCGCGAAGCTGGATGGTGCTCGCGGAGGCTGGACCCATCGGGTGTTCTCTGGAGGCGGAACCCACAACTTATCATCGTGAAGGAGTAGCACGTGGCCCAAAGCTTGGATGACGTGTGCGTCTTCTCTTGCTTTGGGCCATACCTTCGCCCAGAAATCTTTTGTTGGTTTGGAGACCCAGCCATCTGTATTGCCCACGCGTCACACGATGCCTCCATGAAGCATTCCCCTAACTTGAGGTAACAGTTGCGGTATGCGTAGATGGAAATGAAGGTGTTTGCATCAGTTCTTGCCTTCAGGTGCACGAAGAAACCCTTCGAGGGTTTGCTTTGAGCCCATTCTGGGAGAAGCGGTAGTGCGAGGGTCTCCCCGGCCAATGGTTTTGCAATCACAGCTGCAAAGTTATCACGACGGTCAAATCCTATGAGGTAGCTTGTCTCAAAGGTTGTGACCCTCGATCTACCTCCTGCAAACGCTGACACGTGCATGCTAAAAAGTTTTTCCTCTATCAGCAAATAGAAGAAGACTTCGCTGGCTTCGTGGACCTAGTCTCTCTTGAGGATCCACGGGGCAAACTAGAATGCTCTTCATGGCGGACATTGTTGCGCCACTATGTGCATGCCGCTCTAAAGGATGCAAAGTCCCTCAGCTGGTCAAATCAATCGATGATACTTCAGAGGGTAGGCCACAAATGTCCCGTCCAATCCATGGCTGGCTTCGTTGAGACTTGAGCTGGGTGAATGCCGTTAAATAAGGAGTGGAAAGGAGAACCGAGTGAGTTGTGATCTCTTGTAAGTGTTATGATGGAATTATGGCGGTAGTTTCGTATTTATAGTTGGCAAGTTAAGCCAGTTTTTAGAGGGTGAACAGTCTCATGTCCCTTGGAGTTAAGCAATGATGTTTGCAATTTCCGATGAAATGTTAGGAGTCATAGTACCTCTCTTGGCCACATATCACTCCCATGTCTCGCAATCTTTGTTGCCCAAATGTGTTGCGGACGTTACGGGTACTGTGTGTCAGGACACATGTCACCCTACTATTCACCCTACGTGCGACAATGTACTCCAGGTTGTTCGGTCGTGCAGTTTGGGTGCAGTGTAAATATAAATGGGTGACCCCCCTCTTGCAGTAATTTATTCCCCACTCTCTTTGTTAGTTTTTTACTCCTGTCACACCCCTTGCCTTTGCCAATTTCTTCAGGCTGCTCTCAACCCTTCAGGTAGCCAGCCCTTTGTTCTTTCTTGTTTTTTTTTTCCCTTTCTTCCCTTCGGCAAATGACAAAGTCCATCTTCAACGTGCAAGTGACTAGGCCCCTTTGACACTGTACTTCTGGGTTAGTCGGTGCACAGACGAACAGATCGGGTGTCTGGTGGATAAGTGCTAGATTCGCCAAACTAGTGATGCATGGGTGCCTTCTCCCGAGGAGTCAACCCTACAGCCACGCAAGGATGAAGTCATGGTCTTTTTCGAATGCTTTGTAGCCAGCCTTCGCTTCCCATGGATAGCTATGGTGGCTGGTGTCTTGGATCGATATAAACTGGAGATTCAGTAGCCAACGCCGAACACCATCATCTGTCTTTCTGCCTTTGCGTGGGCCTGACAGTCCCAAGGTCAACAACCTAGCTCTTTAGCATTCGCTTACCTCCACTACACGCATTGTCAGCCAAAGAAGGTGTAGGTGAACGAGGAGGAGTGTGTTGCCTCGTATGGCAGCGTATCCTTTGTTCCCCTTAGGGGGTTGAGGTGCCTGTTATGGTCAACGGAACCAATGTGGTAATGATTGGACCAAATTTTGGTTCTTCCATTCCTAAAGGATTGAAGATGTCCTCCAACTCCAAGGAAATTCTTTTTTCGAAGGAGGCCGGTGGTGGAGTTCACAACCATCGTCAAGGCAAGGGTCTAGGCCATCGCCACGATTTCAAAACATTTCGAATTCCGCAATCTCATGAGAAATACTGCATGGCTGGTGTTAGGCCACTCTCCTTTGGTTGAAAGTTTAACGAACCACCTATGGAGTCCTAGGATGAGCTTCCATTTTTCAAGAATCTTGAAGGAGTGGCGGGTAGGCACGGGTATCCCCTTTGATATAGCCATCGGTGAATTGTTTGGAGTGTGCATTTTCTTTGTTTCAGGGAGCACCAAGGAGGTTGAAGTGGACTTGGAGGTGCTGCTCGAACCATATACAGCTCAAGCATGACAAATTAGTCGCGAAGGTGAAGGGTCCATGGCTTAATCTCGTGTTATGGATGCTCGTAGCCTTATCTATGGGCCCCGTTTCCACCTCCAGAAACTATACGATGGCGGAAAAAGACGGAGTTGGTTGCCGATGACTCCTCAACTCTGTTGTTTCTTTGAGGGTTCCCTGTTGTGGCTCAGGGGTTTTGAACGAGCCAAGCCCTAAGAAGCGGCGAGCTACCCAACCACCGAAGGCCACGACAAAAGTCGTGGCACACTGATGAAACCTGGCAATGGTGGTGATGCAGCGGTCAGCTCATCCGTTCTGAAGGCCATGATGACCTCTCTAATTGCTGCAACTCCTCTCACCATTTTACCTCCTGCACATGGAGGCACCCAGCGACTCGAAATGCGCTTCAAGTGTTCGACTCAGACTCGAAGGGTGACAAGGCCGATGCTGGAGAAGGCTCACCTCTTGCTACACCCCCAGGGATTCTATAAGACCCCGATCTTGGGTTCCCCTGTACCTCCTATATTATTTTCTGGATCAAGTAGCTGATATACACAGAATTCAACAGAATGATATCAAATACATACTTTGAATAAAATAATTACCTAAAAAGAGAAAACGATGATCTCGTGGACTAGGATACATGGTAGACCAATCAGACAAAAGATCCTACAGCGGAACAACCAAATGCCACATACAACCTGGGTGTGTACGTGAAGGGATTGGTGACATTCTAAGAGGGGGGGTGAATTAGGACACTTAAAACTAATCAGTTTCAAAAACTTCACAAGATAAACCTATATCAATTTATATCTAAATGTGCTATAGGTTCATCTAATGTGTCTACTCTATTGTTCAAAAGTTTGCAACCTATAGCTAAACCTAGAAAATTACTCTATAAAGGTAAACATGCAAGGATAGATTGCAAGAAGTAAATGCGAAAATGTAAAGATGGTAGAGAGAGTAAACTCAGCACAAGACATTTTTATCCCATGGTGTCGATGGTATAAACACCACCCCGAGTCCATGTTTGAGTAGCCACCTAGACTATAGCTTCCGGACGACACCTGGTCACGACCCTTGAACCACCTAGCCTCAAGTAGGTTGAGCCACCAAGCCAATGAGGCAAGACCTCACCACAAGCCTCTTTTCTAGTCACTTATCGCAGTCTTCACTTCAGAGCTTGAGTCAACAAGGCAAGGGTCTCTGCGTCCCCATACAAGAGTTTTGCCGCTGCTCCACACCAAGTTAGAGGGTCAACAAGCTTGAGCCATTAAGGCCCAAGGTGCCGGTGAGTCACCAAGACTCTAAGGTGCCAGGGTACCACTTGCTACAAGCTAGGATCACTCTTTGGTCCCCTCTCTAAGTAGCAACACCTAGACACAGCTCTCTTTAGGCCTATTAGCACTAATCATCACTCTCTAATCATGTGCTTAATTGCCTTAGATGATCACTTTAAGTACTTTGGTGATTTGAATGTCTTCTCAAGTATATGTGAGCTTCTCTGGACTCCAACACCTTCAAATGATCGAGCGGAGGGCTATTTATAGCATCAACCCCGCGGACTAGCTGTTGGCCCAACGATCACATTTCGTTGTACTCACCAGATGGACCGACATGTGCAACATTACAATCGTCGAAATATCCAGTGTGTACTCTCTATGAACTAGCCATTAGAACTCCACTTTCTTTCTTGTGAACGCCAGAAGATCCCACATAATGTCCTCTTTGAACGCTGGAACATCCGGCGTGCATACGATGTGAACCGAGCCATTTGTAGCCTCTCTGGAAAAAAATGGTCCGACATGTTCATGAACGAAGGAACATCCGACGTGTATTAGACTTCGCTACAGACTTTTTGTGAACTCTGGAGTATTTTTTATTGTGAACGTTGGAGTATTTTTGTGAACCCCGGAGCTTTTTCTTTGTGAGCGCTGAAATATCCAGCGTGTAAATTTTGTATTTTGGGCATAACTTTTCGCTCTGGACTTTGATTTTGATGAACTTAGACTCTATGGAAAGCTTGTGAAGAGATCTACAAGATTTTATAGAAATCCATCCCATTTGATCACATAAAAATTCATGGGAAAAGTTCAATTCATTCGTCTCATTGTCCTGGCATCGGGTGACTTCTCTTTTGTTGCATCAATGATAACTTTTCGCTCCGAACTCGAATTTTGATAAACTTGGACTCTATGGGAAGCTTGTGAAGAGATCTACAAGATTGTACAGAAATATATCCCATTTGATCACATAAAAATTCATGGGACAAGTCTAATTCATTCCTCTCATTGTCCTGGCTTCGGGTGATTTCTCTTTTGTTGCATCCATGAGACCTACTAAAGCATATACTTGACAAATATGTTAGTCACATTGAATACGTTGTCATTAATCACCAAAATCACATATATGACCTAATAGGACCATGTTCGCTACAGTACGTGACCTTAGACTTCTTCTCTTAACTTCATATGGGTCAAGGTTGATCTCCATCTCAACAATTTGAAAGCAGCAAGACTGAGTACGGAAGGTACCTAACAAGTCCTAACACTACTTCAAGAGGTTAAGTAGATGCATAAGGTAGGTAACCAAGGATAAAACCATAGGGCTATAGTTTGGGCAGAAAGCCAGTTTAATGTGAATTAAGGTGTAACACTTAGTTTAAACCAATTGATCACATGATAGGTTTGATTGATAAGAGTTGTTGACCCTGGGGGAAAGCTATCTATTCCCCTGCAGTTCCCATCTTTTAGCTGGTTGATACCTAGTTCAACCAGTTTCAATGGCATACAACCAGTTTTCTCCAAAACACGGGCATATTACCCAATCACACATCAAGCGGTACACACACCACAAAACTAACCACTGCGAATTTGTAACTTTACATGTCCATGACTGCAGATATGGATATTTGAATATATTTATACTCTGCAGAGGTTGTACATCGTACCTACACAATATGCTCAGCCTCCAACCGTTGCAAGCGGAGGAGCGAATAATATCAAGATCCCGTACCCATCAACATGTTTCCACACGATCCACTTGGTCTAGAGCATTGGATTAATCACAGCTCAAGTCTGGCCATTGCAATGTCTTGCTCTTGTACTATGCACAATAACGAATCTTTTCCTGAGTTTCCATTGCACCCCTACCTCCAAGGTGGGTACTGAGCTCAACTAATGGGGTGTGAGATCAAGTCATGTCCATAAGATTACGCAAGGTTGCATGAGATAGCTTAGCACAACAGCTCAATGATTCAGTCCTTACACAATCGGGGCAAGCATCTTCATATCAACAATCCTCCCCTGAGGACTTGCATATCAGGAAGCATCCTTCCCAAAGGAATACCCACAAGAGATAGCCTCTAACCTTTCAAAGGACTACCCCACTCGCCCCCGCCAAAGCGGTTTTCAAGGTTTTCTTAACATTGCACCATTTTTCACCACACACACCATCAATCACCTCGACACATTTCACTCATTTGCAAAGTAAGTGATCATAATAATAAATGATTGAGTACTCTCCGAGGAGAGAGCAAGCGTCTCTGAAGAGAGCAAAGTAATTTGCCCTAAGCATACTATTTGACAAGGTTTCATCCAACATCATTATATAAGGTGTTGGGAGCATTCTAGTCTTACTATTTGAATATTGCGAGTAGTGATTGTAGTATGGCTCAGTAAATGGGTTATAACTAATACCAGTATTTAAAGAGAAACTATTGTATAGCATGCATGTGTAACTATCAGGTTTTAGTTTGTCATTTTATTATATTGCAAACATGGGATCAACATGATCAAGGAGTTAGGACTTTCCTTAACGAAGGTAAAATCTCACTTGGTCTTGTTGTTTGAGTCTCTTGGATTCTTCATCATCGGGTCTCGCCTTTACTTTCTTTCTCATATCTTTGCTTGGATTCTTGGCTTTGAACCTACGCAGATTAACGACGAAAAACACACAATAATTAAGCAAAGGAACACCAGAACAAAACCAAAGGAACACCAAAGCGAAAGAACGACTGAGGAAAACAATGAAAGCTAACCTAGTGGGAAGACGATCATCAACTCTTAGCTATTGGAAACTGACGTATGAAGTCTAGCGGGGTTATCTAGTGAATCCAGGTCAAGTTGTTAACCTATTATTGTATCAAATTTTATGTAACACCCTGATTTTTAGAATTTATAACTTTTTAAAATTTTCCAAGATTATTGAATAGTTTCACCAGTAGAATAGGTTTAAAACCTATTTTCTTAATTAATCAATCAATATAGGTTATTATTTTGTGTGTGTTGCATGCTGAGTTTTGTTAGGAGCTATGTAAATGCATTAGAGTTCTTATTCTCTTTCTTTATCTTTGGTGTTTCGAGTAAAAATGGTTTCAAAAAGGTTTTTGTAAAACTTAATAGTGAATAAGTTAAGGATCTTAGTGGTTGGAATTCAAAATTCTTGAATTCATCGTCTATTCAATCATTAATTATATCTAATCCTTCTCTAGTTCAATTCAAATTTCTCTGCAAAAGTTTCTTTTCTAAACCCTAGATATACCTAAAGTGTCTTTGAGCTCAATATTGCTCAAGTCCAAACTCTTAGCCCAGTCTTCTAGAAGGTCCAACAAAAAGGATCCACAAAATCTGTAAATATTATTGGAGTCCTAGATATCCTCTTTTTCCCACGCGGTTTCAGAGTTCAAGACGGTCTCAAATGCAAATCTTAACAATACCAAAGTTGTACATCTCGTCGAGAGATTCAATTTGAACCTATGGAAGTCCTCTTTTGAATAATGGAGCTAGGAGTTATGGCCCCCCGAAATCAGTGCTACGCAGATAAGTCTGAGTTCAAAAAGTTTATCTTCTGGTGCATTTTTGAAAATCAAAGATGTAGATCTTTTTAGTATTATAATTTAGAGTAAAAACGTCCAATTTGGAGTCTGGATGGTAAAGATATCATCCTCGGAATAGAGAGTTGCGAAAAAAGAAACCGTAACCGACTCAAACTTGAACCCGAGTCGTGTTCGTCTTGGACTCCACCTCAACCAGCCACCGCTAGCCCTATAAATAGGAGTTACATGCCCTTTACTACCCCTTATCCATGCCTCAAGCCCTAGACACCACTGCTTCCCTATCCGTGCGCCGCCGTTCACCGGAGCCGCTGCCGCCGCCCGTAATGCGCCACATCGTCGTCTCCACGAATCCTCCTTCCTTGACCATCGAAGCAAGGTGAGGACCCCTTCTTCTCCTCCCTTACTATTGTTTCACCATCATACTAAGTCCCTAGCCAAGCCCCAACCGATCGTAGGACAGCCACGCCATTGCCGATTGGCATCGATGTTCCTAGCCGACCATAGGTCTAATCACCATACCCTTTGTCCAGATCGGCTATTAGAGCACCGACTCCCCTGGGAACACGATCACCGTGCCCGCTACCCCAGTCTGAACATGTTCTGCATGCGTACCAGATTTGCATTTGTGTTCCCTATCAATCCAGAAGCTGTATGCATGTGCCATCAGTGTCACGACGTGTCCCATAGAGTCTTCTACTTGACCCAAGGATTCCTTCACCGTTTGAGGAGCGACACGACCGAAACATGGTTGCCCACCGTATCATGTCACAGCCATCACCCGTCTTATCTCTTTTGATCGTTCTTCCTCTCAGGGGATAATCTACCCAAACCCATGCTATAGCATTGTGTTTCCGGGAAATATGAACGTTTCTATTCAGACGGTTCCTCAAAACTCATACCCAATATATAGGAACGCGAGCGTCTTTGTTGCTACATATGTTCGCAGTTACCACTAAACCTAGTAGCAGTCATCTCTGTTTTGATGCTACCTTGAATGACCCCTTCCAAAACCGATCATGCCTTTGAGTTAGCCTTTCTACATTTTACACCAGTATCCCTCATTTCGTTGAAATGTCATCAAAACCCAATGTCAATGTTAGTGGCCACGCCCGATCGATGTCTTCAACAAAACCGGAGCCACTGCCGCTATGCAGACTTACTGGTAGTATCCATAACCTAGAAGCGTAACCCCGGTCATTTGATCATGGGTGGTCGATACTGTACCTCAGCGTACCTTTTCTTTAATCCAAGTCGATGCTCACATAACATGTCAAGTCAGCACCACATCATCCTCCTAAGTCTAGTCAGCCCTATACATCTAAAACCATGCATAATGACGTTATCAAGCTTGGCACAATGATTGCACAATAAACTCTTTTCCCATAGGAGGATAACTAGTATTTCCTTTTCAGCCTAATCCACCCATTCTCTTTCACCTTAACTCCGATTTAGATGATTCTTGCATCTAAATGTTTCTAAAATCATACCTATCCAATCATATTGTTTTTAAAGTGTTTCGATGATATTTGGTATGTTGTTCTTAGTGTTTGCTTTGTGTTGTTTGTCGGTAGTTTCTGTGATTAGTCGATAGCGTTCCGGAATAGTTCAAGGGACTTCAAGACCAAGGTTTCATCAACACTGAGCAACGTTAGGTAAAAGGCAAGTGTCCTTGATCATCTTGAACCTCTATTTTAAATGTTTTGTTTTACAAAATTACATGCAAAGTCTGTCAACTTGATAGATAGTCACATATGTTAGGGTTTACATAGTTCTTCCTTTACATTCCTTGAAGCCTAAGTGATAGTTGATATAAGTCTCTTGGGTAGATTTGCTTAGCCATGCTTTTGGGATGTTGGGAAGTATCATATACATGTTTAATGGACATATGCAATGGTGATGATGAACTTGTTTTAGTAATATGGAACCCTAGGACTTGGGAAAGGAGTTGGTTTGATAATGGTGGTTTATATGATGGTCTTGTGGATACGTTCCAAGAAAAGACGTTAGGTTTTGTTGGTTATTTTTCCGTTGGGTAGTCTTTGCCCGAGTGACACATATAAGGACCGGTTCGTGGAGAGACAACCTAAGAAATACTATACCAAACACGAGGCCGATATGAGTACAGCTTAGCATATCAATTAGACACATGGCTCATATTCGTTGGAGTACCAGGACCTAATTGATGGACCATGCTTCGTAGTGATTCTCCTGGCGGCACACCACTGGAGTGTGTTAAGTGTGTTGCAAACACGGCAACATGGATATCACAACTCATGGCTAAAAGTTGGATAACCTCTGTAGAGTGTAAAGCTGTTATAACAGCCGCGCCCACGACTATGGGAGACTTGGATCCTCACATAATTAGTTGATCATGGTAAAGGTTTGGCTATAGGTTTATGATATGGGTGATGTTTAGATGGTTATGGTATAATACAGGTGGTACTAGTTGGTTATGGTTTGTGGGATGGTTAGTTATCGGGCTGTTGGGTTATATTCACTTAACAACTGCTTAATATTTTTGAATTACATTACTATTTTCTTTACTCGCACTTACGCAAATATAACATGTGTTATTCTATTCTTGTTGTAAGTCTACATATCATTATCTTTCCCACACTTGCTGAGTACTCCATGTGCTCACCTTTGGTATCTTCCACAATATATATGTTGCTCAGCGGAAGACTTTGAAGACTTTCAAGATGACGACCTGGTGTACTAGGAGCGTACCTTCTAGTCGGTGCCTGTGGAGTCATGTGGTCGCCAATATTTCTGTTTCGCTGTCGTTGTTTAGTTGCTGTCGTTTAGCTAATAGGTTGTTTAGGTGATGTCTTTAATGTAAGTGTTAAATGGTTGTAAGTTAAAGTATTACTTTTGTTACTTTACCTATGATATCCTTATATGTTTTGAATTTTCTGGGCACATATAAGCCGCACTTGGTTTTGTCCGTTAAAACTAGATGTGACATTTTAAGAGAAAGCCTAATTGAATTATGACCAACTAGGTGAGCATCTATTAGCTTAACTGCCGGAAAGTGACACTTATGGTTTCTATGTTTAGGTGAGTGCACGTATACCGATATAAATGTACGTGTGATACTTATGTCTATATGCATGTGAGCATGTATACATATATACATAAGTATAACTCTAGGTGGTTAAAACTATATGTGCTTAAGTGTTGAATAAATTATTCTAATCTATAGCACTAAAACAAGGTTATCTAGTAATTAATCTTAATTACCTAGTGTTACTTAATCGCCACTCTAATTACGCTACAAACTATTGCTATTGTAAGACATACATGTAATTAATTATCTGGGTTAAACTACTACATTAATCTAATTAATTAATTATTGATGCTAAATTATTCTATTATATTGTAATGACTAGTATTTATTATCTAGCAGCTATACTGGTTTAACTTATTATATTAATTATAATAAGATTAATCTATAGCCAATATCATGAATTAACAAGCTATTATAAACAATAAATAAAAGCAAACATTTAGTGTCTAAGATGATGGTAAATGATCGGATCGTCACTTGTCAAGATGAGAAACAAACTACTGTTTTTGAATTTTATTCTAACTTGTTTGGTGCAGCCGCGCATAGAGGTATGACAGTGAACTTCTCCGAGTTCCATGCATAGTACCATGGCTTGGAATCTTTAGATGATCTGTTCTTTGAAGGTGAGGGTTGAGCCACGATCAAAGATCTTCCTCATGTCACACTCGGTTTTATAAAGGGACAAAACCAGATGCAAACCACATGTATGCCAGGATCAAGTTTCATACATGCAGCGACTTCATCAGTGTATCACACATAGTGCCATTATTATAACATTTAACTTAAACAAAATCGATAGACCTCAAAGTCTTTAACTAAAGCACACAAACTAAACACAGCGAAGCTCCCATCTTTCACAGGCAATTGACCGAAGGATCCACCAGCCTAGCAATCTTCGTCTTCATCAATGTAGAAGTCTGGCTCTCCTTCAATGTCGCCATTGTCTAAGCAGCGGTTTGATGCACATTTGGATGAAAATAGCAAGTGTGAGTACATATCATACTCCGCAAGTGTGGAAAATATATGACATACAAGGTTGATTAAAGAAATAGTCTATAACAGGTAAATTTGCATAAATGCTAAGTATGCTATCGTAAAAGAGTTAATAAAAGCATCATATTTAACTATGTGATGTATCACTAGACTTTCAAGAATATCTACACCTGTTTTCCAACTACCTGAATTCCACATCAGGTTTCCAAACCAACCAACTTGATACCCATCACAGGTAACCAAGAACCATCCACTGACATTTACCCATCACAAGTAACCAACCAAAACAACTAAACCAAACCAACTAATCATGTGAGGATCCAAGTCTCTCATGACCGTGAGCATAGCTAATATATCAGATTGTACACTCTGCAGAGGTTGTCCAGATTTCCCCACTAGTCGTGATTTCCATGTTGCCGTGCCGGCCAAGCACTTAACACATGCCAATGGTGTGTCACCCGGAGATCGCTACAAGGCTATTACAAAGTATCCTCCCAACAAGAATAAGCCTGCTAAGGTTTCACTGCCGTCAAAGTGGAGTCACACCACACAGAAGCCCCTCAAGCGCCTTGTAGCTCCAGAAAGAATCACTCTTCCTTTCTATGCTGAAGATCTGCTAATTACTAAGCCAGGCTGTACCCATATAAGCCTCGTGGATGGACGATAATTCTTGAGTTATCACTCCATGAACTGGTTATTAGGACACCAAGCAAATACTACCACCAACCATAGTGCATCACACAGCATCATCGACCCAACCTTCTGCTCGATATCCCTAAGTTCCATGTTGTCACACAAGCTACCATAATTCCGAACCCTTAGTTGCATAGTTCATTAACCATGGTTAACTGAAAACCCATCCATACCCTTGTGCAAAGCTAAGCATAAACTACCCATAAACCATTACTAACAGCTAGGTGACAAGGAATATATGGAACATGGTACTATAAGTAAGTGGGATTCAAAATTAGTAGCATCCATGTTTGAAATAAAGAACACAATCGAAAACTGGGATCAAAATGTTCAAGGACACTTGCCTCTTCTAACTTGCTGCTTAGACTCTTCAAAGGCTTAGTCCTAGAGATTCTCGAACTGCTCTTCGATTGCTCTCGAAACAAACTGGAAAAGCACACAATAAAACTAACTAAGAATAGTACACCAAATGATAGCTAACATCTGAAAAAAAAAAGGTACTAAGCAAAAGTACACGCTGCTACGAACGCGGGAGCGCGAAAATCATCTAAATCGGAGCTAGAACGAGAAAGTTATGCCAAAAACAAGTTTTAGGGTTAATCTGAAAAAGAAAAATGACTTATTTTGAATTAAACAGAGAGTTTAGGGCCTTTTGTAAAAATAGAGGGACCTAAATATAATTTTAGAAAAGTTTAGGGGCTAAATTGTAAAAAGACAATGGCTTTTAATTAATTTTAGGAGAGTTCAGGGGCTTATTTGCAAAATTACCAATTTCTAGAATTTTTGGAATTATTTTTGTATTAGAAAATATTGATTTGTTGGCTGGGCTACTGACTGGGCTAGGTTAGGCCACGTGGCATGACACATCAGCTTAGATGCTGAGGTGGCCGACTGACTCGACGGCTGAGGTGGCACTGAGTGCTGACTGGGTTCAAAGGGGACACATGTTGACTCGGGATTGGATGGCCGAAGGGGTATTTTAGATCTAATCTCATCCGTTGGATTTGGATCGGACGGCTGGGCAAGGGGGCGGCGCTGGTCGACCGCCGACAGAGAGGGAAAACGGTGGCGAGAGGGGATTGACGGTGGCGCTCTCGCTGGAGGGAACGGAGATCTCATCACCGGGCACGAGGGGCAACAGCGAGCAGCGAAAAGTGAAGAGGGGCTCACGGCAAACTCGATTGACGACTCACCTTCAACAGCGCGGCTCTGGAAGGAGGTCGGCGACGGAAGGGAGGTGGAGCTCCTCGGTTCCTCATCAGGGATGGGGCTTCGACGACGGAGGGGCGACATCGAGCGGTGGAAAAGATTCCACGCGAGCACGTTGTGCCGGATATGCGCTCAGCCACGGTAGGGAGGCAGCAGAAGCGATGGGCGACGAGCTCCGAGCGACGGCAGCAATGGCGGGTGACAGCGTGGTGCTTTTGGATCTGGGCGTCGACAAATCAAGAGGGGGGGTTGGACTTATATAGGCGGGCAGTCACGTGGGGGAAAATGGATTCAGTCTGGTTGTTGGGATTTGGGCTCGCACGGGCGATGGTGTCGACGGCACGGAGTCAGACTCGGGTGGCACGATCGAAGACGAAGACAGCGCGGGGTCCACGTGTCAGGGATAGGCAAAGAGGAGGCGACGGCGGGCACGGGAGCGGCAAACTAGGCCAGAGCGAGCGCGGGAGTGGGCCGGGAGGCGGCCCAGGCGGGAGGGCGAGGCCGGCGTGAAGGAGAGAGGAAGCGTGGGCCGGGCCGAAAGCAATGGGCCGAGAAAATTAGGAGGAAAACAAAAAACGGTCCGAGAAGGAATTTCTGGATTTTCTTTTATGACTTTGAATTGATTTCTTCCACAATTTTTAAATGGAATTTCGCGGGATTTGTCAAAAGGGAATTTTCCACACAATAAAACCCTAATGCATCTACTCCAACATGGATGTGACAAATAATTCCTAAATCAATTATTTGCTCCATAAATTAATATTCTTCTCTAGGGTTTCAAGAACTAACATAAACACCTCTAACCAAATTCATTACTATTTCAAAAATGTGAAAATTAGGGTGTTACACCTCAAATAAGGCACTGAGCCTGGATGGCTTTATCGGGAGCTTCTATAAATCTTGTTGGCCAATTATCAAAGGTGATGTCATGAGTGCTTTTTTGGCTATCTAGCCAGGGTGTGTCTCCAAGCTCAGGTTATTAAACATTGCCTTTCTCACACTCATACCTAAGAAATTGGATGCTATTTACGTGAAGGACTTTCGAAAGAAGACATGGTTTTCTTTGGAAGGGCCAAAAACAAGCTAATGGCGGCAATTGTTTGGTCTCTTGGCAAGGGGTGTGCCGCCCGATTTATTTTGGAGGACTCGGCATCCATGACCTACCTACTCTTGGTTGGGCCCTTTGTATACATTGGTTATGGTTGCAGAAGACAGAGCCAACTCGACCTTGGGCTGCCTTGCCGGTGCAGGTTCATCCTAATGCGAGGGTGCTATTCGCAATGGCCATTGTTACCACTGTCGGGGATGGCACGAACGCAAAGTTCTGGACTGATAGGTGGCAGCATGGACAAGCCATCATAGAAGTGACTCCCAACCTTGTTGCTCTTGTTCCTCGACAAACAACTAACTTGAGGACGGTGGATGAGGTGCTAAATCAGCGTAAGTGGGTATCGGATATCAGAAGGGGTGTTTTGGTTTAGGCCCTTGATGAATATCTTCAACTATGGGATTTGTTGGAAGAGATCAATTTGCAGCACAGGGTGCAAGATCAACATATTTGGAGATTGAGTAAATCAGGTGTCTACCCAAGAAAATCAGCCTATGGTGCATTTTTTATCGGGTTGATCAGATTTGTGCCTTGGAAACGTGTTTGGAAATCACGGGCTCCATGCCAGTGTAAGTTTTTTATTTGGCTTGCAATTCTTAACTTGTGCTGGACTGCGGATTGCATGCCAAGCGAGGGATGCTACATCCGGTGTCCTACCCATCTGTGACCAGGTTGACGAGTCCATGCAACACATCTTGGTTTCCTATGTTTTCTCAAGGTAAGTGTGGTTCTCCATCCTTCAGAGGCCCAAGCTGCAGGTTGTGGCACCATAACTAGACACAAACGCTTTCTATAGCTGGTGTTAGGATGAAGCAATGACAACAAAAACTCTCAAGTGTAAAACCTTTGGCTTCCTCCCAAAGTGCAACTCTTAAGAGGTCACATTCAAAATTGAGCGCAAGAAAATCTAATTTCAGATATAAGAAGCTGTGCTAATTACCTATGCCCAGAACTATCTAGGAGTCTTATGCTCATGAAGCATAGTCCTAGCCATCCCAACCAAAATTCTATTTTTTTCTTTCAATACCACGCTATTCTGCTAAGGAACACAATATGCAGAAAATTGATGCTCAATGCCATGCTCAAGATAGAAAGCATAAAAAAGAAAGTTCTTAAACTCGGTGCCGTTATCACTATGGATAGCTCTTAATGGATCAGAAAGTTCCTTGAACAATCAAAGCTAAGCTCCAAAAATGTAAAACAGCTCATCCTTGCTTGTAAGAAAGAACACCCAAGAATAACGAGAGTAGTCATCAACAATGACAAGTACATACCACTTTTCACCTGTCGAACAAACTCGGGATGGACCAACAGTATTCATATGAAGAAGTTCTCTCAGTCGTTCAGTCATCACCAGATTAACATATGGGTGAGAGGCGGTAACCATTTTACCATGTCGACAAAGAGCACAAACAAGATTCTTCTCAAACTTGAGCTTGGGTGATCCTCGGATCAAGCCTAGGGCACTCAATCATGCGAGCAAGTCAAAACTCATGTGCCCTAGAATTTTATGCCACATCCAAACCTCAGAAGAATGTTGTGCAATCAAACATCAAGAAGAACCAAAGAACTCAGAAAAAATTAGCTCAAAAACTCTCCCAACTCAAGAAATCCGACAAACTAAAGCGTCCGAGGAATCAAGAACTCGAGAAGCATTGCGCTTGCAGTGCACTTCCAGGTCCTCATCCAACAATTGAGATACAAAAAGCAAATTGTATTTCAGATGCTCCACTAAAACCACATATTTGAGAGTAAAACTCTCACTTACCTTTACCATATCTTTGACCTTCACTCTTCCCTTTCGATCATCCTAGAATGTGATTTACTCATGCTGCTTTGTCAGGGTAAGGCTGGAGAACTATGATGCATCCCTGGTCATATGACGCGAACAACCGGAGTCAATAAGACACTTATTCTCTAGGCCTCCACCTGCCACTTACATAAAGTAAGAAGAGCTTGAGTACTCAGTACTAGGGTAAGTAAGAAATTTCTTGGAAATCTAGCACCAAGTCACTCGAGGAGAAAGAGTAAAAGCACGTGTGTGTAAATCAGACCTAGCACACTAGGGGAGAGCACCACGATGAGGAAAATGTGAGTTGCCAAAGCACTGTGACTCAAAACCTCTAACACGCAGACCAAAATCATATGAATCATGGTACGATCTATACCAGTCACCACCTCTAGACGAGAACTGGAAAGTGTCGGAAACCCATGACTGAGGGCAAAGAAAAGGCTCATGTACATCATAAAAAGAATGGTACATGTCTTGAGTGCTCTACTCCCACTCAGGTCACTCATCTCTCCTACGACGAAACCATAACTCAATTAGGTGACCCTTTCTCTGGTAGTAAGTGCAAACATAGCGTCTCTTAGGAATTGGCCAGCCAATCACTCTAGGGTCTATCATGGGGGCTTTCTCAAGCTAAGGAGCTTTGCTAGGTTATGGAAGCTTTTTATTCAAAGGTTGTGGCATGAATTTTTCTTTTATGGCACAAGCTGTGTGACATTGATCTTTGATTTTTCACTCTCAAGGGTACTGAATGTGGTGAAAACAGTGTTACCAATCACATTGTAAGTCACTCTCTTAAAACCCAAACCTATAGTTAATCATGCCTTATCCGCACAAATCTTGGTCTTGGCCAAGATCAAATCCATTTTTGATTTAGAGATATGGTAGCCACCCGTGTATAAATATGAGACCCCAGAGCTTTCTTAGATCATTGCGCAACTTCTACCCATTGAGCCGAGGTGAAGTCGTCGACTAGAGATCATCGCCGTCAAGCTCTGAAGCTTCAAGCCACCCTCCGTCGTCACCCGCCTCTCTGGAGCTTCTCCGACGCCGATACGTATCCTAGGTGAGTTCCCCGTGCTCTCCCGAACCTTTTCGACCGCTTGCTGGAGTAGATAGGTCACCGAAGCACCGTTCAGGCGGGTTTTCGATGACGCCCCACCGCAGGAAGTCACTCCCGCCTTATGTAACGCTGGAGCTGAGAGCCAAATCATCCGAGCCGTCGGATCTAGATTAAACAGTGTAGATTAGAAGCCTCTTATACCCCTTCGGTAGCTAATTCGAGTGCGACATGTGTTCAACATAATCCCAGTCGATTGATGCCACATCACCCGGCCACATCAGTGTTTTTGGTTACATGTCAAGCTACCTCGGCCTGTAGTGCCCGGTCAGCTTTTCTTTTCTTTTTAATTGTTTTGTTGATGTCATAAATAGTAAATATTACGTAATAAATAGTTTTTAATAAAAAAATAATTCTAATAATAATAATTAGGAAATTAATTTCTGATAAATTTTAATAATGTTTTATAGTTCTATTTAATAGTTTTATAATGCAAATAAATGCAAGAAAATTTCAAAAAAATAGAAAATAGTAGATGTTTTTGGAAAAATTCTAGAAAATTCCTAGCAACATAATTTCATCTGTAGATAATCTTTTTAGTCATGTTTTGATCTTTAGAAAATCATAACTTGCCAACTGTAGCTCCATTCTAACCCGTTTATTTGTCGGATTGTCCAGAATAGTGTAATCTTGTGAGTGATGATGTTTGTTGTGTGTTTTTGGTTCTTTTTGGATCTTTGTGTTTATGTATTTTTGTTTTTCTACATATGTTGCAAGTAGACGCCAACATTCAGGAGGAGTTAGAAGGTCTGCAAGATCATGATTTTGAAGACACAACTGAGTTTACTGAAGGCAAGTTGTGTTCTTGATTATTTTTATCTCAATTTTATAAATATTTTGTTTTATAAATATGCATGCTAATAATTTTATTGGGAATCCCAAGAGTTAGGTTTTACCCTAGTTTTTTCCTTATCATCCTTATCGCCATAGTATGGTTTGGGTTATGGATGGGTAGATGATGCTTAGCTTTGCTTTGGGATGATAATCATGATAATTGTTCCACGAACTTAATAATGGTCCTATGTAAAAATGATAAAATATGATGAAATAATTTTTGTAGCAACATGGTATATAATTTGAGCATGTGGTATGATGATATGTATAGATGGAAAGTGGTAGTCTTGCTCAAATCTAAGGACCGGCTCATGTGGTGATCTTTCTGTATTTATAGTACAACCACAAGCCTAGTATTGGACGAGTCTAATCAAGTAATTTACTTACTCTTAGCATAGGTAGACCAGGTAGAAGAGCGGTGAATGGACGATGTCTTGGGATCCAAAAGGCGCAAGAGGGGGCTTCCGTTATTGAGGTGGAATCACGCAACAGTGAAACCTTAGCGGGTAGACATATGCTGAGAGGGGGCATTGTAAAGGCTTTATGGTGGATTCCTATCGTACACCTCGGTAGTGTATAAGAGTTCTCCGTCAACAAATGGATGCTCGGCTAAACGAGATAAAGCATCTTATGGATAAAGTACAACTTTTACAGAGTTAAAACTGAATATTCAGCCGTATTCACAGTCATGAGCGCCACTGAAAACCTACCATGATTATAACTTGATGTTTTGGTTAGCCGGGTCAACTGTAATGGTAGGAATCATAGTTGAGGATGGTCAATCATTAGTGGTGGGAACTATGATTGAGAGCTCAACATTAGTGGATAAACTTTGAGTTAAGGTGTTGGTTAAGTCAAGATGGAAGGAATCTTGAGGTGGTTTGTTATTCACTTAATTATTATTACTTTTCAAATATTTTTACTTAAATGATGTTTTATGCAAGAGAGACATATTAGCTTTATTCTTGTCAAGCCTTCATATGCATACTATTTCCTATACAACTTGCTGAGTATGACAAGTGCTCACTCTTTCTATCATCAAACACTCAGTTAGAGAAAGTATCGAGGAGTACGCTGAAGGTGGATCGTTCTAAGATGCTTTCTACGTCGATGATGCATGTGGAAGAGTCATAAAGGATTAGAGTCTTCATAGTTCGTTTAGTTCTACTACATAGTTTAATTGATTCATTGACCCTTGAAGATCACTTTTGTAATACGGTTTATTCAATTAAGTTTGAATATTATAATAATTATCATCAATAAAGTCGCCATGTGTTAGTATTGATTCCTGGGCTCAGCACATAAAAGAGATTTATTTGTTTCTTTAATTGGTCTCGACAGCTCTGCATGCGGTATGACGCGCGATGGGTTGTCAACGGCAACAAGACGTGGTGATGCAGCGGCTTTGGACGCGCGCGGCGTGGGCGGAAAAGTTAGCATGACAGCCGAGACGGTGATGGCTTTTCCACACGTGCGTGCTTGAGTCGGTGAGATTTTTGGATGCTATCATCACGCGGCACCAGAGGAAGTGGAGCGGCGAGACGACGGCGTAGATGGTGACTTTGTCCTCGACGGGGGGTAGAAGTTAGGCGGGTCGTAGAGTTAGGCAGGTGGCATTGTCGCAGCTTGGTGATGGGGCCAGCGTCTGGCAGGCCAGAGGGGAAAGAAAGAAAGAAAGGAGAGAGAAAAAGGTTTTGAAATTTTGTTTGGATTTGTTTTCCTTGAAATGATTTGTTGATTTCAAATTCACTGAAATTTTAGGATGTTACACTAGCTCAGCTCGGCTCATTGTATTTTATAGCGAGTCAAGGTACATATTAGCTCGTTTAGTTAACGAGCCAGCTCAAGTTGGCTTGTGAGCCGCTCGCGAGCCTGACGACCCAAGGCCCCACAATATCAGCCGGGCCACTTGAGCAGTGCACGATCTATGTTCTTATTGGCCTCTTCTCAGTGTCAACCTGTGTTTCTAGTCTCCTAGGTCACAAATCATGCGCACACCTGAGGTCCTATGCTCTAGCCGCCATTAGCCATCAGTGACATTGACACGATGCCACTTAATGACTCACTAGACCCACCTACGCCAACAAGGCTCACCGCCTCGGCTATAAGACCAAGCATGTAGATCTCCCCCCAAATGATAGACAAGTCTTGTTGATGCGTGTGTAGTTTCTTATGTCAAAAGTGTAATTTACTCTGGCAAGTAGATGATAATTGAGTGAGGTTTGAAGCTCCAGATCTAGACAGAGCTAACAACCCTAAAAAAATGGGCAAGACCTATTTTTATAATAACATGTAAATTATAAAGAAACAATGAATTTATTATGCATTTTCTTTTGTAAAGAAAGACGAGCTCTCAAACCGATAATTTCTTTGGGCAAACAGAATTAACTGAGTGGTGTTGAACAGTTTTAAGTCGTATTTGGATATAAGTTTTTTTCTATTCATGCTGAAAATTGTGCAACAAACTTTTTAAACTCTTAAAATTTCTCGCAATTCAATGAGACTCGTGGCTTCCCTGTCAGTATCATAGTAAAAATAAAAATATATTTTTATTCAAAAAATATATTTGGCTCGTAAGCCTAACGAGCTGGCTCTTAACAAACCAAGACAAACTAACTTTTTAATCTATTAACATAACAAGCTGAGCTGAGCAGCTTATTATGACAACGAGTTCGAACAAACCGAGCCAAGCCGGACCGTCTCGGTATCCAGGCCTAGCTGCCGCTACTCTTTCGGCCTTTGCAGGAGACCCATCAATCTCGCCCCCGTCACGCTCTGTGACCATACCGCTGCTTTGACTAGTATCGTTGCTGGTGTCATGTCCTCTTCTCTGGTCATGAGGCCGACACATCAGGAAACACCGGGCTCATGTCCCCACTCTTTCCGCAAGTTACACGCGCGCTGTCACGGCGTCGTGACCATGCGCCCCTTCCCTGTTCGCGACGCGACGCACACCGTCCGGCGACCGGCAGCTGTCGTGGAAGCTTCGATGCTTGCCATGGCTGGTGCGCTCGGGTGTCAGCGGCGGGCCGTCGTGGCCTCGCCGGGCGCCGTGCGTTCGTTGGGGTGTTGATTAATTTGCTTTCGCTGCCGCGGCGCATGGATAGATGTGCTATCGCCGGTGGCGTACGATGACGCCGCTCATACCGTCACGCTCCATGGTATGCCTGTTAGTGGGCTGAGAACCGGCTCTAAACTGCACCAAACCATTCTTATCAAAAGAAATATCAACTTAGACCAACCCACCCCACCATTCCCACTCCCAAACCAATCCAACCTAGCTGCAAGTTGAACCAAAACCAAACTAGTCTACATTCCTCAAAGCGGTTACAAATTGTTTGAAACTGTTTCCTCAGTACGGTTCCTATTCCACTAGGTGTTTGCCTCCTTTATTAGCTGTTTGCACCAATCTTCTTAAGTCTTAACACATGAATATAGTCGGATACCATTCTAATTACATCAATCAAATTATATTCACGAAAATATAAAAATTAAGAAAACCTACAAAATTAACTGAAAGTACGAGGCATGTACTACTGACGTAGCAATTTTCTACTAATATAGCAGTTACATCTCATCACCATAGGAAATAAATACCATAAACATCAAGGAAATGCCAAATGTCAGTACCACTGTAAAAATAGCACACGATGAACACCATAGGAAAAAATAGCACACGATATAAAAACCTAACATAAAGTTTGAACTCTACCAAATGTCAGGCAAAGGAACAAGTTCATATCGATGCTGGGAGAATGTCTTCGAAGCTAATAGAGAAAACGATCCAGCAGCATAAACAACATTCAAGGAAATTCTATAGGAACATCAAAAGCTCCTCTACTTAAGAACTCTCCATTTGAGTTTTAGCACAAGAAAATGCTATTAATCTTTCATTAGATGATCACATTTACTGCAATAGCAATCCTAGATCACAGATTAGCGTACTCCTTTCCGATAGATCCAATGATGACAGAACCTGCAACATCGAAGTAAACATTATTCAAATTGTTCATCCAGATATGAAACATATGAATACTTAAAGATCAATGCTAGCTTGAGACTACTTGAATTAGCACAACTTAAACATAAACATCTTGCTAATATCCTAGGATGATTTTCATCTTTCCAACTACAAATTAGCTGCACTGTGTATAAAACCATAAAAACTTCCAGGAATACCTTTCATTTCTCCCTTGTGACATAAACAAAACATCAGAACATGAACCACAACTAAAGTAGTAATTGTGATATTACAAACAAATGATCTACACAGTACCAGGTAAATACAAAAAATTGCACACAACCAAGAAAAGATAATTCAAAGCAGCTGCACATTATACCAAATTATATTATAACGTCATAACTAGAATACAGACCAACCCATATGCAACATCTAGCTTGCACTAATTATATAATGTCTACAATGAACTACCTGTGCAAAAAAGAAACCTTCAGAAACATGGGACGTTCTCTCTTAAACATTTATGCGTACTACCAGGTATTCTGTCACAAATACAAATTATTTAGTTCAGTTAGAAGATCTTTCTTCATTTCCTCGTACTTCTTCAAGCAGTCATTGCAGATCACCTGATGCCCCTTGACTTTGAAAGCTGGTTGCATTGAATCTATCCATGGCTGCAAGTAAGGGTCTTCAAACGTTAGAAACAGGATCTCAGCATGGATGCAAAACTTAATCATCTGGTCCCAAAAAATTTGGGGGTCAAATACAAATAACCCTTCTGAAGGTTGTTTATTCATGGTCAATATAAACCTCTTTCTGATAGTGTCCTCAATTGCTGGGCAAGACTCGGCGATATGAGCTCTAAGACTACTAGTTTAAGATTTAGTGTGTAATTTTAGTTGATAGTACTTGCACACTGCATTTAGATCACCATCCACATCTACCAAATTCTGTTCAAAGTGTTCCCATATCTTTGACCTTCTACCATGTGGTACTTGAGATGTATGATCATTCATGTATGGTGATCTAAATGTAGTGCTATTTATCCTGACATGTTTGCGAACCTATTCACACCCAACATTAGACAATCTACAACCAAAGATGATATGAATATCTATGGTAAAGGATCATGATTTCTAGATAGGCAAAGATATATCCTAGTTCTATTCAAGGATATGTGGCTCTAGATGGTTTTTATGCTCTTGTACAATTTTAGAGAAAATTTTGGCAGCATATCCCCACTGTTCTCCAAATACATGTCTCGATAATAAGCTAAGAGTGTGTGTATCTGGAGAACAATAAGGAAATACCACCAAATTTTTTCTCTAGAATAGTACAAGAGCATAGAAACCATCCCAGCCACATATCCTTGATCTGTCCAAAAGTCGTGGACAATTCGGGAGTATTTTCTTATAAAATATGACATGTTATTAAGTCATATTTATAATCAAACACTATCGAATGGGAAACGTAAGTGACGCAAACTAAACTCTAAACATGATACAAACAGAGTGTGCAACTAGATATTATATAATTGTACATTTAGAGAAAGAGCAATTAATTAATCTCATATATGTGAGTAATTTTCTAACAGATTGAAGTAATTAAACTAGAGAAATAAGTTGATAATGTGAAACATATGAACAATTGTTCATCTATTTGATTGGTAGAATTAAATGCCGCTAGCATGTTTAAAAAAAATGGCGGGGCAGAAATATCTCAACTGTCAGCTTGTAGTGTCACACATGCAATGATGCAATTTTCAAATATTATTAACAATAGTTGATTCATGTTAACATGATACATTATGTTATTCCACACATCACATATGCTATGTTTCAACAATTATTACGGTTCATTGATTATTGATATGGTAAAATGCATGTAATTAAGAACTTGACAAGGTTACTAAGAGCTTCGGTGGTTACCTGTGGCACTCCAGCAACGTGATATCACCCGGGACTGCCAATAGCCAATTTTCCTCTGCAACAGAAAGTATCACCAACTGACAGATGGCCTCTAGTATCATTGTATCACTAACAGAAAGTATCACCAACCCAGTTTCAGTTTTCATTATATTTCTGGCTTGGTTGTGCTAATCGGATGCATTAATTCTGACAAAAACAACTCTACCCGCCGATTAGGATTTTTAACCCCGCGATTGGACTACCAGAGAGTAGAAAATGGCACATGCGGCTACCATGGCCGTCTCCTAGCAAGGGCATCAACGTCACACAGCAAGCTGCAGTGCAAAATCCAAGCAAAAATGAAAGACCAGCCATCACCCGAGGGGCCTTGCAGCTATCTATTCTCACCGCAGCTAGATCCACCAGCAAGAAGGCAAGAACCTAGAGCGTAGTACCGAAAGGGACAAGACAAATCGAGCAGGCAATCCACCACACGGGCCAGTCGAAAGGGATAAGAGGCGAGATCCGAAAGACCAGACGTTGAGGGCTCACCTACTAGTTCTTAACGAGCTCATCGGCGGCCTGCTCTTCCTTGGCACGCAGATGCTCAATCCGCACGAGCTGGTTGTGGTGCGTGTCGTAGAGGCAGTGTAGCCCGCGCCAGTGACAACCAGGACCTTCCGTGGATGACGGCGATCCGCAACCACCAACTAGGGAGGAGGGTGCGGCGACGAACCAACGAGGGTGGAGCGATGGGAGGAGAGGGTGTCGAGACCTCGAGGTCGAGCGTCGAGGACTAGAAGGTTTCGACGATGGAATCACCAAATCGGTCTTATGTGGGCTTCTTGACTGAGTTTCAACCACGGTTTGAAGCGATCTCAACCCAAAAAGTCGAATCCAATCCAATCCAAACGAGTCCGTTTTAATTGTTAACTCAAACTGAACCAGATCACTGGCTATCTTAGCCCAGTCCTCACTAAACTAAATCAGCCCAACTCAAAAACCTGCTAAAACCAGTTTTAGCCCAAACCATTTGTAGGCTTACTCGATGGTCTCTCAATCTCCCTTCAGTCCTGAGATGTCCGTCAGCGTGGAGACTTTGACGTCCACGTACGGACCTTTCTAGATCGCGACCGATGGCAGGATAGCAGAATTTATTTACGCGGAGCGAGCTCACGCGAGGTTTCAGAGCTCCAACTTTTTTGTGTGAAAACCTGGGACGATTCAGTTGGTTATTTGGTTTTCAACACAAAAAGCAAGTGGCCAGCATTCCAAGGGTCAAAACGACGAACAATTCACATGGCGTGGCGTGACCTTCGAACCTTATTTTTCCAGACTAGTGGCTCCATTGTTCTACACTTTATCTCATCGTGACGTGCGCAGCGGATGCCCTTTTCTGACAAGACCGCCGCATCGATCCTTATGATCCAACGGGCCATCCTGACGTTCAGATGGCACTGCTGAAAATCAAAGCAAGAACAGTACAGGAGGATATTGAAGAACCACTGCAGCATGGTGGTCGACTAACCGTGAGATCTAGGAGATCCGTTAGAGAACTGATTTGCCAGAAACACAACATGTACGAGAGACTAATTTGCCACGATACCATAAGCATTAGGACTGGAACGATGCTCATCGCTTGATTGGTGGACTTTGTTTAGTCAAAAGTCTACGCATGTGGGAGACCGCTACGACGTGAGCTAGCTAGCGTTAATCAGACTGCCAGAGGTTATTAAGCAAAGAAAAGAGAGAGAGAAAAGAAAGCAGAGGCACGCCCGTAGACCGAGGAACCTGCCTGGCGCCGCTGCCCGTCCGTCCGTCCTGCCGCTCTGGGCTTGGCCGTGGACTCGCCTCCTTTAAAAACCCTCCCTACACTTGTGCATCCTATCTCGCGGCCACACGCACACAAAACACAACACATCTCTCTCTCTCTCTCTCTCTCTCTCTCTGTCCGCGGCGCCATGGCGTGGGAGAACGGGAGCAGCGGGAATGGGTTCGAGGTGCCCGACGTTGAGATCAAGTTCACCAAGCTCTTCATCAACGGCGAGTTCGTCGACGCTGTCTCCGGTACGTACGCCGCCCATCCTTTCCTCCATCCCAGCCATGCATTTCACTTGCTTGCCGTCTTGTCGCCGGCCTCTATCTGCGTGCTCTCCACACCATGCTTGTACCGAATCAATGGCGGTCGATCTCCTACTCTCGCGCGTCGGTGCACGCGTTCCCGTCTGGGTTCATTGCGCAGTTCGTGGTCGCAGCACGAGAAATTCATGTGTTCCAATCGAGTTTACACATGCCTAACAGTACCAAGGTCACATGTTTCTCTAACCAATTAGAAATCTTTTCAAAATACACAATCTGGAAGGATCGGTGGAATAGCTTAGAATTAGCTTTTCGTGATGCCACAAAAAAAAAAGGAAATAAAGATAGAAGCTAGCTTTTATGTGGGGATTTCCACTTCAATTTGATTTTTGTCGTACAGATTCCCTCCAAACAATCGAGAGGAGGTAGAAGACAAGTTGCCTCGCTACCTGGCTTTGGTTTATTCGTGGGTGAGATGTTATACTACGAAGAAGTTGGGGCCGTACATGTCTTGGCCAAACACAAATTACGTACTGCTAAACAAGTTGCTAGGAGAGCATATCTTTAGTTTGGGCTGTCACAGTAAATTTGTTTCTCTGTGCTCGTGGGAAACGAGGCCAAGGACCAAGTGAGCCAACATACAGGAAACTGTACTATACTATACTATACACTAGCAGTGGCGAAAAGGCACATTGAGCCAAGTGGTGCACACGCACCAGGCTAAAAAGGTTTTTTACACTAGGCATGCAATGTGTATACCACCATCAATTTTTTTCTAGCCACGTCTCTATACAGTGGTACAATATTATATAGTAACGGTATGTAGATATTTTCGTTTAAGACGATGGTAGGACTGCTAGCTTTTGTGGGGGTTAACAACGTGCCCAAAGAGGTCGCGTGACGAGGAAGCTCGAGATTGGCGCAGGAGAAAAGGTAATTAAAGAGACAAGGAGAGAGAGATGGAGCTAGTTCGCAAAAGCGTAGGTGAGACGGTGGTGTCTTGATTCTTGGCCCGCGCAATTTCTTGTTTGCTTCTCGTCCATGCTACTACAGGATTAGATTAGGTTGACATGGGGAGGTACAAGTGATCGTCCTTTACTATCTACTGTACAACTTTTGGGAGCCATTTGCGGGGGAGTTTCCACAAGCAGGGTTTACGTTACCGTTCGGAGCGTTCGGAGCTTGGTTATCGAGCTTCGACGGTAATTGAAAATACGTGATAATTATAATTATCGGTTAAAAATTAAAAAAAATTAGAGAAAATTTATTTGGCAAAATTTAAATTTTGAAAAAAAAATGTGATTTTAGTTGTTCGGTAACCGCTCGGTTTTGGTCGGTTACCGAGCGGTTTGGGTCGGTTACCGAGCGATTTTCTCGCATTTTTGAATTGGTCGGTTACCGAGCGGTTTGGGTCGGTAACCGCTCGGTTTTCTCGATTTATCGAGCGGTTTTATCGAATTTCAGCGTAGTTCAACAAAAAAAACCCCCAAAAAAGGGCTCAACCTTGTAAAATCAATAACTAATTCATATAAGCTTCAAATCAAGTGAAACAAATTTTGTTGGCTTCCTTGTAACATGATCTACATGATAAAAGTATTTATACTCATAAAAAAGTTCAAAATTTTCTGTGAGAAATTGTATTTGTTAAACAAAGTTAAATGCATAGTTTATTCTTTGCTAATCCAAAAATCATGAAACTAATTTTGTTAGTCTTCTTACATGATCCTATGTCTTTTAAAAATACATAAACTCATGAATTAGTTATTGTAACATGCATAATTGTGTAAATGTGTTGCGACTAGATTAATTCATAACTGACCCATCACATCTCAAAAGTTAGTGAAACCACTTTCATTAGTTTATTTATACTATTATTTACGTAGAAAAAATAATAATAGACATGAAAAAAATTAATTACAGTGTTGTTTCTTAACATATTCACTTTATGCTTGTGAACTTTGTAAAAATCATAGAGAATTTAATAAAACTCTAAATAAAGTGAAATCAATTTTAAAGATTCTCTTAAAATACGTTTTATACAAGAAAAATATGTGTTTGCATGTTACACTTTTTCTTAACGTGAGTTAATAACTGAGCCGCACGCTTCAATTTTTTTCATTTTTTCAAACTTTCTCCCTATTGAATATGATGCAAATGACATTATTTTTGAAATATTTTTTCACAGAAGGTCTTAGAATTGTGTCTAGTTTTTTTTAAGATTTTTTTTGAATTTTTTTTTGATTTGTTTTTATTTTTTCGAATTTTTTGAATTCAAATTTCGGTTACCGTTCGGCTTCTGAAACCGGACCGGACTGAGAAGGTCGATAACCGCGATTTTTTGGCAGTTACCGACGGTTTTTTAACCCTGTCCACAAGTATACCTATACATGAATTGTGATCCACACCCACAAATCTGGTCGATCCAACACCACAAATGCAAAGTTCACGTGTTAGCACTAAGAACAGGTCGCTGAGAAGCTGATATTTGAAAAACTGAAAAACTGGTTTACGAGAAAATAAACTAAAAGCTGAGAAGTTGGTTCAAATAAATTTTTCTAATTTTTAGTGTGCTGAAAAACTAAAAATTTATTAAAAAAATTCAATAGTAAAAAATCATCAGCCATCAAACAGAAACCAACTTTTCAGCTAAAAACCAAAAATGAAAGCCCAATCAGACACAATCTAAATATGCTTGCGACAAGAGTCATGGAGTCGGACAGGTCCACTCCAGCGTGCCTTGTGTTCCTCTATGGATTATTCTGTCGTAGCATGTGGAGGTTAGCAACCAGTCCACTCTATGGATTGTGATGTTACTGTCATGTGACGCTCGGCAAATCGCCCGCTGCCGCCGATGATCTGCTTTTCTAATTGCAACTAGCAGAATATATACTCTATACTTCCATCTCGGTCTCGGATGAATCTCATTTCAGACATCGACGTTGAACCACTGATTTCGATTGCGATATACTTATTTACTTACAATCACAATGAGATTGTGGCATTATGAAAACATTATTCAAGACGCATCCTAACATACCGTCAGCATGTCGGAGCCAAAGTTCAAAGTGTTCGATTTCCCGTGTGCGGACAAGTTGTGACTTGAGGGTTAAACTAAGTAGGGGCTACTAAGTTCACTTGTGTACGTTATTTTAACTGCTTGTAGATTTTCAGTTTACATAAGATGCATGTGTAGTAGTCATGGCCACTTTACTCACTCTAGACCTGCACAGGCTTGGCAGGGACAAGGAACACTAACGGGTCTCTGAACCCTAGCTTTTGTATCCTGCAGGTAAGACGTTTGAGACCCGGGACCCCCGCACCGGCGACGTCACCGCCAGGATCGCCGAGGGACGCAAGGCCGACATCGACCTCGCCGTGAAGGCCGCCCGGGAGGCCTTTGACAATGGTCCCTGGCCAAGGATGTCCGGCTATGTAAGAATCTCTCTAGCTCAGATGTTAAATCAACCCGATAATCATACGGTTCGGATCAGGAAAAATCTGAACCCGATAGTACATGGCCCTCACTATTCTGGGCTAGGCTTAACTCGATACAAATAACAAGGCCCATCAATTACTCGTAATTTTTCAAATTGAGTGAGCTGTTTCTTTGGCGCCAACGTGCCTTGGCGGGAAAACGAGCAGGAGAGGGGCCGGATCCTGCACCGGTTCGCGGACCTGGTGGAACGGCACGTGGAGGAGCTGGCGGTGCTCGACACGATTGACGCCGGCAAGCTCTTCCTGATGGGCAAGATCATGGACATCCCCGGCGGCGTGCACCTGCTGCGCTACTACGCCGGCGCGGCCGACAAGATCCACGGCGCGACGCTCAAGATGTCCCAGCAGATGCAGGGGTACACGCTCAAGGAGCCCGTCGGCGTCGTCGGCCACATCGTGCCGTGGAACTACCCCACCACCATGTTCTTCTTCAAGGTCAGCCCGGCCCTCGCCGCCGGTTGCACCATGGTCGTCAAGCCCGCCGAGCAGACTCCGCTCTCGGCGCTCTTCTACGCGCACCTAGCCAAGGAGGCCGGGATCCCCGACGGCGTCCTCAACGTCGTGCCGGGGTTCGGCCCCACCGCGGGCGCCGCCCTCGCGTCGCATATGGACGTCGACAAGGTGAGCTTCACCGGGTCGACGGAGGTCGGGCGGCTGGTCATGAAGGCAGCGGCCGACAGCAACCTCAAGCCCGTCTCGCTCGAGCTGGGCGGCAAGTGTCCGGTCATCGTGTTCGACGATGCCGACGTCGACATGGCCGTGAACCTGGTCAACATGGCCGTGTACGCCAACAAGGTATGCGTGCTCACACTGTGATCAGTATCAGATCATCTAGTGCGAACAGAGTTTCTCATCACCTCTGCAACAATCTTGCTGTGTCACAGGGCGAGATATGTGCCGCTGGCACGCGCATCTATGTGCAGGAAGGGATCTACGACGCGTTCGTGAAGAAGGCCGTCGAGGCCGCCAAGAAATCGGTGGTCGGAGACCCGTTCTACCCGCATGTCAACCAAGGCCCTCAGGTATGCACACGAGTGTGACGGCGTCTGTATATACATACTCTGCCGAGAAGAATGCTGCACAAGCTGCAACGATCACCTGTGAAATTGCAATGATAGGTTGACAAGGACCAGTACGAGAAAGTTCTCAAGTACATTGATATCGGTAAGCGCGAAGGCGCCACGCTGGTCGCCGGAGGGAAGCCCTGCGGCGACAAGGGGTACTACATTGAGCCCACCATCTTCACGGACGTCAAGGCAAAATCCCATCCTGTTCCTTTATGCCTTTCAGCTCCATAGCCTGCAAGCATGCCCATGAACAAAAAAGTACAGGAAAAGCCTGAAATTTCTGAACAAATAATTTTCGTGCAGGATGACATGTCGATCGCGCAAGATGAAATCTTTGGGCCGGTGATGGCTCTAATGAAATTCAAGTAGGCATCTTCCTTGAACATTTTGTTTTCAATCTGACAGCTGAAACTGAGAGTCTGAACTCTGAAACAACTGGACCGGGCACACTGCTGAATGTGTTAACATTGCAGGACGGTTGAGGAGGCGATTCAGAAGGCGAACAACACCCGGTATGGCCTGGCTGCCGGCATAGTGACCAAGAACATCGACATCGCCAACACGGTGTCACGGTCCATCCGTGCAGGGACCATCTGGATGAACTGCTACTTCGCATTCGACCCCGACACACCGTTTGGCGGGTACAAGAATAGTGGGTTCGGCAAGGACATGGGCATGGACGGCCTTGAGAAGTATCTTCAGACCAAGACCGTCGTCACCCCCATCTACAACTCACCCTGGTTCTGATCTCATTCTATGAACAGCACAGTGAACAAAAATTGAAGAAGAAATATGTCTTATACAGATAAAAGGATGAATAATTTGTACCTTCTTGGATTTGATGTAGCAACGTAGCATGGACTTGTCCAGGAACAATAAAGGCACATGTCTCACTTACGTCTGCTGTTGCTGATCTGTTCAAGAACATGTCTCAATCTTTAGCTCATAACCATTGACATTGTGTGGATTTTTCTTGGGAAAAATGCAACCCCCCCCCCCCAAAAAAAGTCACTTGGATTTTGACTTTCCCCCCAAAAGTTGTTTTGTTGCAACCCCCCAGGTTTGATTTTGTTGAAAAACACCCCCAAAAATTCAAAAAAAATTAAAAAATCACAAAAAATTCTAAAAAAACTAGAGACAATTATAAGACCTTTTGTGAAATTTGTTTTCAAAAATAATATCATTTGCATCATATTTCATGGAGAGTAAGTTTAAAAAAGAAGAAAAACATGCAACTCATTTATTAATTCGAGTTAAATGCATAGTTAATTATTTACTAATCCAAAAATCATGAAACAAAATTTTTTAGTCTTCTTACATGATCCTCTATCTTGTAAAAATACATGAAATCTTGAAATAGTTATTGTAATGTGCAGGATTGAGTAAATGTGTTGCAGATAGATTAATTCATAACTAATCCATAACACTCCCAAAATTAGTGAAACCACTTTTATTAGTTTACTTAAACAATTATTTGTGTAGAAAAAATAATGGTAGACATGACAAAGTTAAAATAACATAAGTTAATAAATGAGCTGCACATTTTTCTTTTTTTTCCAAACTTCCTCTCCATGAAATATGATGCAAAGGATATTATTTTTGAAAATAAATTTCATAGAAGGTCTTAGAATTGTCTCTAGTTTGTTTTAGAATTTGTTTATAATTTTTTATTTTTTTTATTTTTAGAGGGTTTTTTTTGCAACAAAACAACTTTTCGGGAGAAAGTCAAAATCCAAGTGATTTTGGGGGTTGCAGTTAATCTTACTACAGGGATATATAGAAACGTTTGACGAATCAATTCTGATACGATAAAGACGCATGGGCGTCACTGAAAATAAATAAGCAATGAACGTCTTCTCATGGGCAATTTGCCTGAAACAAAGCAAGTCACAATTGTACTACAAGTACTACAAAAATGTTGCAAATTGGAAACTTTTTGCTAAATTAGTTGGGATGAAGCATCAGAAAGGATTCCTTTTGATAATTGTTGCTTGACAGCGATGAGCTCTTGGATTGTTTACAACTTAAACTATTGGCGTGTCATTAGTCAGAATTCGTCATTGGCAAAGATATGAAGTTAGAACAACAAGAGGCAAATTAACTAAGTCTCTGAACTCTGATTTCTCGAACAATCGCAGAGATTTGACCATGCACTTATCATATAATGCAGGGCTCTTTCTCCTGCTCAGTTGTATACAATTGCTGGTACGGTGTCGTGGCTAGGCTTGTAGCAGCCACCGCAGCTCTAGTTGCACCCAAGTCAACCTCTGGCTACGCGTTAGAGGAGACGAAACCGAAGCAATGAAGCAATCGTGGCTCACATGATCTCCATAATGCAGTGTCTGATCTGCATTACTTTAGAGAAACTACCCAAGAATTTGGAATATTCTAAGACGATCCACCATACAGGTGCTACTTGGGTTTTCAATTTAAATGTGAAAGTCTTGACTGTAACAATCCATAATTTAATCGAATTCCGTAGAAATTTTGCATCCGAAAAGCAGGCGACAGTTCCATTGACATGCGGAGATAAAGAAATTTGTGACTGTCTTATTCAGTGATGCCAGCTGATCGATCGACGACAAGGAATTTTATTTATCTTTTGTGTGAGAGGCCAATAAGACAGAGTTTCAAATGCTGTCACCAACTTGCAGCGATTGGTGAAGTATGTTAAGCACATTGGGGGTGTGGATGTCAGGGTTCCAAGAAAAAATGGCTGGCATGCTCCTGTAGCGTTGTAGTGTTGACTTCTGAATTTTAACTGGATTTTACAGGGTGGAATTAATGTAATCTCTTGTCTGTCTCTGAGCATGTTCAGACTCCATTAGCTATGTTTTTGTGGCAGTAGTGCATGTTTTGAAATCTGTTATTAATAGTAACTTGTATTCAATGGTAGTCTATGAAGACAATATATAGAGTATATGAGGGGAAACTTTAGACTAGTAGATTACTATAATACTCTTGACTATTATACCCTTAACACCCCCACCAAATGTAAGGCATGTGCAATAGTGCTGCATTTAAAAGAGATGACACTAAGTAATAAATTTAGACTAATACATCTAAAATATGTCTGTTTAAAGCCATTGTAGAGTGGAGTCATGCAATCCTGTCGAATCAAGCCGAAGAAGTGCATAGCAGAGCACAATAGTAGAGTTATGATGATGATAACAAATGAATGCCTTTGGTCGAGAATCGCAACAAAGCAACAACGAGTAGCAAGACAACAAACAAATCACTAGAGCTACGGAAATACCAAGATGACAAAAAGAGACCCTAGATCAAGAATTACAAAAACAACAATGACAAGTAGCGAGACAACAAATGAAGTTGTCACTTAAGCTAAAAAAAATCTAGATGGCTAAGTTGCATCAATAACGACTAGAAAGAAATTGACTAATGGACGAAGGAATATGTGGACTCGCACGGCATAGATGAACTCAAAGAGAGACCAAGACTTGGATGGACACGGCGGAAAACAAAAACTAAAGCTAGACAAAAAAAAAAAGCTAGCAGCATAGTACCAAAATCCAATGAACCGACAACTAACACACCACGCTTCTAAAGAACAACCCATATCACAGCAGCCCAAAAGCTAGCTGGAGGTATACCAGATGATGGGCGCATTGATCTACGTTTCTTGTGAGTGTATATCGAACTAGACTCAAGAACACAAGGATTTATTCAGGTCCAGGCCTCCCGTGGGATAACAGCCCTATGTCCTGTATATTATCTTATGAATTTGGTGAACTTGTTACAGAGTGCCCTCTCTTTCAAGCCAGGTCTTCACCCCTTTATATACCAGGGGAAAAGATGTTCCTACAAATGGACCGTGCTAAAATAGGAGACAGACCTACACCTAACGAAGCCTAGCTATTCCTAACTCATCATAACGGTGGGTAAGCATGCCCACCCCGCTTTGGACATCCTGCATGCCTTATACCATCACTGAACGCTGTCACGCTTACCCGTCAGGTCCTCCCACGACCATGCTCCGCCGAAAGAGAGCGCGTGGGGAAGGAAAATACTCTTGATAATACCTACTGCCAGCTGACATTTGACGGTGTGGGGCCTGCCTCGTGGGACACCCCCTTATCTATTACATCGAAACTAGCCCATCAAAGAAAGCATCCTAGATGAGTGCAGACATCATCGAGAGCCCAGTCAACAAACAAGAGCAACAGAGAGAACGGTGGAGTAGATTGGGACAGTCCTAAGATAGGGCCGAACCCATCCAAGTGAGCGACGGATGAGGACGACTGACGCGGGCGGAGGCAACCAACGCATAGGGAGGCAACCAGCGCGGGCGGGACGGAGCCAAGTCAGGGCGGAGTCACGGGCAGAAGCTGAGTCAACTGGCAGCACAGGAGGGAGCTGGGGCAGGGCGAGGCGGGGCGGGTCGAGGGAGGCCCAGCGCGAGAAGCGGAAGCCACACGAAAGAAGCGGGTGTGGGAGGCTGGCAACGACGGCGGAGCAGGTGGCAGCAATGGAGGCGAAGAAGCTGAGCTGGGGCGAGGTGGCACAGGAGGGAGCCGAGCCGGAGCTGGGGTGGCCCGTAACAGGAGGTCAGCAGGCGTAGAGAACTGAGCCGAGGAGGCGGGAGGCGACATCATGTTCCAGAAGCGGGCAATGTCATCTTCTCCCCAGGCACACAGATCGAATCGAGGACAAGACAGATCCAATGGGGAAAGAGGTGGATCCTACAGGGAGAGCTGGATCCGACCGAGGAAGAGGCGGATCCGGCCAGAGAGGAGCCGGCTGGCAAGAGAGAGCCGATGGTGGGTGGCTGGATCAGGACGAGTTGCGGTGTCCAAAAAAAACCCTAACTCTAATATCATGTTAGAAATAGCAACTTGTATTCAATGGTAGCTCATGGGGACAATATATAGAGTACATGAGGGGAAACGCTAGACTAGAGATTACCATAATACCCTTAACAAAATCTAAATGTTGTTTAGGCGACAATGAACCACGACGAGTTTAGGGGAGAGGGTTAGGGTTCAGGGTTCCAGGGGTTCACCGACAACCTAGGGTTAGAGGGAGGCTGGGATAGCGGCCAGACCAACAGTGGGTGCGGTTGGCAGCAGGGGCGAGGAAAATGAAGTGGTTAACACAGCTAGGGGGTTGTGGGTGCAAATCCGGCGATGGGGCGCCGTCGGAGATGGCGGGAGGAGGGGCAGGGCAGGGAAGCGAGTCGTACGAAGCAAATGGTCGTGCAGAGTAGGGAAACATGGCATCCGATGCAGGAGGAAGAATAAGATTGAACATCCATCGGATGCAAATCGGATGACTGACAACATCGACTGAGAAAAAAGCAGGTGACTGAAGAATGACATCTCCCTTTCTTTGGAGAGTTCTGTTTCGAATTAGCTGGTGTGGCACGCATTCTATACTTGAAAAGAGAGGTATAAGGTAATGCATCATGCACATAAGAATGTCTTTGTATCTCTGCAAAAATGTGATATTTGTCGACCCTACAGAAATGATCGACACAAGTCAGCAGTGAAAATTTCAGTACCAACATCTAATTTTCTATCCGGCAAGGAAGTACTTTCTCTCTTAAAAAAAGGAGGGAGGAGAGATAAACGGGGCTTTGTGAGAACGAGGCGACAACCATTGCGTAGATCATGCAGCCAAATAACACGCAATGGGCTAGCAACGACTAGTTTATGCGTCGAGCAGACGAATGATCAACCGACGGCTTCGACAGTTCAGTTTGGTTCGTGTTCTAGTTATATTTGCAGTTGACCTGCTCATTTACCACACCAATTGCCAGCCAATAAGTGATGCTGAACATGGCATTTGGTCAATCAAAAGAATGCCTACTAACCTTCCATCTGACTAGGAGTACTCCTATGTTTACAGACTTTTTACAGTCACTGAAAACTGGTTCTGCCGGAGATCCAGTTCAGTAAGACTGATATATATAGTAGACGATGATCGTTGTAGAACTTGTAAGAAAAAATCATTTGTAGACTACCTGTAGCTGTTCATGGCCCGTTCTGAATGAATAAAACTGCAGGAAACATACCAGCATTTTGAGTGGCGCGCGTAAGCAGCAAAAAGGAGCTCAGGGATGGCCTGATTCGTCATCCTCACCCCGCCCCACTCTCTGGCTGCTCTGCTCTGGAGAGAGTTGAGAGCGCGCGCAACCGTCGAGTATTCCATTCCAAGTAGAAAAGCAAGGCATTCCAGGCAGCCCAGCTCGACCTGCGCTGCTGCATGTGTCCCTTTGGTTTCTGCTGCTGTGCTTTGCACTGCGCTAGTCGGTGCAACCCGCGGTGCCAGCAAGGGAGCCGGCAACTCGCCGCCAGGCCCACGAAGCGACGAGAGCGGCCGGCGACTTGTGCCTCACGAGCAGAGCACCCCCGCGAAAAGGTCGTCGCGGCGGTGGCGTGCCCACCGCCCCACCCTGCACCGCTGTAGCTTACTGGTCCTCATTCTTTGATCTCTACTGCTAAACACGTGCACATTACAATACGGCTACGGTAGATTAAATTATGGTTACGGCACAGTACCATTAGCCGTACAAATTGGCTGCTCGCAGTGGCAAATCTAGAATAAAAATGATCGGCTCTCCGGGCTGACCTGTTAGGGCTTCGGTGTCTCGTTTGTTAAGTTAGAAAGTGTCACATGTGTATTATGTGAACACAAGGTAAATCCACTCTTGGCTACTCGAGAACACGTCGTCTTTTAGGTCAATAACTCTGGTGTTCTAATAATATTGGGGAAATTTTACGGTGGTCTCGGAGTAAATTAGGTCATCTATTTTTTGGATCGGATAATACAGATCAGTTAAAATACTAACCATTGTCTAGAGGTAGTATGGATAGTATATGAAAGGAGTATAGGTAGTATATGATATTTTTGAGAAAAAAAAAAAGAAATGGTATGAAAGTAATAACGTGCAAGCTCATGGGTTCAATGTATAGTACTGAAGATGTGCCACCCATCGGTCGAGGGTTTCTTCACCCATTGTGGCATGAACTCGACGCTCAAGGCGGTGTATGCCCATGGTCGATGCTGATGCTGCCCATTGCGTTCGACCAGCCGACCAACAGCTGGCTTATCGTCGAGGTATGGAAGACTGGGCTTGGCCTCAAGGAGAAGGCTCGGGCCGACGGTGTCATCGGGAGAGAGGAGATCACCGGGGTCGTGGAGAGGCTAATGCACCGAGATGCGGAGAAGGCCGAGGACATGAGGAGGAGAGCTGCGCTGCGTCTGAAGAGGGTGGATCCTCGTGGAAAAATATCACGTCTTTCATCAACTTCATTTCACAGTGAGATCTCTGAATGCTAACACTTCGGCAGTAGAAAGAAGCAATCAATTGGTGCAATAGAAGTGTTGTGATTGATTCCCAGAGAGTCAGTGTGATCTCTGAATGTTAACAGAATCTTCTTAGGCAAGAATAAAAAAGTTGCTTCATCCAGTTAGTAGCAGCTATTTTCAATTGTTCAAATCAACCTTTTGAGTCAAGCAGATTTGAAACCCTTCAGTAGCATTGTAAAATTCACAAGCATTTTCTGAAATCAATCCAAAAAAAATGTGAAACTTTCATCGATCACTAAAGTGTGAAATATCAGAAGAGTGGCATTGTAAAATTCAGAAGCATTTTCTGATATCAATCCAAAAAACTATGAAACATTCAGTCAATCATAGAAAGTGTGAAAATTCAGAAGAGTGGCATTGTAAAACTCACAAGCATTTTGTGAAATCAATCACAAAATTGTAGTAGTTACACCGAGGTTTATCAAGGTAGTAGCAAACATAACCGACATACCCCCGTTTGGATAGGCTTTTTTTCAGCTTTTCCCTAAAAAAACCAGAAGCTATCCAAATGACTAGCTTCTGGCCCCGGTTTCTGGTGGTTTTTGGCTAGCTGAGGAAACAGTTGTGGTTGAAATGAACTAAAAGCTGAGAAGCAGGTTCTGTCTGGTTTTTGTCTTTTGGGTGTGCTGAAAAGCTAAAAGTTTATTATAAAAGTCAACAACCACATCCGCTTCCTCAGCTAGTCAGAAGCTCCGAAGCCACAACCTATCCAAACGGGCCTATAGTATAATACTCCTGAGAACATAGTATCAAAAATGGGGAAAAAACGCTATCAAACTTTCTTGATTTCAAGTAGCCAACGCAAACCAGTCGTCTTCTAATCATAGCAGTAGCAACACAGTAGAAGTCCTACATAAGGTCCGGGATAGGTGTCGGTGGGTGCAGAGCAACACCCCCAAACTGATCAGTCGCGTGCGTGCATGTGGAGCGGAAGGGTCCACGGTCGGCGGGCTGGCGCGCTGGTGGTGCCCACCATGGTGGCAAGGGAGCGGCGTGTGGAGGGGCGATGGGAACGGGAGCGGTGTGGGCGGGGAGGCCGCATCTTCGATGAGGAGGCAGTTCTTCTTAGGGATGCCAGGGTGGTGCTCCCAGGAGAAGGGCACAGAGCTGGTGCCGTGGCCCCGAGGGGACAGCGACGGTGAGGAGGCCTCGGAGGAGACCGTCATGCGCGTTTTAGGGATATTTGGGTCAGCTTGTTTTCGATCGACATCGAGTTGGACAAATTACTACCATAATCTTGAATAATCTTGAATAGCATAGTGGGTAATTTTAACGAAATTATGATAATTACTAAAATGTCTAATTATGTGGATCGTCAAATTAAATTTATACTACCTCTCACCTCTAACTAGTATGGATCACCATAAAAAAAACTCTAAGATTGGCCCGACAATATTTCTTCATGGATCCGGCCCTGACTTGTGCCATCGATCTTTCAAAGTAGCATGTCAGAAAAGAGTATAAAGAAAGTTTTATGTACTAATAGCACTTCTTTAATGAATCAAATAGTTCGTTAAAAGTTTTAAAATTGCCTCACTAACTGTCAAGAAAAGGAGGGTTCGAGTCTCCTCCTTGAGCAGGCGGCCTCTATATAAGAAGCCCAGGGTCTGCAGGACTCTTCTCCCTCAGAGGCAGTCACAGGCACGAGCAGAAGGTTCCTGAGGGACACACAGGCACGAACGCAGGCATCAATGGCGGCCGACGGTTGCAACGGCAACAGCAAGGCGGCGCCGGCGGGCGTGGTGGTGCCGGATATCAAGTTCACCAAGCTCTTCATCAACGGCGAGTTCGTCGACGCCGTCTCCGGTACATTTATATACGCCTCATCTTTCTAATTTCTTTGTTGCTTGCTCTAGCTAGAAACATGTATCTCATCGTAATTTGCTTTCGTTTTCGCCCTAAAGCTCTGCGCCTCGTTTTCTCTATCTCAAACAACACATGAACTTTATTTATGGCCATATGCACATATATGAACGTCTATGATTTTGTCCCAAAAAAAAAAATTCCCCGTTCGAAAAAAATGAACGTCTATGATTAATTTACACATAGAAGCGAAAATACAGCTGAAAATTAAACTCCAGTAAAGAGTTGCAGAGCTAAAATTAATCAAGCATGGAACTTACAAACGATGCTGCTCCTGCTGCTGCATGTGTTGGGTTTGCATTTTGCATGTAATAATCTACCATCTTTGCTGAAATCTACTATTAGTAGATGCTCTTCTCTTGGTTGGGTTCGTCAACGTTAGTCCGGATGCTGCGCTAGATGTGTCCAGATACATGCCATGTTGTCACATGCTGATTCCCGTGCAACTTGGTGGTGGTGCATCGCCCAATCGATCTCAGCAGCAACAACAACAGTAACAAAAAAGAAAAGAAAAAAAAAGAAATGAAATGAAAAAGAAAAAGGAAAAAAAAACTTTGGTGGTCGATCGATGGTTCGCGCCGATAGGATGAATGGCCATAGCATAGCTAAGTCGTCACAGCTAAAATTCGACGGCTAAGAGCCTAAGATACATGCGTGTGCGTGCGACGAAGTTAAACCACATGAATTTTGACCAAACTTATAATTTCTCCGCGCGTATAAAACGCCTATACGTTCTCGAGAACAGTACGTTTATTAGCTTGTTGAACGATGCACGTACATATATACGCAAGTCGCATATCTATCATCATATCGATGGATGGTATGAATAGTCTCTTCCTCTTTGAACAGTCTAGTTTCTTTAGATTTCTCTGTTGTGGCACGACTAGGCAGGAAGGAACGAACATGTATCTGCATGCCTCCATCCATTGACACGCAAGGAGCAACGAAACAGACACGTTCCAACCGTCTTATTGTTCCGGTTGCATGCATGTTGCTCTCACGACGTCTGCACGCGAGAGAGACGTTACACAGTCAAAGTCAAATCAAGCTTGCCGCCTCACCGGCTTGCTACATGCCTACATGTGCCCCTCCCTCGCCTGAGGTGGCAACCCAAAAAAAAACTTTTTCTCCCTGAAAAAATGAAGAAAAGAAAGTCAAGGCATCTCATGGCTAAGATAAGTTTGCACGTTGCACAAAGCCTTGTACAACCGACCTAAGGATGCTCCGTCAAGGAAATAAATAATAAGCCATTTGTCTCAGGTATCAACCAGCACATACTCTATCACTTGATCACCGCTCATTCTTTGCGAGAAATTCATGACGATCACGTTCAATGCTTGCCATGCCATGTGTGCCTTCTTTCCGGCTTTCACTTTCTACAATAAAGCCAATGTCTTAAAAAGTTTCCCTAAAAATAGCATGCATAAAATATATCTTTCTTTTTATCAAAAACATTATCATTTCAACACAATCATATAACCTAGAAAAGGCAGCAACCCCGGTCACAAGTTTTCTCTTTTGCTTAGATTCAACGTCTAACAATTTTGGTTTATGGGACACATTAACATTTTTTCCCTTTCGAATAGTGACGGGATACGTGTTCTTCTTTCCTTCCCTTCTACAAATGTCAACTAAGTTTTGGCTAGCTAACAGCCACTGACGCTGACTGCTACATAAGTTGACTTTGATGTACATAAATAAGAGACATGACTTGTGACTTATTTCGGTGTGAATTTCATTTTGCAGCCAAGACCTTTGAGACGAGGGACCCACGGACAGGCGACGTGCTGGCCCATGTCGCAGAGGCAGACAAAGCCGACGTGGATCTGGCCGTCCAGGCCGCTAGGGAGGCCTTCGAGCACGGCAAGTGGCCCCGCATGTCAGGCTACGTAAGTAAACCACCATTTCTGAACACACAAAATTTTACTAGATTGGAACTTTGAATTCGAAAGAGAAGCGGAAATTTGTAGGGTAATAACCAAGGATTTTAATTTCGTTTTACAAAATTTTTCGTTCACCACTGAAAAGACTAAAATTCGTGAAATTTTACCAAAATCTCGATCATTTTTCATCCTCTATTCTGTAGGTCCCATGTGTCAGTGAAAGAAAATCTTAAAATTAGATATAACAATTTCCTTTGAAATTCACGAAATTTTACCAAAATTTCTGTGAAATTTTAATCCCTAGTAATAACAAAAGCATTAAGTGGTACAGCAATGCGCTGTAGCCTATCCGGCAAAATTGGTAATTGTAATTTGTGTCCGCAGGAGAGGGGCCGGATCATGAGCAAGTTTGCGGACTTGGTGGAGCAGCACACGGAGGAGCTGGCGGCGCTGGACGGTGCCGACGCCGGGAAGCTGCTGCTGCTGGGCAAGATCATCGACATCCCCGCGGCGGCGCAGATGCTGCGCTACTACGCGGGCGCGGCCGACAAGATCCACGGCGAGGTGCTTCGCGTTACCGGCAAGTACCAGGGGTACACGCTCAAGGAGCCCGTCGGCGTCGTCGGCGTCATCATCCCCTGGAACTTCCCCACCATGATGTTCTTCCTCAAGGTCAGCCCGGCCCTCGCCGCCGGGTGCACAGTCGTCGTCAAGCCCGCCGAGCAGACGCCGCTCTCCGCGCTCTACTACGCGCACCTCGCCAAGCTGGTACAATGCTCTTGCAAATGCAATCTGTTCTTGTGTTTAGATTAATCTGATATCCATGTGAATGTCGTCACGCAGGCTGGCATTCCCAATGGAGTGATCAACGTCGTCCCGGGGTTCGGTCCCACCGCCGGCGCTGCCCTCTCCTCCCACATGGACGTTGACACCGTGAGCACACCGATCACTAGTCAGAATCCTTGACACCAGCACATGCTTGCTCCGGTTCCTCACCAAAACACCATGACACCAGGTGGCCTTCACCGGCTCCACGGAGGTTGGTCGCGTCATCATGGAGTCAGCCGCGAGGAGCAACCTGAAGACGGTCTCGCTGGAGCTCGGCGGCAAGTCGCCGATGATCATCTTCGACGACGCGGACGTCGACATGGCCGTCAACCTGTCACGGCTCGCCATCTTCTTCAACAAGGCACGTGCCGCATGCAACAAGTGATCGATGTTCGGAAATCGAGCTCGGAAAGCTGTCCAGAGCAAACACAGGCAGCTGACTGACCGTGATATCGGTTGCCTGAACATTTTCAGGGGGAGATCTGCGTGGCCGGGTCGCGCGTTTACGTGCAGGAAGGTATCTACGACGAGTTCGTCAAGAAGGCCGTGGAGGCCGCGCAGAACTGGAAGGTCGGAGACCCTTTCGATGTCACCACCAACATGGGTCCCCAGGTCGATAAGGAGCAATTCGAGAGGGTGCTCAGGTACATCGAGCACGGCAAGGGCGAGGGTGCGACGCTGCTCACCGGCGGCAAGCCCACCGGCGACGGAGGGTACTACATTGAGCCTACCATCTTCGCAGATGTCAAGGTATTACATCCAATTGCTCAACAAATCAAATTACTTCCCTACAGTTAGAAAGGCTGACTGGCACGAACACGTGCTCACATGGATGGATTCACATTCACCAGGAGGACATGAAGATCGCGCAGGACGAGATCTTCGGCCCGGTGATGTGCCTCATGAAGTTCAAGTACGCACGCACGCGAAAAAACCTCACAGCCTCACATCAGAAGGGTTGTCACCGATGATGCATCCTGACCACTGACTGATCGCCATGCATCTTCTTTCCAGGACGGTTGACGAGGTCATAGAGAAGGCCAACAGCACCAGGTACGGGCTCGCCGCCGGGATCGTGACCAAGAGCCTGGACGTGGCCAACCGGGTGTCGCGGTCGGTGCGGGCCGGCACGGTGTGGGTGAACTGCTACTTCGCCTTCGACCCGGACGCGCCGTTCGGCGGGTACAAGATGAGCGGGTTTGGGCGGGACCAGGGGATGGCCGCCATTGACAAGTACCTGCAGGTCAAGAGCGTCATCACCGCGCTCCCGGACTCGCCATGGTACTGAGCGATCCAGCGCTGGGCAGTTCTTGTCTTGGTGTACGTGCAGTGTAGAGTCGCCGCTGGGGGCTCTGGTTTGTGTCCGCCTCAAGGTCTGTTGGGGGTGTGACCGTGTTGCTGGGCACGGTGTCGGAGATGTGCTCTGCGCACGGGAAGACGCCGAGAATGGCTGTGATCGACATCTTGGGGAAGTGTAGCGATGTGCATGGTTCATTCCACACAGCTGCAGAACATGAACGGGTGTTCCATACTTGCTCATTTATGCAGGCAGGAGTCACCGGTTTTTGTTTTGTGACATATGTAGTTATGTACTATATAAACTTTCCAATGTTTCACAAGTTTAGCTTGGAGTATGTCTTAATGCCAAGCTCTTTTTTTTGGGGGTTATTCGTCATGTACGAATATGTAATCCTACAGTAGTGGCCACGTATGTATGACTTACTAGTTGAACTACGAACGTGAAAATCTCACAATCTCACATCATTAAAATGTCAGAATCTTATTATTATTAATTGGAGGCTCCTTTTACACGTTAATACTCAAATGATGCGCGTTAGAAAAAAAAAGGAGAAATTCTCACAAAAATAGCAAAACATCTGACCATCGATTGGTGGACTCTAATCATTATTATCAACAATAGCCATTGGATCTAACATTTTCTAAATTATCCACATTTTACCATTATGAAAAAATATGCTAAAGTATCACAATACATGCTTCTAAATTACCCACATCTGCCATTATTGAAAAATTAATACAAACTACCCCTAATACATATTTCTACCACCTCTACCATTATGAAAAAGACTAACAAAAAGAACTCAAATACCTGCTTCTAAATTAACCACATCTACCGTTATAACAAAATTAACCCAAAGTGCCGCTGTCTTACAACGTTCCATATGTTTTTCACCTAAATATTAGCTATGTCTCTCTCGATTATGGCGTGGAGTCCAGAGACAAAACTAAAAAAAATAAAGGAAATATTATACTATCAATGGCCGTACACATATTAACTAATATTGTGAACATGAGGGAAAAAAATTTGCGCAAGAGTCTAATTCAGTAGAGGAATATAGTAAAGAAACGTTCTATTATCTATAGGTATTTCATCAAGTTCTATTATTCATGTATGTTCTAAAAATATTTCTAAGGGCTAGTCAGCTCTAACGAAACATTTTGCTTCATGAAAGTCCTTTAAAAAAAGAGTATCTGGACGCTTGACATACTGCTTCCGTACAAGTTGCATACCATGTGCCTTAAGCCCTGCGATTCATGTGCGAGCCATCATCCAAGTGCTTTGTTTGAACCTTTCAATCCTTGTGTGGTAAGGCACTAGTACGTGAAAAGGTTCGTGAAAGGTTGTACATACGACATTCTTCAAGCTGGATGGATCGCATTTTTTTGCACACTTTCAAGGCTGGGGTTGATACTGGACTACTAGTGTGGCAAGGATTACGGTGTTACACTAGCTACTATTTTTAGCCTTCATCCAAAAGACCTATTTGTCACACTAGGACAAGGATTGCTGCAGATATATTTGTCACAGGACAGTGTTTGCCTGTATTGTTGGTAGTCGGAAATCCATACGAAAAGATCTTTTTTTTTAAAAAAAACATACTTGGAACTAATATGATGAGCCAGGATAGCACAAGCACCACTATCCCACTCAGCACTGCACTGACAGCAGTTTAGTACTAGTTTACAACAAAAATAATGATCAGAACTTGAGACCAATTGGCCCAAGAACAGAGCCAGAACCATGATCACTTTGGAAACCTTCAGCAAACCACAGGCTCAGACCATCCACCATGAGACCAAAGCATCGATCAGTTCGAGAAATAGGTGACGAACAGCGTCGCGAACATGAGCAGGTAAGCGATCGCCTATCGCCTTGGCGTCGACTGTTAGAATATTTGCCTTGGTTGCTTCGGTTGCTCCCAGGATCGAGGCATGCATGTCGTGCATGGCACTGTGCAGATGCATGACGTCCTTGTGCGGAAAGCCAGCGCTCTTGCCGCGGTTACGCGATTCCTTTGATTGATTTCTGCTCCCCTTCCATATCTTCGGGATAGCTGTTTCTATAAATCGGTTGCTAAGATATGATAAGATTTGAACTATATATATGTAACCTGTATTCAACAAATCAATCTATCGCGTGAATTATTTCCGTCTTCATGATATCAGTTTGGTTCCCTCCCGTGACCTATCACCGCTTACGCTAATCAATGGCCACGGAAGACAACACCATCGACGCTGCCCACGCCGCTACAGCCGCACGCCAGGCTGAGATCGCACCCTATGCAGAGGCCACGCAACTCACCGAGGAAGCGCGCCTGGCCGCTGAAGCCTCACGCCGAGCTGAGGAGGCTGCAGCCACACGCCAGGCCGAGGAGGCTGAGGTCACGTGCAGCATCGCTCTTGCCGATGCGATCGCCGTCAGTGCCCTCCACGCACAAGCTATTTCCGTCCTCAACATCAAGGCACTCATCCCGTTTGTCCTCGACCCGTCTTCCCGAACTACTCCCGATGGTGTGGCCTCCACCTCGTCACCCTCGGCAAGTATACTCTCACCGATCACATGCTCTCCGATGACACCTTCCCCAACATCGCGCACAGGGTATAGATGGATAGCGTCGTCCGCTCTTGGTTGTACGACACCATCTCTGCCGATCTCTTGGACCTCGTGATGACCTCTGCCTCGTCTCCATCCTCCACCACACGCTTCGACGAGATGTCTAGCACACTGCTTCGTCCAGGGTAGCCTCACGCACTGTACCTGGATGCAGAGTTCCACAACTTCGTCCAGAGCAGCCTCTTTATCTCAGATTACTGTTGTAAGTTGAAGAGCATGGACGACGCCGTCAGCGACTTGGGTGAGCTAGTCCTAGATTGCACCCTCATCCTATCCGTCCTGCGTGGCCTCAATAAAAAAATTTCGTACATGTTGGTGTTGCTCAAACAGCAAAGGTCGTTCCCCACCTTCGTCGATGTTTGCTCCGACCATGATGACCAACAAGTTGGCCTCCTCTTCGACTGTTTTGGTTGCCGCCGCCGCTGTCAGTGGGCCACACCCTCCTAGTGCACCCGCTGGCACATGCGCACCTCCTGGTACACGTACCTCCAGCCAGGGCGCTCCTTCTACGACAGTCAGTGGCAATCGCCCCAATAATCGCTGTCATTGCGGCAACCGTGGTGGCCACAGCGGCAACAACAGCAGTGCAGCCAGCACAGGCGAACATGGTGTGTGGCCGTCCTTCTTCAACCCATGGATGGGGACATTTCAAATCTGGCCACACTCTGCACCCCATCCACCGAATGGTGCCCCCGGCCAGCAACTGCCCGCGTCCTCGTCTCAGCAGTCGCATGCTTCTTAGGCCTTCACTACGGTGCACCCTAGCGTGTTTGGTGCTCCCCTGCCTATCCTAGTGTGCACGTGGGGTTCCCAAGCATGTATGGCATGCCTCCTCACAGAGGTGCATCCCTGCAGCCGGCGCAACTATAGGCACATTGGCTGCCAATGCATGGCCCGGCTACTAGGATCAGGCCACCGTCGTCGATGCTTTCAACACGATGACACTCACATCGCCACCCATGTGCGACTGGTACATGGACTCTAGTGCCTCTTCACACCTAACATCAGACGCCGGTAACCTCTCTGTTTCCCATCCCACCTCACCTTGTACACCTTCCAATATCATCGTTGGTAACAGATCTATGCTACCTATCACTTCCACCGGTACCACTTTTATCCCAAACCCTCATGGTCCCTTTCACCTTCAGAATGTTCTTGTTACACCACAAATAATCAAAAACTTAATTTCGGTTCGTCAATTTACCATTGATAATAATTGTTCCGTTGAATTTGATTCGTATGGCCTTTCTGTGAAGGACCTGCGCACCCAAAGCGTGACCACCAAGTGCAATAACATCGTACCTCTCTATCATTCATTGTCGAGTTCCTCCGATCTGCATTCTTTCATCACTGCCGACTCCACCACACTTTGGCATCGCCGCCTTGGCCATCTTGGCTCCGAGGCACTCTCCAAACTAACTAGCAGTTCAACCATTTTATGTAATAATAGCACATCCGAGTCTCTCTGCCATGCATGTCAACTAGGCCATCATATTTGTATGCCTTTTACTACCTCTAGCTCTCAGGCTGTCAAGAATTTTGATTTAATACATTATGATCTTTGGACCTCCCCCATTGTTAGTGTGTCTGGTTACAAATATTAACTTGTTATTCTTGATGATTGCTCCCACTTCCCCTAGACATTTCCTTTGCGCTTCAAGACACTTTTTTGACTCTTTCGCATTTTTTCGCCTATGTCAAAACCCAGTTTGGTTCACCCATTAAGAGCGTGCATTGTGACAATGGTCGCGAGTTTGATAACTCCACCACCCGCACGTTCTTCCTTACTCACGGTGTTGCACCCCGCATGTCGTGTCCACACACCTCCCAGTAGAACGGCAAAGCCGAACACATTATCTGCTCCACCAACAATATCATGCATTCCTCATGTTCCAAGCCAGTCTACCCACCTCTTATTAGGTCGAGGCCCTTCATGCATCCACTTATCTCCTAAACCACCATCCCACCAAAACCTTACATTTTTTCACCCCATGCTTCGCCCTTTATGGCATTAATCCCTCGTATTCCCACCTACGTGTCTTTGGGTGCCGGTGCTACCCCAATCTTTCCTCCACGGCTGCTAACAAACTTTCACCGCACTCCATCATGTGTGTCTTTCTTGGCTATCCCTCAGAACACAAGGGTTACCGGTGTCTTGATTTATCCTCGAATCGGATTCTTATATCCCGGCATGTAACATTTGATGAGTAATCTTTTCCGTTTGCTAACCTGACAGATCCACCGTCACCTGTTGTGTTTGTTTTTTGTTGGACATGGACTCGTTGTCGCTACCCATTGGGTTGCCATCTCCTGTAGGTTCTATGGCCGGTGCTGCTACCCTCGTCGTCATCTTGTCATGGTCTACTACCAGCAGCGTTGGCCGTCCCGACGCTTCTCCAGCACCTAGCCTGCCTGCTAGCATTGCTACCCCCATCGGCATCTTGCCACGGGCTACTGCCAATAGCACTAGTCATCTCGACGTTTCTCTGGTGTCCGGCCCACCTGCTCGCACTGTTGCCCCCGTTGGCTCTGTCCAACGGGCTGTTGCCAGCCGCGCCGAGCGCCATGCCGCGTCCCCAGACATGCCTCATGGCCACTTTGTGTACCCTAGTGTACCTACCTAGGCTGCTAGTTCGGTTGCCCCTGTTGACTTCTCTCAGTCGCGGGTTGTTGCCAACCAAGCTAATTGCCTTCCGCCATCGGCCGTTCCAATTATGCTAGTGCAGAATGAGCACTGCATGGTCACTCTAGGGAAGTCTGGTTTTTTTCTTCCTATGGATCGCCTGACACTTCATGCCTTAGTGGGCTCTCCTATCCCAAAGACGTATCGTGACCCCCTATCTGATCCAAACTAGCATCTTGCGATGACAGAGGAATTTGATGCTCTCCAGACCAACCATACTTGGGATCTCATTTCGCGCCCTGATGGCGCAGATATTGTCACCGGCAAGTGGGTTTTTCGTCACAAGTTTCTCCCATATGGTTCTCTTTATGGGTACAAGGCTCACTAGGTTCTACACGGTTTTACGCAGCAGCCTGTGGTGATTTTGATGAGACTTTCAGTCCAGTTGTTAAACCTGTCACCATCCATACTGTTCTTACATTGGCCCTTTCTCGAGACTGGCTGATTCATCAGCTTGACATTAAGAATGCTTTTCTCCATGGGGCTCTTTCCGAAACAATCTATTGTGAGCAGCCCTCCAGATTTGTTGATCCAGCCCGATCAGATCATATTTTTCACCTCAACAAGTCGCTTTATGGTCTGAAGCAGACGCCCCGTGTTTGGTACAGTCGCTTTGCCTCCTATATCTTCTCACTTGGTTTTATGGAAGCAAAGTCCGATACATCTCTGTTTGTGCTTCGTTGTAGCCCTAATATGGCATATTTGGTACTCTATGTGGATGACATCATTCTGACTGCTTCTTCGGCTGAACTCCTTCATCGGATCATCGCAGCTCTTCAACAGGAATTTTCCATGAAGGATCTTGGCAACCTACATCATTTTTTGGGTATCTCAGTCAGTCGTCAGGATTGCTCGTTGTTTCTCTCCAAGCGGCACTACATCCTTGATATCTTGGAACAGGCTGGGATGTCTGAATACAAACCCTGCAGCACACCTGTCGACACTCATTCCAAGCTCTCTGCAGTCTTGCTGGTGCTCTGCAGTACTTGACTTTCACTCGTCCAAACATTACATATGCAGCTCAACATATGTGTCTCTACATGCACGATACCCGTGAGACTCATCTTGCGCTGGTAAAGCGCATCCAACGCTATCTCCAGGGCACTCTCGATTACGACCTCTTTCTTCACTGGACCTCCCCTACCGAGTTGGTTGTCTATTTTGATGCTGACTGGGCTGGTTGTCCTAAAACACGCAAGTCCACCTCGGGCTATGGCATCTTTCTTGGTGACAATTTGGTCTCTTGGTCCTTGAAGCGCCAACAGATAGTCTCACGATCCAGTGCCGAAGCAGAGTATCGTGTTATGGCTAACGCTGTTGCTGAAGCTACCTGGTTGCGCCAGCTACTCATGGAGCTCCACAGTCCACTATAGCATGCTACCCTAGTATATTGTGATAACATCGGTGCTGTCTACCTCTCCAGCAAACCTGTTCAACATCAATGAACAAAACATGTGGAGATCGATCTATACTTCGTTCGCGAGCGCGTTGCTATTGGAGACGTCCATGTTCTTCATGTCCCGACTACATCGCAATACGCCGACATATTCACAAAAGGATTGCCTTCTTCCTTTTTTTTTTAGAATTTTGGTCCAGCCTCAATTTCGAGTGTCAGCCGTTTTGACTGTGGGGGCGTGTTAGAATATTTTCCTTTGGTTGCTACGGCTGCTCCTAGGATCAAGGCATGCATGTCATGCGTGGCACTGTGCGGACGCATGATGTCCTTGTGCGGAAGGCCAGCGCTCTTGCCGCGGTTACGTGATTCCTTTGATTGATTTCTGCTCCCCTTCCATATCTTCGGATAGCTGTTTCTATGGTTACTAAGATATGGTAAGGTTTGAGGTATATATGTAACATGTATTCAACAAATCACTCTATCGCGTGAATTATTTCCGTCTTCATCGACCACCCACGCTGCCACCGCCATTGCTACCTGTTTCGACTTGTCCTGCGTCATGGATACCTACATGAGCCCAGAGAAGAAGAAGATGGTGAATCATGTACGCCTTGATAGGCGCCATCTTTGCTAGCCAATGCAAAGTCGCTCAACAGAACCAATCTATCTATTGTATTACTATTTGAGCGTTAAAAAGAGCCACCATGTTTGCTCTCAATATCACGAAATTAACACGTTAATCGACAAAAAATCTAGATCACTTATTGTTATGATAATCTAATAGTCTAGATTAAATAAAGAGTCAATATCAAATATAATTAATAAATAGCTAAATTCAAATTTTAAAATTATGGAAATTAGTAGTTCGATTTCCATACGGTTTGGAAAGCGAAATATCTAAATAAAGAGTCTAAATAAATAATAATAATAATAATAATAATAATAATAATAATAATAATAATAATAATTGAAATTGGGGCTAGAATAAAAAAAAGAATAATCCATATCAAATATAGTCTTAGAAAAAATCAAATTATTATAAAAATTAAATACATAAATATCTCATAAAAAGAGCTAAAGAGACTAATTTTTAATCAAAGATTATCATGATAAAATATTATAGCGAGATTAGTCACGTTATTAAGTACGTATCACCTTACTAATTTTTCTTATATTAATATATAATCAACAGGGAACATCTTACTATCCACTCAACAGGTCTTCTAGTTAGATGTTTCCGGCAACGCAATTCAAACTTTGAGGAATTGCTGGGGTATGTGTATGTAGGCGTCAGCCTGGAAGAACAGAGCAAGCAAACAGTGAAGAGTTGTCGGTGTGCTCAGTTTGATCAGGACTGGAGGAAAAAGAAGTTTGAAGGCAAGGGTGAATCGGTCAATCTGTTGATCCGTCCGGCTCGGCTGGATTGACTGGACATTCTGATGTTGAACTTTTGGTAGTACTATTGTCGTCTAGGGCCTGAAGTGTACATCATTTTGCACGAGTTCGGAACGTGTGGGATGACATTTTTTGGGCTTGGACGTAGCGATAGGGCCATTGGCGTGTAGAAATCATCAAGGATGAAGGGCGTTAGTCACAAGCAGAACAATGCTGACCGAGCACATGAGTTGCAGTTCCCGTGGAGACACGGTCGGCACACCAAGATAATGTGCAGTGCAATTTTCAGGCCCCACGGATCATAGGTTTTTTAAAAGATAGTTCCAATCCTTAGGGTTTTTTTCTCGATTAAACTCGTATGGAAAACAGGGATAAAGTTGTCAAATTCATATGGAATGCATTTTTATGGTCTTAATTTTGCAGGAACACAAACAGGAGCTCAAGTTTCATTTAATTTTTTCCGTTGAAAAGCCCAACACAATTTGCAAACACGGCCACAAGGTTTGGGTTTACACTCTATTACTACCGCTATTTCAATTTACTTCATTGTTTTTTACTGTAGTAAATTTGATCCTACGTTTTTTCTAAAAAGAATTTATAGATACTTAAAAATATACAATATTAGTAAAGTCTAGTAATATAAAATTTTTAAGTATCTATAAATTCTTTTTAGAAAGAAAAAATGCTTAGTCAAATTTGTTACAGTAAAATGCAGTGACAAGTAAATTAAAACGGAGGTAGTATTTTCTCAAAAATATATTTGTATCTGTGTTTTCCGTGTGAACCATCCAAAGGCAATACTTTAAAATTTTAATGTCCTGGTTTCCATAGTATGTGGGTTTTGTTCCTACATTTTTTATATTCATATATTTCTAATTTCAAACGCAGCACCAATCTGTTCTGTTGTTCAAGAAAGAATTGGTGCTATTGCGAAAAGAGCAAATGGAAATCTCGTTTGTGCCATCAAGACTTTGCCTATTTGATTGCCATAGTTCAGGTTTCGGATTTGCCTTTGAGATTTTACCATTTTTATTAGTTGTCTAAAAGTGGACTTTGCTTTTCTGCAACTTTTGACCTGCTGAGTAGGTAAATAAGTAAATTGGCACAAAACAGAGAAGAGGAAGCGTCGCCATGTTCTCAGCAAAAAGGAAGAACGGTGGTGGTAGCACGGTACCAAGGACTGAAATTTTACTAAATATAAACCTTACACCTGCTGAGATTTCAGGTAAGCGGAATTTCCGAAGAATCTCATTCGAATCCAAATTTAAACGAAAGAGTTTTTCTTTTCTCGAGGTGAAGATGAGCGTCCTTTTTGTGGTTCAGCTAAAAACCCTATTTTCGGTTAGGATTTTGGGTCCTTTCTACTGTTGTTAGACATCTTCTGTAGAAACATTTATTTTAATTCTTTCGCTTATTACCACTCAGATCGTCAAACATGATTGAGAGTTGAGATATTGCTGTAATGGTAAACTTATCAGGGTACATCATATGCATGCACATCATCAAACAAATTTTGACAACGAAGTGATCAGAAAGAACATATACATGAATGGAGTCGGGACTCAGAAGTTACGCGTCCGGAACAACTTACTGATATGATTCGTATTTGAATGGCATGGATTGCCTTGTGTAATTGTGAGGGCGCTACTTGTGTTTACGGAGTAGCATGGCTCAGGAACAATGATCGATATGAAAAATTCTTCAAAAATACATGTTGATAGATATACTTGTCAGATTACTTCATCTACGTGCACAATTGAAAGCTCAAATTCAAAGCCGAAGAAGTACCACATTTTTACATTATGCCAGAATGCCATACAGACATACAGTACTAGACAAACATAAATCATCCAAAGTATTTTCCATTGAAAACCCAAGAAGGGCCAAAGCTCTCTACATTATTCCTTATTCTGTTTGGACTGGCTACCTACAGATGATATAAAACAGGTGCATAATTTGCAGCATGGAGATGAAAATAGTAGCTGGCCGATCACCTCCTCTCAGGCAGTCAGGTGACACAGCTCCACCAATCTCCATGACTCCACATCCGCAGGTTCCGTAGTGTAAAGCGCAAGCTCAGAGAACTCAAATTGCAGTCCCGGTATGTCCGTGTCCAGCTCCTCGACCTTCTTCATTGCTGCTTCGTCTTCCTCCTCTGCTCGGTTTCCGTACATGAGGCTGAGATGCGGCACGTATGCTGCAATGACCCAAGTTAACTCATCAAGTTGGGATTTTTCCCGGCTGGGAACAAGATTCAGCTACTACACTAACGAGTTGGTCTCTGATAACCGAAGTGGCTGCAGCAGCGGTCGCTCGCTCGCTGTCATTACCTGACAAAAATCCAGAGAATTTGATGTAACAAAACCATGTGTGCAAATGGCTCTAAATCATACTGTACATGGTGGCATTTTGTCTGGAGTTGCACATCCAATTGGAAGCCCCAAACACTGGGCAAAGCAAACCTTTGGAACCATCGACCAGTCGCTGTGTCGCACTCGCGAATCCGGAGAATCGATCGCTACGAGGAGATGAGATGTGAAGCGAATTACCTCAGGGGTGGGTTCCAGTAGGAGGCAGCCACAGCGGTAGAAGCCCCGGGGGTTGCCATTGACCTGGGGGGCGGAGCCGGGGCGCGGTGAGGACGAGCGAGATGGCTTGGATTGTCTTCCCCATCTCCATCTCGTCGGCGAGGATGCCGCCGCCGCGCGAGACGGAGGCCCCTCCTGCGCCAGCGCCCACGCGAGCCACCCCTGGAAGCGCAGCAGCGGGAGCACCACTTCTGGGGCTGGATCCGCCGTTGGCACGGACCCGGCCACCGTCGCTGCAGCCTCCGAGGCCTCTCCGTCCTCATCCGCCGGCATGCACTCATCGAGCTACTTACCGTTGGCCACCTCCCACTCCTCCCACAGTAGCTGCGGCGCGTCCTCGTCCCTCGCCTTCTTACTCCTCGTCCCTCTCCCCTTCTGCGGTCGATACGACGGCGGCGGCGGCGCCACCACGATCACCGCGCGCACTGGCACGGGCGGGGTTGCGCGGGACTGCGTTGCTCTTGACTTTAACATCACCGTGACTTTATCACTGAGGCGATAATAATCAGAGGATCCTGACGCGGTTGCGCGGGGCGGACTCGAGCGGGGAGGGGCATTACCTCAGTGGTGTGACGGGTAATTTTACCTTAACTTCGTGAGAATTGGAAAAAGATTTACTGCTCTACTAAAATAAACTTAAACCATAATTTACTTTATAGAGTTAGGTATTTTGAAAATTAATGGAGCTAAGATGATGTGACATTATTTGGGCTTGAACGTAGGGAAGAGGCCACTGGTGTGAAGAAATCCATCGAGAACGAAGGGCGTTGAGCCGGCAGAACAATGCTGACCGAGCACATGAGATGCAGTTTCCGTGGACGCGCGCAGCACACGGCAGACATACCAAGATAATGCGCACTTTTAAGGTCCCTTCAATTCGGATTATATGATTTCTATAGGAATTTTGTTTAGTTCCAGTCATTAGTATTTTTTTGGATAAAGTTGTTCGGGAAAGAGGGATGAAAGTTGTCAAATTCATATGGAATGCATTCCAATGGACCCAATTCCGTAGGAAAATAAACCTGAGCTCAAAACTTCATTTTCTTTCTACCGGTTGAAAAGTCCAACGCGTTCTCTTTACACTATCTCCTATTTTCTCCAAATTTATGTGTTCTTTTCATGTGAACCATCAAAGGCTATACTGATTGTGTGTTCTAAAATCCAGGATACTTCATTATACATGCTCTAAATGTGTGATGCGATAAAGAAATTTTATAAGGCAGACTCAACCCATGATGTATCACTGTAGCATGTGAATTGCTGCCTCTTCTGCCGGCATCACACTCCAGCAAAGGCAGTTTTATCTGCTACAGGGATTTGGCAACTGCAAATTTGCCGGCCACTCTTTCCTCTTGTATCACTGTTCATAGAGGATAACTGTGGACTCGAAAGGAGGGTGGGAGTAATGTAAAGTAAAAAATAGGATATCTATTGGAGATGAAAAAATAAAAAATACTATAATAGTATTAGAAATACTGTAATAGTATTATAGAGGATAAATTTTTAAAGTATCTGCTGGAGATGGTCTAAGAATACATTAGTGGTGGGTGCTCTGGTTAGCTCTTGCAGTTAATATGTTGAGGTAGGTTTGATTGTTGGGAGAACCGCTTTGGTTCTTTGAGAGAAATTGGGAATTGAACTATCAATTTAGACGGCGCCCTCTCATGTACCCAGTTTGACAGCGCAACAGATTTTGTGAGAATACGCCAAATGGAAGTAGGGTCGTCAGGTGGATTTGTTTAGTTTAACAAACTAGGTTTATAATCGCTGTTTCTTCAGGTTTGAGATGTAAGGCCAGTGCATCCTTGGACACGGGGTAGAAATTAGGAAAGTAAGGTGATCGTTTCAGTTGTAATTCTTTACACTGCGCAGCACTCGAGCTGCATACATAATCGGGAACTTTCTCTAAACAAATTAGAAAATTGGAAGTTGTCAGGAATTCAGGATACATCATCATGTGCACGTACATTTTTTGAGACAAATTGACAACAAACTGATCAGAAAGAACTGAGCTGACGCATGAATGGAATCAGGACCCAGAATGGCCGGCATTGTAGAACCAAGGAGCTTGTCTGTCCTCAAGACTAGACCACTTACGATACTATACTAGCGCCGAAATAGGTGACGAACAGCGCCGCGAGCATGAGCAAGTACGCCACCGCCTGATCGATTGCCTTTGCGTCGACCATCCGTGCCGTTGCCGCCGCCGCGGCGGGCTTGTCCTGCGCCATGGATAGCTGCATGAGCCCCGAGAAGAAGAAGGCGGTGAACAGCAGCAGGTACACCTTCAAGGCCGCCATCTTCGCTGTACTAGCTCGAGTTATCGTGGCCGGACAAGAACGGAAGAATCTGAATAATGTGGTGCTATCTAGGCTCTTTGATGTCTTTAATTTGGTGATACAAAAGGAAGTGGTGCGTATATATAGTGGCAGAACAGCCAAGGGCCAAGGAGTGATGGAACTGCCAGTGTGCTTCTTTTGATCAGGACTTGAGGAAAATTTGAAGTTTGAAGAGGTGATCATGAATCGGTCAATCTGTCCGTCTGGCTCGGCAGGATTGACTGACAGTTGAAACATTTTTCTCGTCATGTGTGAGCAGCTTTTGATATGCATGCTACCATCGGATTAACTACCCAGGCCGGTTTCTTGGCAGCACGATGGCTGCCGAATTTCTGTCTCAGCCATCTTGTCCCTACTTTTGCACGATCTGCATGAGTTCAGTTCAGAGCGCGTGAGATGACATTGTGGAAGCAGGTCGTGAATGGGATAGTTTGCAGAAACGTTCAGGAAACAGCAGCGCTATAAAACTGCTGAGCAATGTTGACCGGGCCCCGAATGCCGTATTGCCATTCATGCACACGGCAATCGCAGTACGTTGTGTACTTATTTGAGGGCCCAGAAGAATATGTGTTACATAGACAACAGTAGTGCCCCTTGTTACAAAAGGAGCCCGACACCAAAATACGATTGTGGAAGCTTTTCTATGTGGAAAGCACTTTTCAAGTACAATTTTTATATTTCCTGACAAGATACTATGGAAATTGATGATAATGCAAGATAAATTATCGATTGGAGTCTTGTCATGTACAAAGTGCGGTATATTTTTACCAGAGGGGGAGCACCGAACAATTTGCTTCTATGCTCTTGCGAACCTGAGAAATGCAAATTTTAGATCACATTGAAGGTTTGGTTTTTACTTATTAATAGTACTTAGACTAACGTGAGGTGCAGAAGTGGCAAGGAGGGGATAAAAAAATCAAACCAGTGTCATGAAAAAAAAAAGTCATTTTTTTATGGCACATTAAGGAAAACATTATCCTTCAGCAGCGTATGTAGGAGTTTTCTCATAAATTAGTGGCCTGCCGCCGCCGAATTGACTAAAGCTGCACCAAGAGACCAGCGGCTTTGGTCGTGGTCCGCTTTGGAAGTCGGAGCTACTGTGTTCTTTGCGATGAGCTGAGCAGTTGATTGGCACCAGAAGCTGCTATTGTAGATCTGTGCTGAGTGATTGAACCGGTGTCAGTTGTAGTTGATTCGGTGTCGATCTGTAATTGATCAGTTGTATGATTTTTTACCCCGGTTTCACTCAATCAATTCTTTTCTAATATAAATCGACAATATTCGTGCTGTCCTTTCAAAAAAAAACAGTGGCCTGCGAGCTCTAACTTTTTTATCAACCAAACGAGTCGACCTGCCATTTCTATGTACTCGCATAACAATCCATGCTCATAAATAGGGAGAAAAACGTTTCAGACAAAGTAAAAAAACGGCCATTAAGCATCCCCAGATGAACTCCCTTTCCATTTAATCCGCCATTAATCTCCTTCTGGTAACTCCCATTAACACAATAAAACAAAGAAATGGCACCACCATTCACGAGTCTTGTTTAGTGGCATTTCACGTTCCTCATTCATTTGCCGGCACCCCTTCACAGGGGATAGATGAAATGGAAGATGGCAGGAAGAGAACCAAGCTGCGCAAATCCTTGCAGCACTACCTCTCCAAGAAGCTCAAGAAGATCCCTCCAATACACATCCCCAGCTCACATATTCCGGCAGGCATCACCAGCTCGCGACTCCTCAACACCTGCAGGTTCCCGAGAACCCCGTCGCTGGACTTGGACGGCGATCACGCTGCCGCCACCGCCGACCAGAACGGCAAGGACCAGGCGGCGACACTCTCCGACGTCGACCGCTTCCTCTTCGACAACTTCCGGTCCCTCTACATCCATGACGACAACAACGTTCCATGCTTCCCATCATCGCCAGGCACATCCACGTCACTCGTCGAGGTGACACAACCAACAGCAGAGACATCATCTTCATCTGACTCAGTTGCAGAAGACATCAAGGAAGCCAGACCAGGTGAGCAAAGCGGCGACAATGCGGCCATAGTGGTGTTCTCCATGGACCCTTACACAGACTTCCGGAGGTCCATGCAGAACATGATAAAGATGCACCATGGTCGCATATCTCAGCCGTTGGACTGGGACTTCCTGGAGGAGCTACTTTTCTACTACCTGCAGCTCAATGATCAAGCTGTGCACAAGCACATTCTCAAGGCCTTTGTTGACCTGACTGCTGGAACTCACATGGGCAGTCCTGCCCGTGGAAAAGCCCAGTGGGCTGACAAGAGCGTTAGGAGTAGGAAATATCATTAGGACGGTAATTATCACTTCAGGAATGGTACAATCCAAAGTGACAAATATTTCCATAGCACAAATATTGACGTTGCCAGGCTATGTAACATGATTACCTGATAAATGCAGCATCATGCAAAAAGAGCTGCCCATAAAAACGCTGCAAGGCTAACATTGTAGAAATGCTGGTGACAAATCTATCAGAAAAGCTTGAAACACATCACTAATGCTGGAATCAACAGGTTTTGTAGGTCGGCAGTTGAGAATGTTTATTAAATTAACTTGGACCAGAACCAATTAGTAGAATTTAGGATTGTTACTATTTACATTCTATTAATTTACAGTTGACGGTCCATACACTGATACACACCTCCATTACCCATAACTTACAGAATACAGACTATTTGCGTCAAACCTGTAAATTCAGATGATACTGATTAGTAAACAAGACTACCAGGTCAATCAGTCACTTACAACTATGCCATCACGACTTTAAAACCTTACATTCATCTTTGATGAGTCCCATGGTTCCTCTTAATGCCATACATTCAGAGCGTTTTGGGCTTGCTGTTCAAGGGTACAGATATGAAACAGGAAGCAAACAAGAAGCGCATGCTGCTTTTCACCCCTCAAGTTTCCGAACTTCATCTGCAGATGCAAAAGGTAATCAGACACTCAAATAATCATATCAAACTGTAGAAGATAATTGATAAAGGGGAAAATGGGCAATACAGATTTTAGACTATGTATATTTGAGCAACATGGAGATAAAAAGAGGAAGGTAGCTAGTTAATCCTTCAAACAGTTTTACAGCATATCCAAACGATACTGTAATGATTAATGAATGATATATAATTATAGCAAGAGAGGCTCATGACATTCTGCATTTTAACAAGAAAGTGTCAAAAGATATATCATCCTGTTGTTTCTTGATTGACATATCAAACAGCGTACTTCTGTTACCTAGAAGGCATAATTCCAATTGTTAAGAGAACAAAATGCCACACAGCCACAAATATGTAACGGCTGAATGAAATACGGCACTGGTTCTGAAAATTTATTGTCTATATTCAATAAGCAAAAACCAGCCACTCTGAAGTTTGATCGTATGAATAAATAAGTAGAAAGCCTGCAATTCATTGTGACAAAAAAACAGAACGGCTTTGAATCAGTCAAAGGAACTCAATAGACTTTTTATTTTTCAGGAGAATAAAAATTATTCATGTTGGCATGAACATTAAGGATGCAGGATTGTGGAATGTTGGCCCAATGGGAACTAGAGCTTAGATTGTAACCAAAAAAAAGTATAGGAGGCCTGCAATTATTGCCAGATACGAAAAAAATTGATCACTGTATTTGGAAAGGGCACTGGATATTCTGCTTATGTGCTTACCAAGCTTAAACTGAGTTTGTTGTCCATTTCTTATCCTCACATGCCATAAGTGCCATATCACATTCTAAAAATAATTGCATGCACCTCAAGAATGTGAGCATATTCTGTTGACAAATAGTTATGTATTGATCATAATCAGCATTGCAATTATCACTTAATAAAATACGAAACAACAATAACAGAGTAGATATGCCTTTAAACATGAGCATCGGATCGTCATCATGTACTAGAAACAGAATATCTTCGGACAAGCTGCTCGTATAATGGAAGATGATTCTTAGGAACAAAAACCCTGAACCTGTATGCAAAAGAGAATGGCATCAGGTATAAACAAAGGTGCAATAACGTAAGAGAACAAACAGCAAAATGAAGGGCCAATATTCGTGGTAGTGCCAATAAATGTGAAGTTACCCCTCAAGAAGTTGAAGTCTCCCTGGAGGAAAAAAGCTTTGCTATTCCTTCAAGTGAGCCTTTGATGTGCATAGTTTTCAATTTTAAGGCCTCCATAAAGTCAACAAACTCTCTGTACTCTGCTCCACTGAGCTTTTCTCAAACCTAGTAAAAATATCAAAATTGAAGGAATACTATTATCTCATGCACATAGCGCAAAGATTAACATATTAACAACATAGCACTTATTCTGCAAAACACTAGACGGAATCAAATGTCAGTGAAGAGCAGCATACCAACTTCAAGAAGGCTGGCCCAGAATTAGATTCCTGGCCTTCAGATTTTTCCCGGATAGTCTCATTCTTTTCACATGCTTGTTCGGTGGTACTTTTCTTTGATTGAAGCATAGATCGTTCACCTTGGTATCTGGCCAAAGCTATTGACTCAACATTTTGTGGCAATTTTGAGGAAACATCACCAGAGCAAATAGCATCTTTGGATCTGTCCATTATTTTAGCTTTCTTTAGACCTAAAGACTTGAAGGTATGTTCCTTCAGATGTCCATGAGTATCAGCAGTCAAATCAACAACCAGAGTATCATGCGGCAGTTGGTCTTCAGAGAAGAGCTGTGACATGGATGTAAAGTTGTGCTTCATAGAAAAGGTGGAACGATTGGCAGGAGTGGTCTGAGCCAACTTCATAAAGTTACTTCTTCTCGTGGTCAGATTTACTGATAGTGTAGTTTGTGGGTGTTCATTTTGTGCACTGGCAGCCTAGCAGAAGAAACAAAAGCATCTGTAAGTGCCAGAGAATTAAATAAAATATTGACCATCTACGTTGATGCAAGGGATTTACCAAATCTGATAGAGATTCTTGAGGCATGCATTTGTTTGTAAGCTGTGTTATACTATCTGCATGTAACAACATTTTCGCAATAAGATTGAAATAAAAATTAATTAATATATTCAGTGTACACGTGAACCTGCATACAAAAAAAAAAAGATCAAAACATATAAAGAAGTTCATCACAAGATTAAAAACTAGATCCTTACCGTTGCAATCTGTTTGTTTTAGCTTTACAGGATCTAAAGAAGCTTTATCTCCAAAAAAATCGGGTCAATCCTTGGACTACTTCCCCATACTTTGAGTAGCACTGCAGGAAGAGTATAAGCATAGTAAAGATACCAGCAAAGAGCATTGCAGGAAGACAATCAACAAATGCACCTTTATATGAGGTTGAAGCCAATACGACATCTGAGATTGATAACTTGGCCATGCAAACCTATAACCAACATGCAATGTCAAGAAGCTCTGTTATTTCAAAGTTCTAGTTTTTCCGAAGAAGTTTGATGGAAACAAGTAATCTGATCACATATGGTTCAAGATGGAAAAGCTATTGGAGATAACCACATGATCCTTAAAATTTCATAGGTTACTTTGACCTTAGGTCACAAAATGCAACAACTATTTTTAGATTTTCAGAGTGTTGATCCTTTTTCCGTGTCACTCTAGTGATTGCAACATGGAGCCTAAACTATTAATGTGCTGATACAGCATACATGAATAACAGAAGAAATACGTAAAGTACTAAAGTGAACACAGAATGTAGACATAATTATTCTGCTGTTATTCCAGTGGGAAGTCTTGCAGAAAACCAACAATATTTAGATTCCTTTCTTAGAGGTTTATGATTAGGCTTAGACCTTTCGTCACAATAAATAATAGCTCCATAATCCTGGCAATGTCTGATAACACGTCCAACGGCCTGATTGACAGCCCTTGCTGTTTGTTGCACATACCATTCCTCTCCTGTCAACGTCTACAAAACAATCACAAGATTATTTTTGTAAATGATCAACAAAGGAATGCTCAACAATTCACTACAGAATTCTTTCTAACCTTTGTGTTCTTATTAGATGGTGTGCCCTGCTTATCCAAATACTCATGCTTGAGCCAAACCTGGAACAGACAAAAAGGACAAATGCACAATTTACTAAAGGAAAATAGCAATTACTCTAGCTGGAAGCCAGTAAAAAAACTCATAAAAATTAAAAGGGAAGGAAGGAAAAAAATAGTTTGTCTGAATAAAAAATTAAAAAGTGATGGCAAAAAATACATCAGACTTAATAGCTATAGCATGAATTCAACGTATCCATAAATCCAGTGAAGTATGTACGTGAATACTATGCATGAACCCAGCCCAACATACAAAGCCACCTAAACTGAATATTCTGGTACAAAATTACCAGTGCAAAATGCTAAGACAGGAAGATAGCAAAAGGGGACATTATTCCCTTTTAATAAAATTATAGGTGGACAATAACACACCATGCAGCTAGAATCTTTTTCCTGTTTCACTAATAGCTCCCTGTTACTAAACTTGGAAACAAACCTTCGGATCAATTGGGGTAGCGAAAGGCACTCCAGTAACTATTACTGCCCTCCCAACACGGTCAGCAAAATCAAGACTCTCACTAACCTGCACAAGTGCAAAATACATAAATGAGGGAGCGCACCTTTAAGGTTAGCCAAAAAGCAACAATTTAAAAGTGATAGTCCCAACTTATTAATACATATGTCCTTTGGTCCTTCTAATAACCCTTCGATTTATTTACTTAGTTGTTTAATTACATCCAGTGGCAGGGAGAGGGAGCTGGCAAGGCCCCCCTGGTACTCCATAAATTGGCACTAGAACCCTCTAGTTTATAGACTTTTTTTGTTCAAGAAGTACAGTATTGGCACCTGCCATCAAATTAAACTGTGTGCATAAATTTACATTGTCTATTAGCATTACAGCAGTTCATAGACTTACTATATGCTGTTGAACATTTTCTTTCAACACACACAATATGACTGAATATAAGAATTATAATAAGCAAATAGCTTGATCAAGACTCGCAAAAGAATCATTTAACTCGAGAACATAGAAAGTGGAAAACTAAAATCTACTAAAGTTATAATTATAAACTTATAATAGAAAGCAAAGGAAGCTGTTGGAATGCAAAGAACAAACTTTGCCATGGCAAACTGCAAAAAATATTGCCCCAGAAGTGGAAGAATCTCGTAATTTGGCTGCATAACCCTGCAAATCAAATGGCTGACGATTACACGAGCATATGAAGAGTTAAAGAATTCAAGCGGCAACTAGTAAAACATTTCATAACCTCGATTGCACTTGGAAAGTTTGATGACTGCCTAGGCTCTATAATTGGCTGCTTGTGCTTACAGATTCGCTGCCAAATTGTATTCTCATCCACTGAATTTGAATGGTTCTGTAAGAGATTAAAATTATAAGTGCCCAAAGATAAGTACTTCAAACGATTAGAATAACTAGTTGGAAATTGAGAATACCCTATTTTTCCAGAACTCAACACACTTGTCCATCATAGAATATGAAGGTAAGAAAACAAGGAGTCCATCTGGCACAATGCGTGCAAAGTTAACTGCAAAATGAGCACATCTGTCAGCAGAGCTCTTTTGGAATACAAGCAGCTGCATACTGTTATTAATGGCCTACCTATAGCAGTACCCAATTCTTGTTTATATTGTATAGTCTCACGAGTCTGATAAGAAGAATTAAGTGCATGTCCAGATGGGCCCACAGGCACAACTCCAACCCAGATTTGGTCTGGAGAAATGACATGAGGATTCTCTAGTCTAACTGGAAATTCACTGGATTCATGGAAAAAATATTATCTCGACAGTCAACATCAAATAGAAAAGTCAGAATAAATAATTAACCAGCACAGCTTCAAGTCAATGATTAAGTGAATAGAACAAAAATAGTTTTACTTACAGGTTTAGTTCCATGGCTAGTGAGTCCAAGGGAGATAAAGTTCCAGAGGTTAATAATCGAGCACACACACAACTTAAGAAATTCTTCCATAGCCAACCCTGGGTTAAAACTTAAAACACCACCAACTAAGGGTCCTTGAAGACTTACCTGGGAATACAAGAGAATTGTAGATAGTTAAATATATGGTTGTTCAGTTGCTGAAGAGACTAACTAAAGTGAACTTTGGGATGACAAAAATGTAACTTTTCCATATTTTTATGATTTTAAGGAACTGTATCTGAAGGGAGTCAGTGAAGTTATTCTATGCATGCAGTTTAGAATTGAGCAATGAACTGTCTCAAGTGTAACACACTTTCCCTTTAAATAATCAGCTAAATCCGAACGAAATCAGTGAGGTAATACTATGCATGCAGTTAATACTGATCAATGAACTCTATCAGGGATTACATATGTTTTCCTTAAAATAATGAACACACATGTTAGACCATCTCCAACCATATTCCCTTCACTTCGTTCCCTTCCTGATTCCCCTCTCCGTTCTCATGTCCTTTATTTTCCCTCATCTCCAACAGCTTCCTTTGGAAGGGATTCCTGAAGAGAAAAGAAAGAGAATCCTAGGGTGGAGGGAAGACCATCCCCAAGGGAGTCCCTTCGCGGACAAGAATCCCTTTGCGAAGGGATTTTCATTCCCTTCAGCGTTCCAATGGTTTCCTTTCACAGTTCCCGTCATGAAGGGATTCTCAACGCTATTTCCTCCAGGACGGGATTCTCTCTCCTTTCCTTTTACGAATCTCTTCGAAGGGAAGCTATTGGAGATGAGAGAAAATAAAGGGAACGAGAACAGAAAGGTGAATCAGGAAGGAAACGAAATGAAGGGAATATGGTTGAGGATGGTCGAATAGGAGAGAAAATCCCTTTGTGGATGGAACCGTAAAGGAAAACTGTTGGAGTGCTGAAGGGAACGAGAATCCCTTCGCGAAAGGAACGGAACTCGCGAAGGGAAGCCGTTGGAGATGGTCTTAGGCTACTCCCAATGCTCCACCTTGGCTTATGTCTTAGATATTAAATGCACGTCCACATAGGATGAAATATGATGTGGCAAGCAATTAAATGAGGAAAGAGAAGGAGTTGGTGTCTTATGGAAGAAACAAGCTACACTTGAAATCCAAGAGACAAGAAACAACCAAATATGCACTGGGAGATAGGTAGTGTCCTTGGTACATGTTCTCGCATTTATATATTGATCATAAAAAGCTCTCTAGATACAAGCTATAGACATTATGCATTGGGAGGGTTGTTTTTTAGCATGTATTTCTTGTATTCTCTCTCCTCTAAGAACTAGCTATAGACATCATTTGGAGTGGCCTTACAGGTCAACTTTGAACTTACCTAGAACTTTCAATGCATCTCCAGATGCTTGTTGAGACTCGTTCACATGAAACTGGAAAAAAAAAAGATTGAGCATGGTTGTAAGACTATAAAATTTTCAGTGAAGCATGAAAGCTTATGCTGCAAAGTATGTAATGAGGGTTGGATGACAAGAGTAAAAGGGAAGTCGAAATTGTGGAGAGGCATGGATGTAACATAAATGGATAAACACCCAATGAAAACGAACAGAGAAACACAGTTAAAGAGAAACTTACTCGATAATATTTTGCATGGTTTTGACTACCGCACCTAAAAATTATGTCTAACATGTCCCTAATTGATTCCAATCTAGACACCGTGGCCTTTGCCTTGACCCCTGGTCCAGTTTCAGCGAAATTTCCTAAATATGCAGGGACAAAACGAAGTTACTGAACTACTTTGCATGATAAATCCAAATATTTATTGAAAGGTCAATGTGTTTGACTAAAATAACACAATAGTGCTCCAAAAGGACAACTTTGTTCTCACTAATCATTAAGAGTATTAGTGTATCGCAATAGAAAGAATGATAACAGAAAAATATCAATTACCTTCCTCTAGCAGCAGAGAAGCGCTATCGATTGTCTCAATTAGTTTTTTGGATGTTTCAGACGTAATATTCAGTTCAGAGAGAAATTCCTATATGTAACTCCCAGCTTTTGTGTAGCCCAACTCCTTGGATTCAATTACCAGCCCACTAATTTTTTTCTCAAGTGCCATTAAAAGAGCTGAAAAAGAGAAGCCTTGATTATTACCAAGAGGTAGATGGGTCTCCAAAATCATCAAAGTGAAAGTACAAGCTTCCCACATAAGAACAAAAAGAAGATATAGGAGTACAGGACCATATGAATGAGTACGACTCAGAGATGCTGCAAGAATTTTGGTTCACCTTTGAGGATTGCATAATTTTCAGGGTCAAATTGTTTATCAGCCGAATTTTCAAAGGACCTCTTTGCTGAACACAATTTGATGCATTCCTGAGCTTCCACAACACAGGAAGTGAGGTTGTTAGGATGTAAGTCAAAAGAGGCTGCATCTGCACATATGCTCTCCTGCATAAAAGAGTTATTGCAAATTAAGGCTAAAGTATAGATGTTTTTACAGTTGGAATCCTCAATATTTAAGGCTATAGTATTGAGAGAGTACAATACTAAAATTAAACAGATACTACAAATCTAAAATAACTCTGGATAAAAGGAAGGAGAAGAGTGTGCATTTCCTTACCAAGTTGTGTGCTTCATCAAATATAAGTACTGCATTGTCCCATGGTATGCCAGTTAAGGAACGACGATTTCCCGGATCAATAAGATAGTTGTACGGAGCAAACAAGATATCAACCAACTTTGAAAGTTCCCGGGAGATGTAATATGGGCACCTAAAATGATATAGAAAAAAGATATCACTAGTGGGTCAGGAAGATTCATAAGCATGCTTCATGCTTGCTGTTATGATCTACAGGAATGGAAATTAAGGCGAACAAAATATGAGACTTACGGGCCATTAGGTTTCCCGATATTAACCAAATCTTCAATGTCAAAGGGCTCGCTCCCAAGGTCAGTGTTATTTCTCATGTACTCTGCAAGAAGTGCCATTCATGTGCAACATGTGTTTAATTGACGATAGATTTTTAAAAAAAAAGGTAAAACTATGTACCTAAAGGTGGGAAGGGGAAGAAAGGTAGATAGCACAAAAGTATTCAACCAGCACAAAACAATACAAAATCCCACTTCAAGAGTCATTAGTAAAAATGAATTATAAATTACAGCATTCAGAGCAAAATACTTTGTATCAATCAAAACGGATCAGAGTACAGGCAATAATGTGGGCATGCATGTTTCTTATGGTTGCTGTTTATTTTCGTGTACAGATTCAATTTAAGTACTATGAATGTATCTAACAAGGAAGACTTCCATTGCAATTACCAGCAACAAGGTTATTATGACGGCACTGGCGTTTCTTGCAGAGGTAGTGGCAGGCATTGTTCTGTGCTCTTCAACGGAGTGTTCTCACTTCATCATGGATGCACATCTGCTCACGGGAGCCCAGCACTGCCATTTTTGGCCTGTGAAATGTATCAAACCAACTATGAACAGTCGGAGGGCACTGCCATTTTTGGTCTGTGAAATGTATCAAACCAACTATGAACAGTCGGAGGTTACGAGATCATTCAAGCTACAACTGCAGCTACTGAAGACATTTCCAGCCTTCGGCAACACGCCTTCCTTAGAAACTACATAAGAGTGTAAGGTGCGGCACAATTAGCTCTCCAATAGAACAAAGCAATGAACAACAAATGTGTTTGCTCATCTATCGAGCTTGACCTGTAACTGGTGGCCTTGAGCTCCTTGATGACCTGCCTGAGCTGGCCGTGCGTCCGGGAGGTGTAGATGATCACGGGGTACCGCGACTGCTGCTGCGATGCAGACTCCCCTGATTGCTGGCTACAGGACGGCTGGCTCCCTCCGCCGCCGCGCCCACCCCGCAGGAACTCACCGAAGAAGCGGCGCCATGCGAGCGACGCGCACAGCAGGCACAGCGTCTTCCCCGTCCCCGTGGGGCTCTCCAGCAGCGCGTTCTTCCCCTGTCCTGCTGGAGTTCTTCCCTTGTCCATCGATCCGGCGGGGCAACGCGAACGCGAAGCAGTCAGAATCCGAGCGAAATTTTGGGGCGCGTGAATGGCGCAGGGCGGGTAGGGTTTAGCGCGAGGGACTGGGGGTTTGGGGGTGGGGGGATTGGTTACCTGTTGCAGGGACTCGAGGACGCGCTTCATGTAGGTGATCTGACAGTCGTAGGCGTCGAAGGGGAAGTCGACGTCGACGCCGCGGATGGTGTAGACTGGCATTGCGGCGGCGGTGGCGATGGCGGGAGGAGGAGTGGGCGGGAATGGGGGGAAAGCTTGCGGGGGAAGGACGCGTGCAAACGGTCGGCGTTGCACGAACGGTTGCCGTCTTACTGAGTCGCTCTTGTGCGTGTGCCGTGAAAGGTGCGGTGATTGAGAAAATTCTTTATTTGGCATCGAGCATAGGATAATTTTCTTTGTGTTATCTCTCCTATTTAAAAAAAGAGCAAAAAAGTCTCACGTCTTGTGGGCCCCACACTTGCGACCTGAGTCACACCTGTTGTGACGGGCTCACCTGAGTCCCGCGCGTAGCTCACACATTGTCTGTAGGACGCCACCCGCTCGATTCCAGGCTGCTCGCCCCTTCGTCCGCCTGTTCGCACGTATCGGGAAACAAATCCGCTCCCTCCCCTTCCTCCAAATCTCCACCCCCAATTCTAGAACTCACGTTTTGTTCCCAAATCAAACGCTGCCGCACCACTCTGCCGAACGATTCTGCGTCACGAGAAGGGCTTCTCGCGATGTTGAAGACGGTGGCAAGGTCCCTGTCCCCCGGCCCAATGCTCGATCCATCAGTGGAGGTGACGGTGGCATCGTCGCAAAGAGCTTCATGGCGCTGACCATCTCAGCTACCTCCATGGCCGTCGCGGCGTCACGAGAAGGTCCTCGGGGAGCGTAACAACGACCTATCGTACCAATAGTAGCACTACCACCTCGTATCGCGCCCTTATCCTTCTCCATCTCTTGGTTGAGATGGATCGCCAGATCTGATGGAGATCGGCGCCCAGGGCTACCATCCCCGGATTTGGTTGAGATAACGGCAATTCCATTGAGCTCCACCAAACCACCAAGGGGGCCAACGGTGTCTCGTCCCCATGGAGGTTGAGATTAAACTCGTCCTCCCTGACGTCACCGTGCAGCGCGACCTCTCCTCCTTCTTCGACGCCGTCACGCCCACTCCGCCGTAACTGTGGGTGCTCCAGGACCGCTTTTACGACCCTCACAATCATGCTCTATGCCCCTCGACTGCACGGTCGCCCTCGTCCCTAATCATCTGGCTCGCCGCTGGCCAATACAGAGTCAGCGTGATGTCAAGCCGTACGTCTGCCTCAGTGGCAGTTCCTTCTATGCTTGTTGTGTACGAGCTTGAGGAGGACGGCGAGGGGCTTGGGCTCAATGGTTGTGATGTTGCTGTCATGGGTGTATTCTTCGCCTTTCGCGCTCTGTTTCTTTTCTGCATCCCGTGCGCTCTCAAGGACCACAGAAGTAGCAACTCCAATTATGAATGTATGCTCCCTCTCGACTCAATTTGTCTCAAGCAAAATTAGGCTAAATTCTGCCCTAGATTTCTCCTTTTCTGTATGCACAATCTTGCTCACTACCTGTTTACTCAAATGCCCCTATACTGAGAACGTAACACTCTTTAATTTACATACTACAACTTTGATTCTTGTTTAGTAGACCTATGTACTTATTTGTATAAATCATCACGAGTTGATGATGAGTTGAAGGTTCTTGAATGTAACACAACTAGGTAAAGGAGTAGCTTCCTGTAATCATGTGGGATTCATGCTAATTACCAAGGCTATTGCAGTTTACTGTGCCCACTTGAAGATACTAACATGAACAGGCATGACAAGAAGACTACAAATGGAAAGCATTTGGCATGAGTAACAATTCCAATCACCAGCTCAAGTCCATCCGCTACAAGCCTGGGGCGCCAACGTGCACTTCAAGCACTATAGGGAGCCCCGCAATCTGAAGGTAACAATGTTTACTATCTCTTCTCTCTCTCTACCAAGCACCACTTTCAAGTTTTCTTGACTTGTTTTGAATCACATCTTTAGATCTGGTTGGATATTGTTGTTGCAGGAGTACAAGCAGAGACCGAACTAGACTAGGATTGTGTTCTAAGCAGCTCCAGCAGCGCCCGCAAAAGCGAGCCGCAACATTGTGTTGACACATTTGCCGATCAGTGCGTGCGGCCAACGCCTCCGGCGGAAGCAATTTCGACCACTACAGGGATGCAGATGGAGTCGACCCAACACTGGCGATCAGCAAATTTACGGCACCCTCTCTCCTGTTGTCGGAGGATGAACTCCATAAGCGGGGATCCGGAGGGACCCCTTTGAGATTCGACCGGGGGATGATTGTTAATCTACCTCATACGTGAATTAATGAGAGTAAATGGGATGCAAGTGGGATGGATGATCGGATGCTAGTGGAAATAAATGCTCAGTGGATTTTAGACAGGTTCGGACCGTAAGGAGCGTAATACCCTACTCCTGTGTGTATGCTATAAATGCTTTGGGAATGCCTCTCTGAAGATCTCTTGTGTTACAAGGATTTCCGTCTAAGTCTAGAGCTTCGTTAGCTTATCTGCGTCTGTTGAGCTTCTTGAACTTGTCTTGATCTTCTCTAGCTCGTAAGACATGGTCCTGAAGAACCTCTATTCTGAAGCACTTGTCGATCTATTCTTCTCCGGGGCGCCCACCCCTTCTTATATCCCGTCAGGGCAGCCTGGCGTGCCCAGAAAGGATGGCGCGAGTCCCAAGACGCCATAAATGGAAAGCAACCATCATGGGCTGCAGCTTGATGTTACGGGGGTTGAAAATACGCCCCCGTCCAGTCCTGTCGTCATCATGCCGCTTTTCAGCGGATGCAACAGGGAGGGCCCACCGGGCAGCCACTGAGCAACCCCGCGTGCCCATCCGGTCAGAGCAAGCCTGACACAGCAGGGCGGTAGACGATATGCCTCGAGCCCTGCGACGATATCCCGAGGCGCGCCGGATGATGCGCGATGGGACCCGCTGCATTAAATGTCCCCATGCCTCCCTACCAGGCAGTGGCAGGGACTGACAGCAAGCGTGGGGGGAGTGGTTGGAAGTGACAGGCCACGCTCCCTCTTAAATGCAGCATCATGCCTCTCACCAATTGATACCTCACCGCTGAGCCCTTGTGGGGTCCACCGGCAAGGGACTTCTCAAGTCCTCGGGGAACTCTAGGTACTCGGGGACTACTGTTTATAGCCCTGAGCATTCTCTCCCCGATATGCCTTTTCTCGGTCCTCGGGGAACTCAGGTACTCGGGGACCACTGTTTATGGCCCCGAGCACCCTCTCCCGGAACTGTGTCTTCTTGGGTCCTCGGGAAACTCGGGTACTTGAGAGGCCACTGTTCATGGCCCCGAGCGCCCTCTCCCGGAACTTGATCTTTTCGGACCTCGGGGGAATAGTCCCCGAGGGAAGGCGTCACGTGGCACTCTGCTGTCCTGGCCTCGGGACTTGGGGACCCCGGTTCCCATGTCACCGACACCTGCCCTCAACTCTATTCACAAAGGATGGTCGTGGGTCCAAATAAAGAAGGAGAATAATAGAAAGTAGAAAATATGGTAGTTGCCAGAGATAAAAAAAAGATGTTGTAATAGTGTTAAGAGATACTATAATAGTGTTTTAGAATGGATTTTTAGAATATCTCCTGGAAATGGCCTAAGGGGTTGAAAGGATTCCACGTCTGACGATCTGGCGTTCCAGGTGAGGATTGCATGTTTCTACCTTTTTGTGGTGATTCCAATGCAATTGTGCTAAACATTATGAATGAGGGTTGAGGACGATCAGGATTTTTGATGCTATTCAGGTATGTTTATAGTTACAAACACAAAGTAGCATATCTCCCGGGGCAGTACTTCTTCTGCATCCTTCGTGATTGACTAATGAGACACCCTTTCCTTCATCAGATTATGAAAAAATGGCCTGTTTTTTTAGGTAGGCCCTTTTTTCTGTTTGATAGTTATCTATATCTACACACGTGAGGAGGTTGATCATGCATGCGGCATGGTAAGTTGTATTACCTCGTTGCTAACTTTCTATAGAAGTATCATTTTCCAATTAGTGTTAGACAGCTGAATAAAAAATTGTATTCAATGTAGGCAGCAATGTTAGCTTTATACTTAATTATATGTTTTTAACCACAAAGATTGTATTAGATGCAAAATGCATTTGGATTCTAGATACGTATGTTAGTGACACCTCTTAAACTTGATATGTTCATGTGGCTATGTCATGGGCCTTAGCTTACGCAATTGAGAAGAATAAATACAGGGGCAATAATATTTAATAGAATCCCTAGTCTCAGTAGGACCTATCTAAAGTTGGAACGAAACCACTACAAATCTTTGCTGATGACTACTGATTTGGTGTTGCACCTGGGGTTTGAGTTGTTGGCTGGCCTTGAATTTGGGTGGGTGACTGTTCCACAGCTCGTCGGCTCGCTATTGCAGTGGTATCTGTTTACGACCATGGGAGCCAGTGTGTTAACGCGAGCTGCCGCTACTGTTGTGTATAGTTCTCCCATCCTGGTCCATTATTGTACCAAACTGCTGCCATTGTACAAACACTTCGGCTTAGGATTGAGGTTTAGATTTCTGATTCCGATGTTATTTTGTCTTTGTTAGTAATGGGCCTCAAATTTAGGTGCTTAGTTAGTTTCTGTATAGTGTTTGCTCGCAGGGCATAACACATCAATGAGAGAGTGTGCAAAAGTATGAGTCGTTCCTTTATAAATGATTTGTGAATACAAGTTTTCCTCTCTTTTGTCAAATTGTTGGCTCATGCTGGGCATACATGTTGCAAGTCAGTAAATTATTTCTTGAAATGAATTTCCCAGAAAGGTACCATATTATGAGATGATTTGGTAAAAACTATCTAGTTTGATCGGAGTAGAAAGATTTAATAGGAAGTTACACGTAATCTTGGTTGGATCTTCTCTCATGGTCATGTTATGTGTTGCAGGTTTTCTCATGGTCATATTATGTTCTATCATTGATCCTTTACATCTTTCTCTTTATATTTTTACCAAACCAAATTAAACAATTTTCTACGTTGATATGTGTTTTAACTTGCTGCCGAGAAACAAAAGAAATAATCAACCACCTTTATATGGTCTCTTTATTTTTCATCATGTTATGCCACTCCCAATGCTAATTTCTTAGACATTAATTAAGTGTTCACCTAAGCAAAAAGATAATGTGACAAATAATTTAAAGATGAAAGAGAATAAGTTTATTTCTTATAGAAGAAAACTAGCTTTTTGAGTAATCTTAGGTGATTATGAGACAATAAATTGCTTTTTGAAGATCTTAAGAAACTAACAAACACATGCACCCATTGGAAGTTTATTTCTTAACATCAATTTCATACTCTCTTCTCTTAGACATCACCTAAGAAACAAAGCATCGAGAGTGACCTTATCTAATGTTGCGTGTGCATCGTGCTGACATTTAATTTTTGTGTTATTGTGTACACACCATGAGAAATTTGTGTGTTTGCTATGTTTTGAAGTTACACGAGCTGACATTAAATTTGCTTGTTATTGTGTACAACCATGAGAAATTGTGAAACATGAAGTGGACTTCTCCTACTCATCTTGAGTGGACTTCTCCTACTCATCTTGAGTGGACTTCGCCTACTCATCTTAAAGTGGACTTCTCGACTGGCATCCTCAACCTGATCAAGACTCAAGAGAAATTATGAAATATGAATATTTTTTACCGAAGAAAGTGTGAAGTTCAGTCTGTGTGTGCGATCTAGATTACTTTACTATATTGTTGGAACTTATGTATCAATCAACTTTGTGCTATCAAATTAATTATTATTTTATTACAATACATGTGTTTCAACTATTTCTAATTTTTCTTTCTTCCTTCTTATTGTGGTTCATTTGTCTTTTATACGAGTTAAATTGACAATAGTGACCAAAAAATGAATGAAAATTAGAAACAGCCAGTTCCAAACCATAACAGTGACGAATAAAGAAGTTCATTTCGTGGGATGATACATAGGGAATTATCTTATCACTACTACAAAGAGGGTGATCACTGTCGGTTCCAAAACTACATCAGTGCCGGTTTTGGAATCGACAGTGTTTACTTGGCTGAAAGTGAATATCTATCATTGCCGGTTCTAGAACTGGCAGTGATAGGTGTTCTGAGAGAAAAAAATAGATTGAACCGACTCAGACCCCGCACCCGTCGTCGCTCCCCCCGCCACCGGGCTCCTGCACAACAATATAATGCGGCGGCCTTCGAGTCGTTGCTACAGCACATGCTCGACTGCCACCGCGCTCCGCTTGGCCGCCACCGCCGCTGCGGATCCCACTGCCATCAATGCTGGAGGTGAGCAGCATCGACTACGAGTCATGCTCTGGCTCCAGCCCTCTCGCCACCTTCAATACTGGCGGCGACGTCGTCCCGCTCCCCACCGCTGGCGTCACCCGCTACTTCATCTGCGGCGTGCTCGCCGATGGCGTAGTCAGGCTCTAAGGCCCCCATGGCCGGTGGCCAGGCGGTGCCTTCGGCGAACTCGACGGCAGGAGAGAAGAGGGAGTGGAGTCATACTGAGATGAGGGAGAAGAGCTCAGTGGCCAGAGAGAAGAACTCGGTGGCTGGTGCTGGATCCATCAGGTGGGTGGTCGGAGAGAAGAGGGAGAGATGGGGGAGGGACTGTGAGCGCGCTCGTGAGGATAAGGCAGCCATACTGAGCGATCATATCACGGATGCTACGATGCCCTATCATACCCTCTCTTCTTCTCTAGAGGCGAACTCAGTTGGCATCCCGATATCCCAGAGGTTGGTGTGTCCATCGATGCGATGACCGCAGCTTGTGGTAATAATCACGAGAACCCAGGTTAGTGTTCTCAAAAGATGATGTTTGCACCGTCAATTCTTGCCATTGTACTCATTGAAGTCCAGCACTAACTTTGAACATCATATGCTCTGTGTAGATTCTAATGGCAGTCTATGCGTGTTCGTGCTGGATTACTATTGCTACAAAATGCAGTTGCTTGATAAGCACATGCTTGGCAAGATGAATGCCTACAACTATGTGGTTGAGTTCTAGAAGAGAGGTCTTCCACGTGCCCACCTCCTGCTCAGGATGGTTGTCAAGTACAAGCTCACGTGTCTAGAACAGTATGATTTTCTCGTCCCTGCTGAGCTCCCAGACAAGCATAAGTACCCAGAGCTGTACAGGATGGCCGTCAAGCATATGATGTATGACCCTTGCGGTATGCTCAACCGCGATTGCCCATGAACGAAGGATCATCCGTCATGCAAGAATCATTATCCACAGTATTTCAATACGACTACCTCACAAGGAAAGGACTCCTACTCGGTGTACAGGAAACGTGAAGACGGTCGCTAGGCTATGGTTCAAAAACACGTGCTAGATAATAGGTGGGTTGTCCCTTATAACCCTTACCTCTTGTGGTTGTTCAACTGTTGTAGCATATAGACCCCTAGGTAAGTGGTAAGTATTTCGGTGATTAATGATAACCATATCATTGTGACTAATATGTGTGTTTTGAAAGGTATTAAAAATTTAGTTCACAATAATAAGTGGGTTTCTTATTCTGTAAGGTAATATAATGGGCGATCAAAGGACATATGCATTAAGATTAATGATCTTCTAGTTCTAAGCGTCATAAGAAGATGAAAAATATTCAGAGTAGTTTATGTCTCTTTTCTTAGTCTTTTGATCCAACTATAAAGGAAGGGCTAAGAGTTGTAATTTGAACTAATTGAGTCTAGACAAGATTAGATGCACACTTGTGAATTTATAGCACTATGTAGCTCAAAGAAGTTCATGGTAAAGATGTCGAAAAGTTAGAGCTGAAGATTATTTGAATTGGACAAGCTCAGAAATTTTTTAGTACACCGGATGGTCTAGCAATACCAAAGATGAACACGTCGGAGTATTTATTGGATCAAGGCAAAAAGATCTTATGCACAAAAGATGGTCCGTTGATCTAAGATTCATTAACACCTGAGTATTTTTGTGTGGTAACGTAGCATAAAAAAGTTGAAGTCCACGCCGGATGTTCCGGCGTGTAAAGAAGGCTACACTGAAGTACTTTTTTAGAGACAATTTCGATGAGGTGTTTGAAAATTATGCACGTCGGATGGTCCGGCGTTTACACAGGAATAATTGTTGCAGAGAAGAATTTTGAAGTCTAGATTTCGTTGTTCTACGTGCTGGAAGATCCGACGTGTGCCTGGAGGCTTCGCTGGAGTGTTTAATAGGCTTAACGTCTAATTGACAACTGGCAATTGAGAGTGTTTGAAAAAGATATACGCCGGATGTTCCGGCGTGTGTAAGTCAATGTACATCAGATCTTTCAGCATTCACAGAAAAATTGGGTAGTTGTCCAACGACTATATTTGGACCTCTAGCCTATAAATACCCCCTCACTCAGTCTCACTTTGATCTCTTGTAACCTAGAGGAGGCTATACACTGTGTGTGTCATCAAGAAGAAGAAAGAGTACTTAAGTGATTTGCAAAGTCCCTAATTGAAAGATTAAGAACATCATTAATGCTTTGAGATTAGCAAGTGTGCATCTAGCTATAGTTTAGGCTTGATCTAGGTCAAGTGAAGCTATTGACTTGTTACTCTTGGTGGTTGGCAACACCTAGCCGATCTTAGGTGATTTGAGTGGTTTCGGTGAGCTCTCAGAGTTCTTGTAGAAGCACCGGAAGTGCGATGTACTTGGTTTAATACCCAACAATCCGGAGATGGAGAAGTGATAATCATGAGTTAGTACTTGAGTCTTGGTGACTCAAGAGGGAGCGATATCCTTGATGGATGCTCCAACGAGGACTAAAGAGAGTACCAACTCCTCGATACCTCGGGAAAAAAATCGGTGTCATCTTATCCATCTTTCTACTTTTTCATGTTTACTTTGAGCATTTACATTCTTGCTCAGTATCTTTGCTTGCTTGTTTTGTTGATTTGCTCTAGCTTATTTGCGTAGTTGCATTAAATTTCATCTAAAGTAAGGTTACTACTTGTTTTAGTTTTTGGTTGAAGTATTTTTTAATTAGAGCCCAATTCACCCTCCTCCCTCTTGCGTCATTCAATTCTTTCAACTATCACATTAATGTTGAGGTGTACTCGAGCATAAATATTGTTAAATACCTATTCAAGTACATATACAAGTGCTAGGACCGGACATTTATGACTATGAGTAAGGCTGACAATGCAGACATCAACGACAACATCGATGATATCAGGCAATATAGAGATGTGAGGTGGGTGACCCCTCTGGAATCCTTGTGGAGGATATACAACTTTGAACTGAGTAAGAACTCGCCACCTATGATGCAACTACATTCATCTCCCAAGCATGCACATGGTTTTGTTTCAAGAGGGAGAAGATATCCAAGATGTGGTTAATTGTGAAGGTGCTGAGAAGTCAATACGGACAGAGTACTTCGAGGCGAACATAGTACATGAGCATGCTCGGGGTATCTTGTGCCAGGATTTCCCTGGGTGGTATACTTGGCACAAAGGCAAGAAAGAAAAATTCTAGCAAAGAGGGAGACGAGAAGGTGGACAGGTTGGTAGAATCGTGTCAGCTCATCCGACTGAGGGGGAATGCTACTATATTCGAGTTCTCCTAAACCATGTGACCGGCACCACCTTCTACGAGGACCTAAGGACAATTGACAGCGAGATCCTATTGATCTTTTGTGAAGCCGCAGAGAGAAGGGGTCTGATCGAAGCAGACAACACATTAGATGAGTGTCTTATGGAAGCCAAGTTGTTCCGGATGCCATCATCACTCAAAGGCTATTTGCAACAATACTAGTATTTTGTGAGCCCAGTGACATACGCAAACAAGCACCTAGAGGCAATGTCAGAGGACTATCGCCACATTATCCATGCACAGTCGCTGTAAAACAGATGGTTTTGATAGATATCAGGAATATGCTACAATCAATGGATAAGGATATAAAGTCGTTCCCTCTCTCTGATATCGACAAGACACATGGCATGGCAAATAGTGTGCCCACGGAGATCTTCGAGGAGTCCACAATTGAGCTCAACATTGAGGACACAACTGTCAGACTCCATAAACACATAGCAGAGGGCCACCTACAATGAGATTCTTTCTACTGTTGACAGTCACGAGGACGTGTTCTTTGTGGATGGACCGGAGCCACAAAGAAGACTTTTATGTACAAGACGTTGCTTGCAACGATATGTGGGTAGGGTAAGATTGTTGTGGCAACAACTACGTTCGATGTTACAGCTTCCATATGCCCAAAGGAAGAACCGCACAGTCGTGTTTTGAGATACCACTGAGTATTGATGATGGTGCGTTCTATAGTTTCACAAAACAGAGTGGGATTGCCAAGCTCATGCGGGTAGCTTTGCTCATTATTTGGGACGAAGCCTCCATGACTAAGAGACATGCGGTGGAGGTGTTGGACAACAGCATACGCGACATAATGGAACAAAAACGGATCTTCCGTTCGGTGGGAAGACAGTTGTATTTTGTGGAGATTTCAGGCAGATCCTCCCTATTGTCTGAAAGGGGTCAAGGGCTCAGATAATCGATGCGTCCTTGCGTAGGTCGTACCTATGAGATTGCATACATCACCTAAACTTGTACACAACATGAGGGCACAAAGCAACCTGTAGTTTGCGGAATACCTATTGCGCGTCGATGGTGGCACTGAAGAGGTCAACGGTGACGATGATGTACGTCTTCCTGACAATATATGCGTGCCATATATAGGGAAGGACACGGACCTTGATAAGCTGATAGACAACATTTTTCCGATGCTCGATAATAATGTCAGATGCGAACTTCATCACATCGAGAGCCATCTTGTCCACATAAAATGATTGTGTGGATAGGATTAATATAAAGATGATCGGTCATTTCCGAGGGGATAAGATGGTGTATCATAGCTTTGATCGTGTAGAAGATGATCCTCATAACTACTGCCCTCGTGAGTTTCTTAACTCGCTGCCTCCACATGTGTTGAAGCTCAAGATTAATTGCTATATCATATTACTCAGGAACATTGACCCCCGCAAACAGACTTTACAATAGGACGAGGCTGGTGGTCTGAGGGTTCCAAAGAAATGCCATTGATGTAGAGATTGTGTTGGGGCAACATGCTGGCAAAAAAGTTTTCCTTCCTCGGATCTACCTGTGACCATCTGATGATGAGATGTTCCCTTTTTAGTTTAAGATGAAGCAATTTTCTACCAGGCTCAGTTTTACCATGACAGTCAACAAGGCACAAGCGCAGATCATCCCCAACATCGGCATTTACCTGTCCGAGCCAGTGTTCTCTCACGGTCAGTTGTACATCATGCTATCTAGAGCCACCACCAGAGCGAACATTAAGATCCTCGCCATCCCAGCTGATGACAAAAAAAAGAAGTGCTCAAAGCAAAGTAAGATATACATGAAGAATATCGTCTATAGAGAGGTCCTTACGACATATGTAAGGTATTGATTGCTTATTTGCCAATTACTCTCTGTTACTCATGCTTTGCTTTTTTAAATCTATTAGCTCCTTTCTTTCACCCCTATTACATCATATTGTGATAATTTTTATGTAACATAAATTTCAATCCTCTAGAATATTACATATATACAATTGTATTGCAATGCAATTGGTATCTTTTTCATATTTAAAGCTTTTATCATTTCAATTTGATGTTTAACATCTATATGCACGAAAACTCAAGTCAGTTCATCCATCATCTATGGAAGAATGAGATGGTCAAGTTCAGCATATCGGCAACATGAATGCCACATGCTACTATTTTTTTGAATAATTTATGTATCAAACAAGTTTGAGGCGCTTATATGCTTTTATATAATGCATGATAAGTGGTGAATTTTTAATGAAAAATTTCGCTTTTAGTGCATGTGGCGCTGTAACAATTTGAGTATGAATTTCTTATTAATTCTTGTAGAAAATATATTATCTCCTTAAAATTTTTAAATCTGTCGTAACGTACAGACATTTAATTAGTGAATAGAAGAACTTATTAACATAGTAATCGCTCATCACACTTGAATTCCGTGAACCCCTGACTCGATCAATACTACACGTGCGCTCCCAATAAACATCACCGAATCAACAGCCATGATAACCGCAGCGCGCTCCCCCGCATCAGACCGAATCACAGCCATCCGTAGATCAGCCCTCCCTGCCCCTGGTGAAACGAAACACAAAAAAAAGTGAGGAAAAAACCCAGACATCTCCAGGCGACCAGGCGGTCCAGGCCTTTCGCTCGCATCGCCTTCTCCCACCTCCGGGCTCCGGCTCGTCTCCCCGAGACCACGCGACACAGGCAAAGCAAGCAAACCCTTCGCAAAACCGAACTCCCCACTACGTCCCCACGCCGGAAAGCCACCAACGCGCTCCCCGCACGCGTGCCAACCCATGCTCGCCGCCGCCTCGTGATCCCGCGCCCCGGCCTCCTAACCGCCCCCGAAAGCTCCTCGCCATGGCGGCGCCGGAGCGGGAGGCCGCGCTCCTCGCGCGCGTGGCGACCAACCACCTCTTCCTCGCGCAGTTCGAGCCCCTACGCGCGGCGCTCCTCAGCCTCCGCCGCCGCGCCGATCCGGAGCTCGCCGCGGACTTCCTCCGCGCGGTCGTCGCCGCGGGCGGCCGCGTCCCGGGCGTGCTCTGGTCCGCGCCCCCCGCGTGCCCCTCCCCGTCCCACCTCGCCTGGCTCGCCGCGCTTGAGCTCGCCGCCCTCCCCTCCACCCCCAACCCCGAGGCGCTGCGCCTCAAGGCCGAGTTCCTCGTCCTCCTCCAGCCCATCGCCGACGACCCCGCCACCGGCGCCGAGGCCCGGGTGACCCTCGCGAGGCTGCTGGATTTGGGGGTGGCGAGGCTGAGGCGCGAGGTCCATGGCGGAGGGGAGGCGAGCGGCGTTGGTTCCGAGGAGGCCCCTGTCTCCGAGGAGGATCTGAGGGGGCTATGGGCGGTGTTCCTCGACAACGCCCTCGTGTTCGACGCACTGTGCGTGGGCATCTCGAGGCAGATTGGCCTGGAAGGGGGCATCGGCGCGGATGTGCTCCTGTGGTTGCGGCTGAACGTTCAGCTTGGCCATTTGGATGCGATGAAGACGCTTGTCACGGCGTGTGATCTCGAGGGTGCTGCTGGGCATCTTCGGTTTCTTTGCCTTGAATGTGGCGTGGAAGAAGATGATTACAAGTAAGCTCTAAATATTAATCGAGTTAACATTTTCCAAGTAACATTTCAACATTCGATAGGAACGAATACTAGCTAGAGTTGCAACTTGGGGATTTAATGGATATCTCAATTAATTTGTGGAAATAGTAAGGTAGTAGTAGCGATGCGATACAGTCAGTGTTTACATTATGATTGTCCTTTCGTTAATGTATTAACAGGTGCACGGAACTATAAGGTTCATGTGTTTATTAGTTCTGTTCCATATCAATATGTCAACGACATCAGTGAACTGATTAGTTTATCTTTTCGTAGCATGTGTTTAGTAGAGAATGCTTGTTCTCTTATTGCACATCTCTACATTTTGTATGCAAATGACTTGACCAGACTTAGTTTTGAACTTTGGTTATGGTAAAGACATAAAATCCGTTGGGAGATTTCAGGATATGGCACTCAATTGAGTGGCAATTCAGGATTAGTGACTATGTCTCACTGACATGTGACCCTTGACCCCACATGTCAGTGGGACATAGAGTTGTAAATCCTGAATTGCATCTTTACTTAGCGTGATATCCTGAATTATTCCAAACCCGTTACCAGGGCAGTTAGCATATAAGAAAATATTTGAGTCGGAGCCCTACTTCATGTTGTGAGACAATTATTTTTGGTTTTATATGTATGTAACACTATAACTCGAAGGGCGTGGCAACATCTTGTTGGGGGTAGGCATCCCATACTCCCACTGGACACCAGCCCCTCTACTCTGGTTGCATGCTATGGGTGTATTGCAAATTACAAGTCTTATGGCTGCTTGTTAATAATTCTCATCATGAGTTTACTGGGCAAGTAGGAATCTATGAACTGAGGTGGCATAATTTGGCAGCACGCAGTGAACTGGTAATGGATAGTTTGCTTTACAGTGTGAAATTCTGCAACTAGTTGCTGATTTTGAGGGAGCATCATCACATCCATGTTCTTGGTTTTGGACCAGACATTTTCAATTCGTTTCGAAAGAGATCAAGCAATGATATGTTGTACATTGGTCTCAGTTTGGTGACTGATTCGGCGGGTGCATATCCAGTGAAAATGGACTAACTATTGAAAATGCATGAAAATGGTGTTTAGAACATTTCAAGAGTTCTCCATAGATTACTAGAGATAGGGAAGGACATTTTGTATATCTCCACAAAATTTCAAAGAGCAAACTCGAAGTCATCCGAGCTATGTGAAAAAGACAAATACTTAGTGAATTGTGAATGTGTGCTGTTCACTAAGTATTCCTCTTTATGGATTCTCAGACGCAATTGTATTTTTCTTGAAATTTCGTGTTGATATAGAACATGTCCTTGCTTATTGCTTGTAATCTTGGAGAATTTTGAAAACGTATAGACCTCATTTTTCATGCATTTGCAATAGTTTGTCCATTTTCACTGGATATGTGCCCTAGATCTGGATACATTCAATAAATTATTCAAAATGATTTCTTCTTACAGGGTTGTCCTAGCAGAGCTTGTCAGAAAGGGTTGGGCCAAAGCATCCAATTATGGCGGAACATGGTCTGACTCGCGTGATAGAATAATTAAAATGTATGGAGCTGCTCTTCAGTCTAGTACTCCCCAGCTTGTTCAACTGATTCAGGTAACTACAAAATTCTCTATATTATTTCTTGCTGTCGTTCTCTTTTATCGAAGTGCTTTACTATGAACTTTAGCTCTGCCTGTTCTTTTTTTTTCCTGCTTTTCCTTTCCTGGTTGATAACCTACAACTTCATGTTATATTACAATTCCCATTCATTTTATGATATTTTAGCATTCCTTCCTTACGATTTTCTTTGTACTTTAGGCCAAAAATTTAGATGACCCAACACCACTACACCGAAATGTTAACACTATTTACGTTTTTGGAATGCAATTTCACAGGCTTACTCTTGGATGATACTAATTTCTTTTCTCTCATATTGTTTCTAGCTCATTTTGGACGACATTCTTGCTGAAGAAATTGAAGATCATGGTGTCTCTGATGCTAATTGGACGCCTCTTCCTTTTAAAAAGTTGCTGGAAACATTGTCATTGGAGAGGGATGCTGATTCAGATGACAAGACCTTGTCGGATTCAGCTATAACATCCTGCAAGAAAGATCTGTACCATTATTCTCGAATATCCGGAAAGCATGTCCTTGAAGTAGTCATGGAAACTGCTCTATCATCAATTAAGAGAGAGCAGCTTCAAGTGGCTGTTAATGTATGTCAATTTTCAATGGAATAACCTTATGTTTTTTCTTGGTCTGCTATGAGTATTTGATAACAGATTCCGCTAGTTATTTTCCTCATCAGTATCTCCTGGCTTTCTGCAGGTTGTTTCACTGTTCCCCCTTCTCCAGCCATTGGTTGCTGTCTTGGGGTGGGATATTTTGAAGGGTAAGACAGCACTGCGTAGAAAGCTAATGCAGCTATTCTGGACAAGCAAATCCCAAGCTCTGCGACTACAGGAATATTCAAATTACCGTAGTCAGACTGATGAGGTACGCCCTTCGCTCCTTAATTTTCTTTCTCTTCTGTGGTTAGTGCGCAGCAAAAGTATTTGGAGGATTTTGACAGCTTTTCTTTGCAGACATCCTGCGAGGAGTTCTTGTGTGATCTTTTATGCTTTCATCTGGATCTTGCATGTTTTGTTTCCAGTGTGAATTCTGGCCGCCAGTGGAATTTGAGGAATTCATTATTGTTCTCCCAACAAGAGCAAGATTCTGATGTTAACAATGCAGAAATATTAGACCCTTTTGTTGAGAACCTGATACTTGAGCGGTTAGCCGTTCAGACTCCCATGAGAGTGAGTTCTATTTTTTTTTCTTATATCCGATTTTCTGATGTCATTTATCTACCATACATCTGTCCTGCATGTTTATGACACCTTTGCATAGCCAATCACTACTCTCATATGACTTCTTTTGTTCCATGTTGGGTACAAAAGTAACCTTTTACATTTCCAGTCATAAGCTAGATGTCCTGTTGCAATTATTTTTCTTAACTTTCATACAGGTGCTATTTGATGTGGTCCCAGGAATAAAATTTCAAGATGCAATCGAGCTTGTCGGTATGCAGCCACTTCCTTCAACAGCTGCATCTTGGAAGAGGTTCATACCCATCTGTGCTGATGGATTTTGTTAACTGCTTTGTTGAATTTTCTTTATTTTAGATTTATATAATGAATACGATATTCTTGACTATTATGCTTAGTGCTTCCTACTGCATCAAGATCCTCCTATATTTAGTCTCTTTCCTGAGTTATATCTGAGTTGCCTTTTGGCTAACTTGCTACTGCCTTAAGCCTTGTTGCAAGTTTTCTTATTATTAATATGCCAAAAATGGAAATGTACTTGTTTTCTTTTTGCATTCTTTGCTTATGGTTCTAATGAGCAGTCTGTTACATGTGATCTCTTGTACTTGTGATAGGATGCATGACATCGAACTGATGCACATGCGATATGCTCTTCAGTCTGTTGCGCTTGCTCTAGGAGAGATGGAAAAGAGTGCTGGTGGCGGGAATGAGTGCTATTATCACAAAGCATTGTCATATTTGAGGGAGATGCAAAATTTTATTGAGGCTATCAAAAGTACTCCACGAAAGGTTGGCTCTTCTGTGATATGTTCTTATTCAGGTGCATCTTTTCTGTTTCCGCAGATGCGCATATTTTTATTCCTTAAAGTAGTGAAGTCATGGAATTTGAATCTGATATTTTAATACCGGATCACTCTAGCCTCTACCCCCTGAGGCTAGTTTTGAGAATGGGTTTGCCACCATGGCCGCTGTGTCACTGGTTTTTCCATGATGGCACTCCACATCATCCTGTATGCACTGTGCTCCTTTGCTGAGTTTCTATCTATGACGCACGGGCCCAGTGCAAAAACCTCCCTAAAGAAACAGCAGCCACCTGCTGTGACGCAGGCTGTTATCGATGTGTTATGGATAAATAAGACTGTTGGGGAATGGGGACTGCTAGGGTAGCAAAACCAACTGACATGGCTACGATGGTGGCAAAACCATTCTCAAAGCCAGCTACAGGGAAGCGATCCGGTATTAGAAAGTCAGGGGGTTAAAAGGACCAAAAAATAATCCAAGGGGTTAAGCTCACAATACTAGTGTTACCTAGACACGGACACGGGTGTCGAAATCCGACTCGGATTTGGGTGTCCGATTCGGCAAAGAAAATTTGGACACGCGAAATACAACTCGGAATCCGACACGGGTGTCGGAATCCGACTCGGATTCAGGGTGTCCGATTCGGCAAATAAATTTGGACACAGGTGTCCAGGTAACACTACACAATACACGATACTCCGGGGGAGTAAAATGACTTTTCCTAAATAAAGCATGTGGAACTACACTTGGCAACAACTATAAGGGATGCAAAAGCGATGGGCAGCCTAGCACATGATTTTCCTTAAAGTGTGTATGCCCTGATTGAGCCATTGGGGATTATTCTGTTCAATATTAGTATTTTCCTCCCTGAGTAACCCTAGCTATGCAAAATAACAATAGAATAAACACAAGCAAATTTGATTCATACATTATTTAAGTGCCAGTAGATTCACAGAATTTGACTAGTCTAATGAGTTACATTGCTCTGTGAGACTTATCATTTAGACATGAGCTGGGGTCCTGACATATTTAAGAATTTGTGCTAGAATTGGTCGTTTTACAAAACATAAATCATAAAATCTTAAGATTCTATGTCCATTCTTTGGCAGCCATGTTGTGAAGTAATAGAGTTCCTAATTTTATCAAGAGTAGTTTATCTTTTACACTGTTACGTCATATCATCTCGGTGTTTTGTGCTGATGAATCTAGCTATATAAAACCTGGATGAATTGTAGGATTTTACTGTTGATATCAATGGTTTTGGTTTTCTTTGGAGAGAAGAGCTGATTTGGACATGTATTGACCAATGCTGCTCTTAACATGTATTTCTAATATCGAAGCTCTTTCTTTGGCAGCATGTCGAACAGCTGATTTGGACATGTATTGACCAATGCTTCTCTTAACATGTATTTCTAATGTTGGCATGTTATTGCCTCATTGCTTCTGTTGTGATAGTAGCATTGCACGATTTTCAAGATACAAGTGCAACTTGTGTTTAAAAACTTTACGTTTGACAGGCTACTATGTTTCAAACGATGGGAAAGTTGAATCAAGAGTGTTATGTTGATAGTAGCATTGTACTCCTCTGTTCCAAAATATAAGAATTGGATACCTTTATTGCTCATAGATTGTGAAGGTGCGAAACCAACGTTAGAAGTAATTCGACCATGCTGCTCCTATGAAAGTAGATGGATGATCACTTTAGCATTAGCAGAAGGGATAGAAGTGGATATAACTAATTGAATACACTGATTTTGATGAGACCCAACTTGTCTGATAAAGCGAAGAAGCAAGCAACTTCACATTTTGGAACAAAGGGAGTGATTAATAACTATTATGTAAGAAAGCTGCATACCCTCAAATATCTGCTATAACGTTATGTAGGTTGTGCTGTTACTTACCTCCAAAATCGCTAAATATTGTCGTTCATTTTTCCTTTTGGAGGATAGGATATGCATTCAAGTTATTTAATCACTTAACTACAGTTGTATTATGTCATTATCTTCATATTTCACCTGTTTGCAGCTTGCAGATTTTAAACATTCCCTACAGATAGAGTTCAATGGGTTTCTTCGGCAGTTAAGCTTTATATTTTCACCTTGTTTTTGCAGATTTTCATGGTCAGCATTGTATTATCATTGTTACATATGGATGACTGTGTCAAGCTGTCCCAAGCAATCCCTTCCGAATGTTATGTTACTTCTGGATGCCATGATAGTAATTTTGAATCAGAAGGAAAGAACATAGTGATATCTTTTGTTGGGTTTCTACTTGACATACTTCGTCAAAATCTCCACTTAAAAGGCCCTGATACGGATCATCTTTCAAGTACTGGTCTGTCACCTGCTGGTAAACAAGCATTAGAATGGAGGCTCAAACATGCCAAACATTCCATCGAAGACTTGGATTGGCGTCTATCTGTTCTTCAACGCCTTCCACCTCTGTCTGAGCGGCAATGGAGTTGGAAAGAGGCATTAGTTCTTTTGCGTGCTGCTCCATCAAAATTACTGAATGTGTGAGTTTTTTATGCTGTACTTTGTTTTCTTGCTGTCTTCTATTGTTTTTACTTGTTTATGCATTACCCAGTATAATTTTTAAAGATCAGGCTTCAATGTGAGCTCATTGTGCATTACCCAGTATAATTTTGAACATGATTTTTTTGCTAGAAGTACCTATACATATTATCTTACTTATTAAGGTCAGTGGGTCACATGGGGCTAAATATCCCTGGTTATTCTCTGTGGCCCTGTCCTAGCATTTTTACCATTCCAAAATAGTCATTAGTCTTTGCTGATGGTGTGGTCATGCTTCCTACATTACAATCCATGGTTGACAATATTTATCAGTTGAAGATTATTATACTATTTAGGATAATAACCATGCCACGGGAATGCCATATCTGGACAACTAACAGTGGCATGGCATTAAACGTGACACTTAGAAATAAGCTTTATTCCATTTTAAAAATACTGAAAGTACATAAAAAATTTCCTAGATTTTGCGAGGTTCTCTCTTGTTTTTCTTTGGCTTCTTACAATATTCGCACCTTTAACAGTCTTTAACTTATCCATTATTTATATTTATCCTGAAGCTTCTCAGATTTCAACATTTGGCAGTTTCATTTTACTTCTGCATGTGTGGGCGTGCATGCGTGTCTGTCTGTGCGTGCATGCGTGTCTGTGTGAAGTATATTGATTCATTATGGCACATTGGTTGTGATAAACTATGATTCAAATTCTTGCAGGTGCATGCAAAGGGCAAACTATGATATAGGAGAAGAAGCTGTTCAACGATTCTCTTTACCCGCTGAGGACAAAGCTTCTCTTGAACTAGCTGAATGGGTAGCTGGTGCATATAAAAGAGCATTGGTATGCTTCCCCTTTTTTTTATTGGTTTAGAGATACAAATTGCTTGATTCCCTGTTTTTTCGTGATGCACATGTACATAGAATTTTGCAGTTATTCTTTCTCTGTCGCTCACTCTGAGCAGTGAGAGGTAGCAATGGAAGGGAATAATGGGTCCAAAATGGCTAAAGTTTTGAGTGCTGTATACTACCTCCAGTCACCAAAAAGTGATGTTATGGCATGGTCTCCAGAATGCACACTTAAACCTTTAATTTCTATCGTCATATATTTTTAAAACCTAAGAAAATCATAATATTATGGAAGTACCTTTGGGGACAAATGTAGTGCAGATTTATTTTTCAAATGGTTGACCGCACGCATTCTATGACATTGGTTTTCTTCGATAGGATGGGGGTACATAGTAAACTGTTTTGCAATCATACTCATAGTTAGCAAATTTTGGAGTGGCGAATATACAATTTTATAGTCACTCATCACTCATCATCCTTTATAAGTATACTTGTTTGTGGGTTCATGAGCGAAGGGAAAGGGCTCTATGCAGCACCTCTGCATCACATTTTTATTTCTGCAAACAAAAATTGAATGGTGATAAATATCATAGCAAACGTTGTCAAATTGTATTAAACATAGTTGTTTCTTATTTCCTTGTTTTATGTTGCCTAAAGATTGGCAGATACTCTTTGTCTTTTAAGGTTGAAGATGCTGTAAATCGTGCCACAGACAACACAAGTGCCGAACAAGAATTGGATATTTTGTCATTTCGTGCTCAGCTTGGTTCTCTTACTACGGTGATGATTTTTTATTATTGTCTTCATCAAGTGTTGTTAATGATACAAATTCTTGATATTCGACTAAAGAAAATATCTGAACCTTCAGATTCTGCTTTGCATTGATGTTGCTGCAACTTCTGCCCGGTCAGGTGATACATGTCGATTTCTTCTTGACGAGGTAAACATTGCTCAGTTCTGTATATTCAAACTCTCGCATATAGTATTGGAAACGATCTTTAAAGTATCTTCTTTTTTGTATCTATGTTCTTTACTCCCTAACATTATAGAATTATAGTGGAGAGATGGTTTTATGGGTAATATCATTTTTGCTTTGGACTTGGCGTTTAAAGGGTTTAGCGTACTGCACTACCACCCCCATCCTTTGCCCTTTGTCACCAAGGTACTTCATACCATTTAAAAAGCACTAGGCGCTAATCGGGCGGTGGGGTGGCACCTAGCGCTTAGGCGGCGATTAGGTGATCTAGGAGGCAATTAGGTGCTAGGCAGGAGGGTGGTTCCTATGCCTAGGCGCCGACTAGGCGGGCTAGAAGGCCAATTTTTGAAACAGTGACCACTGTTAAGGGTATAATAGTCAAGGGTATTAATGCAATATCCTAGTCTAGGGTTTCCCTCATGTACTCTATATATTGTCCTCATGGATTACCATTGAATACAAATTGCTATTACTAACATGGTATCATAGCCAAAATTAGGGTTAGGGTTTTTTCCCTTGCATTTTGCAACTTCAACGCATCTCTTTCCACGCATCCTGGGGAGGGGGGCATCCATGCCGTCGAGTTCTACCTCTCCAGGGCCAGGGGCCTGAGGCTGCACGAGCTCACGTGCCTCGCGCTCACGTGTGCCCTCGACCTCGCCCCCTACTTGCTCAGATATGTACTGAGCTTCTCCACCTGTGCTAGCAGAGCTAGCAGATCCTTAATGTGGGCTTCATTAGAATATTTGGATGATGGCACCATGGGCTTCATTGGGCTGATACTTGATTGTTGTTTATGGGTTGTTTTATGGATTGGTGGTGTTGGTCCATGACCTTTACACTGTGCTGTCGATGCTAGTGTGCATTTTGGTATTAGGTCATGCATGCTGTTAGGTTGGCCTTTTGTCTGGCTTCTGATATCCTTGGTGTTACTGCTGCTATTTCTGCTGCTTGCTAGTATCAATTATTCTCATATTAGAGTCTTTGCAATTCTATTGTGTCCACATCCAAGTTTCAGTCCGTAGTGATTTCATTTATGCCGTGCAAGTCCACATATTCCTTTGTCAATTAGTCGATTTTTTCCTGTCGTTCTTGATGCAACCATGCCATCTAGGTCTTTCTGTAGTTTTTGTGGCAACTTCGTTTGTCGTCTATTACTACTTTTCATCTAGGGCATTGTTTTGTCATCTCTGGTCTTTTCGTAGCTTTAGTGACAACTTACGTCTGTTGTCTTGCTATTCGACATCGCTTTGCTGCGATTCTTGACCAAGGACATTCTTTTGTTGTCCTTAACACGACACTACTCATGTGCTTCGCTATGCACTTCTTCGGCTTGATTTGACAGTATTACCAAGGCTCCACGCTACGACGGCTTTGAAGATAATTTTTTGGATGTAATAGTTTTTGGATGTATTACTCGAAGTTTATTACTTAGTGTCACCTCTTTCAAATGCAACGCTATTGCATGCGTCTTGTATTTGAGGGGGGTGTTAAGGGTATAATAGTCAAGGGTATTATGGTAATATCCTACTCTAGGGTTTTCCTCATGTACTCTATATCTTGCCGCCATGGGCTACCATTTAATACAAGTTGCTATTCCTAACAACCACATAATCCGAAAGGCCACACTGATGCACAATGCACCCTATTATAAATGAAATAATTTTACATTATAATATGTATTTCTTCACATTTTTTGTAAGGGAAATATTTTGTTATCTTAACCGCTGCCAGTTCAATCAAATATTATTGTTTGATATATATGAGCAACATTAAGAATCGGTACGTGGAAAATATCCCTGAAGTTAATATTCCTTGAACTTGTTGATGCTTTTTTTTTTCTTGAACTGGCAGGAGAGCTGCTTGTCATTATATTAAGAAGGAACTAGTTACATACCCGTACGTTGTAACGGGAGTAAAAATTTTTCACAAGATAAAATAGTTGACAAATGAAAAACATATATTGCAATAAGACAACAATCAATTTGACAATGACCGGGATGAAGGTCTCCATCTCACGCTGCCTACAAATAACAAAAGGATATATATTTTTAAAACAAATATATTACTTGAATGAAATTGTATATATGGTGAATGATGTTTGCAAATCTGCTGTCAAATTGAAGTAGCAAAGAAGCATGCATATGCATATTTGTGCTGCGACAAAGGTTTATGTTAGCCTAGAAATAAGAGATGTGTTCCCATAATTAAAAAAGGTGGCTAGTGTATCCTACTCTCTGACGAGGCCCAGCGTGACGGAAGTGAACACCACACCGGCTATTTTTTTAAACAACCACCTGTAAAAGCAATATATTTGCTTGTAAATTCACCATTGACTACAATATCACAAGGCAAAATATTGATTAACATTTATTTTTAACCTTTTGAGGTACAGTGTCATCTTCATTGACAAAATATTGCCTGATAATAATAAGAAAAAATGTTTCAGCTTTGCATATTGCGAAGCAACTCATGCATAGAGATAACCCAAAAGAATTGAAAGCATTTAAACAATATATAAGCAAGACAAGCCATACTTGACAGTTGAATAGGCCGGATGATCTTGTAATGGGTTAGGATAAGTCTGCCAACAAGAATAAAATAGTAAACAATTAGCTCAATCACCCTGTGAAGTAAACTCAATTCAATAAACTTCAGTCAAAACAGACAAATATTTTCCATATAGTAGCTTGCCCTTATTTTTATCAAAATATAGTATCCCACCTTTTACCACATGCTTCCATGATTCGGCTGACAAATAGTAACTGGTTTTTGGAAGGGAGCAGAAACAAGCCAATAGAAATACCATGCTTCCTCTAGTGATCTCCATTCTACACGCTGAAATGTCCCATCTAACGAATATGACAATGAATCCATTTAATACCCGCAACTTTGACAGCTTAAGAGTTCATTTGTTCTATTTGGCTCCTCTTTTGACTGTAACTAATTAAACAGCTCACTGCACCCTCAACTAAATCCGAGAAACATGGCAACCAACAAGAAAGCAATCTCCCCCGAAAATCGGTTACTCACCACCAAAATCGCTTCCCTGTTCATACTTAGCTAAAGCCATGCCTCACCGCCCAGAAACGGGCAACACAAAGACCATCCATAGACCAGAACCGACCATACCAAAGTATCGCAACACCACAAAGTCTCTCCAGAGCGATTCCTCTAGAGCAGCAGGGTGGGCGAGAGGGGGTGGGGATCGGTGTCAGTGCTCACGGGATGTTGGGAAGGTAGTCATAGAGGAGATATACGAAGTTGCCCTCGGTTATATTGACGTAGGCGGCGTCAGCGAGGCTGATGGAGGAGGCATTGCAGAGTGCGCGGAGGTTGGGGTACGAGTTGCAGGAGATCCACACGTATGATGCTGAGAAAGGCAGCGTCGCCTGCACCGCCTACTCCAGAAGCCCGCGTTCCCCATCCTCCCGCTCCTCTTCCTCTTCCTCCTGACGGTGCCTAGTATAAGAACAAAAACTAAAGAAACGACAAGGCAGCTCTTTATATATTTATAGTTAAATGTTTGTACGTTGTAACGGGAGCAAAATATTTTTACAAGATAATACCACGACAAAGTAGCTCTTAATATATTTATTTTACGCATCTAACAGATGAGACATACATTGTGATTGCACCATCACAGCAGCTCTCTCTCCTTACTTGATTGTTTTTAGGACCATAGGCAATGCTCCACAGACGTGTCCTGAGAAAATCAAAAAATGATTCAATCTCTATCACAAGTCAAAACACTTATCCCCTCAAGTATAGGTTGTTTTCAGGCTTCACAAGCACATCAGTGAAATGTTACAGAGAACAAGCTTTATGACCTTTCATTTTTTTAGCAAAAATAATGACACAATTACCTTCGTTCACAAAGAAAATTGATCCTTCTTTTGGAGATTCTTCAACTGTCGTCTCATCAATTAGCTTGGTTTTGTACTTGACTGTATTAGTGCGAGAACAATTGTCATACAAGAATAAGATTAGAGTATTAGAGTATACAGGTGAAGCCAAGCACATTGGTATTCAAATATAAAAAATGCTAAGAAGTTTGATGATTTGTCATGAACTGTTCACCTGTAACTTCATCAAGATCCCTGGTTTGTTTGTTCCCTCCAATTGATAGGATTCTCTTTACAATTCCACCATTTCTATTAATATCCACCACTATCAACCATGATAAGAGCTCTATCTCAATGTAGCTCAGAACCAGTAGGAACAACAGAAGCACCAAAATCTCCACAAGCCAAAGGAGGGAGCATGAATAGTGCTTTCTCCCCTTTCTTCATCATACAGATTCTATGCTTTAGCCCATGTATCACATTGCAGAATTGAGGGAAATAAAGTAAGAGACAGATTAAACCTTATCGCTGGAACACAAATGGTAGTGCAAATGCAATAAAATTAGGACAGAGAAAAATTTACAACAAATGATTGGGTGTGATTGTACTTAATCAATTAGCATGTATCAGGATTCGGGGTCACAGTTAAATACTGGAAACTATTAATCAGCTTCAATAATTCAAGAAAAAATAACGCTAGTGCTCTACCAATCCATATTTTGTTTGCCAAAACAAACTTTTCAAAAGCAAGTTTTGCCTTTCCAAAGAACAGTACACGTGTTTATTTGTTGTTATATAGCGAAGAGGCCACACCTACACTATTACATCTAAATCAAATATCTAGGGTCTTCTACTTCATGGGATAACAAGCAAAACTTTTTCCTGCCTGCTTGCAATTTCACCACTATGAAATAGTAAGATGGCAGTGGTCTTGTCCCCATTTCAGATAAAAGAAAAGTTGTGCTAGGACAAGCTTTCCAAGATGAATTCCCTTCATACCTCAATTCCATCCATCCACCTGATGCGGATTGGAGGTGACACTGCAACCAAGGCTGGATTGAGATCCACGGTAATTCCAATCCCAAATGGTTGTCATGACAGCGGAGCAGCGAGGGGCTGCAGCTGCGGCCCGGCAACAAATGAGTGCTGCAGCAGCTGCGTGGCCATGAGTTGCTTGGCTGGATTCTTCTAGAGGCAACGGCTAATGAAGCCTCAGAACTCCAGCGAGGTGGTGGGAGGTGGCTCCAGCGGATCGGAGTAGCATATGGCGCACATGAGCGGGGCCCAGCACCCCTGCTTGCCAAGATTCTCCCCGAAGGGGAAGTGGGGAACCTGCCCAGGTAGAACTCGAGAACCTGCCTAGGTAGCATATGGCCTCTGAAGCTCCAGATGTCGCCCGCGTAGTCGTCGTAGTTCCGTCATTGAGGTCGGTGTTGATGCGCTCGGGGCTCATGTAGGAGATGGTGCCGACAGAGGTGTTGCAAGGGTCCATGATCTGGTTAAGGATGCACGCAATGTCGAAGTCGGTGATCTTGACGCGGCGTGCGGAGTCGATGAGGAGGTTGGGGGGCTTGATGTCGCGGTGCAGATGTGGTGGCGGTGGAGGCAAGCAATTAGAGTAGTCACCAAATCGATTAGGGAAGATAGGGGAGGTGGGGTTTACCCGTAGGTGCCCCAGGATGACGCTGCGGGAACCCCAGGATGGGGCCTCGTCGAGGTTGAGCTGCCCGAGGGGCGGCCACCGCCATGGTCGCCAGAACCTGAGACCACGTGGCAACCCTCACTCGCGGCGGTGGCATTGCTTGCTTGGCCACCCTGCCCTCATCGACCTGCACGCACTCGCCATCAACCCCGGCACGGGCGAGGCTGTGCGTGATGGAGTGCGTCAGGCCTAGCCTCCACGAAATCCTATACGACCACCAGATGAAGGACAACAAAGCTGATGACAATCCGCGACCGACCCTCCCAAATCGAACTCCTTTCTTCGGATCCATATCATCCATGCCCGGATCGAGTTCCAGTTTGCGGGATCATGCTCTCCCAGGTGCTAGGCGGTGTGTATCCGAATGGGGACACGCAGGAGGTGGGGAGGGAGACGATGGAGGCGGCGGTGGTGTTGGAGGAGGAGAAGTAGCCTGTGGCGAAGGGCACGGGGTGGGGCGACGTGAAAGGGCATTGCCACGGGGGCGCAGCGATGAGGAGAAGACGAGAGGGCCCAACGGTGTGCTGAGGTGCGTCGGCGTGTGCCCAGGTCCCGTCGTGCCAGGGCTGTTGGTGTCCAGTGCGGGCACGGGAGAGAAGACGCACGGCTGCGAGGGGGGCAGAGGAGACGCGTGTGCTGTTCGCGGTGGCGTCTTTTCCATGCCGGCCGCGCTCATGCGGCAGGGGATTGGGGCCGGTGGCGCACAGATCTGAAGGGATAGGGAGGAGAGATTTGGATCACTGGGAGTTCAGGGGAGTGGAATGAAATCGAGGCACGAGGAGGGGAGCGGACGACGCGTCGACGTGGACGCTGGCAGGCTTGGTCCCACATGTCGGCGCACACGAACGGACGAAGGATGTGGGCGATCGGACGCTTAGTGCAGGCGAGCAGGCGCGATCGTGTGGGCGAGGAGCATTCGGTCGTCCGACGGGGCAGACGAACGAATTCACTGGAAACGTTTTAAGTAGTAGAGATAAAGGGGTGTTACAGCGCCTTATCGGACCAACCGGCAAGAAGCGACGCACACACACACACATCACACAACACACGCGCTGTACATGAACCAGCACAACACAAGAGACCAGAACTAAATACCAGTCTCTAGCGCGCCACCAGGTCGAGAGAGCACGCTATACCGTTAGCTCTACAAGACCTTTCGCACCAGCCATGACCCAAAGGCCTGCTTCATCCCAGATGGCACCAACCAACTTGTTGATGCTTTATCAGTTCATGATATCCAACTTGCCTTTTAGGTGCAGTTCAGTTTAGGCGTATGAAGTAAAGAGGGTGTCATAATGTGTTAGATAATTTGCATGTGCTCCATGCTCTTCTTCTATCTGTGGAAGTCAGTAAATTCTGCTTCTCAACTTCAAGCGTGTTCCACAAATCTTTTGACCCATTAGACAGAATTTCAGCTCATCCCCATGTTTTTTCTTCTCTAATTTGATATCTGAATTTCTGCTACACAGCACTATTTTTATGCCATCTTATATTGATTATAGTTGTAGTGTTGTAAAATCTTCCCAAGAGTTAAATTATACGACTTCACTGCTTTTGAAATTGAGTATATAAGTTGACATTCTTTTCTCATGTACAGGCAACAAGTTTGTTATCTGAAATATTTCCAGGAAGCTGCCCGAAAATTGGTTCAACGTATTGGGATCAGATACAAGAAGTTGCTATCATATCAGTGATAAAGCGCATCCTTCAGCGTCTGCGTGACATCTTGGATCTGGTAAGCTTTTATTTTGTTTATAACCATCAGTTAACCATACTTGGATCATTTTGTGGGACTTCTTCCCTGTATTTAGCTTTTCTCTATTATGCCTCTGAGCAAAGTAGTTACTATGACTTGTCATTTCAGCATTCAATGATGTATTAAAGGCCTCTCAGTTCTTTACATGTTTATTAGCATAATCTAATGTCAAACTATTTCTATATTAAAAAAAACATAAGTGTTTGTGGTTGTTATTTTGGTGACCGCACATGTTATGGATTGATTGGGGGTGATGTCCCGAGGACCGGGATAAGGGCGAGATCACTCTCATCGATGTCAGACTTGATCCCGATCTTCAGGAGAGACTGATCATGAATAGCTAGGATGCATGGACAGCCTTTATAGCTTTGAGGCACCGATCACACGGGATACACATCCAAACCGACTAGGACTCTTAAATTGCCTAATACTAAACGACTAGATAACTTGCCTAATACTAGGAGATAACATGCTGGTATGAATCCTAATGAACCATAATTAAATATAGCTACTAATTAATCTATTTCCTTCCATCTATCTTGTGGCCACATGAACTGCTGTTGCATGCTGCTCACAGGGCCCAAAGCCCATAACAGCACAAGTAAACATATGTGTGATACCCTACCCTTCAGCAGATGATAAAGCAAAATAACTTTGTACTTTCCTTTTAATACCGAGAATGACAATACTTTTTGGTCTCATCTAGGAAGCTAATCAACATCTTCAAGTGGTTTTTACCGAGATGAGTATCTCTTTGTCAACTGAATCTAGCAGAGTTGGACAAAAGCAACGTCCTCTTGGGCTTCTGCACCAGATGATTGATGACACCTTCAAAGGAAAACGACAGTTCCTGAGTGGTAATGTCCCAATTCATATGGCTGAATGTTAAATGACTTCGTTGTGATGTTCTGGTGGCACTTCTGAACATTTCTATTTCAGGTAAGCTTCACAATGTTGCTAGAGCTATTGTTGATGAGGACTCTGATAGCGTTTACTCGAAAGAAGGTGTTAAGTTAGAAAAGAAAGATATTTTGAGCTCTGAGAAAGGTGTAGTCCTTGGTCATGGGCTCAGAATTCTGAAACAGGCGTCTAGGAGTGACCTTCCAGCTCCAAATGCTCTGGAAAGCAGTCCAGAACATAAAGGTTCTGCAAAAAGGTACCTGAGTCCTGTATCAACAAAGCCATCAACATATTTATCGAACTTCATAATATATATTGCAACCATCGGGGACATAGTTGATGGAACTGACACGACTCATGATTTCAACTACTTCTCATTAGTCTACGAATGGCCAAAAGATGTAAGTTCCTTTACGTGACCTGTTCCCATGTTAGCTCAAATCTGTACTCTTGTTCTTTGATGTTTTCTTCTTATATTCACATGTTGAAATGACAGTCGAACAAATTCTTATGTTTAGAATGGTTTATTACTAGTTGTAGTTGGAAAATGTAGAGTGCATGTTATATTAATGATATATACCATTAGGGCGGGGGAGGTGGATGGATTTGATGATTCGGGGTTCCAAATTAGACGGCTTCAGAGTTCAGAAACACGAGCAATCGGGCCAGAGTTCAGGGTTGAAAGTGGACTTTTATCCTTTATTGAAATTCACTCCACCTAGGTCTATTTGATTCAGTATACACGCACCCATTACCCAGTTGTAATGGAACCCACGCCATTTATTTTCATTGACTGACAATACATAACAAGGAGGTTTTGTAACAAACAAAACGGAGCTGTTATGGCAGTTCATATCCCAATGAATGAACATGTTCTTATGTTTTCAGACATTGAAAATTTTCTTTGTCCTGACTGAATGTAGAACCTCAGATTTAACCATCTATATTTATAACTTTATGAATAATAAATGGACATTAGTGGGTTTTCTACTATGTGCTTTTGTGGGTAAATGTTTAGATGACATTTAGTCCCTGGGGTTTCTCACATGAGAGCGCTTAATAACTGATGCGCCATAGGACGTGGTGCAGCAGCAGCAGCACATGCACGTATGGCAGCATATTTAGTTAGAATAGATGATTAGCCAAATCAATTAGATGCATTTGTTTAGGATCTTTAGGATCTACAGTTTCCATATCAATAGAGATAAGTTGCCTTACTTAGTTCAGGTCAGTCAGGAAAGATATCTCTTGGTTGGTTACCAAGTTTGTTGGCCAATTGTCTTAGGGATTAAGGCACCTAGTCCAAAATGATCGTTGTAGGGTGTCGTAAAGATTAAACCTAGTCATCAAGCAAGATTAAATCTAATGAGTCCTCATGTGCCCTCTCTGCCTCACATCTCCTCTCTCCATAGTCCCTTCCTCAAGCGCTTGCTTAGCCTAGCACCTTCTACTTCAAGTCGTTGCCATTTGACCTCCCTCCCGGTGGATGTTTATTTTACTTATTTCATCGTTTTAATGAGAAGCCAATAGTAGAGTATTTTTGATAAAGCCAATTTGTCATACCTTTACGTACCATTCTTGACATCACTACTTTCCTACTTTCTGTTATTAATCTCAATGTGGCCCAAGTACTCAGAACTCTTATGAAATTTGTTTTGGCATGCAGCTATTAACTCGTCTAGTTTTTGAGCGTGGAAGCACCGATGCTGCTGCAAAAGTAGCTGACACAATGGGTGTTGATTTTGTGCACGAGATCATATCAACTTGCGTGCCACCTGTTTTCCCTCCACGATCAGGACAAGGGTGGGCTTGCATTCCTGTTTTACCTACCCTTTCTATCATGTCAGAAAACAGACCATGCACCATTTCAAAACCCCTTCGTCCTCCTCAAGGATGGAGTTCACGTGATTCGTCATCGTCTTCTCGCCAGGAACCCCTCTATCCTCTACAGTTAAATTTAGTGAAGCATTTAGCGCAGTTGTCATCAGTAAGAGCAGTTTTGGCATGTGTATTTGGAAGTAGCATACTATCTGGTGACAATGAATCATCTCCTAATTATGTGAAAGATGCAACACAAGCTCCTGAAATTGAGAGGTCATTCTATGAATTTGCTCTTGAGCAGTCAGAAAGGTAATGATTAGCCATTTAAAAATTATGTTTTATCCGGCTTCATTTTATTAGTTATCTAAGTTGTTTGCAGATACCCAACCTTGAACCGGTGGATACAGATGCAGTCTAACCTTCATCGAGTGTCTGAGTCTTCCGTGACAGCTAAAACTGAAAATGAAGTCTCTTTGCATCAATCCAAGGGAAAATTTTCTATGAAGCGAGCTCGTGAACCTGACAGTGATGCTGAACCAGAGCTTGAAGATATTGTCATAAGCGGGAAAACCACTTCAAGCTCACCAGAATCCCCTAAACATGAAGATGCTAGACTAGAGCCAACAGCTTTTATTTCATTTGACTGGGAGAATGAAGGACCATATGAGAAAGCTGTTGAGAGGTAATAAGGTTTTGTGACTTTTTCACCCATGCCTTTTGAACTGCGCATAGTGAGAGCTTTCCATTAGCGCAGCAGCCCGTTACCACTGGTGTGTATTCTCATATAATCATCTTTGTGTTGCATTGATGTTCCACCTGTAAGGGTATCTGTCCATTTGTCTTCATAGGTGACACTCCTTTTTTGTTATTTTGGCTGTGATGCTGAAAATGTCCTCTGATGACATCGCTGCTTAAACAAGTTGTACGTCATATAAATGAAGTCACGGTTACTTTAAATTTTGTGGGTTGATGTTTGTAGTATGCAGTTTTGTCACAGCTGTTCATACACCACATAACTGGCGTTTGGAAAAAAAAAATAACCAACCATTTTCTCCACTATACAAAACTTTCAGCACACTGTGAAAAGGCTGTCCATGATGGTTGTGTTTTATTGTTTCTCTGCAGGCTAATTAATGAAGGAAAACTAACTGATGCTCTTGCTGTATCTGATCGCTGTTTGCGCAATGGAGCATCTGATAAATTGCTTCAATTGCTCATCGAACAAAAGGAAGAAAGAAGTCTAGGCACAGGACAAATTCGTGCATACGGATCTCATACTTTTGGGAGTAATACTTGGCAGTATTGCTTGAGGCTGAGAGATAAAAAACTTGCTGCTCAGCTTGCTCTGAAGTATGACAGTACATTTTATTCCTAACTTTTTTGTTAATGTGATAGGTCTTGCATTTGCAGAGCTATGCATCCTTTCAGTTTCAGTATTGTACATACATGTGCAATTTGGTTGCATTACCATTTCCCCAGCATTTTTGTTTTCAAGATGTGGATGTGTTTTGAGGAGTGCATATGAATATTTTCAGGTACCTGCACAGTTGGGACCTTGATGCTGCAAATGATGTCTTAACTATGTGCATCTGCCACTTACCTGAGAATGATCCTACACGGAGTGAGGTAGGTTGGCTTGCATTCATTACATTTGAAGTTAACATGTTTTGTTGAAATATCATACTGTATTCTATATTTCTATGTCTGATTGAACCATGATTATGCATGTCAGCTAAAAGATGTTCCCATCCAAGCCAACACTACATATGGCATAATAGCTTCTCTAGCTGCTGCTTGCAATGTTTTACGTAACAATCTGCGCTCGAGTTTTTAGTCTTACTGTGTCATGATATGGGGCAACTGTCCAATCTCTCAAAACTTGAGCTTTATCTGGTTTAGAAATTCCTTCTTGTTAATTTTGCTGCATCACTTTGTAACAGGTGCTGCACATGAAGCAATCTTTACATCGCTATGGTCATATTATGAGTGCTGATGAACACTACACCAGATGGCAAGAGGTAACCCAATATATTAGGATCAACCAAGCCCACCCACCCTCCCATTCCTTTCAATTTTGCTGCAGTATAGGCTCTAGCTTTGTTCTTTATAAATATGAAATGCCTCTTCATATCATAAAGTTTTCATGTTTTAAGTTGAAAAATGTTGATATTATAAGGTTGAAGTCGATTGTGAGGATGACCCAGAGGGCTTGGCACTTCGGCTTGCTGCCAAAGGAGCTGTTTCTGCTGCTTTAGAGGTTGCTGAAAGTGCCTCTTTATCAATTGATTTGCGGAGAGAACTGCAAGGCCGCCAGCTTGTCAAATTGCTAACGACAGATCCGCTTAGTGGTGGAGGCCCAGCCGCAGCTTCAAGATTTCTGTCAACCTTAAGAGATTCCAATGACGCTCTTCCTGTAGCCGTTGGTGCTATGAACCTATTACCTGATCTGCGCTCTAAGCAGCTCCTTGTATGTTGCCAGATCTGACCACATGAGTTAAGCACGCTAAAACCTTTCTGCTTAAGATGATACTGATGAATTGTACTTCAGGTACACTTTTTCCTGAAGCGTACTGTTGGGAATCTGTCAGAGGCTGAGATTGCAAGACTTAATTCATGGGCCTTAGGTCTTCGTGTTCTTTCCTTGTTGCCATTGCCATCACAACAGCGCTGTTCCTCTCTGCATGAACATCCTCAGTTGATCCTGGAAGTGCTATTGATGATGAAGCAACTCCAGTCTGCCTCTTTGGTATTCCATCTGAACTAATTTTTGTTTTTGTTCACCCTTGTCTCAAAAAACCTGGGAAAAAATATTCTCATATTTCTGTAATAAGCGCCCTACAGCTGCTGTGTTTGTCTTTTCTCTGTGCTAATGGAAATTTTTTTACTGCAGATTTTGAAAGAAGTTCCATCCTTGAGGGATGATAGGTTAATTATTTCTTATGCTAAGAAAGCAATCTCTGTTAATGTTTGTTCTACTCCTAGGGAGCCTCGATTGACCATCTCTGGATCAAGAGCAAAACAAAAAAAGACTGCAACACCAGCTAAAACAAATTTTGTGCAGAGTTTTGGTAACTTTCAGAGAGAAGCGCGCAAAGCATTCTCATGGGTCCCCCGTGATAGTGGCTCTAAAACTCCCCAAAAAGATATTCTTCGGAAAAGAAAGAGTTCAGGTTCAGGAGGCGATAAATCCTCTTGGGACGCAATGCCTGGTGTGCAGGAGGAGAGGACACCTGTATATCCTTCGGAAGGGCAAGATAGACTTCCTTTCGTCTCTGCTCCTGAGGAGTGGATGCTGACTGGAGACCCTGTCAGGGATGACATGACTCGTGCATGTCATAGATATGAAACCTCTCCTGACATCACACTGTTCAAGGTGTGTCTTCTGTGCCATATCTGCAAAGTATCAGGCTTTATGTTCTGCCAATGCTATAATAATCTATTTTTAACCTGCGTTAGTCTAAATTGTCTGATGTTATTTTTTTTTGTTATTCATTGAGGGTCTTACTTGTTAACAGCCTGGCAGTGTAATCGAACTATTCTGATTTCTTTATAGGTTGCCTTGGTGGCAGTTATATTAGATTTTGATAATTGAACTTGGTTTTATTTTGTTTTATTACTTTTGCTTGTTCAAAGTTCTCCTGTTCTTGTATTTTTATGCGTAGATTTGTAACGACACAATGATTTGAAGAACAATAAAAAGATATGTAAAGAACACAGACTGTAATGGTAGAAGATCATTTCCGGGTAGATAGGAGAGCTATTAAAATCCACAAACATTGTGCTTAGTTATTTTGTTATCGAATTTGATCTTAGATATTATTTTAGTTGTCATAGAGAGTTAGAGTTGGATGGTGTGGAAAAGTGTGGATTTCATGAAAGTAATATTGCGGTAGGATAACAGAACCAGTTATGAGCTCTGAAAACAAAATTTGAACTCAATTGCTCAATCCACAGTTGTGTTAATGCTGTGGTTCAGTTTTTTTGTTTAGTCATGTTCAGTTTTGTGTTGCTGGTTGCTAAATGCCATTCCTGTTACCTAATTGCTTTAGATAGATGTCCCTTGTCATGTGGGGCTGCACTTATGGTTGGACGCCACAAGAAGTGTGGCACAGCCCAAGCAAGAGTAGATTGGCTATTAGTTATTTGCTTAATCCTTAAGTTAGCTTGGATTCTTAGGATAAGATTTGGTTTCGTTAGGCTAAAGATTTGGATAGTTGATCGTTTGTAGGGCTACTCCACATCTTTATAATTGGACTCAGCAATTGAGAATAAGGCAAGCAGGAAGTTATCCTTAATCTTTCTTCTCTCCTATACCCTATGCACTTCCCCAGAGCTGCACATTACTTCTCTGCTGCTGAGTTACCCCATCGAGCAGTTATGACTCCTGGCCGGAAACGACCAGGGCTGAGGCCACTCACCAACCACAAGTACGCCCTATGGTCTGGGTCCTCGGGCCGTGACACCCGTTATATCTGCAGTTTGGCAAATAGTGGGGCAGATATTGTTTCAGCCTAGTGCTCAAAGGGATTCCGAAGAGAGTGACTACAGTAGATATGTATGTAGTTTATACTCTTTTCGTGCATGTTTCACATCTTCTACTACTCATCTGAGAAGTGGGAGTGGAAGTTATGTTGGGGGAAGGAAAATATTTAAAGCTTTCTGCAACTTTATGAATCTGTAACACTCTTGAATATTTTTTTAGATAATGTTTGGTTCGGGTATTTGTAACGCAAACCGATTACAGCATAAAACGATTACGTTGTTTTCTGTTTGGTTAGAATCTGCTGTAATCAGCTACCGGAGGACCTGATAGCGGAATAGTTCAAAGGTCATTCCGCACCAAATCGACTGCAATCGAATCCCGTCCTTCCCAGCCATCATCTTCTCGCCTCCCCATTGAGCTCCTCCTCCGCTCCGCTCTGTCCTCGCCTCCGACCCCACCCTCACTGCCTCGAACCCATCCATGGCAAGAGCAGCTGACGTGCGGATGAACCCCATGGCAGAAGCCCCTAGCTGACGGTGCGTGCAGCGGTCGCCGCAGAACGCCTACGGCAAGAGTGACCTTGTCGCCGAAACAACCGCCAAAGAGTTCGCACAGCCTATACATGCTGGGTGGTTGCGATTTTGTTTGTCGCGGCGATGCGGGTGCCGTGATCGGCGGTGGTGCAGCTCCGACCTGTGAGGACATGGACTGCGATGGACTAACTCTGGTTGAGCAATGGAGTGCTTACCGTTACAAGTACGAACCAAACAAATTCAGGTTTCAGCCATTCCCTTAGCAATCCCAGTGTTTCCTGAATACGTTTGCGTTTGCGTTACAGATTTTAAACCAAACACCACCTTAAACTTTCTATGATCATATTTTGAATAAAGTGTACAGTCCATAGAGTTATTGTTGAATAAAGTGTACAGTGGTAAGTTATCTCCTTACAGTCTCAACTTTCTATGATCATATTTTTCAGTAAGTTTGTGAATCCATTTGTAGGCATTGCTTTCATTGTGCACCGATGAGTCAGTAGCTGCAAAAGGTGCACTCGAATTGTCTATGACTCAAATGAAGGCTGTACTAAGCTCCCAACAATTGCCCCTTGATGCCTCTATGGACAACATAGCTCGGGCTTATCACGCGACGGAAACTTATGTTCAGGTATGAAAAATAGCTAGCAGTACAATACTTCGAGTATCATAACTTGTAAAGTAATAGTAAGTCAGCAATGGATCATCAGGCACTCTCTTATGCCAAAAATCTACTGAAAAGGCTCGCTGGGAGTACTGATTTGTCAAGTGGCTCTGAAAAAAGTAGGGATGTTGATGATATTTCTGTCGATGCTGTCAGTTCAAGCACTGGAAGCCAGTATCTAGATGAGCTGTCTGATCTCCTGGCTCAAGCAGATATATGGTTAGGACGTGCAGAACTGCTTCAAAGCCTGCTGGGATCTGGTATTATTGCCTCGCTTGATGATATTGCGGACAAAGAATCTTCAACTAGTCTGCGTGACAGACTGGTCAGTGACGAAAGATACAGCATGGCTGTATATACTTGTAAAAAGTGCAAGGTACTGAATCTTAAAGTTTGTCGCTGGTTTATACTCTACACTGGATAGTAAGGTAATTTAATGTTGTGATCAATTCAGATTGACGCCTTTCCAGTGTGGGTTGCATGGGGCCATGCTCTAGTTCGAATGGAACACTATGCTCAAGCCCGTGTGAAGTTCAAGTAAGGGAAACTCTTCTGTGTTGTTCCACTTACTTTCTTACAAAATGAAAAAAAGGAGAGTAGAAAGGGAAAAATGCAACCCCCCCCCCCCTAAAAGTCACTTGGATTTTGACTTCCCCCCAAAAGTTGTTTTGTTGCAAAAAAAACCCCCAAAAGTTTGACTTTATTGCAACCCCCCCCCCCCCAAAAAAAAATTCAAAAAAATAAAAAAAATCATAAAAAAAACTAGAGACAATTCTAAGACCTTCTATGAAATTTGTTTTCAAAAATAATGTCCTTTGCATCATATTTCATGGAGAGGAAGTTTGGAAAGAAAAGAAAAATATGCAGCTCATTTATTAACTCATGTTATTTTAACTTTGTCATGTCTACCATTATTTTTCCTACACAAATAATTGTTTAAGTAAACTAATAAAAGTTGTTTCACTAATAATGGGGGTGTTATGGATTAGTTATGAATTAATCTATCTGCAACACATTTATTCAATCCTGCACGTTACAATAACTATTTCAAGATTTTATGTATTTTTAGAAGATAGAGGATCATGTAAGAAGACTAAAAAATTTTGTTTCATGATTTTTGGATTAGTAAATGATTAACTATGCATTTAACTCGAATTAATAAATGAGTTGCACGTTTTTCTTTTTTCTTTTTCAAACTTACTCTCCATGAAATATGATGCAAAGGATATTATTTTTTAAAACAAATTTCACAAAAGATCTTAGAATTGTCTCTAGTTTTTTTTAGAATTTTTTGTGATTTTTTAATTTTTTTGAATTTTTGGGGGTGTTTTTGCAACAAAACCAAACCTTTGGGGTTTTTTTTTTTGCAACAAAACAACTTTTGGGGGGGAAGTCAAAATCCAAGTGACTTTGGGGGGTGGGGGGTTTGCATTTTTCCCGAGTAGAAAGCACGAAAACAGGTTGACATTTTTTTATTTAAAAAAAGCATAATACAAAGGACCAACTATGTTTCTGATCATTTGGTTCTTCCAAGTTCAAAGTCGTGAAAATCAACAGTGGGTTTCTTTTTATGTGTCCTTTTCTACGCTTGTGCTTTACCAGAAGGAAGTAGTTTTGCCCTATAATAGGTTCTGTTTCTCTTAGTTTTTGGATATTGGATAGCTGTATGCAAATAACACTTGTAGGAAATATTTCTAGCAGAATTATATATGCTTTGCTATTATGTGTTTATTTTATCCCACCTCATTTTGTTCATCATCTACAGACTATTTTCCTGACTTGCAAGTAGAATCTTGTTACATTTACTGGAAAATATGCTGGGTTCTTTTTATATTTTTCTGCTTTTGCACTTGCTAGAATGCTTGTTGAAACACGTTTTTACTTGTGAGAATGATATCCCTTCATTTCTGCCGGTCCATAAGCGTACATAGGATTTTCTGCCATCCTTGTTTTTTCTTCTAAAGTTGATAAAATAGATTCTTTTATTCAATTTGTCACTGAAAGAGTTGCAATAGAGATAGAATATTGGAAATTTTGTATGAACAGCTGTTGCTTACATCCAGAGTATCAAAGAGGAGGGGTTGCAAAGCTTGCCTTGAGCACACTGATTTGCAGCTCTATGTTAACTTGGGCATTTCTTTTAATTTGTCAACCTTGTGTTTTTTGTTTAACTTTCCAGGCAAGCTCTTCAACAATACAAAGGTGATGCAACTTCTGTTGTTATTGATATCATCAACACAATTGAAGGAGGCCCTCCCGTCGATGTTTCTAGTGTCCGTTCCATGTAAGGGGTCAACATCAATGTTTTCATATCATCTGGACTTTTAGTCAAATGTTGTCCTTTTCTTGTTTCACATAGGAAAGCACAAAAGGCAATTGCATTAGACATTCTGGTCAAGTAAACATATTTATGTTGCATCAAACAACTTGTGGCATGGGTTGTTCATGTGTTTTGATCCTTAGTTGTTTGAGTTGTGGCCATGTGGGATTTGTAATCCCCCATTACTTCTCTTTGTTAATTAATTCCACATTGGGTTTCAGATTTATCACTCTTAGGTTGATCCTGTGCCCTATACTTCTCGACTCTGTTGATCCTTATATAAAACAGTTCATGTATTATTATATATTCTTAAGATATTTTCTGTAGGGTTATCTGCTACCGTTCCCATAAAAAATAAAAGTCAATTGTGAACCTTATATGGTATATTTAATTTTTTTTCTTATCTCATTTCTGGTATTTTTCTGTGTCATTGCTTGAGGTGAAGAACTTCTTGATTTTAGTACCATATATAAATTTATTTGCCAGTCCTTCATTGTTTTCTTTCAAACCTGGAGGAATGTGTTTTTCTTCTTTGTGGTAACTGTCTATTGAACTTGGATTGCAGGTATGAACATTTAGCGAAAAGTGCGGCAACCATTTTCGATGATTCCCTTTCTGCTGATGCTTATCTTAATGTTCTATACATGCCAACCACGTTCCCACGATCTGAGAGGTCCAGACAGTCTACGGATCCTATATATAACCAATATGTTCCTGCCGGCTCGTACCTTGAAGATGGTCCTCGCAGCAATATTGATAATGCCCGATATGCTGAGTGTATTCATTACTTGCAAGAAGTAAGATTTATCCTCCTTCATGTGTATTCCTATTTTTCTTTAATAATTGAAACTCCGGTCTACAGGGTTGCCCTAGAGTTTTCTTTACGCTTTATAGACCCCCCAGTTCCACCATGCAACAGCAGAACTTGAATGTTGTATCTGTCACTGTGGACACCTGGATCCTGTATTCTTCTCAACCTGCTCATCGCTGATGGGGGTGGAGCCCAATGGATGGCAAACATCCCCCTCCCCCCACCCTAACCCCCAACACACACTCAAGGAGAAAGGATGTAGTTACACTCAGCCCATTTAGTTCACCTGAGCATACCTCTATCCATCTCATCTCAGTCTTACGCATCGCCATTGTCCTTCTCTCTCACGGGCACATGCCGCATGGCTGATGGCTGCATCGCTGCAGCGGGCAGCAAGAGGTCGTGCGGCCTTGCCTGTTGGCTATGCTCGCAGACGGACTCGCTGCGTTCACGGCCACCACTCTCGGCCTGCACTGTGCTTGCAGGTGTAACCACAAGTCTACAAGAGTCAGGTCCTCCCACAGGTTATTCAATTTTCCGATTCTCCATGAGACTCTTGTTCCTCATGGTAGCACTTCAGTGTAGTAAGTTCAGTTCTGCAAGAGAATAGCACTTTGTGTAGGGATTTATGTTAGGAATAGTAACTTGTATTTTCTAAAGGCCTTATATACATGTACATGTGAGCAATATGCAGAAGCCCCTTATATGATGGGGATATTACGCATGCACAATAAAACACAATATATATTTAACACCCCCCGCCCCCTAAAAAACAAATGGGGGGTCAACCACACTGAGTTTTGAGAGATTGAACCTGTGTTGAGTTGTACTATGTGCCTTCACGAAGAAATCAGCCAACTGAAGCTTTGAAAGAACATACTCAAGAGCAATAGCCTCATCTTGTACATGTGTCCGTTTGTAAGAAGCATCAACACCAATATGTCTGGTGAGCTCATGGCTCACCGGATCTCGAGCAATACTGATAGCACATGTACTGTCTGAGTAAAGAGGAGTAGGTGCAGGAGATGAAACATCAAAATCCTCAAGTAACCACCATAACCAACTGAGCCCGTTGTCAACAATGTCATGGCTCGCAACTCAACCTCTGAACAGAAATGAGAAATTGCGGTCTGCTTTTTAGTCTTCCAAGCAATGAGAGAACCACAAAGGAAAACACAGTAGGCAAAGAGACTGATGATCGTAGGGATTACTAGCCCAAATAGCGTTAAAATAAGCACATAGTTGTCAAGAGCTGGAATGTGGAAAAAAGAGAATGAGAGATAGTTCCATGAAGATAGCGCAAAACACGTAAAAGATGACTATAGTGGAGCTGAGTGAGCAAAAATGAATTGATTAAGGATGTACACTACATGAGAAATGTCATGACAAGTGACGTCAAGGTAAACAAGACTCTCAACAAGATGAAGGTTAAGCTCCATGGAGTCTCAACAGTGCGCTCATCAGTGAGAGAATCACAATCAAGATCCTAAATATTTTTGGGACCGAAAGAAGCCATAAGATGTAGAAGAAATCTCAATCCCAAGAAAGTAATGAAGAGAATCCAGACCGGACATAAGAAATTGCTCTTTGAGTCTTCACAAAGGCAATATACTTAGAATCATCTCCTGTAATCATCATGTCATCAACATACAAAAGAAGAAGAGTTCGACCATGAGACGAAGTGTGGACAAAGTGCGCAGAATCATGAGCACTAGTAAAAAAACTAGCAGCAATGATCACAGAAGAAAAACACTCAAAACAGGCTCGAGAGGCTTGCTTAAGGTCATAGAGAGAGCGAGGAAGATGACAAACCATTCTCCTAGGGACATAATACCCTGACGGTGGATGCATGTAGACCGCATCACACAACACACCATTAAGAAAGACATTCTTGACATCAAGCTGAGAGATAGACCACTGATGCATATAGGTAACAAGAGTGCCAATTGTGGTTATGTGGGTCACCGGTGCAAAAATCTCATCATAGTCACAACCATACTCATGCTAGAAAGCACGGGCGACAAGATGAGCCTTGTAGCGCTTAAGAGAGTCATCATATCGGGTCTTAACCTTGTAGACCCACTTGCACGTGATAGGACAAACACGTAGGGGAAAAGGGATAAGATCCCACGTGTTGTTGCGCTCAAGAGCAACAAGCTCCTCTGCCATTGTATGCTGCAACTCCTAATGAACAACGACATCACGATAAGAAGATAGTTTGGTAGGAATAACACCAGCAAAGCCAAAACGATTCGGAGGCCGGATCGAATGGCGATCACGAAGAGAATAGCGATGAGAAGATAGAGGAACTGAATCACCAGAAGGAGACAACTCATTAGAAAGAGGCACAACAGGATGTTAGACGACATAAGAATGACGAGTGTAGTGGAAAGGAAAAGGCTCAACAATTCTAGATGGCAGGCCTGGTAAGTTGGGGGGCAAAGGTATGGGAGGCACCGAAGAAGGCGCAATAGGAGAGGGTGCCAATGGTGGCCAGGGAAAAAGACGAAACGGTAATGGGTATGGTAGGAAAAGTGAGAAAAGACAGTTATTCAACCAAAGAAACTAAAGAAGTGAAGGAGATGTACGAGGATAGAAGGGACGAGACTCATCAAAAGTAATATTCTGAGGAATACGCATCTGACGAGCAATAGGGTCCTAACACCGATAACCCTTATGCTCAACATTGTAACTAAGAAAGACACAACAGGTTAGGCGGTTAGTTTGGTACGTTCATGAGGGGCGAGAAGAACGTAACAAACACTGCCAAAAAGGCAAAGACAAGAATAGTCAGGAAGATGCCCACAAAGACACTCAAAAGCAATCCCACCCTTAAGAGCAGAAGAGGGTTGAATGTTGACTCGATAGGTGGTAGTAGAAACCGCTTCAACCCAAAAATGAGGTGGGACAAAAGAGGCAATTATAAGTGCGCGAGCTGTCTCAATAAGATGACGATGCTTGCGCTTAGCAACAACATTCTGAGCGTGAGCACTAGGACAGGAGAACTGAGACAACGTACCCTGTGTAGAAAGAAAAGCACAAAGATGCCTAGAAAGAAATTCGACAGCAGAATTAGCTTGAAAAACATGAATGAGATTGTCAAACTGAGTGAAAATCATAGTGGCAAAGCATTTATATATAGGTAACACCTCGTTATGAGAAGACATGAAATAAATCTAAGTGGTGAGAAACTATAAAAATAATATAGTAGCTATGGCCCCATTCGAAATGAAAGGAGTCAGACCCTAAACATCAGAGTGAACAAGATCAAAAGGACGCTGAGATACCAACTCACTATGAGGATAAATAAGTTGAATCTGTTTACTAAGCTTACAACCCTGACAATCTAAGGAGATGACATACCCTAGAAGATCATGACGTAATGAAGACAAATGTGACCCGCAAACATGGCCAAGACAATGATATCACTGCTAGAAAGAGCAGGTAGCTGAGGAAGCAGAAAGACCGGTGGCAGCAGCAGAAGGAAGACGAAGCAAGTCAAGCTCCCATAGACGTTGAATAAGCTTCGTCGGAGGAACAAGGGAAGGCGAACAAGGAATGTCGCTAGAGAGAACTCCCCAATAACGAAGCCCACGCATGTGAATATGCTGCACAAAATCTCGGTAGTTGGCACCATCAAAGATCACCGAGCATCGAGGAACTGAAATGGTGGCTGACGACATGTTGAAGAAGTGGCGACAACGAGAGCGCAAAGGAGTAGCGGCGGGCGACGGTGAGAGCGTAGAGTAGTGGTGAGCTTCTGCAATTTTTTTTAAATTTCTGGATATTCTATTCTAGCTTGGCGCACAGCAGAATCGAGCCAAGGATGGACGAGAGGGGATCTGGTGGCGGTGGAGACTTGGGGTGGACGGGTTGGCCCGATGGTAACCAACACGGCACGTCAGCGACCGGATCGAGCCAGGAGGGGGTATGCGCGGACGGGCGGGCGAGCGCAAGGCAGGCCTGCGCGCATAACCGTGTGGGCACGACGCTCGCAGAGGAGCACTTGGCGCGCGCGCGGGTGTCATGGCGGCTTGCAGCGCGCGCGGGAGGCCGCGGACGGCGGAGGGAATGATCGGAGAAGACAAAATTGGTGGAGGAAGAGGAGGATTCGATGGGGGAGAGCCAGATCCGACCAGAGGAGAGTTGGATCTGGCCGTGAATGGAGGAGTGGCTAGATCGTGACAAGTTGTTGCGTCCCTAAAAGAAACCCTAACTCAAATACCATGTTAGGAATAGTAACTTGTATTCCTCGGAGGCTATAGGACAATATATATACATGTATAAGTGAGCAATATGCAGAAAGCCCCTTACAAGATGGGGATATTACACAGACACAATAAAACACAATATATATCTGACAATTTATACTCACCCTCCCTCACTAATCACTGTATTGACCAATGTCCTACAAAATCTCAGAAATTATAGCTACAATCTTGAAATTGTAGATTCATTTTGAGAAATTGGATTCGATTGAATAATTCTTCATTTTATAATAATTAACGTTTTCTTTTGGATGCCTGCAGTATGCTCGTCCGCAAATGCTTGCTTTCATGTTCAGGCATGGTCATTATGCTGAAGCATGCTCTCTGTTCTTCCCATCCAGTCAACAAACCGTAGAAGGGGAGACATCTTTGTCTTCGATTCCACGGAGTGATCCTTTAACAACTGATTATGGTACAATTGATGACTTGTGCGATCTATGTCTTGGATATGGTGCTATGTCTGTATTGGAAAATACAATATTGGCAATAACACAGTCGCCCACATATCATGACATATCTGTGATCCAGTACATGAACACTGTTCTCACTCGGATTTGCAACTATTGCGAAACACATCGGCATTTTAATTATCTCTACAACTTTTTGGTACTGTCAATATCCCTTTGCATCATTCCTTTGGATTCCACTTGTTTTGTCTCTTTTGTGACAACTAATAGTTGCAATGAAACTTGGTGTGTCAGGTTCTAAAAGGTGACCATGTTGCTTCTGGCCTTTGTTGTATTCAATTATTCATGAATTCAGTGTCTCAAGACGAGGCTTTGAGGCATTTGGGACATGCCAAGGTAAACTTATGGTAGTGTTCTTATCATTGTAATGCACTAGTCGGAATATCATGCATGTTAGCACAGTCAACCATGTGTGTTGTTGAATTTTGGAGCATGCATTTTGCCTAGCCCAGTCAGCTGGGCAGGATCCCTGTCAATTGCAATCATGAAACAGTTTCGGCACTATATCAAAATGAAAAATTCTGAAAATTTTCCAGATGTTCCTTCTCTCAATTCGATCTACCTTTATAAATGTATGAAATGTAAGTTCAAATACAACCTATGTTGAGAGCAATAAAAATAAGAAATTTTGGCAAATGATAAATCGAAAGGAAAAAGGAAAACAGGAAGGACAAATGGTTGACTATGCCACGAAATAAACATAATTATTTGATTGTGTTTTCTTATGCTCACCTTCTTATGAGTGCAGACACATTTTGAGGAAGCCTTATCTGTACGAGACAGAACAATTGAGGCTACAAAGTTGGTGTCAAGGACTGTTCGGAATAAGAGCGCATCCGAAAAAATGACCAGAGAAGTAATAATGAAATTTTCTACCCGTGTTTCTTATCAGGTGAGGAAAGGGAACTGTTTATGCAGATAAATTGCTGGGTCAAACATGATTCTTTCTTTATATCAAAATAATTGTGCATGTCTGATTCTGGTTCTCTCGGAGACAGGGACCCAACTAAATATCTTGTATAGAACCAGCATGACTAGATTTCTTTAACACGTGTTGATGTTATATTTACAATTTTATATTTAAATTGGCTAACCTGATTGCACATTTTGGCATTGTAGATGGATGTAGTGAAGGCCCTCAATAGTGTAGATGGTCCTCAGTGGAAAACTTCCCTTTTTGGGAATCCAACTGACCCTGAAACTCTGAGGTTTGTATCATTTGTTTGCCTCTAAGGTTGAATCTTTTTTAACTGCTCTTGGAGGCAGTTACAATCTCAACACCTTAAAGTGGCAAAATTGAATTCACATTTTTCACATCATGGTTTAGCTTTACTGCTTTAGTGTTCCTATGTTGGGCTTAGTTAAGCATTGGTGCAGTAACATTGAGTAATTCACAAGTGTCCTGTCATCTCCTCGACTGAATGATTACTTAAGCTTAAGACAATAAGGCATTTAACCCTTGTTTGGATTGGCCGGGATGGCCTGGGACCCGGCCCATCCATGTGTATTGAGTTCAACTTCCACATGGATCTATCCAAATAATGCCTTACATTTTACATTCTTCTGATTTTGTCTGTTCCTGTATTTATTTATTTATTAGATCAGAGTTCTGTTGTGTGGGGTCTCACTGCTTTAGTTTATTATCTATATGGTTATTATCAGTTTGACACACTTAGTTTGCCTATCTTCATTTTTAGTTGCCCAATGAACCTATTTTTAAAAAAATCTACACTAATATTATTTGCAGGCGAAGGTGCATGGTTGTTGAAACTCTGGCTGAAAAGCATTTTGATTTAGCTTTTAGAATGCTTCATGAGTTTGATCTCCCAGGTACTAAGTCCGCGTTCAACATTTGCCCACTTCTATTAATTTGATATTCAGAATTGATGTTTACTTTTTAACATGTTGGGAAATATACATTCCTGCACTCAAAATAACTGACTGCCTAATTCATTCCAGCTGCCGATATTTATGCCGGCGTAGCCACTTCCCTTGCTGAAAGGAAAAAAGGTGGCCAGTTAACGGAATTCTTGAAGAACATTAGAGGAACTATAGATGATGATGAATGGGATCAGGTGATGAGTGCTATGTTTTTGGGCAGCTTCCAGTTTATCTTGCAGGCTATGAATCTGAGATGCATATTTCCCAACATGTCCAAAATATGTTCAAAATTAATGTTATTTTTTAACATGTTGGGAAATATACATGATGAATTTTCGAACTTCGAATTCTGCTTGTTGTTAGCTACCTTACGAGCTTTTCCCTAATGTATAAATTTATATGCATATGCACTTTGTCTATGCGAGAATATTTAACTCCCGGAGTTTCACAGCTTGTTCAAGTATCACAGGTTTGAGTTATCCAAGAGTAGTATATATATGTCACTTGTCCAATTTTACTTCCTACATTGCAGCATGGTTTTGTTAAATTTGGCATTCAAGCTATTCAAGAAGTTCTTCTGAAGTCTTAACGTTCCAAGTACAAAACATGTAGATGATCCTCTGTATAGAAACAAACGTGTTTTGCTACTAGGCGGCATGTCAATTCGGCAACATAAGAACCTTATTTGGTAGTTCCGTTAACATGTGGGAATGGTCTAGATGATTTCTCTGCTGATCTATTTGTTCACTTGCGTTTAATAGGTTATTGGTGCTGCTATAAATGTTTATGCTAACAAGCATAAAGAAAGACCAGATCGCCTCATTGACATGCTAATCAGCAATCACAGGTATCAATTGTTAACCCTAGATGCACAATTACTAATTTTTCCCACTGCCATCTTATGATGGAACCTAATGCTCTTCTTCTGCCTTTCATACTTAACCGCTCTAAATTGCTCTATGGTACCAGTGACATGGTATTTCTTTTTGGATTCAGTAATCGTGGTTAACATTATGAAATACATTGCTCGTCAGCAATTGTGCTTGTATTTTTTCAAATACGTGAATTACCTGTAATTTATTGCTCAGCAAAACTGTTTCTGCCTTTTATTTGGAGTTCCAATGGTACCACATTGCTTTATCTTGTAAAATTTGGATCATGCCTACATATTCACTGATGTGCAACTGTGTTTCGTTGTTGCTGTCAGAAGTGATCTGTCCATGACAACATTTCATGCTTTCAATTGAGAAATCATAGTTGTGTCTATGGTACATGCCTTTTGTATTGCTTAGACTTTTTGCACCATAGCCATCCCTAAAACCATCGTGGCTTAAAGTTTCCTTTCTTTTCCTTTTTGAACCATAGCCATCACAAAACATCATTTGAGACCTGCCAACAAGCAGCCCTAGTATGATTGCCTGTCAGTAAGCGTTGGTGCAGGCATGAAATGCATATTTCTGCATTATGGGTTTATGGTGAAATTAGAAGCAGCTCTTTCCTACGTTTTTCTAAACAATTTCTAAACTCTGCAGGAAAGTACTTGCTTGCGTTGTTTGTGGCCGTCTAAAAAGTGCATTCCAAATAGCGTCACGAAGTGGAAGTGTGGCTGATGTTCAATATGTTGCCCATCAGGTCAGTCCTTCACATTTCCTACTTAATGAACAAATGAATTTATGTATGTCCCAGAGGTCAGTTAAAGCCCCCTGCATGAATCGCTCTCTATAAATAATTAATATTAGGGTCAGGTCTAAACTTTTTTTCGGGTACTAATTTTGTCTGGTGAACTTCAATAATGGTGCCATTAGTCACTTCCAAGTTCCATTCGAAAATGTTAAGTCTGTGAAAGTCTCTTGAGTCACTGACACAAGTGAGGCCCACCTATTGCCGTTGCTTTATGGTTACCTAGAAGTTTTGATTCACACCTGACTTGAGGTCTCCAAATATTACGGTTGAAAAAGTTTAGAGCCTACGACAGATCTGGCCTCAAAGTTGTGGGACTAAAAAGGAAGACTTCTCCGATAAAAAAAAGAGAGGAAGACTTCTCCCATAGATCTGGGCGGTATAATAAATGATATATATACACATACACGGCGAGTCTATTCTGCGCCTAGACGCAACAGTGAACTACGTTACGTCATCCTCAGTTGCTGCAGCCACCTTCGCACCACCACTAGTCAGTTATGACGGCACATATAGGTGAGTTACGATCATATGATAAAAAGTGTATAATTACGAGAAGCATTGTAGTTTACTGCTGCGCTATTCCCAGTTACGACTAAGAAAATAGTCGGTTACGACAGCACAGATAATTGAGTTACGATCACATGACAAAAAAGTTAGTTACGATAGCAACTATACTGCTTTTTAGATCGTAACCGGGGTGTGCGCAGAGATGATTTAGTTGTGATCACAATTATGACTAAGAAAATAGTCAGTTACGATATTACAGATAGTTGAGTTACGATCACATGACAAAAAAGTCAGTTATGATAGCAACTATACAGCTTTTTGGATCGTAACTGGAGGTGTGTACAGAGGTGATCTAGTTGCAATCACATGACAAAAAAATACATAATTACGACTAGATAAGGTACCTAGTTACGACCATATATATTTGTAGTAACTGACATATCTTGTAAGTTGTAACTATACTGTTTTTTATCGTAACTATGGGGTGACGCAACAGTGAACTATAGTGAAATTTCTCAGCATTACTTCAGTGCTGATCCCCCTCCCCTCCCCTCCGAATTTTACTTAATTTTGTTTCTAACTTCATGTCCTCTTGTGATAGGCATTACATGCAAATGCATTGCCGGTTCTTGATATGTGCAAGCAATGGCTGGCTCAGTACATGTGATTCCAAGTGCTGCCACGCCGTAGAGGAGTTTTCGGATCGAGACAAAAAGGAAAAAGGGATAAACCAAGGAACTTAATTCTTCCTTGGGATGTGGCCACCCTGCGAATGCTGAGAAATTTCAGGTCAAAAGACAGGAGGTTGTACAATTCTCCGTCCTGAACATGTTTGTACTACTATGGGCACGCCCGTGTCTCCGTGTATATATATGTTCTCGTGAGTGGCTCTTCTTGATGTATCCGAATAGGGGAGGGCATGCGCTTTTGATCTGTGGTGTAAAGTTCTGTAGTTCCATTGGTTCCATCCAGGGAGATGAGCATTACTACTATGAGCGCTTGACAGCCCATAAAGAGGCTAGTGCCTGCTTTCCTCTTTCCCCACCTATCCTTTTGAAGAAAATTGGTTGATTATCTCGTTCTCATTTTTTTGTTGCTTTTATGCCTCAAATGTATCTCAGTACTGATGGCATGGTATGTTGTTGATACAATTTGTGTCAGCTGCCTCATAGTCCTCTTCTTAAGAGGCACCCCCCCCCCCCCAGTTTTGTATCGTGCATACAGTGGTACATATAATAACATTACATTTGATAGATACTCTGGTGTATACTGGTGCTCCTCTTTTTTTTTTTCGGTTTGCCATCCTTCAGCAGGTGTTGTACACTATTGGTTGGTGATTGTGGTTTTTGTGAGCAAAATGCCGTAGTTCGGCCAGCGCAACTTGGGACGGGGCCCCGATGTGATTGTCTTGTTTGTTTGCCCTGTTTTTTTCTTCTTCTTTTTTTTTTGTTTGTTTTCCGCGAGAGTTGATACACTAATTGATTCAAATTTCTTACCGAACACATGGCCACAACCTAACGGAAATACACTCAGCTTCACTGGAAGTTGGTTCCGTGAAGAATAACAAATTTCCCCCCTTTTTTATTGCAATGATTACCATATTAGCAATTACTAGTATGCAATAGCAGTATCGTCGTCACACCGGGATGGCAGTACAGCCCATTTTAATCTTCAGCTAGAGAGTTTAGGTGCAGCAGCAATTCTCAGTACTTGCAAACTCATGCGCAGCTTTGTTCTTTTATATTCTCCTTATGTTTGCAATCATTAGCTGCTGCACCTCACATACTCATGTCGGCAGATTTCTTCCACCGGTGGGTATCGTGTTGATGTAGCAATAGACTTTCCGACCGCAATCTGCGGATGTGAAAAGTTACGCTCCCTTTCGATTCCAAATGTAAATTATTAGAAATTGTTACCTCGCCCCTCCCAGGTTCATCCAAATGCAAGAGAAAGAGCTCGAATCCTAAGTAGCCAAAAACACATTGCGGAAGTACAAAAGACTATGCAAGAGATCAACAGAAGCAAGACACAATTCCTCTCGGAGGATGGATGGTTGCGTGCAGGGGGAAAAGCGCGGGATTTTGCTGCTGGCTGGGTGGTGTGGGATTTTGGATTTGCCCTAGTGCGCCACTAGCGAATCCCATCCCTCACTCAATCTCCGAGCCCTAACCCCACGCCGGTGAGCTGCTGTGAACCAATCGAGCGTGAGACTTCCGCTAGTATTTATTTAGGGTCTTTTTGTTTGTACTTGTATTTTTGAGCTTTTTTAAAAAATTATATTTTTGATTTGTTTGAAAAACTGTTTTTAGAAATTTGTTTTCTTCTATGATAAATTACTGGCTTCTTAACACATAGCTTCTCAGAAAAATATCTTTAAGTAAGTTTCTTAATTTTAGTTTATTTTTCTCAAAAATAAGTTTCAATCTTCTTAGAAACTCCTTCTTCAAAACTTTATTTGTTATGGTTTTTAGTAGCAATAAAAACAGAATCAGAAACAGAAAACAAATATAAGCTTACTATGCATCCATCGGTATGCTGTCGTTGCACAGATTTCATTTTCATCCATTGTGCAGTACCAGTATCACGGTTAGACAAGCCATTTGGATAATTACGAGTCAGTGGCCAATAAGATTTGCTTAAAAAAAAGTGACCAATAAGGATCCGAAAATATCGAAAATATCCCATACTCGCTAGTACTCGTTGCTATAATGTAGTACATACATTTCTCAGCCATGTATCTATTCATAACTTTTACGATACTGATAATAATGAAATCCGTGCGCATCTGTCTGTGTATACCTACCGGCGGTGAAGTATCCCATCAGAAATGTAGGAGTAATCTAATACGAGTATTAACATGACACACGCGACCTGCCGCTACGCGATTTAGAACCAGAACCTACCACAGGTCAGGACATGGAAGAAAAGGGCACCGGGGGGGGGGGGGGGCTGGTGTGGTGGAACACCAGCGGACGCGCAAACCGGCCGCCGGTCGCCATCGCGCCCCGTCACATCACCTCTCTCTCTCCCCGCAATTCCGAATGGGCCCACCAAATCTCTCTCCTTTCTTTCTCCGTCGCGAGCAATTTTACATAGTCGCGAGTAATTTTAGTAGAGTTGGATTAGAGAGCGAAGTGTGATATAATGGTTTTATTTATATATTTGAGGGTGGAATTATTATATTTATATATAGATGTTTATTTTGTGGTGGGTTAGATGAGTCTATTTTAGTATCTTAGTCTATCGTCAGTGTCACGTTTGAAGTGAGATGGATGTGTTTTACTATTTTTTTAAGAACGACTCTGTTCCAAATATTTGAAAAATATTCTTGATTCCGAACCATTTCATTTCACCGCTCTCTATCCAAACAACTCAAAAACAGGATGAATTCACTCCATCCCATCCTGCCCAAGAACCAAATACTACCTTAAGCGTCCTCGAAATGAACACTATATTTTTATCTGTTTGTTCTCTTATATCTCTCCGACATAAAAACACTTAGCACTTCCTTGGCACGATCTTTCTCTTTACGTCCTGCTCATATCCTAATAGAATTAGGTGGGCCCTTCCCAATCCCGATCTTGCACCCCTCCCCTAACCGTGCCCCTGCTTCCAGCCCTGGCATCCGCCATCTCCCTTGCCTACTCTGTTGTCGCCATCCCCTCACCCTCTTTAGCATCGCGCGTGACTCGGCCGCATCGAATCCGCACCGCCTCTCGTCGTCAACATCACCGGAACACGTGCCACTACTTCCCTCTTCCCTTGCTTTGGCACATGCGGCAGTTCTTGGCAATGGAGAGGTGGTTGTGGTAGCATAAGCGCGGGATGTCGTTGACAACAACCTCATAGGCCTGGAGCACGGTGAAATCCCTAGGGATCTGCACCGCGTGCCCATCCATGAAGACCTTGAACGTGTCCTCCAGGTTGCTAAGAAGCTTCACGCGTGCGCCGCCCATAGGCTCCCACGACCACGGAAGCTCCGGGTCCGCGGGCGCCACCGCTGCATCAGCCTCCGAGTGCCTGCGGTGGCGGTCGAGGAAATCCAGTGGTAGGATGCGGCCACCTCAGGGCAGCGAGACGACATGGATGAGTTGGAGTGGCCGAGCACCCGTGCGAGGAACGCCATGGTGGTGGCGAGGCGATGGGATCACCATAGACGGTAGAGGGAGAGAGAGAGTGCCCTTGCCCCTTGGCCTTGGGCGTGTGGTGAGAGAGATGGGGGTTGTCTCTAGAGAGAGAGACAGACGTGTCCTCTTGCCGGGGAAATAAACACTATATATTTATCTGCTTGGTCTTTTATATCTCTCCTACTTAAAAACACTTAGCGCTTCCTTGGCACGATCTTTCGCTCTACGTCCTGCTCATGTCCTAATAGAATCAGGTGGGCCCTCCCTAATCCCGATCTTGCACCCCTCCTAAAACCATGCCCCTGCTCCTAGCATTGGCAACTGCCATCTCCCTTGCCTACTCCCACCGTCGCCATCCCCTCACCCTCCTACACATCGCGCGTGACTCGACCGCACCTGATCCGTACCGCCTCCTGCTGTCAACATCACCGAAACGCGCGCTGATGCCTCCCTCTTCCTTAGCTCTGGCACAACAAGGCACATGCGGCAGTTCTCGGTGATGGAGAGGCGGTTGTGGTAGTAGAAGCGCGGGATGTCAACGACAGCGACCTTGCAGGCCTGGAGCATGGTGAAGCCCTTGGGGATCCGCACCGTGTGCCCATCCACGAAGACCTCGAGCGTGTCCTCGTGGTTGCTCGGAAGCTCCATGTGTGGGCCGCCCATAGGCTCCCACGATCGCAGAAACTTCGGATCCATGGGCGCCACCGTCGCACCGGCCTCCGGGTGCTCGCGGTGGCGGTCGGGGAGATCCAGTGGTAGGATGTGGCCACTGCGGGGCAGTGAGACGACAGGCATGAGTTGGAGTGGTGGAGCACCCGTGCGAGGAACACCATGGCGGTGGCAAGGCGATGGGATCGCACAGAGATGGTAGAGGGAGATAGAGAGAGAGCGCCCTTGCCCCTTTGCCTTGGGCATGCGGTGAGAGAGATGAGGGTTGTCTCTAGAGAAAGACATGTCCTCTGCTATGCGATGCGAGGTTTTGAGCATTTGCTCCAATGATGGGTGGGGTTCGATTTGTCAGACTGGTTTGCAGTGAGACAAAAGTTTTGAGGTGGTGGAAAGGGCGTGTGTGCGTTTCAGTCAGGTGAGGTGTTGGGTGGATACCTTGGTGGACACTATGCACAGAGAATGGATAGTAGATGGCTGCAGCGGTGGGGCAACCTAGCAGGACTGCAGGAGATCGAGAGGGAAGAGTTGTGTGCATGGTCTACGGGTGTATTAGTGACCTGGGAGCGTGCACCACCTCACCCCTAATTCGGCTGCCTCACCGACCACCGCCAACGCATGCTCGCTCGGGCTTCTGGTCCAACTAAGGTTTGATTGGGCTAGCCCATAATGAGACCAGAAAAATCAAAAAATGGGGAAAATCTAAACTATAAGAGCATGAGTAGGAACAATCCTATACCGACCTCAAAAAATATCCGCATAACAACTAACACCCTCAGATTTGTCAATATCTAACAAATCCAACAACTAAGATTCTTTAGTGATGTTTCATTGGCTAGTTTTAGAGGAACGAACAATATTATCGTGTGCAAATTTTTGACTCTCTTTACAACGTACGGGTATTGAACTAGTATTCTATAAAAAAAATATCTACTTTTTAAATATAAATCTCAATATAAATTAACAATTTTAATAGACTATATATCTATAAAGACTAGGTCAAAAGAGTAGTACAGTAGCAAGTCAGGCGAGCCTCCAACGGCTGCCGCTTCCTTCTCCTTTTCCTGCTTTCCTCGTTGATTAATTTATTATCATGTTGTGTGTGTGTGTGTGTGTGTGTGTGTGTGTGTGTGTGTGTGTGTGTGTGTGTGTGTGTGTGTGTGTGTGTGTGTGTGTGTGTGTGTGTGTGTGTGTGTGTGTGTGTGTGTGTGTGTGTGTGTGTGTGTGTGTGTGTGTGTGTGTGTGTGTGTGTGTGTGTGTGTGTGTTTTATTAAGCTACAAGTACCTAGGAGTTTGCTTGTCCGCAACTACACGCACAAATGACATGACTTGGCTATAAACCAAGTTTATTGAACTTGCTCTAAGTTGCAATTAACCAAGTATCGTGACTTGAAAGTTAATGCGAGATGCCCCAAAATAAAGGCAGGTGTGAGCACATACCACGTACCAGGTACCCCAGCTACTCCCTCCAGTTTCGAATTTGTTGACGTTTGAGGATTGGACCCTTCGGATGGGAATTCTTTACGTTTTGGCCTCCGCGTGGTCACTTTGGATTGTTTTACCCTTGCATGCATGCAAATTGCATTAAGTTGGCGCATCGCCTCCAACGGTGCCGCAACGTGAGCTCCCTAGGCGCGTCTTTAAACTGCAAGTTCCCGCACCCATTTTGACCGGCGTCAGCGCCGCCAAGCTGCCTCTCGTCGCTGCTCACCCTTGCCCTTATTCTTTGGCGCTGCTTGCTCCCTGGCGCCATGGAGCATAAACTACTTGCGGTGGAGGCCAACAAGCCATGTGACAGCGTCGCACAGGAGGGCGAGGTGACCGCCGACATCGTGGATCAGGTTACGCAAGAGCGACATGGCGATCGGTGTCACCAAGCAGCTCGCACAGCAGGATGAGATGACCGGCGGCGTCGTGGAGCACCTAGCGCAGGAGATCGACACCGCTGACGCCATGGAGCAGCTCACGCAGGAGTGTGATCACTGCGGCCGAGTCCACGATGTTCAGGACCCTGAGGAGTACCGGCACGCAAGCAGGAGGCCATGCTCTCGATGTGGTCTTGTGCACAGAGACTACATGGTCTCGGCTTGGATCTACGGCCTCGATGAGTTGACTGCGGGGTACTCCTTCCCAATCTCGAGGATGTCAAGATGGATGGCGACGTTATCTTACTACCTGCGCACATCACCAAGATGCTTGACGACGTTGCCGAGAGGCCAACGCAAAAGGCCACCGTGGTGGACTCCTTGGCCGATGTCGAAGATTCCGACGAGGTTCGTTTCGTGGTGGACTCCTTGGCCGGCGAGACTGAGGTGCCGGATTCTCAAAGCAAGAGATTATGATGAAAATGTACAAGAGTTTCATGTATAAGTTCTTCTAAAACCTTGGTAAGATTAACTAGCAAAAGCTTAATGCAGATTACATAGTTTCCATGCATATTACTATCCAATTCTAATTGTTCCGCTACTAATCCATGTCTAATTGTTCCATGCAGCGAGCTTGACCATAGCATCGGCTACCAATGGTGCCTCGCAAGTGATTTGCAAAGGGAGCCGCCCTTGTCTTTCTAGACTTTGTTTCTTCATGTGTGGAATCTTGAACTTGTTTGAACCATGAACTTTCATTGCCTCCTCCCATACTAGTTGAAGTGTAAGATAGATTCTATTTGCCTTGAGTGGAGAATACTCATGGAAGGCCTGGTTTATGAAAACAATGTTAGCTCCAAGCATTGAGCTACAGAAAGCAAAATATAAAAAATTCTACTAGTAGAAGTGTACCTCTTGGACAATTGGAACAAGATCTTGAACTATTTTTGCGGTCTTCTTGTATTGAATAGATTGGATGGCATGAAAGAAACTCAAATCTAATATATTGAAATCTGGTGAATTGGGCGGTTGACAAATAAACCGAATGTCAAAACCTTCTTGCTTAGCATCTTCACAAAATAGTGGATCATCATGATCTAGATGAGACGGTGCGTTGTCTTGCTTGATGTAGATGGGTTTGTTGACATCCTCACGTGGCCACTTAGCTCGAATAGCCGGCAACACATTGTCGATCATGAACGTTCTAATGACATCCCTAGTAATTGAAGTGATGGGCTTCACTTCCATTGTCCCAGCTTGCCGGTTAACACTACTTCTCTTAGCACGTTCATATGTAACCAAAGGAAAGCACGCAATCTTTCCATCAAAAATGCAAACTCCCTCTCTATTAAACCTTAGTCGAGCGGTAACAGTCAAGAACATGAGCTTAGGGATGTTGTTCTTACTTTTGCATGTACGTAAGGGCTCATCCTCAACTGGAAGCATGTAACACATCTATGATTTTCTAGTAAGGTAGAACTATTTCTCATCAATGAAAATAACATCAAACAACCCCTTAAACCTTGGATTATCATGCATGCTTTCAGGTTCAAGCATATCCACACACCATTGTAGCCTAGCCTTCTTGTTTTGCATCTGTTAAGTGTGACTTTATACTATTTGAGTGACGCTTAAGTTGACCTTCTCGTATATATCTCAGTAGCTTGGATTTACTAATATAGAACACAAAACATATATCTTCTAGTGTTGTTCTATGCTTAAGAGAAACATTACGTAATGGTTCTAAATTCAACGAAACTCACTTACGGCCAGCTCTGCCATGTTGGGTTTGTTTGCATCAAGTGCTGGCTAACTAGGGTTTAAATAGAGGGAGTAGGCAGGGAGTTTCAGCGGCAACAAAGCGACTAACCAGGGCAGCAACATGTGCCAAAATTTTTGTTACCAGTGGCAAAACGTGCAGCACCGACCAAAATATTTGTTACCAACGCGCTAGCCAAAAATACGAGCATGCAGCCCGGCCACAGCACGCGCACAAATACAAAAAGTCAAAAACCAACGCTATGCATGCAAACGCTCACGCGAAGCAAAAAATGCAACCAAACCAACGCGTGTGCGAAAAGTGGGGTGACAGGAGTTGAACCTAGCACCTAAAGCTTCGGGACTGGGGTCGTAACCACGTGGGCTGAGAGGGAGTACTGATTAGGGGTGCCACGCGACTGTATTTAATATAGGTAAAATAAGGAATAGTCACCCTAATTAACCACTGCTTGGTATGTAAGATCCTGTCCAAAACATCAACAAATTTGGAACCAGCGGGAGTACGGAAGAGGAAGCACAACCAACCAGCCAGCCTTGAATGTAGTAGAGTACGGTACTACTACGTTAGTTCTCTTTTATATGTCGTTTTAGTCTTCAGCGTACAGAATAAGGTTGCAATAAATTCTTTTATGCATGATATGTTTACCCCTCTAGATTTCTCTACAAGGTTCACGTTACCGATCGAAGCTTGGTAACCGAGCTGTGGCAGTAACCGAAAAACTGTGGTAACCGTGACAACCGTTCGAATTTTCAAAAAAATTCGGACAAAATTCGTTTGAAAAAATTTAAAATTTGGGGAAAAAGTCATGAAATTGACCTCTCGATAACCGGTCGAATTGGACCGATTATCGAGCGATTTTCTCGATTTATCGAGCTGTTTTCTCAATTTTTCCGTATTGCCGGTAACCGCTCGGTTTTCTTGATTTTCAGTGAAGTTCAACAAAAAAACCCAAAATTATCTCAATCTTGTAAAATCAATAACTAATTCATCTGAGCTTCAAATCAAGTGAAACAAATTTTGTTGGTTTCCTTGTAACATGATCTACATGATAAAAGTATTTATACTCATAAAAAAGTTCAAAATTTTCTGTGAGAAAATGTATTTGTTAAACCAAGTTAAATGCATAGTTTATTCTTTGCTAATCCAAAAATCATGAAACTAATTTTGTTAGTCTTATTACGTGATCCTATCTCTTTTAACAGTACATGAACTCATGAATTAGCTATTATAACATACAGGATTATATAAATGTGTTGCGACTAGATTAATTCATAACTAACCCATCACACCTCAAAAATTAGTGAAACCACTTTTATTAGTTTATTTATACTATTATTTACATAGAAAAAATAATAGTAGACATGAAAAAGTTAATTACAGTATTATTTTTTAACATCTTCACTTTATGCTTGTGAACTTTGTAAAAATTATAGAGAAATTAATAAAACTCTAAATAAAGTGAAATTAATTTTAAAGATTCTCTTAATATACGTTCTACATAAAAAAATATGTGTTTGCATGTTAAGCTTTTTCTTAACATGAGTTAATAACTGAGTCGTACCTTCAACTTTTTTCATTTTTTTCAACTTCCTCCCTGTAGAATATGATGTAAACGATATTATTTTTGAAATTGTTTTCACAAAAGGTCTTAGAATTGTATCTAGTTTTTTTAGGATTTTTTGTGGAATTTTTTTATTTTTTTAAGTCAAATTCGATTACTGTTCGGTTTCTGAAATCGAGCCGGACCAAGATAGCCGGTTATCGCGTATTTTGGTCGGTTACTGATAAATTTTTGAACCCTATTTCTCTAACATTCAATTAATAGCATATAAGTCACTACTCCACCACACTCATTAAATTAAAACTCTATTTTCTAATAGTCTTTAATATAGACACTCTAGTAAAATATCACTTAAAAACCTAAAACAACATCTATTTAAGGGCGAAGATAGTACTCACTTTGACATGTTGACTAAAATCATTATAGATTTTTGTGGTGCATGAATCACTGTACCATTGGATTGCAGAGGAGATGGGTACTTTTATCAACATTTGACCGGGTGCTTGAAGGCCAAGACCAGAGTAGGGGTGGGGGTTCGGCTATATCTGAATTTTTGGTCCGGGTATTTTGGGTATTTTAAATTTTAGTCTTCTGTAACTAGTACCTAAAATATGGTTAAAAATTTAGGTACCAAAATTTTGGTTCGGGTACTGAAATATCTAAAATACTCAAATTTCTTATATGGCACTCCTTTTGTTATTTTTGGTTTGATGTTTTAGATTTATGCATAGTTATTAATAAAAAGAAAAAAAAAGAAAAAAATTACCACATGTCCTTAGTAAAGTTGTCGCTTGCTACCTTATCAAATTTGTTTGTCCTAAACTACCCATATTAACCGATGGGCAATAAAATTGAGTCTCATAATCTTGTATCACAATTCACACACTAAATAAGAGAACATACGCTATAGAAACATATATATATATATGTCTCTTCTCGAAATAGTATAACATCAAATAAAAAAGAACATTTTTTTCTCTCTAAAAACACTAAATGAAAAGAATATAATGATGTTTCGGGTATTTCGGGTACCCGAGGAACATGCCCCAAAAAAAATCATTTGAGACCCATACCGAAATACTACCGAAATTTTGGTCTTCGAATAATTCAGATTCAGTCTCAAGTAGTTCGGACTCGGTCTAGGATATTTTTGCCCACCCCTAACCAGGAGCAACAAGTAGAGTAATTCGGAAGACCATTTGGAAAGATTGTTACGGCTCAACAGTCAACACGGAAAACCTTTTTAAGGGTGATAGCAATTACGCCATTTAAAAGTGTAACTAAACGAGCTTTAGAAAATCAGTTGTTCACTAAATAGGAATTCAAGGAAACAACAGAAATTTGATTGGATTGTGTGCAAGTGTATTCTTTTCGTCTTTTCGACTGCATGCTTGAATTGAAAAGTTTGATTGCTAATGTGACAGTTGTGCTCACATATAAGCCGCATACTCCCTCCTCGATTAAATGATAGTACGCGAGTATCTAATACAATTTATCTGAGATTTGTTCAGATAATATAGCTCTTGACGAGATACTAGGACGATTACACTAACATAATTTCCTAAACTTTCTTTTAAGAAGAAAAATCTGCCTGCTTTTAACAAAATTATCCTGGATACCCAGTGCTCAGACCGGAGTGGACGAAATTTGTCTTGCAGGTGGACTTGGAAGCACAATTCCTGACAGAAACCCCAACACAAACCCATTAAAAAAAGGTGATTTTGACAGCATACTCCATTGGCAGCCCCACCGCCACCTTGAAAAACAAGAATAGATAGTAAATAAAAGATAAAAAATTCAGCTCACGGATTAAAAATTCCGGTCACACACACCAAAAAAGTCACAAACAGCATCTCTTTTTCTCTCCCCTCTTTACTTTTTCCTAATAATGACTCTCTCTCTCTCCTCTGGCTGACTAAGGGTCTGTTTGTTTCAGCTAGAGATTCTGAAAAGCAGCTTATAAAAGCTGGATTGTTAAAAGCTGGATTGTGAAAAGCTTTTAGACTGTAGATTTAAAAAAATTTAATGGACAGTTTAGTAAAATAAACTTTCACAATCTATCAAAAGCTGAGGAAAACCAGCTTCTCAGATTTTCACAATCCAACCAGCAGATTTTAAAAAGCTATAACCAAAAGCTGTCTGTTTGTTTCAGCTTCGGATTATAAAAGCTGAAAGCCAGAATCCGAAACTGAAACAAACAGGGTCTAACAACATGACAAATCACAGCCTCCACATCAAGACGCACGCATGACATCATAATCTCGAGCTCTCAACACCTTTTTCCACTTTACACCTTTTTCCCTCAAGAAAAAAGAATATTACATTCTAGAAGAAGAGAAATCCCCAACAAGTCATCATCTCAATCAACAGCCACTTGGCCTGCATAAGATATTTCCATCATTCCCTACCAGAAATTTTTTATTTTCTCTCTCTCTCTCAAGAAAAATACTTTCTCTCTTTTAAAAATTGGGTTCTTCGGGGTTGAGTACAGGAACAGGCTTAGAAAGAGAAAGTAGAGAGAGAAAATCAAAAGGAGACAAAGCTGGGTCCAACAACTTCTAGTAGAGCCTAAAGTTCTCACATCACATAAACCTCTCTCTCTCTCTCTCTCTATTTCTTCCTCATCTTACTCGGACCTCAAGCCTCCGTCCTCCCCCACCCACTGAGACCCGGTGCTGCGCTCTGCAGGCAGAGGAGACCAAGGACGGACGGACGGACGGAGGGTGAGTGCGTCGCCTCTTGTTTTGATTCCTCGCGGTTTTGCCTGTCCTCGTTGGGGATTCTCGGACCTGCATTTGCCTCCGGGGAGAATTGATTCAGACGCGTTCTCGTGGGTGAGGGGTTTTAATCTGCCTTGTTCTTGGATTTGTTTATCCTCTCGTGGGTGTTCCGATCGATTCTTGCCCATGCGTCTTTTTCCCCTTATATTTTTTGGGTTTTTTTAAAAAAAAATTGGGGGAGTTTAATCGGCGCCCGCGATTTGAAGGGATTACTGATCGTGTTAATTATTTTGTTCTTCTTCTTTTTTTCAGGACTTGATGAGGAGGCTGCTGTGAGGAAACAACCTTGCGAGGCAAGAACAGTTGGTGAAGCAAAGGTGAGAATGAGACGATGATTGATTAATCACTAAAGGCTGGCTTGTCCTTTTGTTTTGTTTGGATTCTCATATGCTCATCTAGATTGTCTACTACTCCTCTCCTGATGCTTTATTCTCTGACCAATATGTATTGCTTACAAGCGAAGGAATCCTAAAAGAAAAACAGATGCTATTACTACATTCCAATTCATGATACCTTTTTAGTTTGTTTGTTGATTGTGTGGTACCAATTGCTATTGCTTGTGGAACAATTTTCCATAAGAAAATTGATTCAGCTGATTCTTCTTTTCTCGACTCCATGAAGATCTTGTTTTGAAACTGATAGTATAAGTTAACTTCTCTGTAAAATTGTTTTAGTTGAAACTGATAATAGATTAATAGTACAAATCAAACTTTGTCTAGTTGTTAGTGTTGAAAAGGTGATGCTATATAATCAATTTATTAACACAAAAAATGATGCAGTGGGAAGAAAGCTAGAGGCGACCAAATGACAGCTGAATCCTCCTCGGTTTCCCAAACTTCCTCTGAATCCATTGCGCAAAAGATGGGATTCTTCAGAGTCCCTGACGTTCTTGTCAAACTGAGCACCAAATGCTTGATTGAATTGGATGCGGTCCGCAGTCCAACATCGCCCCTAGACCTCAAGTTCTTCACAGGCCTTGGTGCGAAATCACCCAGATCATTTTCCCTTGATGCCAGCCAGAACCAAAAGATCCTGCTTGGTGACAGGGTTGGGCTTGGACTAGTGGATTCCCTCAGTGATGAGAACCCCACACCCATGGGCAGTAGGAAGGTTCTTCTTGGTTCTGAGATGAGGATTACTGATAATTTGCCCCGCAAGAACAGCTCCACTGCTCCTGTTCAAGCTGAGGAGGTTGTACAGAAGGATGATAATATGTCTGATGGAATGAAGGGTAGTATCATGTCCCTTGATGACATTGTCAATTCCGAAGATTACACCTGTGTTGTTTCCCGTGGCCCTAACCCTAGAACTACCCACATATTTGGAGATCGTGTTTTTGAGTTTCAAGTTGAGCAGCTGATGCCTAATGAGAGTAAGGGTGCGGAGAGTATGTCTCCTCATGTGAAAGAGGGTACAATGAGCTTCTGTTGTTTTTGCAGTGAGAAGCTCAAAGAAGGAAAAGACATCTACATCTATCAGTAAGTGATCAAGTGTAGTAAAGGAACCACTGTTATGGGTGTTCCTGTTTAATAGACCTGTGATTCTGTTGATTGTTGTTTGATGTTTGGTGTCCTGTGTTTCAATTGTAGGGGTGACAAAGCCTTTTGCAGCATGGAGTGCAGGGAAAATTTCATGGAAGATGAGATGGAACAAGGCGAACCCATGACAGATCATCATGTTTCTCCTAGCAGCTCACCCTTTGAGGATGGTCGTATTTTCCAACTGATCCGTTGAATGAGCATCGGTAACAACTTGATATGGTCGTATCTGAAGTGCTGTTTGAGGTTAATAAGTTGCAGCCATGGATGTGATCATGTTTGCTGAGTTGTTGCCTGAAGATTTTGTTTGTTGCGGCACTGATGAATTTACCTCACCTATTGATTTCTTTATTTTGCTTACTGGGATCCTCGAATTTTTTGGAGGAGTCCAAAAAATGACTGTACCTCTGATCATATTATTATCTTGATCGGAGAAGGGCGTGTGCATGTATTTGGACTTGTGTTTGTTTGCTTGGACCTCGTTTTCACTGGCTGTCATATGTGGACGCCTTTCATTACTGTCATGTATTTGAACCTATATGCTTCGGCATGTATTATCGTAAAGAAAATGGTAAATGATAATCCCGAAGTATACTAGCTGCTCTTGTTTACATTTTTTTTTTCTCATTTGGTTTCATGTTTTCGACTTATCAGACACTATCCGATTGTTGCCAGGAATTACTCTCTTGTATCCAAGTAAGGAATTGTTCACATCAACAGGCACATCGGTGTCAATTTCAAACTGTTTGAAACTGTTTTCAGTCGACCAACTGACTGCACAGTTAAACTTAATGTGTCTTGCTGTAACTTAATGTAATTTCATTTTATTTAACTTAAAGAGAAGTGGCTCTTCATGTTACTGTCAGTCGCATATTACTCCTTTTCTTTTCATTAGTTCAGGACGATTAGTCATTGCAGGCGGCAAGAGGGCTGTGTTTGCTTTCAGGTTTTCAAGTCATTGTTGTGTGTGAAGACTTGAGAGTTGGGATTGGCTTGTCTGTGTACCTTAGCTTCACGTGTGTCGCGTCAGCTGTTTTTTCATAATCCATGGTTACATTGACTCAGAGATTTGTTTGGAATTTTTTAACACTTGAGAACTTGAAACTTCTTTTAAAAAAACAAAAAAAACACACAATGTCACAGACAAAAACAGGACACAATGTCATAATGGCTAGATATAGGAGCATCTTTTCTTACCATTCTTACAAACTTCTGTTATCGAAATCGTGTAATGCTACATTAAAACGAAAACAATCAAGACTTTCCCCTTGCTCACAATGAAAAGTTCCGTTTCAACAAAGCTCATCGCACTGAAGTTTATGTGAACACCAGAAAACCATGTTTGGGCAACTTCCGCAGTGCTTCTGGTTGTAGCATCTTGCTTCCCCAAACATTCCCTCCCGAGGTAACAGTGACCTGTCTGTGGGTAAAATTCATCCTACGAGTAGGAGAATTAAGATCTGAATAACAAAAAAAAAAAAAAAGAACCTTACTGCGTCCAAAATAGTTCATATAGTGGGAACAAGTTATTTTCCCTTCTTCTGTTCAGGTGCTCTCGATCCTATAATGCTACAAATAGGTTGATCTGGTGACTGAAGCAACTTCAATGCAGGGTGGACTTTCAGATCGCGCATCAACAATTTTTGTCCTACATCCAACTCGCTCAGGTCCACTTCAATGTACGGTGGTACTATGTCAGCAGGGCAGAGGTACTTGACTGTTCGTTTTATGGTGTTGAAGTAAGCTCCTGGAATTTCAAAGGTAAACACATTAGCCCGGATTATTGCTGAACAGACATTAACATAAGCTGGCACAAATGCATAGGGGATAAAGGAATTGGAACATAATGCAGGAATTTTGCTAAAGTCGTATAACATAATGTAGGTAATGTTTGAGCTTTGTGGGCCAGAGTTTTTGAAATGGAAGTTCAGTGTATACTGAAATAGTGATACATACAAAAATGAATAAACATAGCATGTAACAACAAACTTACTACTAATACAGAAATGAGCCCTTATTTATAACATTGTTCAAGAGAAATGATTCCAAGTAACCTAAATGTTCTTTTGATACTTAATAATCCTCCATTTAGGGCATCTCCAGCAGAGGCGGCAAAGCCAGCCGCATCACTGTAGCAGCACAGGATTCCGCCTCTGCTCGCCCGCATCACACTCTAGCAAAGGCTGCATCCACTGCTACAGTGAGCTACAGTGAACTACAGTAGTGTGACTGCCTCTCCGGTCCGCATATTTGCGGACCCCTCTCTCTTCCCACGACACTGTTCACAAAGTCTCCTCCCCACAACACTGTTCACAAAGGATGACTGTGGGTCTGAAAGAAGGAAGAGAGTAATAGAAGGTAGGAAATAAAGTAGCTGCTGGAAGATGGAAAAAAGAGATGATGTTGTAACAGTGTTAGGAGATGTTATAATAGCGTTATAAGGGATAAATTTTTAGATTATGGAGATGACCTTAAGACAACATACTTAGAAAATGCACATGTCCAACATCTAAGGTCTAGCTAAATTTGACTTGGAAAAACAGAACATCCTTTTTGCTTAGGCTTTTCATTTTAGTGTAAAGTAAGAGATGGATCATCGGAACATGCTACATACCTTTCCTGAGACCAGGTGAGGCATCCTCTCCAATGAACACCAAAGGAACATCTATTTTGAGAAGCGCAGAAGAAGGGGCTCTCATGAACGTGACATTCAGAGGTTCATCAGTGCCAGCATGTAAGTGTACCTGAAGATACAGATGTTCAAATAAGTCACCCAATAATGCATATACAATAAGAGATATACAGTGGGTACTTTACGAAAGATAATCTAAGACAGATAGAATGACATTTTTCTTACGTGACTTGATCTAGAACAAGAGATGTAGTTTTTGCCGTTCAAGGAACCAGCTGGGATAGCCAGGGTTCCCAAGGGGCTGAAATGCACAGAGTGCATTCACTTAAGTAATGTTATGATCCAGCACTAAAGCAACTAAACCTAGATTTCCACTTCACTTTAATCTATTTCCAGTATGCCTAATCCATAATCTATTTGACTTCTGCAAGCTGGTAGAGGAGAATTTATTCCCTGAAATCCAAGAGGGAACTTTATCTCCAATCCATGTTCCAGAGATTCCACAAAGGTCAACGAGTTAATTGTGTTTGTGTAGCATAGAAGGTACTAACAAGCATATTGATGTTATTTTCAACATATCCATTGTTCTATGCCATCCACTCTAAAGCATCCATCCAAAAAGGTTCTAAACCGTGAAATACTTGGAATCAGCTATCATCTAGTAACAGGCAAAGAAAGACAAATAGACAACCAAACAAATAGAATCATACCACGAAATGGAACCTCCGCATTACATAAGAAAATGCATGTGTTACTTCCTGCAGGAGTTGTCCAAATGAGGATGGATGCCCCGGATTACCCTCAGATGAGAAATCCGTAAGTCTTGTGAGAAGATGAAGCATCAATTTGCTGCATCCCAAGTGACAGTTCCCAAGCGATGGAGCGCAAACAACGCACCCACTCCAGCAAGGTAAGGATCCTAGTGCATTGCACTACAGAAACTAAACCTAGACTCCCATTTCACTTTAGTATCTCCAATACGCTGACTAGATTTTTCTCATATAAACCCATCAGCAACCACCAACCCAATTTTTGTTCAACTTTCAAACTCAAACACCTTCGTATACAAACATAAACCTTCACCTAGAATCTAACGCAGGTACCAAACTATTTCAATCCCAAACACCTATCCCTATTTCCTAACTATGTAATTCTCCATAATACGCCAGCGGATCACACAAGGCACGATACAAGCGGGACACCTGAGCTGTGTGGGCTCTAACAAAACAACCCCCGGCCATCGTCGCACGCACATCGGTATTAGCCATTACCTCCAATCCAACAGAGCACGCACCTTGCGCGGCAGGACGCGGACGCTCTCGACGAGGTCCCCCTGCCCGGCGTGCTCCGACCAGACCTGGAGCCGGAACAGCCTGGAGAGGAAGAAGGACCGGCCGAGGTGGTCGACGAGCTTGCGGATCTGCTTGGACGGCACGGAGACGAGGCGCTTGTTGCCTCCCTCCTGTCCGTTCTCCTGCTCGAAGACGATGGCGGGGACCCGCCCGGCCTTGCGCTCCTTGGCGGCCACGTGCCGCCCCGAGGAGGCGCGCGGCACGGCGAGGATCACCTCGTCGTGCTTGGCGTCCGGCCGCGGGTGGCCAGGGAGGTAGTCGTACGGCGGGGAGAGGGGGTCCGCGTGGTGAGTGTCCGCCGGGGAGACGACCGCCTCGGCTGCGGCGGAGGAGAGGTGGCGGCGGAGGAGAGGGAGGGTGAGGGTTTGGAGGGGTCGCCGGAGGAGCATGGTTGGGTGGTGTAGGGTTTTGGGGAGGTGGGAACTGAGAAGGAGGGATGCAAGTGTGTGTGGCTGGTTGGCTTGGCCGCTTGGGGAGTGGAGAGAGCTGGGGGCTTTGGGCTTTGGGCTCCGTGAGAGGCCCATGGTGGTACGAGAGAGCATCATGGGCTGGAAAATGGAAGTGAGCATGATCTCGCAAAAAAAAAAAAAAATAACGAGTGAAAAGGGGAAATTGGTAAAGGTGTGTTTGGTGAAATCTCGGATATGCCTATTCAGTTTTCGAAGGTATTTAGTTCCGAAATAGGTATGGACATGATGATTATTTTTGAGAAATATTCTTAGATGCTAGATGAGTCTATATGAAAAAAAAAATACTGAACGAAGTCATCTATATTCTCGATGAGTTTTATTCCTGCTGATATGTCCTATCTTGATTGGTTAGAGCAAAATGTGCCCATTATAAATTGCTTGTTTTGAAAAATATCACTATATAGTGCTATATCTGGTTGGTGCATTATGATTTTGTCCAGCTTCAAAACATACCATTTTGTACACCCTCGACGCTCTTGGGCCCACATGCAGGTCATCATATTTTTGTATAGGCCAAACTAACCCCTTCAAATCCTATCACCCCTGCACCACCAATGAAGGAAACAAAATCGTCATCACGCACGCGAGCCACTCGATGCCACCAAGAACCCATGGCTGACACCAATGCCCTAGTCGTGTCACTCGCCACTAGGGAGATGCAGCACCAGCACCCACTGAGCCAGATCGCTGTGAGCGGGATGCACCAGCTGCTGCTGAAGCAATGGCTCAAGGAGGAGGACCTGCTCGCACGCCGTGTCGCGCAAGGAGATCGTCTTCCTCTATTATGCATTCTTCGCCTTCCACGCCGCCTCCGTCCTCCTCCTCTTTCTCTCCTCCTCTGCCTTCTCTAGATCCCTGGCCGTGTGCATGTGGTCCTGGATCCCCTGCCTCGTCTCCTGTCACGTCTCAAAATCGGTAATTACATAATTAAGCATAAATATGTTTCTTAAGTATCATGTTTAATTTTGTGTGATTTTATTTTGCAACTATAAAGAAATTTGTTTAAAATCATTTGGATAAGAGAAAGAAATTTGAGAGAGAAAAGAATAGAAATCGCATTGGAAATACCCCTTTTCTCTTACACGTGGGCCCCACAAGTGGCCCCACCATCCCAACCACTCAAATGGGCACCACCACCTACCCTCTCTCTCCTCCCTCACTCCCCCACACCTCCCACCTAGCAGCACAGCAGCAACTGCTGCCCCCCTCACTCTCATACTTAAGCTCTCTCTTTCTCCTCGGATTTCTCTCTCTAGGAGCAAGATCAAGGTATGCATATGGTACCATTGCAATCCTTAGCTCATGAGCTACTCATCTATCTAATTCATTTTTATTTTCATAAAAGAATCGAGTAGTTCTTAAAGTTCTTGAGCTTTTTAAGCAAAAATGGAGTTTTGGACATATTTGAGCTATAGAGTCGTGTTACTAGTTGATGAGTGAGTTCTAGAACCCTTGGACTATCCCTAACATGTTCCCTTTAGGCTTGGAGAAGATCGCAACTCGAATCGATCAAAAACCCACTCGAGAACAGCTTTTCTGGGCTGACCCGGATACTCCGGCCTCACCCGAATACAACGGGTTCAGCAGAAATCGTTCGTCGAATTGTGTTCAAAATTTGTTAGGGTTTAGGGTGCAAGATGGGTTTAGAATCCTTTGGATAGGGACATATACACGTTTGTGTAGCACATATTTGTAAAGTGAGTCGAATCGACCGAGGGAAAATTTGTGGAAAAACCTAAGTCTGCCTCACCCGGATAATCTGGGTAAACATGGAGACTCCGGGTAATTGCGTTAATGATTAACCAAGAGCCTCTCCTGGAGCCTCACCCAGAGTGTCCGGCACAGCCCGGATAGTCCAGACTAGCCCGAAGGTTCCGGGTTAAGTTAGAAAAATGGCTAACCGAGCACATTCACTGGAGGATGGCCCGAAGGCTCTAGAACCCGGATACTCCGGGCCAGTAAAATAAAAAGGCAGTAACCGAGCGCCTCTTCTGGAGGTTCACTCGGAGGGTTCGGACCCGGATACTCCGGGTGGCTGTTATTTTTTAGATTTTATTTAGATCGTTTAGTATTGCATTGATTTGCATGTCTTGTACTTCTAGCATGTTATTAAGCATTGTGGCATACCTTGTTGCATTCATTAATGCTCATCATTGCACGCGTTCTTGTTTAGTGAACAAGGAGCCGGAGCGTGACACGGTTGCAGTTGAAGATGACGCCCACCTCCCAGATTTCTGCGAGTGTTGCGTGGGTAATTATAGGCAGCCACTAGAGCAGCAAGGCAAGCAACTAAGCATATTGCACCTTTGTTCAATTGAATGAAGTCTAAAATTGATAAACTATGCTTATGTATGTTTGCATGTGTCAAGTTGAGATCGGGTACAAGTGGGTAGATCCTATGTTGAATGCATTACTTCTACCTTGAATTGTTGTTCATCCTTTCCTTGTCGCCTTGAGTATGTTGTTGGTGTCTAGATTACAAGTTAAATCGAAATGCTTCGCAATGCATAGGTCATTCGGTAGAAGTCGAGTGGTGAATTATTTTATCGTTCGTGAGCATAGGCATTATTTACTTTTGTAATGATCACAATAATGGATATGAGTTGATGATGGTTGTATGAGTGGTGAGTATGAGACAAAACGTGGGCGGCGCTAGGAGGTGTTTATCCTGTCCGGATGTGGAGTTCCCCTGGGTAGGTCGGAAGAGAAAACTGGACACCGTAGACTGCTTGCGTCGTTTAAGCATCGATTGTCGGTGTAGTCGGCTTTAGCACTTACCTTACTCACCACATGCCGATCTAATGGTAAGACGAGCCGAATACCTCTATAGCTATGATCATTTGGGCATGAACATCAACGGTGTGAGCGGACGAGCTTATAAGAGGTGCTAGTTTGCTCCGGTAGTAGTTCTAGTACCTTTGCGCCGAGCGATGCATGATTCAAATGGTTGGAGCTTATTGGGGAAGGTTGACATGAGTACCCCCTTGTATGGATCTGTGTGGTCATGCAAATCGTATGGTCCTCAAGTCGTGTGGGTCCAGGAGTATTCTCTGCAGGGTGTAAAAATATTTTGAAATACCGCGCTCTCGGTCATGAGCATGCTTCTGTCCATCTGCATCAGTCGTAGAATTTTCGCTTGTGGTTGATGGTTGGATATGAGGGAGATGGTTGAGTTGGTCTTTGTTACTCATATGTTCTTATGGTTCCAGTTATTTATGTTCAGTTGGTTATGGCAGGGTAGATTTATGTTTTATTGGTTAAGTTAGTTGCACACACATATGTGTCCAGGTTGCTTACCGCTTATATTTAACTTAACCATATGATTTTTTCTTGCTAATGGCTCAATGCATAATCCTTGGAGTCGAGCTATGTATATGTGCTCTATATAGTTTAAATCTTGCGAGTACCTTCGTACTCATGCCTACGTTTTCAGGTACTGCTGGTGAGGAAGAGCCGGTGTTTGGTTACTTCGTGCCTGCCGATCAGGGTGGCGGGAAAGAGTAGTGCATCATACTCTCGGAGGTCGTGCTTTTGGGGTGGAGTCTAAGGGTATGTGGCTCCACTCTCTTTTGTTGTATAGGTTTATGTTTCCGCTATGTAGATGTTATTACCTTTTGATGTAAATTGTTGGAAATAGTTGCATGTTAAATACTTGTAATATAAATGTTAATTACTTACTCTTTCTTAAGCTATGTTATGATGCTAAATGTTGGAAGGCATGTGTTCCGATCTTGAGCACAAAACATGTGCCGAGACTACCGGGATGATATTCTGGTTAATCATCAAGGTTGTGATTATGAATAATGATCCTTCTGATGATTAATTAGAATATTATTTGGACGGTTCCTCACATCTCCCTACCCTTGTCACTGGCCATGCTCTAGGCTCTGCGGCACATGTCTGGCACGGAGGTCGTCCTGGAGCAACTACCCGCGTGGGAGCATGAGGATGTGCTGCTCCTCGGCAAGTGTGTCACCGAGCTCAAGTGCAAGGGCTTCGAGTTCGACCTGTGACTCATCCAAGAAGCCACATTCGCATGAGCTCTAGTTGCCGATGCAAACACTAGGGAGGATCTTCAGCCTCGGTGACATCAGAGGCTTAGACACCGCAAGCGCGGTCCCCCATGCGGTGAGGTAGGACACCATGGAGCCATTGGAGAAGCCTGTTTGCAAGGTGCTATCGTGTGGTTCCCAACACCGGATGCTAGTGGAGGAGTTGGTCTCCACCGCGCACACGAAGCCATTGCCGGAGACGAGCAATCTGAACCCTCATCGAAATAGAGTGTATAGTTAAGCCCGAACGGGGGTAGTTTGGTATATACGAAAGTACGATAGCCTGCAGGTGGGCCCAACGGCGTCAGAGGTGTACATGATGGCATTTTTTGAAGCCACGTAAATCATAATGGCACCGGTCGGGTATTGGCCTTTGTGGTGGTATTTTTCTAAATAGGGGATTTCATAATGGCATAGAACACATTAACTCGAGAGTAAATGTATTTTTGTTAGCATGCTTTAAATGAGAGTATCTATTAAACCGTTTATCTGATTTACGATTCAATTATATCATTGTATTTATTGCAATTAAATTAACAAAACAAGTCTCGCATGATTACATTTTAATGAAAAACTAAATATGACAAGCGGGTCCCATAAAATTATGGCTAACCCCATCTAAGTTCTATCCGTCCAACTTAACAAGAAATTAAATCACACTATCCATGCTATTAAACAAGAAATTAGATCATCTCATCTAATAAAATATGGATTGAAATATCCCATCTAACCTTGTCCTCCAACCAAACGCACCCTAAAATGCACTAAATGTGGAAGAGAAATTGGATTTTTGCCACTTCAAAGAACGAGATTAGTAGTTTTGTCACTCTAAAGATTGGCTTCGCAGAATTACCACTTAAAATATTGTCTCTTTGATTTCCTTGCAATTATGTAGTTTTTAAACAATGTTTTGAGTGCCATTATACATAACATGAATTGATGTAATGTCAAGAAAATAAAAGATATAATGTTTTTTGAGTGACAATTCTGCGAAACCAATCTTTAGAGCAGCAACTCTGCAAAGCCCACTCTTTAGAGTGGTAAAAATCCAAATTTCTCTATGTGTAATGACTTTGAGTTGGTTCGTTGTCTTCATAACATGTGGGTCGAGACATACATTATCAGTGAAACAGTGACATGAGTTGAAGTTTTCAAGTTTATAGTGGTGTGAGAAGAACTATATATTTCAAGTTAAAATTATTAAATGATAGCATTAAACTTATTTTGTATGGTGTATGTTGTGTCACAATCGTACATTATGGCAAGAGGACATTTGTAAAAACTGCACATCATAACAAAGAAAACATATGTGGCATCATACTCGTTGGCTTGTGCTTAGATTTTTTTAAAACAAAACCTCTCCCTAATCATCCTTTCTCTTCTCTCTCGTCCTTACGAGATCCAATAACATTGGTGGCTGGGTTCGTAAGTGAGGCATCACCACCTTCACCACTGCCAATAGTCGTCTCTACTTTATTTAACTATACACTCCACCTATATCCCCAAATCACCTTTTTGTCTTGGATCTGATAATTGTCCAAGACCTAGAAGAAGCATCCTGATTGACAACATAGGTAGAACTAAACTCCAAAGAAACCGCAAATCACTCATCAAGCCACATGTGCCAAGTGTGCACATATGTCCACCAATGGGGGTAGAGTCATTCGTGATCTCCTTATAGGCCAACACAATAGGGAAACCCTCATTTCCTACTCCGATGGTGCCGAAGTGGGTGACTGTTACATCTAGCTACCACTGCTTTGCATGTGCCCTTTAATTCAATGTAGTGATGCCACACGTAGAAGTTGCAAATGCACTAAAGTTTGAAAGAAAAAGAAGGAAGAGAGAGAAAACAATGTATTTAGAAAGTCTAATCGGCCAGATACTTGGTCAAAACACTATAAATTAGTGGTTTGGCATGTTACGAGTATGAAAAAAAACCATATATCTAACATGTTTACTAGCCATGACCAATTTACCTACTTAAAGGGCAAAATACATGCTATTTGACACACATGGACTCAAAGTAAACTGTAAACCAATAGTCTCTATAAAGTACATCAATTATATTTGATACGGATTGTTCAAACCATATTATTACTGATGGTGGAGACTACTAAAGTCACCTAGCAACATAGGAAAATAACGGACCGGTGAACAAACCAAAGATGTTATCCTATGTAATCTAGCTCAGTTGGTTGTGTGCTTTGGAGAACCCCTGGTACAATGCTTGAGGTTGCGAGTTTCGCTCCTGGCCCCTCTCAGCGGGTAGATGCTCATGGTCGGGTTTATGTTCTCTCTAGCGCTCTCCCAACTTAAACTTGGCTCTTACCGCTTGAATATCAAGGACGTTTCCACCCTCTAAGTCGTTTATCCCCTTCAACGGCCTAGTTCTCATTTTGGCATGCATTGTCATTCCTTCTTCATATTTTCTAATTCATATATTTCCACCACTTTCCAGCAATATTAACCTTTCTGTACATTCATGAATTGCAATACCTTGTTTTTGTTTCTTTAGCTTGCACGCACAACCTATGCTCAGAATCGATGACATGTCTTATTTTGTTTTGCTGACTTTACACACTATTGAGAATTGGTAGTGAACATTTGTGATACTAGGTTTTCACGATACTTTAGCAAGTAAGGTGAAGAGGCATGCACACTACTCGATCAAGGATAAATTGTTTATTCTCTGTGCAACTCTGGGTCAATACAAATCTTTTTTGCTTAAGACACAAGGACCCTCATATAGCTATGCCTAAAACTTCTGTATTGTGCTCAACTTGACATTAGTGCAAGGTGCCCCTATTTCTAGCTTAGGTTAGTCATTGGATCATGCACATATGTGAATCTCCCTTTAAGACAAACATATTTTCTCCAAAAGCATTCCTAAAGAATATCAAACTCGAAATACTTCTGACCTTACCATGAAAATTATCTAAATGCTTTTTTCTCGGAGCTTCTTAGCAAATACCTTTTCTTATTGCAACAATTGAGAATGTTTTAGAACTTTTAGGTATGCATTGCTTTTTTGTTAATAATATTTTGAGCTTTTTCAGATCTAACAAAAAAAGTTGAAGGTGCGCAACCTCTTCTTGTTTTATTTTTTAGCAAAATCAAGCACGTTGACAACGTATTGTAAGTGCTTGTTGTTTGTTTGATTGTTTTTTTCGATCATAACACTGACTTCTACCACAAGTGATGGCACATGTGGAACCATTCATATCTAATGTCCGGCACAATGGAGGCAGAGCGCCACATATGTGTACTAGTCGGACGTCTGTGTGCTAATTGCTTCATTCGATGTGTTTATGAGCTCTCGTCGCAAAAGTAGGTCTATTTGCACATGAGTGTAGTGGTAAGGTAACATGGGTGGTTGCAAGCTAGTTAGGTTTAATTTCTAGCTCTCACAATTTGGTGTAAAAAATGCCGAGATCTCCTCCAACTTTTTTAAAAATAGGTCTATTAGCGACCATGAACTAGTACTAAACAAGATGGACACTATCTATGTGAATAACTAAAACCAATCAGGCTGCACTCGTTTGGTAGCTCAATCCGATTGAAATACTGTTTCTTTCAACTGAAAATTATGAAAAACAGATTACAGATTATGAGTTGTAAAAAGCTAAAGGCCAAAAAGCTGATAGCTATTTCTAAGGATTAGATTGCTACTTTTGGATGTTAAAAGACTATAATACCCTTAATTTTTTGTCTTATTTATCTTTTATGACATGTTTCAACTTATGTTGCACTCATAAAATATTTATGAAAAACAAAATTACATAAATAAATAGCAAAAGATACATTATCCATACAAACTGAATTATTTTTCTATACAAATATCCTCTCACAAATAATCTACTCTCTCATAACAAACAAAGCATAGGTACGATCGGGCGGGGCGGGGTCAAGGGTGGGGTGCAAGGCCAGTGGCGAAGCAGGTAATTTCCACGAAAGTCTGATAGATACTTTGATCTTTTCGTACTTCATAATATACGTCAATCAAATAGGAGATAGATTATTAGATCACTAAAATTTAAAGAACAGATCACTCTAATTTAATTTTACAAGCTATTTTTATAATATGTAGCTGAAACATAGAACACATTTAGACTGAGGGAGGACAACACAATTACAGGCTCCCTGAAGCCCACCTGTTTCAATCCAAATAAACCCCAACGAAAAGAAAAAAAAAACAGAGCATATTCTTCTTCCAGCGGACAACAGCCAGCAATGCACAGGTAAACCTAACAATCTCTTCCCCTCTCCTCTCCTGAAGAAGCCGCGAAGCGTCAAGGAGATCCCGCGCCCAACCACCGCTTCGTTGCCTCTCGCCTGCTGGCTCTTCTCTCTCTGTCTCTCCCCCCGGTGACCCCTCAGATCTCGGCGTCGTCGGAGGGGAGCGGAGAGGGGGAGCGAAGATGTTCTATGGGGCGATGGTGTGGGACCCGTGGCTGATCGTGTCGCAGATCGTATGCCTGCAGTGCCTCTACTACCTCGGCCTCGGCCTCGCCATGGCGCTCCTCGTCGGCACCCGGGTCCCGCGCCTCACCCTCCTCTACCTCTTCGACTTCGGCACACTCACCCCGCGCACCCCGACCGGGTGGTGCGCCATCGCCTCCTTCCTCCTCGCAGCCGTCGCAGGGTACGACGCTCCCTACCCCATTCCCCTTATTCCTCTTGCAAGAATATGCTGGTCGGATAACTGTGCTTGGGGCTGATTGATTGCTTCTGGTTACCTGAGCTGCGGCTGTGAATTGAAAGCTAAGCTGCGTGTATGCTCCCAGATCTGCACGTTTAGAGCAGGCATAGCAGTTTGGAAGTGTTAATGCGAGCGATTTGCTACACACTTTTTCCCTACTTAAGTGCAAGAGCACTGAGTACTTGAATTACAGAGCCAAATGTTTCCTTTAACTAATCAATGTGATACTACACCACAAAGGTTTTTGGTAGGGTGCCATGATGATTGTGGTTAGGTACTGAAACCTTGCTCATGTGGCAATTGATTGTATAGGGTGACTATGAAATAGGTGACCAAGTATGTCTTCTCACCAACTGCTTATTCTTGAGCCGGACTTGCTTGTGACAGAATTACGCTCTCCCCTTTGCTCATCATTTATTAGAGAAAGCAAAAACGTCACCAACATATTGCATATTATTTCACCTTTTTTTTGTTAATGTGAGCAAATAGGCCCTATGCAAAGCATGGCCCCTATTTCTTTCATGCGTTTTAGCGGGATAGCAGCAGTAAAAAAAATTAAGATTTTTTTCCTGCCTAAGGCCTTTTCCAGTTATAAAATACAACCTTCGCAATTCACATTTATGCACATGTCTTTTCCTTAATATCTTATGTTTAATCTATCCATTTAGGATAAAACCATCTCAAGCAAGCATCCAAAGTTCCAATCAGCAGAAACTGATCACCGGTGCAGAAGGCCCTTTTAGAGTCTAAATTAAGGATTAGACTGATTTTTTCACTCTACATTCTGGTGGATAATTTTATAAACCAAAGCAATGATATGAAGGATAAACTAATGATTCTGATCCCTTTTTCAGCTTTGACAGATTGATATTATTTTTCCTTTTATAAACCAAAGCAATGATATGAAGGATTAACTGTTCATTCTATGTTTTGGGCCAAAAATGGTTGATTGTAATCTTGCTTCCATGCTTGCTTGAGCAGTGCTGGGTTCATGATTTATGTAATTGAGAGAGCCAAGAAGTGCCTGGACTTTGCAGCAACCCTCTACATAATCCATCTCTTCATTTGCATTGTTTATGGTGGATGGCCAGCTTCAATTACGTGGTGGGTTGTTAATATCACTGGTTTGGCGATTATGGCTCTCCTTGGTGAATACCTATGCATCCGGCGGGAGTTGAAAGAAATTCCAATATCACGGCTTCGTGCAAGTAAGCAATTAAATCCTACCAAATGTCCAAATGCCTTTTTTTTATTTTTCCTTTTGATACTTCCTTTGTACAATCAAGTTTTCCAGTGCTACAATGTTCATTTTGCTTCTTTTTCTGTCATTTTTTTATGAAATCTGTCATCCACAGTAGTTTTCCTACTTAAGCATAGTTGTGGTGAAGTTCAAGTTCAACTTGCCTTTTCATATAAACTTTCTTAATTACAGTACTTATTGGTCTTCCCCTGAGAAGTCCTCCTGAAAGTTCTGACTAGGCTGCACTGGTAGTTCATCTGGTGTTGTGATCGAAACAGATGACTTAGTGGAAAAATTAGCTTCTAGCCTTTTGCCTAGTCCTGTTTAGTTTCTACACATTGGCAACTCAATAATGTTCAGTTTATCAAGTGACAGGTCGGGTTGGATAAACTTAAGGGCTCAATTTTTCTTTTTCTTTTTGAGCTCTAGGCCAGACTACCCCAACTAGAGAATACGACTAATTGTTCCAAGTGACAAGTGGGTCCCCCCCCCCCCCCCCCCCCAGTATCACTGTGACACAGGTTACTGAGATCAACTTTCGGGGTTTATGGTTACAAAGCTAACAGGCCTTGGTCTCCAAAAAAGAAAAGAAGAAAAGGGCCTAAAAGGCTAAAATATTGGGAACAACTACATTCATGCATCTCTGTTTTGGCATTTTTGGGTTTGAAATAGTATGGGGAACATGTGTCCACACAAAATTATTTTTAATAATGACCTGGCAAAGTGCCCATGTGTTTTCCTGCCATTTTCAACATGTCTGCAAAATTGTTCTAGTAAAAACGTGTAATGTCTTGTTTATTACTCTATTCTACAAATGCTATATGTAGGATTTTGCACTGTTTAGATGCTGGAAGAAGAGAACATTGAATTAGGGGTTAATGAGCAAACTGCTATGAAGAAATTACGTACTACTATCTATGTTTCAAAATAGCTGTTTCATTTGGAAATAGTTGTCCATTGAGGAAACCAAAGAGTGCTGTTGTTGCAGTCTTTCCATCACATACCCTTGCTATTATTGATGGAAACATGTTGACTAGTTGAAATACGTCATTTGATAGGGTAAGTATGGTCCATCTCCATTAACTGTGACTTGGACAAGTATTTTAAAATGCAGGGAGTATTAGTTATGGATTGAACAATTTTCTCGGACTTTAGAATTGGCTCTAGCACATGAGTGTTGTCGTTTTCGCTCTTTTCATTTGAATTGAGTTTCTCGTGCAACTTTTGACTTATCTGTATACTGATCATTTGATTCTTCCCTTCAGGTGTTTAATCTCACACACTAAAAGAGTATAGATGGTTTCGGATGGTTACCCCAAGAGGTGCTTGTTAATATGTTTCTTTAGGAATACAAAGACTCGCAATGAATGCTTTGTTCTGTGATTTGCAACCGATACTCAAACTTGCAAAGAGTTTGTTCTCCCAGTAGGCCATCATAGAGAAACTGATAGGCTTCTGAGTTTCCAGCAATGTAAATGGCAGCTCAGTTTCTAAAGCATACATTAAAGTCCTCCCTTTTCAATGGACAGTGTTCTTTAAGTGACAATAGGTATCAATTTGTATGACTAGATATCAACAGCTTGGAACTGTATTCTTTCGTGAGATCGATGATAACACATGCAGACACCAATGGTTTCTTGTTTAGATATGATGCAAATAATATATCTAGTGTTTTCTGTTCATTCATGCCATCAGATTTATGTTTGTGTTCCCTTTTTTTGGTTAGGGGAAGATGCATGCACATTTGTGCTCTTGTGAAACGAAAACAAAATTGTTGAAAAGGAAAGCAATTTTCCTGCTGCTGTGGCCCACGAGGTCATGACGGAGGCCTATTTGCGTCTTATGTGCAAAAGCCTACGAGGGCGTCCAACAGTAGCCAGCACAAAACGCTGAAAACTGGCCTGTTCGTTAAAATGGGCCTAAATACTAGGCCCAAATAACTGACCAAGAAACGAGTGGCAACTGAACGAGTAGCTGCAAAAGGCAGAAACGTTACGTACGAGACGGTTAGACGACGTACCGTACGTAAGATTTGGGATTGTTGGAGCCAACTACTGGTAGTCTAGTACCATCTGTTTGGTCGCCGGCCGGCCGGAGCCGGAGATTTAAGTGGGTGATTGGTTTTCTGCAAGAGTAACTTGGCTCGATATTTGATTGTCTGTATATATATTATTTTAGTCTGTTTTGGTAGAAATAAATATATATTTATAGCTTAGTTTAGTAAATGCAGATTTTTGTATTTGTTGATACAGACTTATCTACTTGTCAGTATTATAAAATCATCTTTATATCAGCAAGCAATCACAATCCAGTTAGCTAGCATGACTGCATGAGGGGGGCCTATTTGATTCGAACCCTAACGCAGGCAGCTCCGACCAGGCAACAGCGTCAGCCCCAAACGGTGAAATCGAACGTCTGAGAGCGCTGCCTGCCAGGCAGCTCCGGTCAGGACTCGATCCAAACGAGCCCGAGGTGCAAGCCTCCTTCTTGTTCGCATCCCGTTCAGACAGCGGTCGTTTCAGTTGACTCGATCGGTAGTCTCCCGGCGACCGAACAGTGCCTTTGTGTCGAGCACAGCTGGATTCACATCAGCCATCCATTCCCCGCAGGCCACAGGAGTTCCCGTTGTGCTAAAGCAGGCCATAGCTGCTCTTGCTCTGTATACTGCAATGTGTAAGCAAAGACTGATAGACATGTGTCGCTGTCACATCTGCACAGCACTAGGGCATCTGAACCTGCGAGAGCAACGTTACTACTCCAGCCATGACCAGCAGCAGCAGGTTGGTCAAACTTGGGAGCAGATCATTCTTGCTGTCTTCTTTCCTTTCCTCGCACCGGGCTCCTCGTTGTGCTACCAAAAAGACAAAACCATACACACTGTAGATCAGTTCTGAGCTGGCTCAAGCAAAGGCTACACCAAGAACAAATGGGAAAATCCAGAGAAAGCGAAATTTAAAAGGACAGGCAACGGGAAGAGTAGAAGAGTACACCAGCCTCTGCTGTCTGTTTGAGGAGCAGGTGATTTTGCTACTCACTACTGTACATTTGTCGTGGCTCAGGAGTCAGCACGTAGCTGCTTCGATTTTGAGTTCCTTTTTCTCCTTCTCCCCGCGTGGCTCCAAACACTATCAATGCATAAATATTCGCCTGCCGTAACCGCGTTGTCAGTCCAGAGTTTGAAACGATCTTAATCTTGGTCCATGCACGTAGCATGATCACATGGAGAATATGTAGGCAGAACATAGCACGATATAGCTATAGCTCTGTTTGGACTCTTTCGGACTAATTGCTGTAAATTTGAGCTATTTTTCTCGTGAAAGTCCTGTTGAATTCATAAGTTCGATGCAGGAGATACTTACTTGTGAGTATGAATTATTATTCCCTAATCATCATCATCAGCAGCATCAAGCACGAACCATTTGCAGTGATGCCATGGGTTCTCGTTTTCTTCTCTCGAGGATGAAGGCATCTGCCATCTGCCCTAAAAAACAGCTCTTTTTTCCTCCCTTTTTTTTGCTGGGAACCGGCGATCACTCAACAAAAACTTGGACTAACATATGAGCCGTTAAGCATTCGTCGACTAGCGCTGATTTCAGCCGGTAGCAGCCACATGAGTACATGACAGGCTGGTTATATCTGCAAGGGTCTCCCTTGTTTCAAGGCTGAATGGAGTCTCTATAACTATTGTTGATGATTAGCCGGTCGGCGAAAATGAGCAGAATATTGACGGTATTATTAGTTAACCTGGGAACTCAAATGGAAATCACAAGGAAAATAAATTAATCAGCCAAACCGCGGTTTTAGTTTGTTTACGATGGCTTGCTTGACAGGTAGACAAGCACGAAATCTTTCCAGCTTATTTGTGTGACTTGTTTTCTTCCCCAGGTTCGGCTTGCAAAGCGTCCATCGAACCGATTGAACGAACAACATGCCCAGATTGGCAGTCCAGAGTCTTGGATAGGGTTATCTTGGTTGTATAGTAATCACAACAATGCTCATCGCGGCTTATTTGAGATTTTTTTGAAAATAAAGTTTTATTAACTTTTATCGTTATATCAAACTGATATAATCACACAAAAGTTTATCTCTGATCTTTATATAACTAAGATACACATATCCATAAACTAGAGATTATGTATGAGCTAATCATATCTCTCACCTAATCACTACCAATCTCCACTATCCCAACGGACCTCGAGGAGGAGCACCACAACTAGCAGCGTTCCTCTAATCAAAGCCACCAATAATTTCCTTCAAATCAATCAATTGGATGCGGTTGGAAGAGAAAATTTCACTGTACTTGCAGATCTATACTGTAGACTATACAAACCATTCATTTACATTAAAATTTAAAATAAAAAATTATATGAAAAAATTATAAAATATATAAGAGAATTATCGAATGAATATATATGAGATGAGATAAATAGATAGATAATATAACCCATATATCTACATGGGGAGTTGCCTTTACCAGATGCAGCCCCTGGAAACCTGTCTCCTTTTCGCTCTCTCATCGTCGCTGCCAGTTCATCAGTTTGAACGCTGGCCGATCACGCGGACACGGAACCAACCAACCCTCCATCACAACCGTCCGTCCATCCCCAATCCCCGCAATATTCTACTCCCGCGCAGCGATATAGCCTCGCCCCTCTCCCGAGGCGTCTCCTCCATTCCACACCACACTCTTCCAATAGACGAGCTCCACGACACGGCGGCCAATGCACGCGCCGCAATGACGGCGCCCAAGACGCTCATCTTCCTCTTCCTCATCCTAGCGCCGCAGCTCCTCGCTGGGGCGTTCGTCAGCCGCGGCCTGAGCGCCGCCGACGAGGCGCGGATCAGGCGCCGCCAGCTGCTCCACTACAACAGCGGCGGCGGCGACGATGGCGGCGACGCGTACGTGGACCCGTCGTACGCGTTCCCGAACCCGCGCCTCGGCGACGCGTACGTGGCGCTGCAGGCGTGGAAGCGCGCCATCCTCTCCGATCCCTTCAACGTGACGGGCACCTGGGACGGCGCCGACGTGTGCGCCTACCACGGCGTCTTCTGCGCGCCCTCGCCGCTGGACCCCTACCTCACCGTCGTCGCCGCGGTCGACCTCAACCACGCCGACATCGCGGGACACCTCCCCGAGGCGCTGGGCCTGCTCGCCGACCTCGCCGTGCTGCACCTCAATTCCAACCGTTTCTGCGGTCTGGTCCCGCGGTCGCTCGAGAAGATGAGCATGCTCCACGAGCTCGACCTCAGCAACAACCGCCTCGTCGGGGCCTTCCCGAACGTCGTGCTCCGGCTGCCGAGCCTCAAGTACCTCGACCTCCGGTTCAACGACTTCGAGGGCCCCGTGCCGCGCGAGCTCTTCGACCGCCCGCTCGACGCCATCTTCGTCAACTCCAACCGCTTACGCTTCCAGATCCCTGACAACGTTGGCAACTCGCCGGCGTCCGTCCTCGTGCTCGCCAACAACGACTTCGGCGGCTGCCTCCCGGCGTCCCTCGCCAACATGTCCGGCACGCTCAACGAGATCATACTCATGAACACGGGGCTCAAATCCTGCGTCCCGCCGGAGCTCGGCGCTCTCACCGGACTCACCGTGCTCGACCTCAGCCACAACGAGCTCATGGGTGCCATCCCCGACGAGCTCGCGCGGCTCGAGAGCATCGAGCAGCTCGACCTCGGTCACAACCGGCTCGTCGGTGACGTGCCGGAGGGGATCTGCCACCTGCCGCACCTCCAGAACTTCACCTACTCCTACAACTTCATCACCGGCGAGCCACCCGAGTGCCTCCACGTCAAGAGCCTGAACGACCGCCGGAACTGCATCCCCGACCGCCCCGATCAGAGGTCACCGGAGCAGTGCCAATTCTTCAAGAACCACCACGTCAATTGTGACGCCTTTAGGTGCAAGAAGTTTGTGCTGCCGTCGCCACCGCCGCCGCCGCCGTCTCCTCCTCCTCCATCACCGTCGCCCCCGCCACCTTCACCTCCGCCGCCATCTCCTCCTCCGCCCTCACCATCGCCTCCGCCACCTTCGCCGTCTCCCCCACCACCTTCACCTCCTCCGCCGTCTCCTCCACCTCCATCTCCATCACTCCCTCCTCCCCCTCCCCCGCCGCCGTCTCCACCTCCGCCATCTCCATCACCTCCACCTCCTTCCCCTCCACCGCCGTCTCCAATGTACCACTCCTCACCGCCGCCTCCGACCTACCACGAGGTCCCACCGCCGCCCTACTACGAGGTCTCACCGGAGGACCGATACCTCTCGCCGCCGCCTCCGGCGTACCATGAGGCACCACCGCCACCCTACTACGAGGTGTCGCCGGAGAACCGTTACCTCTCGCCGCCACCCCCGGCTAGCGTCCCCAAGTACGACTACTCGTCGCCCCCGCCGCCTGCTTCCCCGCCATTATACAAGCTGCCGGTGTACGACTACTCGTCGCCTCCGCCGCCTGCTTCCCCACCATTGTACAAGCTGCCGGTGTACGATTACTCGTCGCCGCCACCGCCGGCGTGGAAACCATAAAAATTGATTCTTTTCGAGAATTTTTGCATACATTGTGATCATGCGTTGTTAATTCGTTGTGGTAAAAAGGTGTTGCTAAATTAATCCTTGGTGTTATCCCTTTCTTTTTTGTACTTCTATTTTCTTATCTTTTTTCTTCTGTAATTGATTTGGTTACGTTACACATTCTCCATTGTGAACGATTCGCTATAGAGAAGAAAACACAAAGAGCGAGAAGAGGCTGTAATTTGTGCACAGTTAGATCAAACTATACAGGCTTCACAGATTGGATCTTTCGGTTGTTCTGCCCAATTCTCATTATCAGTGGGTTTATCGAATTGTACGTATAAAATGTGATCCTGCAGACGAGTTGGCATTTCGCAAGGTAGACTAAAGGATGCTTCACATAACTGGAGCAGCTAATTGGTTCCAAAGACTAGAAAGTTAGTTTGAACACGGCTGAACCTTCAGCCAGGCAATCTGAAATAGTTCTACAAGAAAAGAAGTCAGCTGGAGACAGCAGCCCGGCCGGAGGCCATGCATATGCAACATTCATCTGCACTTCTGCGATAGAGCAGAACCGCAAAACTGCTGCATTGGGCTGTGGGAAGGTTGACATATCATCGCAGGATTGCCTTGAAATGCGCACCGCCTGCCGGGCATCTCGCTAGCTGGATGGAATTCTTTCCACGCCTACCTCAAGATCAAATAGAATTTTTTTTCCTTTTTCCTCTACGGAATTGACAGCACTCCTAGATGACTACCGTAGGAAGAGAGAGAGAGAGAGAGAGAGAGAGAGAGAGAGAGAGAGAGAGAGAGAGAGAGAGAGAGAGAGAGAGAGAGAGAGAGAGAGATTTTTCAGCATATTCAAATGCAAGATTCAAACTTCTCAAAAGCTTTTATATGATAATTTAGCAGTAGCTCTTGACTTTATCCACGTCTTGCGCCGGACGAATTAAACGAACAAAAAAATTGCCTACATGATAGCACGAACACCGACGTGCATAGAACCTTCGCCCTGCAGCAGGTAGTCGCCACCCACCTCAGTACCTCACTTTGCGCAGGGATGAGTTGGAGTCCAGTTCTTCACTTGTTCTAGGCTCAATCCTAGTCTGGCGCAGAAAATAGATATATCCCTTGCCAATTCAAAAGGACCAAGTCATTCATATCCCAAATCTTTTCCGCGACCTGCACAATTTTGTCACTGAGTGCTTGTGTTCGATGTCGAACTATTTACAAACCATAGTATTTGAAAACTACCAGACGTGAAATACTATATAGAGTCTGAACATGGTGTCCTTTTGCACAAAACAAAAAGAAGAAGAAGATGGATGGCTGCTCGCTCTCACAGCCAACTGATTGGGCGCAAATGCCTAATTGCGATTTGGTGATGGAGCAGGACAGGCGGGTAGGAGCAGTGAGCAGTAAGAGCCGAGCCGGCGTGCATGTGCAGGGTTCCGTTCGCCTGGTTTGTAAACTGCGGTTCGCTCTGACTTTATGCAAATGCGGCGCGATCATTGGCTTCGTTTGTTTATATGGTTGGTCAGCCTTTGATTTCCGGGTGGAGCGGCAGGCACAAAGGTTGGTGTTTTACATGCGCGTCAAAACTTGTACTACTACTAGTTCGGTGTAAGAATTAATGGCTACTGGTTTTTCAACTCTCAGTGGATGGATGTGGTCCGTTTGATCTCGATCTAATGGGTCTTAGGCTTTCTTCTTCCTTCAGCCAACATACGCGCTCTCTCTCTCTTCTCAACGACGCTGGTGAATGTTTCACCGCCGCCTGCCCTCATGCGCTCATCTCTGACAGTGTCCCCAGATCGGCTCTCGCTACGCAAACTTGGTGCGACGTGACACCCCTGTTAAGCATACATTCTCTAGTGTTGTCTGCTCCTGTGACCGATTCTTGCACATCGCCAACGACTCCTCAACTGCGACCCCGACATAACTAGTCGTCTTCAGCTCACAATTTCCTTCTCTATAGGATCGGCCTCAACTGCGTGTCATGGTCGCATGATCTCCTTATCAGCAGGATCAACCTCACCTGCGCGTGCATGGTCGTTAGACTCAGCGCCAATGGTGCTCCTGTACAACCTATTTATGAGCACTCAGATATTCTTCTCTACATGGTATCAGTGACCATCTCATCCCGAGCCTTTTCTCCTTCGTTACCAAGGCCGACGACAACCCTCCTCAAGCCACAGTTGAGGTACCACCCCAATCAGCTGCCCCTAGCTCTTCTACTGCCGTCCCCATCTGCCACACCATCTTGAACATCAAATCCCTCATCCCATTTACTCTAGACATTCAAGCCAACAACTTCACCAAATGGCAAACTCTTTTTCTCGTCGTTCTTGGCTGATTCAGTCTTCGCGAACACATTGACGATAATGAGCCGCGCCATGACGATCCAAACTGGGTCAAGGAGAACCTCACTATTCTTATGTGGATCTATGCCACCATATCCGAAGAACTTCTCAATATGGTCATGAAGCCAACGGCTACTGCCTACGGCATCTGGCATCGTCTCATCGAAATCTTTCACCGGGAACAAGCAGAGCAGAGCTGTCCACCTCGACGAAAATCCTGATATGAGCACACGCGCGACTTGGGAAGTTGCAGCACGCTCGTACGTGTCCTAGTCGGTCGCGGATGGCGGCCGGCAAGGGAGATCTGGGTTAGGGTTAGGCGTTCGGGGTCCCAACGGGCCTAGAGGGAGGTCCGGGGGTGACGGTCGGTGAGGCAGAGGCCGCACGCAGGGGGGTGGTGGTTGAGGCCGAGCGGCGAGGGTGCCACTGGTCAAGCGATGGAGGACCTCCGGTTGGTGGTGTCAGCAGCAGGGGCGAGGATCGGGCTGGGTTAGTGGAGGGCAAGGCTGCGCCGCGGCGGTGGGAGGACGGGGGTGCGGCGAGGCGGTGGGACACCACCGGTCGCGGGTGGTAGGAGGTGCAGGCGGGAGAGGTGGTGGAGGGGCTTGTCGTTTTGCTATTCAAAATCGCCCGCGTGTTGGTAAGTCGCGCACGCGTAGATTAGCACTGTCCCCACCTTGAGGCTGAGTTCCACAGGTTCTGGCAAGGTGATCTCTCCGTGTCTGCATACTATCACAAGCTCCAGTCCCTGGTGAATGCACTCGCTGACTGCGATCAACCAGTATCTGAGCGTGCACTTGTGCATCAATTGATACACGGACTCAATCCCAGGTTCCACGTTCTCTAGACCCTGCTCCTGGGCTCTCGACACTTCACTCATTCCTCGCCTTCATGCAGGCGCGAGACTCTCTTACACGAGAGGAATCATCGCAGGCCAGCTCGGCAAAACTAGCCGCCGAACCATCTCTTCTTGCTAGTGGTGCTCCCTTTGGCAATGGCGACTCCGCCACATCACGCCGTGCTGTGATCAACCTGAATGCCTTGCCACCAACTATGAGCGCGGTCAGGGCAGAGGCACCCGTGGTCATGTTAGCGAGCGCCGCGATCTCAATTACAATGCCAACGCTGAGCATGGTCCTCTGAACACGTACAACTTCCCGCCTTGTACGTACATCTGTGTTGTAAGACACTCGCCACTCTTTTTAAATTATAAATATAATTAGTAGAGGCATGCCTCTCCTATTCCGTAAAAAAAAACCTTCCCGCCTCAATATCCCTACCCGGCCTGGAGTCATCTGGGAGCGCCTCACTGCATGCTCCTTGGACCGGTGCGTCCGACTCCGGCATGCTCGATGCGCACCAGCCCAATGCCAACACTGGGAATGCCTACTCTATTTATGCCCTGCCTCCACAACCGACGATCCCGTCGGCCCCTCCACAGTGGGACATCAACGGTCTGATCCAGGCCCTCCAAGCGGCCTCATTCGTGCAGCCTCCCTCCCAGGGCGACTGATTCTTGGATTCTAGGGCCAGCTCCCATATGAACAACGAGTCTGGTAACCTCTCACCATACTCTCCCTTCCTTGCTTATGCCTCTTGTCATGTTAATGTTTGGAATGACGCCTCCTTGCTTGTTCTTGGAAATCGTTCTTCCACTCTTCATACTCCATATAATCATTCTCTTTGCATAATGTTTTCCACATTCCCAATCTTGTTACCAATTTGATCTCTGTTAGTAAGTTTACCACGAAAAATTCTTGTTCCATTGAGTTTGATCCCCGTGGTTTTTCTGTAAAGGATCTTAGCATCAAGAGAGAAATAATGAGGCCCAATAGCTATGGCCCGCTATATCCTTTCACTTCACCATATGGTGGATCGACTCTGCATGCCCTTGTCGCAACCTCCTCCGACACTCTCTGGTATCAATGACTTGGACACCCTAGACACCGCTCCCTATCTTGTTTGGTTTCCAATTTTTTCTTTCCATGTAACAATAAAGGTAGACCATATGATGTTTGTACGTCTTGCCAGCTTGGGTAATCTTTTGTTCTCTGATTCAGCTACTATTACTTATTTCCCATTTCAACTAACCCATTGTGGTTTATGGACCTCTCCTATTGTGAGTTTAACTGGCTACAAATATTATCTTCTTGTTGTTGATGACTATACGCACTACTCCTGGACCTTTCCTTTACGTTAAAAATCCAACACATTTCTATTTCTATGTTCTTAATCAATTTAACTTGTCCATTCAGTGCTTGCAATTTTACAATGGGAAGGAATTCGACAACTCTTCTCTCCGTGCCTTTCTTTCCTCCAAAGGAATCACATTTTGTATTGCTTGTCCTCATATCTCGCCACAAAATGGTAAGGCTGAACGGGGACTCCACACAACTAATGGTATCACTTGCACCATTCTCTTTCATGCACATATGCCACCTACATAGTGGGTTGGAGCCATGCATACAACCACTTATTACTTACTTAATCATCTTCCTTGTTCTCCTCTCCAATTCTTAACACCTTACCAAACACTGTTCAATGAAGCTCCTTCTTATTCTCATCTGAGTGTGTTTGGGTGTCTATATTTTCCTAATTTATCTCCCACCGCATCTCATAAACTTGCTCCACGCTCCACACCATGCGTCTTCCTCTTACCCTCACGAATACAAAGGGTACCATTGTTACAACCTGGACACACGCAAAATCATCATCTATCGTCATGTGATGATATTTAACGAACATGTTTTTCCTTTTGCATAAAAACTTCCTGCTCAGGTTCCCTACTTCGTAAGTGCCACAATTGATCTAGGCGGATCAGCCTTCGATCTAGTGCTAGTTCAGTTGTTCGAACACTCATTTTGCAAGTCATGTCGTTGACTCAGCTCTCTCCCATGGCTGCTCGGCACGTATTGCTGATCTTGTGCCTACCTCGCCTACTAGTGCAATTGCTGCTCCTCAAGCCTCGCAATCCATTTCTCCCGCTGCTCGCCTTCTGTCACCCGGTTCAACCGCTTGATCCCACCCTGCACATCTCGACCTCCCATTAATCACCAACTAGTATAACACCCACTCAACCATATACAATATCGCATTCAATGCAAACATGTGCTCGCTCTGGCATTTTCACCCCTCGGCATATGCTCAACCTACAAGCTACCGAATCCATCTCACCCATTCCTTCATCCTACCAGTTTGCCTTAAAGGATCCTCACTGGCATCATGCGGTGCAAGAGGAATTCTAGGCCTTACTCAAGAACAACACTTGGACTCTTGTTTCTCCACCACCTAGTGCAAATATTGTTACCAGCAAATGGATATTCCATCATAAACTAAATCCAGATGGCTCATTTTCTCGTTACAAGACCTGGTCGGCCTTCTCATATCTGTCAGCTAAACAAATCTTTATACGGCCTCAAACAAGCACCTTGAACTTGGTTCCTTCGATTTACCACCTTCATTCACTCTCTCAGATTCAAGGCGTCCAAATGTGACTCCTCCCTCTTCATTTATCATTCGGGTGGTCGGTCTGCGTATCTTCTTTTGTATGTTGATGATATCATCCTTACTACCACCACTTCCTCCTTTCTCACTTTCTTGATTAACAAACTTCATGGTGAATTTGCTATAAAAGACCTTGGTACCTTGCAACATTTTCTCGGTGCCCATGTTGAGCATAACCCTACCAGTCTCTTTCTTTCACAGCATCAGTATGCGCTTAACATTCTTGACCAGGCCAACACGTCCAATTGTAATATGTCTGCAACACCCGTTGACACAAAATCTAAACTCTCCAGCCAAGAGGGTGATCTCCTACCCAATCCCTCAGAATACAGAAGCATTGCCAATGCCTTGCAATACCTTATGCTCACTCAACCCGATATTTGTCATGCCGTTCAGAAAATTTGCCTCTTTATGCATGCAATTTACCGCTCTCACCTAACTCTTCTTACGAGTCATGCACTACGTGCTTGGAAATACACATTTTGGCCTCCAGCTTCATCACTCATCAATTCACAAGCTGATGGCGTATTCGAACTTTGACTGGGCTGGTTGTCCCAATACTAGACGATCAACCTCTAGATATGCGTTATTCCTTGGGGCGAACTTGGTGTCCTGGTCATCGAAGAGGCAAATGACGATTTTATGTTCAAGTGCAGAAGCTGAATATCGGGGTGTGGCCAATGCGGTAACTAAATGTTGTTGGCTATGCCAGCTTCTTCAAGAACTACATCGACCGCCTCAATGTGATAGCATTGTGTACTAGGACAATGTTCGCGCCACATATCCAGCTACAAATCTGGTGCAACATTAGAGGACTAAACACATCAAGATTGATCTTCATTTTATTCATGACAAGGTCTCACTTGGTTTTGCTCAAGTCCGTCATGTGTTGTCCTTGTCCCAATATGCTGATAAATTTACAAAAGGTTTGCCGTTGATGATCTTCCAGTACTTCCAAAGTAGCCTGAACATGTATCCACGCTCTGGCTGAGGGGGGATGTTAAGCATACATTCTCCTATGTCCATTGTCTGCTCCTGTGACCGATTCCTGCGCATCACCAACAACTCTTCGACTGTGACCCCGACATACCCGGTTGTGTTCAGCTCATGATTTCCTTCTCTATAGGATCAGCCTCACCTGCGTGTGCATGGCCTCATGATCTCCTTCTCTATAGGATCTGCCTCACTTGCATGTGCATGGCCGTTAGACTCAGCACCAATGGTGCTCCTGTACAACCTATTTATAGGCTACTCCAATGAATACAACGTGAGCACTTAGATATTCTTCTCTATAGCCCCTGCTCTAGTGCTGGCCCATATAGCGGGCCTCTGTCGCTAGTGATCGGTGATGTCTTCGTTGCCTTGCCGCCCCCGCCCCCGCACTCACCATCATTGCTGGTCCATCCTACCTCGTAAGGACCTCCTCTAAGCCCAACATTAGTGGAGAACCCCCAAAATCCCGAAACCATAACCCACTTCGGTGAACTCCGATGTCAACTGAGAGAAAGCGTGATTTCAATCACTTGAACGATAGGAAATACATAAAAGAACATATACATATGGTAACACATCACTCATTTTGCGTTTAACATGTTGGTGGTAACATGTGACGACCACTTTCTCATGAGAATGGATATGGTAACATACTAACATTTAGTATAGTTTTCCTAAATGATATAATATGTTGTAATTAATGGGTTGGTGTCAAATAGTAACGCATTGTTATACGAGTGTTACGGTACGATACCACTCTTTGCTTATGGGCCTCTTAATTATAGTTGATATCTTTAGTTGCTAAGCCTATTATGCATCCTTTTCTCTTTCATATCCTCCCGGGCTAGAGCGTTGGTCCACCGTCTCTAACATTCGGTGCACTGGGAAAGATTGGTGCATGTAAGTCGGGGGCTTTTGCACTTCTGCAAAAGAAAATCGACCATGACAATGTAGGACAATGGCGTTGACACCATGTTGAGACATTAATATATCAGCTGTCTTATAGATTATCTCATGCAGTGTTAAGTAGGATTTTAGGTGATATAAAGGAGGGATGGAGGTGGGAGAAAGAGGTCGTTGTTTGCAAAGCAATGGCCTTGTAAGCTAAACTTTAGGACTATGAGATTACTCCCGCACTATTGTACAAATAATCATTGTCATGCAACTCACAACATTTATTTGTTTCATACACAAATTAAGAGTTTGCAGAATTACCATGAGACAACTTAAACTTAGGACTACGAGACTACTATCGCAGTAGGATTGCATGAGCATGTTTATTCTTCTTGGTTATGTCTTTACAATTGGTGCTATGTATTACATTTCGACATATTTTAATTTAATGCAATACCTAGTTGTTTTACTCATATGGTAGGTTGTTATGTGTTAATTCTCATTCTTAATCTACATGCTTTTTTTAGTTGTAGGTTAGTTTATGGTGCATATGCTTATTTCATATCTTTTATGTGCCATATATCCAAGATATAGGGTGCTCTCCTCAATTTGTCATTGATAACAAACGTGCATGTCTCTCACAAGTAATTGAAATACTTATGTGCACACATTTAGGAATAGCCTATCCTATGTTTACAAGCATATCTTTGTTTAGTCTCATATTGAAATGATAAATTCCCCGAAGATATGCAATGCTTACATCTTTAAAATTGGTATTCTCCCATATTTGTATCATTTAACTAGCTACCTTCTATAATATAGCTTAAATTCCCTCACTTGACTTAAATGTTTAATTGTGCATATACTTTGCATTCCACTCTATGTATGCACAAATTTTGGGGGAGTTTAGTTTATATTATAAGGCTTCATAAATTTTGATCCATATGCCTTCCACATTCAAAGGGTCATGATTTGGGAAGCTTCCCTTGTGCTTTTATTGTTATTCCTTTTCGGTGTTTGATTCCAAAGGGAGAGAAGTTTTGGTTTAGGGGAGCCTTACATTCATCATGACCATGAAATGGAAAAGAAATTAAGGTAAGAGCAAGGTATGCATATTTTCATGCATTCTCAAAATTGGTATATTTAGTTCTTGCTCTTATCATGCATTCAAGTAAAGTAGTTGTATTTAATTCTATCTGTATCTCTTGCTTTGGTTGTGTTGCCATCATCAATCACCAAAAAGCAGAAGATTGAAAGATCATTGGCCCTAGCATAGGGTTAGTATATTTTGGTCATTAATGTCAACATAGTCAATGAGACTAATTTAGTTCGTGAATATGCAAGGTTTAGTCTCATGGATGCTATGTGATGTACTTGAGGTATCAAACACCTCAGAGAGTTACAATTCAAGGTCAAAGAAGAGCTTCATTAAGATCTAAAGACCTATTGTTTAGACAAGTGATCATGGTGTCGAGAGCATCACCTGTGCATATAGGGTTTGTTTCTCTTTGGTCATATTACAAAGAGGGGTTTGACTTTAGTAGCTTGATCTAGTGTCTTTAGGTTTGTTACCTAGTAGTGATGCACAATAGGATTAGCTAGTCCTAATAGAATAGAGGAAGACCCAAGACATCAACGAAGAAGAAGCAATTGAAGCCGGGACAAAAATTAGATTAAATTGGACAAAGTCTTTGTTCTCTATGTTCACTGGATAATCTGATGCATGCATCGGAAGGTTGCATCAAAACATCTTTCAAAGATCAAGTTGCACACCGGAGTATTCTTTTACTCACCAAAAGATTGCATCGAAAGATACACGAGATGATCCGATTCTCAATGGATGATCCAATGAGTGCAGCAGAAGATTCACTAGAGTAATTGTGTAGTGAGGGTGTTCGGCTTGAAGGTGATGAGCTACACTCACCAGATGTTCCGATGATGAAAGTTGAAGACCATCGGATGATCTGATAACATGGTCGAAGGAATAATGGCTAGTTTCTGTTGCACTCACTAGATGTTCTGGTGCTTGAGAGAGTTGTGCTCATTGGATCATCCAGTGTTCACAGTTTTATTGGTCCAATAGTCAATGACTAGTTTTAGGTGTTATGGCTATAAATAGACTCCCAACTCGGCCGTTAGAGGGTGCTAGAGTCCAGGAGCATACACATATACTTGGGAGGACCAAAGTTGAACACATTGAAGATCAAGGCAATTAGCACAAGGTTAAGGACTTGGTTAGTGCTAGTTTAGGCCTAGTGTGCATCAGGTAGGTGACTAGACTATAGTTGGACCAAGTAAGTAATCCACACTTGCTACTATTGGTGTTTACCGACACCTAGATGACTTGGTGGAGTTTGTGTCTTACGAGACCCGCTGAGGAGGTTGTAGAGCGGTCGTAAGCTTTGTGAGCGCTTAGAGTGCACTGTGATGGAGTGGCAAAGCACTATCATAGGGAGACAATGGTGAGAATCTGGGAGATGCCTAGTAGGAGACCCATTTGTGAGTGGAGAGCTCTAACAGCTATCCACAGAGTTATCTGACCAAGGAGCTTGACCCTTACGAGGGTCTCCAGAGTGGACTCTGGGAGGATGACAATCCATCGATACCATGAAAAAAAAGTCAATGTGCCGAGTGTTTGTAATATCTCTACCTTTTACATTCTGCACTTACTTCTTGCATTTACTATTCTGCATTACCTTTCCTAGAATTGTCATGCGTAGTTTGTAGGATTGGTTCCTTGGGTGCAAAATTTTGTTGTAATAGAGTAGAAGTAGTAGATAAATCTATATACATTTAGATAGAATTTGATTATGTTTATCTTGTTGGAATTGAGCCTTAGTTTTAAGTGATTCTAATTCACCCCTAGGGCATCATTGATCCTTACAAATGCAGGAGGAAAAGGAGTGGCAAAGGGGAAATGGGCCAATTAGTCCGGTGGGGAGGAAAGGAAGGGGTCTGACCCTATTAGAAAAGAGAGAAAGGGAGATAGCTAGGCCATACTGAAAGGGGGAGAGAAGGGAGTTTTGGCCCAACTGGGTTTAGGATTTAGAAATTGGTTTGAGAATTTTAGAGATAAGATAGCTCCAATTAAAAATCTAGAAAAACACTAAAAAACCAAAATGCAGTATGATGAAGTTTTGTGCAAGTTTTCAAATTATGAAAATTTAAATGTGGACTATTGGCATACTTTATCAGTTTTTTCTAAATTTATTTTGGTTTGTTGAAAATTTAAAAAATTAATTTTTTAATGATTTTTAGATATGTACAAAACATAGAGTGTTATAGGTCCTTCGTCATCGTGGCCGCCATCGTTTCTGCTGCCTCGATGTGTCACCCGGCCCATCCATCCCTCTAAAACCCTCCGGGCACTAGATCCCAAATCCTAACCTCAAACTTGCAACTCTAACTTCGCTGGAGAAGAAGGTCTTGCTAGAGAAGACGCGTTCCGATCGTGAGCACCAATCTTCTTACAAAAACCTATGGCTAGAAATTAGTATGATTTAACCTTAAAAAGAATGACCCGTTCTGTTGAAGTTCTGCTAGCCCATAAAATTTCAATTGGGCCACCCCTTCCGCTTCCTTTCTTTGGTCGCGACCCCAAACCCTGTCCCTCGCAAACCCCATTCGGCCATTCCTCTCTCCTCGGAACAAACCCCATTACCCTCCCAGCCTCCGCCTTGTCTTTGCCAGTGAGTTGTGCTCATCGCTAGCCTTCTCGCTCCCCACTCACTACTGTTGGTGAATGGTGGCACCGCCACATCCTTGTCGATCTTTGGAGCTTTGCCTAGCATTGTGGGAGAACCTAGGAATCTGGTGGTGAGATGTCTGAAATGGATGCCATGGCGGCAGTGGCTTGCGCCCCTACCCTCCTGGAGGACGTCGTTGTTGGTATCCTCGCGTGGGTGCTGGACGTGGTTCGCTCTTTCTCTGCACCTTGGCATGTAGGTGGTGGCACCACCTCGTGGCCAGCCTAGCTTCCTCCACCATCGCATCTTGCCTGAGGGCAGCCAATTCTCGTTCGTTGGGTTCTTCGTCCAGCGCCACCAGCTGAGCGTTGCGACACGACTGAAAAGGATTAGATGTCTCCTAAAGGGGGTGAATAGGAGGAACCTAAAATTTTTACAAACTAAATGAAGTGGATCAGCAAAATACGGACTCTTCGTAGATTTTTCCAGAACCTCCGCAAATATACGGAGGTTCCATAGAAATTTGCGGATACTCCGGATATTTTTGGGAGAACAAATTGATGCTTATGCAACAACAACGTGGATCAAATCCACAAATTACCAAGCACCAGACAATGTGTTACAACCTATTTATTTAAGTAGCTTTAGCTCAAACCTTACAAAGAGATAGATAGGGTCAAAACCCTAAAAATAAACGGGTTTGTACTGATCTACAATGAGACACAATAGTTTGTTTATCGAAGTTCAGCCACTCCACAAAAAAATACCTACGTCTCCGTTGAGGTGTTCACAAAGAGACAGGTTTCTTTCAACCCTTTTCTCACCCAAGCGACCACAAAGATCGAGCTAGGGTTACTTACTCAAATTTACAGGGTGATACAAATGTCCCGGGTCTCACCATAAGATTGGGAGCCTCAACGGGCGACGCCTAGCTATCTAGGTGGACAAAGCACCAAGAGTAACAAACACAAAATCACCGGCTTAACGAAGAAAATGAGTGCTCAAAGGATAGATTTGAATATTACTAGCACTACTCCTTGGTCTCACTCAATCCTTCATAAGATTTCACCTAGAATCATAAAAGGGAGTGGAGAGGGGAGCTTTGAATGCTCTTGAGCTACTTGTCTCAAGTTAGGTCGAAATGAATGAGCTTGGGTTTTGGAGAGAGAGAGTGTGGGGTATAAATACTCCACACTCAAAAACTAGCTATTACACCTGTGAAAATGTGGGCTCTCTGCAAAAATGTGGACACCCAGCAAAAGTGCGAACCTTCCGCACACCCTTAGTTAAACCAAACTCCACTAAAGTGTGAATTATCTGCAAAAATGCGGACACTCCGCATTTGCATATTTTTAAAAGATTAGGGCTAACCTAGGTGCAAATGTTGTGTTCAATGTGTCTCTCATAGGTTTGTTAGATATTTTGAGTACTATTTCTATGCAAATAAGTAAATTTCATATCCCCTTAATAGTGCGGCATCCTAAACTTAATTTCAAAAGATAAATGAATTTAAAACTATAAGATCCACGTGCCACTTTCCTTTTTCCTTTTTGGGGGATCACCGTGCGTCAAATTCTCACTTGATCGAATTACATCTGTCCATACTTCATAAAACTCATTAGTTTTTTTTAATTGTTTTGTCATTATCATCAAAACCCACTTAGTGGCCTAGATGCACTTCTAATCTCCTTCTTTTTGGCGATTGACGACAACCCAATTAAAGCTTATAAAAGATGTATATTATTAAAGCTTTTGAATCCTTATGATATATAGAGCCCCCCCTAAAAATGTGCATTTGAATGAACTTCAAAAATTTGGGCCTTAAATGCTAATTGCATAATTTTAGGATAGTGTGGAGACTCCCCCTATATCATAGCATCCGTAGGGTGCAACAACAACATGTGTGTAAGATCATAAATAAACATGATGAGCATGACATGATAAGTACAGGAATAACCTAGATTTCTGTCCAAGTGTGGACCCTCCACTGAAATGTGCGAACACTCTGCAAAAATGCAGATTCTTCAAATATTTTTGTGAACTCTCCACACTTTATAGATTCTAAACTAAAAAACGCATTGCAGCACAAGAACACATAATCTCACACTAGTATAATAAAACTTAGTACCAACAAGAATTAGCCATTTAAGCACATCACAATCATACAAGTTCATGTCCACCACCACACACAAAAGATAGAAGAGTTATTACAAAACGAGTATATGAAAGATAAGCTTTCACTCCCCCTTTGGCATCAAGCGCCAAAAAGGGAGAAAAGAAAAGACTACAAAGATCAGCATCTACTCGTCCACGTCCTCGTCCTCGTCCACGTCCTCCTCCTCCTCATCGTCATCTTCTTGATACTCGGCCTCTTGTTCGCTTTCTTCTTCTTCTATCTCACAATAAGTAGAGCGAGTACGGCGAGAGCAGGGAGCTAGAGGAGGAACCTCTTTTTCTTCTTCTTCTCGATCTGCTACCTCCCACTCAGCAAACGGATCTCCAAAATCAGGCACTTCTTGATGAGGGGAAGTGGGAAGTCTAAATGCCCTTTGATTTCTTTTACTTTTCTTCTTAGCTCATTTACTTCCATAGCATTGTACTTTCACATAGTGAAGATCGATCAAAGCACATTCTTGATGTACTTTCCACGACCACGAGAGCCACCACCATGAGAATGCAAAGAGGAAGGTGCATGAGATAGAGGTGGGGTTGTATGGGAGGAGCTTGCACCACGAGATAGCCTAGAGGATGCCTTCTTTTTCACACAGTAGCACATTCTTGATCTCTTTGGATATTTTGATGAACTCTTGGATGTGACACTTGAGATTGAGCTTGAATGTCTCCCTTTTCATCATCAAAGAACTTGTTAGAGTCATCATGAACTTGATCTTGACCTTGATCTTGTACATTTACATTTGTCTTCCCACCCTTTTGGCAATGTGCGGACTCTCCGCATATTTCTGCAGATTCTCCGCAGATTTGTCCGGAGTCTCCGCACATTCTTGTGGAACCTCCACACTTTGCCGCAGCTGAGGATATTTCTCAATTTTCTTCAGCCTCCTTTTGATCTTAAGCTTCTTTGGGCCTTACTTCACCAATGGTTAGCTTATTGATTGCATCACAAGAAGGTTCTTCGTTACCTACAATATTTAGATCAACTTGCTCCACTTGAGAGCCATTAATTTCATCAAATGTCACATCACACACGATTTCAATACAACTGGTGGTTTTTTTAAAACACGGTATGCATAGTCATTTGATCCATATCGAAGCAAGAAGCCTTCATCAACCTTTGATGCAAATTTAATTTTTTTGGGTTTCTTGTTTAGAATAAAGCACTTACTACCAAAAACTCTAAAGTAAGATACATTTAGCTTGTTACCAGCTAGAAGCTAGTAGGTGGTCTTCTTCAAGATCTTGTGGAGATATATCCTGTTGATGGCATAGCATGCGGTGTTGATGTCCTCCGTCCAAAATTGATCTGATATCTTGTACTCATCATGCATGGTTCTTGCCGACTCTATGAGAGTATTATTCTTTCTCTCAACAACCCTATTTTGTTGAAGGGAGTAGGGTGCTGAGAATTCATGCTTGATTCCTTCTTCATCAAGAAAATCTTCAACTTGTGTATTCTTGAATTCACTTTTATTGTCGCTTCTCACCCTTTTGATCTTTACATCAATTTTATTTTGGGTTCTTCTCACAAATTTCTTGAATATGGCTTGTGTTTCACTCTTATCATGCAAAAAGAACACCTAAGTGAAATGAAAAAATCATCAATAATAACTAAGTCATTCTTGTTACCGCCAATGCTTATGTAGGCGATTGGTCAAAATAAATCCATGTGAAGAAGTTGCAATGATCTTGTGGTCGTCATCACATTCTTGGATGGGTGAAGAGCTCCAATTAATTTTCCCGCTTGACATGCACTATAAATTCTATCTTTCTCAATAGAAATATTTGTTAGTCCTAGGATGTGCTCCCTCTTTAGAAGTTGAGACAAATTCCTCATGCCAACATGGGCTAGTCGGCGATACTATAACCAACCCATGCTAGACTTAGCAATCAAACAAGTCTTAGATCTCACTTCATCTGTTGAAAAATCAACAAGATAAAGCTTGCCCTTCAAACGACCGATGAAAGCTATTGAGGAGTTTTCCCTTCTAGAGATGGTCACATCCTCATTAGTAAAAAGACAATTGTAACTAATTTCATAAAGTTGTGATACAGACAATAAATTATAGCTAAGAGATTTAACCAACAAGACGTTTGAGATAGAATGATCATTGGAGATAGCAATTTTAACTAAACCAATTACTTCTTCTTTTCCATGATCTCTAAATACAATGTTCTCATTTGATCCTTCATTTTCTTCAAACGATGAGAACATGCTCTTCTCTCTAGGCATATGATTGGTGCATCTGTTATCAAGCACCCAACTTGATCCACTGGAAGAGTATGGTTACAAAACAAATTATGTTTTTGCTTTAGGTACCCAAATTTGTTTGGGTCCTTTTACGTTAGTCACAAGAACTTTTGACACCTACACATTCCTTTTCACAATTCGATCCTTCATGTGAGCACCAACATATAGAGCAACCACTTTACCATGGTGATTTCTCTTAAGCACATAAGAAGCATAAAAAGGAGCTTGAGGTGCATAGCATTGAGATTTCTTGACTTTGTGGTGAGATCAGCTTGCTTGACTCTCTTGATGAACTTGAGACATTCCTTACCATTTATCACCACACGCTCACTTAGCTTGCTCAAGTACATGTCATAGCCAAGCACTTTCTTTTGCTTGTTTTCCTTGGCTTCAATGGTCTTGTATAGGGCATCCTTGGATTTGTATGTCTTCAAGCACCCATACTTAACCAAGGCACTTAGCCTCTTATTTTACTTTTGTAATGCTTGCAAGGATTTAGCAATAGTAGCACAAGCATTTATATCAATATTATGGCAATGAGAGCAACTTTAACTAGTGGATGCATTAGAAAGCAATGTTGCATCATTAGAGGAAGATGTGCTATTCCTAAAGGCATCAAATTGCACTTTAAGAGCTTTATGAGTTTCATACAAACAATTAAGATTCTTTTAAAGTGTGGCATTGCTACCCTCTAGACTAGCAATTGAGATATTAGCCAAATCAAGATCTTTGGTCAATTTCTCAACTTTCTCCTTCTCTTTAGTAAGGAATTCCTCGAGTTCAAGGTTTCTCTCCTTTTCAAGGATAAGCAAGTCCTCTTACTTCTCAAGAATCTCCTCTTGACTCTTTATTATTTTCATTAGCTCTTTCATTTTAGACATGACATTTTTACTTAGACCCTTAAGCAAAGATTCTTAATCACTATCACTATTGCTATCACTATCTAGGAGCTTGGGTTATATTTTTACCTTGCTCTTTTTTTGCCATGAGACACTTGGGAGTGTCATTGTCGTCACTCATGTCACTAAAGAGCGAATTTGTTGGTGTAGAGGAGCGGATGGCGATTGTTGTGACCCCTTCATTATCGGAGTCAGAGTTGGAGTTGGAGTCCCACTTCTCGCCGATGTGAGCTTGACTCGAATAGATCTTCTTGTGGGTCTTACACTTATCCTTCTTGTAAGGCTTGTTCTTCTTTTTCTTCCTTATCTTTATTCTTCTTCTTGTTCGGATATTCGGGAAGTGACCAATTTCGCCACACTCATAGAGTAGGATCAAGAATAGCAACTATAGGGGGTGATAGGTGCCTTACAAATTTCTTGCAAAATAGATGGCCTACTCGTTCACTCAACGCCTCTCAAAAATGCACAAACAGAAGCATAAACTTTAGAGAGACAAAGAGAGAAAGAAATTTTTAAAGCAACATGACTCTACGGATGGAAAATGAACCATATTCTCTATTCAAGATCATTGCATGTGTCTTTGTGCACAAATATTTGAAACTACAATGAATAACAAAGCAAAAAGACAGTCACCGAAAGAAGCAACTGTCCAAGTTGATGGTCTAGAGGCAAGGGGATTCAAGATCCCCCCAGATACATAAGTATATGAATAACTTCCTAAGGTTGAAAAATCGCAGCTCAAAGGCAAAAACGAAAATCAATAAGAAAAACACAACCGAAAAAGGAAAACTTGCAAACCTGCAAGGGAACCAATAGAGAGAGACTAGAAGGAGGAGAATTCAAGCATATACAAAAATATAAACTTCATTACTCAAAGAGATCAGCCCTATTTTAGGCGAATTATAAGGATTTTTCTCTCAAAAACTCTCACATATTACATATGCTAAGCACTCATCTCCTCTAAAATCCTAGCACTAGGCTCTCAAATGGGTGGCACTAGGGGCTCAAGTGGCTGGTTCCCCCTCTCTCATAACCCTACCCTTCTATTTATAAAATTAGGAAACTTGACCCTTAAGTTTTCTAGCTTTTTCCCAAAATACCCTCTCTTGTAGTACATTCCTACCTACCACAAAGAGCATTTTGGTCCATTTTCTTCTCCAGTCATCGGACAGCCGCGACACCTTCATAACTTAGCTTTGCCTCGACACAAGTTTTACGATGGTGCCACGTACTCCTTTAGTCCTCATATGGTTTTGTGGCTAAACTGTGAAATCCTCTGCATGCTTCTCAAAGCGTGACTCGTCACTTGCTTACACCTTAAGCAAGCGCTCCGATATTGATGTGTGTATTCCGTCTTGCAATCCAGACTGCCAACAAGCCTCTCCCGCTCCTGATCCCTTGGGTTGTCTTGTCACTTGCATTGACATCCCTTGTTTGACTTTTGTCAACATCTTCATCATCTATTTCATACTTTGCTTGACCTCCATGTGTACAGCTAGGATCACCTTTGACTCCGTCTGACCTCCTTGATCGTCTGGCACCAAGCACCCCGCTTAGCCCTGATCACCCACCGTCGACTGCCAAGTTGCATCCATCACCTACACACCATAAGACAAGCAACCATGTTTCTCTAAACCATCTCCAAATCATATTATGTTAGCTCAATATCAAAATCTTCAATTGAAATCCAATTCAATTCAGAGCACTTCGCAACAGTTTTCTAAACACCGGATGTTCCGGTGTTTATACCTGAACATCCGGTCCAGTTCACAGACAACACACCGGAACTTTCGGTGTGAAGATTTCTAATTTTTCTCCGAAAGATTTCTTCTTTGAAAGAAAAGCTCCGGTAATACCCTCTGGTGTAGCCATCACACTCACCGGACCTCCCGGTGCATTGATCTCCAATTTTGCCCAAAAAATTGCTCTTTGCAAGAAATAGTCCGGCGAGTATGCACTGCCCATACCGAAACTTCCGGTGAACATCGGAACACATCAGAACTTCCGTTGTGTGCAATTTTTCTATGAACAAAGAAGAATTTGCCAATTCCCAACACCGCTAACTCGAGTTAGTCATGAACAAAAATAAGCATCCACAAACACATGCTAACCAAGTTTAAGACAAATCAACCGTTGTCAATGCCTTATCACATAAAAACCAATGCACTTCTCCACTTGGTTTCTCACATAACAAGCTCTCTTGGATGATCTTCTTTTTTATTTGTCTCTCTTGTACTTGCTATAGCCGTATTTCTTCATGAATTTCTTGAACTTTCTTACAAAGAAAGCAATTTCTTCATCAGCGGAGCTCTCTTCTTCACTTGAGCTCAATTGTTCCTCTTGCTTGCCTTTAATTCTATTTCTTTGTTCTTGGAGGTTTAACTTTGCTTCACAAGGTTCTTGACTTCATTTGCTTACTCCTCCATGAGCTCATGAGTAAGAATTCTTTCAAGAACATCACTAGGTGTGAGTCTCTTGTAATCCCTTCTCTTATGGATGAGTGTGACCAAAGTGGGGTTCCTTGGTGCAAAGGCTCTTAACAATCTTCTCACCACCTTGTGGTCATCTATCTCTTCACTTCCAAGCCCTCTAATCTTGTTCACTAGCACCATCATGTGGTCATACATTTCTTGAGGGGTTTCAGTGTCCTCCGTCACAAATCTTCCTAATTTCCCTTCAAGCAACTCTATATTTGATTCTCTCACACTTGTGGTGCCTTCATAAGCAACTTGGAGTGTATCTTATATTACTTTGGCCTCCTCAAGCCCGTCCATCCTGTTGAACTCTTCGAGGCTCAAGGCACCAAGAAACACACTTATGACTTGTGCATTTTGGTGAAGGTTTTGCTCTTGTTTAGAAGTGAGCTCTTTGTTTTCATCTGGTAGCTCAAAACCTATACACACAATCTTTCAAATACTTGGATGAAGAAAGATTAAATGTAATTTCATTTTGTGCCTTCAAGTGGCATAGTGCATGCCATCAAAGTATAGCACACGCCTGAATGACACTGAGATGTAAGAGTTAGATGCATTCAACTTATCATAATTGAATTTAATTGCAACTCCCTTACCCTTGCCATTGTCCGATGTCTCATCCTTCGGACTCCTCGGGCTCTTCAGACTTTTCTCTTTGTATATCGACATCTTCAAATTCTCCAAGCGGTGAAGTCTTGTAGGAGATTAGGCTCTGATACCAATTGAAAAGGATCTGTTATCGCCTAGAGGGGGGTGAATAGACGAAACCTGGAAATTTTACAAACTAAATGCAATAGATTAGCAAAATGCGGTCTCTCAGTAGATTTTTTTGGAACCTCCGCAAATATACGAAGGTTCTGTAGAAATTCTTGGATACTCTGGATATTTCTAGGAGAACTCAAATTGATACCTATGCAACGACAACGTGGATCAAATCCACGAATTACCATGAACCAGAGGATGTGTTCCAAACTGTTTCTCCAAGTACCTACAACTCAAACCTCACAAAGAGATAGATCGAGTCAAAACCCTAAAAATCAACAGGAACAAGAATATGCAACAAATCACAAGAGATTAACAAATGAGACACAAGAATTTGTTCACTAAAGTTTGGCTACTCCACAAAGAAGTGCCTACATCTCGGTTGAGGTGCTCACAAAGAGCCGAGCTTCTTTCAACCCTTTTCCTCACCCAAGCGACCACAAAGATCGAACTAGGATTGCTTACTCAAATTTGCAGGGGTGATACATACGTCCCAGGGCTCACCACAAGATTGAGATCTCAACGGGCGACGCCTAGCCGTCTAGGTGAACAAACCACCAAGAGTAACAAACATGAAATCACCGGCTTGACGAAGAAAACGAGTGCTCAAAGGATGGATTTGAACCTTACTAGCACTACTCCTTGCTCTCACTCAATCCTACACAAGATTTCACCTAAAATTGCAAAGTGGAGTGGAAATGGAGCTTTGAATGCTCTTGAGATGCTTGTCTCAAGTTAGGTCGAAATGAATGAGCTTGGTTTTTGGAGAGAGAGGTGTGGGGCATGAATACTTCACACTAAAAAACTAGCCGTTACACCTGTGAAAATGCGGAATCTCTGCAAAAATGCGGGCACTCTGCATTTGCAAATTTTTAAAAGATTAGGGCTAGCCTAGGTGCAAGTATTGTGTTCGATGTGTCTCTCATAGGGTTGTTAGATATTTTGAGCATTGTTTCTACGCAAACAAGTAAATTTTGTATCCCCCTTAATGTTGCGACATCCTAAACTCAATTTCAAAAGATAAATGAATTTAAAACTATAAGATACATGTGTCACTTTCCTTTTTCCTTTTTTGGGGGGGTCACCATGTGTTAAATTCTCACTTGGTCGAATTACACCTATCCATACTTCATAAAACTCATTATTTCTTTAATTGTTTTGTCATTATCACCAAAACCCACTTAGGGGCCTAGATGCACTTTCAATGGTGGAAGATCACTAGGCTATTCTTGACCCGCACACCGGCCTTCGTCCCGGTGATGGGCTCGGTGCTCGGGCTTGAGCGCCGGTTCTTGACCTCCTTCATCCACGACAATGATGGCCTCCTCCTCTTGTGCGTCTTGCCTCACTCTTGAGAGAAGAAAAGCGTCATTTTCCTATGTGTGTGTGACCTGTTCGCCGGCAGGCACGACCTCCTCCCCTCGCTCTATGCCACCTACTTTGACAGTGAGGGCATCACGGGGTACACCGTCCTCATAGCTGCTGACCATGGTGTTGGCCCGCACTGGCCTGCAGATGGCTACTCAACCTTCTTCCAGGTGCTCCTCATCGATGCCCACTAGGATGAGTGGCAAGTGCACCTCCTCAAGTTCTCCTCATCAGAAGTTGCTGCATCACGGGGTTGGAGCGCCCACAATTGCTCTAGCCAAATGCCAGGACATGTGTGGGGGCCCTACGGCTGACACATTGCAGCAGTTATTCACCGCACCTCACACTGGCTCTTCCACTGGAGAGGTCCAGATCACGCACCAAGCTTGTACACCCTGATGAGGACATCACTCTTTTGGATATACACACACCGAGTATTCCTCCAACAATAGGTCCATTGACACGAGCTCGTGCACGTCAACTAAATCATGAGGTGAGCTCGTTCCTTAGTGTTCCTTTATATTTTGATAAGGATGGGATGCTACTGAATAATTATGATGTATTGTTACTTAGGAACACGGGAGAAGAACAGCAAGGGCGCCCAAGCCAAGGTGGAGGTCCAATTAAGTTCGAGTCCGTTTCGGAGTCCAGGACCAGCCTGCACTAAAATCGTCGCCCAGGACGCATACGGACTCCGTTTTTGACGTTCTACACATGGTTGGAAAGCTAAGGAGATAAGCTTTCCAACGGGACTGGTCCCATATCCAAATTCTTTCTGAGTCAACAGAAATTGTCGAAACAAATGGACGTCCAGAATCTATCAGGGTGCTGCGCCACCATCTTTTGGGCCGTTGGGCCGTGTAACGTGTTGGAGTCCATTAGGGACGTGTCCAGGGGTCCTTGGCTGACCCTAGTCTTTTATATACAGTAGCCGCCGCCCTAATTAGGGTTGGGTTTTGCTTAGATATTGATCTACACAAAGATTGTGGAATTTTTGCTCTTGTTCCGGACCGACTAGGCCGCCGCAAGTGTTTGTGGAACCCCGACTTTGAGTGCTTGAATTCGATTCGCAATATTTTAGATTGCATCTTCTACGTTCTTGCTTGTGTTCTCGGTACGCTTGCAGGGATTGAGCCTTCTTGGCGAGGTCAACCGCGCGACACGATTCATAACCAACGGAGCTGTGGTGTAGTGATTGCAAGGGAGACAATCTGTTCGGGTCGAAGCCTTTGGATCATCGACGTCGAGTTCTCCACCTACCGACTTATCGCTACCTATCGGAAGATCAGGCCAACATTACTCATCACACCCTTGACATAAGCATCGACATGGGCCACAGCTCTGCAACCAAGCTCCCCTTTGACATGCTACCTTGTGTCATACGAGTCGACCGGTCCAATGTTTGATTGTGCTCAGCATGGATGCAGGACTTTCGCTTCTTTGTCTGAATATGAAGCGCCCCGGGTTATCCCCGGTGCTTAAAACTTTATTATACTAGTCTCTGGATCAGTCACTAGTAAATACAAGTCTTATAACTGGTGATACCACAGTAATACAACAAAGAGAGAGGTGAAGTAAATCCACCATCCTAATAATACATAAAGGACTCCTGCGATCATTAGAATCCATGCCATCATAGAGCACAGTAGAAGCAGCATTATTACACACCACTTCACTAGTAACTCAGGTGCGGACGTGACCAAGACTTATTCGTCAGCCTCACCGTCGACTCCTGTGAAGTCCAGATCTTCCTCTGAAATCATAAACAAGTGTGGGTACAAACATACTAAGCAAGTTCTAACCCTTGCCTTACATCATGGGGTATAATTACATGTATATTATTGACAAGGGTAAGGCTATAAGTTTATCTTTTGCAGAAAAGCCAAGTTCACACAAGAAAGGATTCATTTTCATAAGACGGGTTTTGTAAAAACACCATAACATTAATATTAAATGAAGGTGGGGGTGGGGGGGGGTCAGCCATGGTGAAAGTTCACCGGGGCCCAAGTTTTATCATTGTCGAACACTCCATCCATAGCAACCCACGACATCTACCAGACCTATTTCAGAAAACAGGCATACCCTGCCCACTCACACTCTAAGGAAACACACATAACACATGCTAGTTTTTGTGATCACACCATAGTTCATCCGTGATCGTGGACACGCCTATCCAAATAGTTTTACCTCTATAGAGTGGTACACTTTACTCATAAGTTGAGCTTGGTGATAAACCACCGTCGTGGTAGTGCGACTCAAAAAAGCTATTACCCACCATAGCATCATCCCACTAGCCACCTACGGAAGCTAACCAGGGGTCTCTAACCTATACTAGGCCTCCAACTGGGTCGACAAGCCTACACCTGCTCCATAGTCTCCCATTGCACTCCTATCTCCTGACGACAAGTAGACTAGCTAGTGAGGTTTAGACTAAGCCCTGCCGCATACAAGGTTGAGTGGCTATACTGTGAATACTAGATAGGATGTCACACCAACTCAGTCCTTAATCGAGCCAAGGAAAATATCTCCATAATAAGCCTATCACACAGGCAGCACTTAAACTCCCAAAGTATTCCCAACGAGAACCCTGATTTGTCCCAGCTCTAACAGGCTATCTGTTGTTACCAATATCCGATATGCCTTCCCATCCCGATAACTCATACAACACCAAAGCACCAAGTTTCACACATTTCACAATACTAATCATCATTAAGTAAGAAATAACCGTAAAGTACACAACCTTATGCATACTAGTATCAAGGTATTCGTCTTAGCATAGTTAAAGTTGCTGAGATGACGGTCCTAGAGTTACCAAGGTTATAATTTAAAAGTAATCTGGCTAGCTACTCTAAAATAGGACATAACTAGGACAACAATTTAAATTATGCATGTAAGTAATACTTCATGCATTTATTTGGTAGAAAATGACTGCTACTGGTTGTGGTGATAAAAGCTAGATTCAATATGAGCAATGAGGGAAACAGATTGAGACTTGCCTCCGCTGAAGTCATCGAGGGGGTCCTGCTCAAAGTCTTGCATTCCTGGTTCCTCCTCCTCCTCCTCGAACTATCCGGTCTCTAAAACGCTGGCACACAAACAATACAAACACACAAATAAATACAAACAAATACAAATTAATTTGTCATAAATATTAAACTAATGGAAAATAATATGATTTGAATTTAGATGAATATCGTTGAAAGAATCATCAAAATCAGAGTTGAAACGGAGGAGATATGAGTTTCGGAAGTTGGCCGATAGGATAAACTCAAGGAAAAGAAAAAGGGTGGAATATTCCCTGGAATATTCTCTAGAAAATGATTTTTGGGAAAAAGAAAAATGTTACTATGTTGTGGGCTGGGTTCATGGACTTGTGGACCAGAGGAACTCTAGTCTATGGTCTACGATGGACCAGGGCCATGTACATGTTGATGTGATTGCTAGCTGGGCTAAAGGAGTGGGGCCAATGCTGAGGTGGTGCTGACGTGGGGGGGGGCACGTGTTGACACGCGGGCGAGTGGTCACCGGGGCAGCGCTGGGATGGCAGTGTTGGGCGTCTGTGGCGGGGGCTCATCGAAGAGCTCGATGCCGGCAACTCCCAGCCTCAGATCGGACCGAGAGGGCGTCCAGGGAGATCGACATGGCACATCGAAGTTGATGGTGGGCATCTCGACAGCAGGTGACTATCGAAACAGCGCCAGCATCTCGTCGGAGTTGGGAGCGGCCGTGGCAGACGGGGGAAACATGTGGAGAGGCGGTTTGTGTCAAATTTTAAGGTGTTGGGAGTGCATGTGGGGTGCGAGGAAGTGATATCTGCGCTTGGCTTGGCGATGGAGGCGAAGGCCAGCGACCATGGCGGCTCAGTGATAGTTCAAGAGAGGGTGGGCGAGGCTAGGCAGAGGGACGAGGGAGGTGGGGTGAGGTCGGGTGAAGCTCCAAGCGGGCCCAATATGGTGACAGTGGTCTTCTAGCGTGAGAGAGGGAGAAAGAGAGAGGTGCTCCACGTGCGGTACAGCATGACAAGTCATCAACAGCAACAGGGCATGGCGGAGTAGAGGCTTTGGACACACGTGACGTGAGCGGGAAAAGCAGCATGGCAGCCGATGCGGAAGGGGAGGCAAGGCCGTGGTCAGTGGTGACTCGCTGTCGTCTGTGCATGGCTCGGTCTGAGTGGGCACTGTGAGCTCATCGCCGGCTCCTATGCACGGTGACCTCACGGAGAGGGGAGGGGAGATAGGGTGGCAGAGGCGGCACGACAATTTGCCACGGCGGCAACGGTTAGGTAGGTAGGGTCCAGCCGCGGTGCTTAGGCATGTGTGTGCGCGAGCGGCGGGAGCATGAGGAGGAAGAAGAGGGCAACAGGCTGGCTAGGTTGGCGTGAGTGAGCCGCGGGAAAAAGAGAGAGAGAGAGTGGGCCGGCTGGCGCAAGCGGGCTAGAGGGAAAAGAAAGAGAGGAAGAGAGAGAGGGCCAGGGGAAAGAAAAGAAAAAAGGAGATGGGCTACGGGAGAAGAAGTTGGGTCAGATTGAGCCTAAGAAGAGGGGAAAAAGAGAAAAGCTTCGAAATTTTTGTTTGGATTTTGAAGATGATTTTTGATTCAATCTTTGCTGAAAACTGGCATGTTACATAATAAGAACCATCTGGTCATTTTGTCCCAACATGATGAAGATCAGGGTGGCACTACCGTCTGGTGCGTGAGTCAAGCAATCCAGGTTAGCGTGGAGCTAGGGTTATTTGGAATTGTGTCGCTGTCCGCAGTATACATTGGAGAGAAGAGTGGCATTGTGCTTGCGCTCTACTATTCGGACCCTGACCGTGCATATGTGCTCGACCTCCAATCCGGGTCAACCACCAAGATAAGAGGTTGGAATCGGTCGTTCTGCTATATGACGCCTGTGTCCTATGATATCAACTGGCTGATGTTCTTCACATTTCGGCTTGGTGTCCAGCTGTAGCTGTGCTGCATGTCTGGACTACAGTACTCTGTAGTTTGCAATTTGTTTAACCATTTGGAGGTTCACAACAATTTTCTCATATCACCGTTTGCTAATTGACTAGGTCTTGTACATCTCTGTGTTCAATATGTGGCTATGGCATGCCATCCCTAGAAATATAGAAAAGAGAGTTCATTCTCTTGAAGTACTAAACTGCATTTTTAGGTTTGAAACTATGAACTTTAGCCATAGCTGGTGTTTATCATTTGGAAACCATTAAGTTTCAAATGCAGTGTACATTTGTGCTGTGCAGTCTATATACATTGGAGGTGGTGTCCAAAGATTGTTCCTTTTTGCTAGCAATGATATGGCTGTTGCGTATTTATCCATTCAGTTATTATCCGCCCGAGGTGCTAGGGCAAAATGAAAGTGTGAACACTGCTCTTACAAAGCAGTGCTAGATCAGAAACTTATGGCAAATCACTACTCAACAGGAGCTCTAGGAGCTAGTCACTTTATGAGAGGATCTCAGGGACATCACTCTTAGCCAAGAAACCACGGACGTCATACACGGGCAATGGACACCCGATGGAGAATACTCCACAAAGAGTGCCTACACCATACATTTTGCCGGGACGGTGAAGAAACCTGGCATGTTGCCTATTTGGAAGGCTAAGACTGAGCTCAAGTGCAAGTTCTTTGCATGGGTGCTCTTGCATTGCAAAATTTTAACGGCGGGATAACTTGGCAAAGAGAGGCTGGCCTCATGACCAGGTCTGAAAGCTTTATCGGTATGAATTTGAAACCCCACACACTTATGCAAAAACTGCAATTTTACAAAAGGCGTATGGAGTGAGCTATCTAGCAGGTTCAACCTTGTTTCCATGCCGGGTTTGGATAAGGGAAACTCAATTAATAGGTGGTGGAAGGTGGCACGAAACATCTTTGCTTATCAAGCTCGAAGAGAGTTCGATAGGCTACTTCTATACTTTTGGTGGAATATTTGGAAGGAAAGGAACAACCTTTCAAACCAAGAAGTTGACACCCATCCAAGTCACAATGAAGGCTAAGGAGGATTTTGACCAACAAAATCTCGCGTTAGCTTTTGTCTAAACTGATCATTTTCTTGTTAGTCTTGTCCTAGTTTTATTGGAGGAGTGCGGTTTTCTATTTCTGTGACAATAGTTGGTGCGCCTGGTGAGCCATGGTGACTTATAGGCATGTTATTTGTTTTCTTTGTACTCTCTTTTACTCCATCTACTATATAATCAGCAACTCTCTTGCCGTCTGTCTGAAAAAAAATTATCCGCCCACAAACCAGCTGTTACTGTTAGTGTATCAGTAACAAGCAAACAGAATAAGGATGTCTATCTCTACTGCTTGCATTTTATACAGTAACATCCTAAATTCCTAAAACGAACCATGAATGTCAAACATGCTTTACCATTTGACATGGTTAATACTTTCTTGGAACTGGCTATTGTTTTAGTATTTAGTTCCAGTCTTCTGTGAATCTTCATGTGCAACTGCCATCAGGTGCTGCTTAGTGTTCACATGTATTAGCAAAATCAATCGATCTTCCTATAACCTGTTTCTGGTTCTTATAAGATTTTACAGGCAGATCAAAAGATATTGGGAGACAATTGCAGTTGTATGCATATAAAGACTTGCGTTAATTGATAATAACTTAAACGTCAATATCTTGAGATTGGTTTTTTGTCCACCCCCCCCCCCACCCTAAGATCTTGTAACCCAGTTTTGGAACTCATAGGATCAATTGTTTCCGTTAGAGCTAACTTTCTTTGTTATGTTTTTCATGAACTAATGATAAACAAACTGAAATTGTACTACTATTTGAGATCAATAAATAATTTTTTCTACAACGATGTGCATTCCTATGCTCATGCTTATATTTCATAAGGAAGATCAGATTTTCACCAGATTCATTCCGAGTTTAACTTGTTTAAATCTGAACTTGATTACAAAATTTTGTTTCATATATCCTGTTGTTTTTCCATGTGCACAGTAAGCTTGTAAAAGACAAGCAAACTGCCCTTTTGTGGTTCATTTGTAGCAACTAGTAAACTGTTGTCTTTTGGCTACAGTGTGTGAAAATTACTGTGCTAGCTATTAGGAATGATAATACACTTACTTTTAAACTAGAGATATCTGAATCTTACTCATCATCTGCTTTCTTATAGTTGTTGGTCTATTGTCAAAGCACATCGCCATAGCACTGCTACATTGATTTTATAGTCAGTTATGTTCACATTAAACAGTGTTCTATCTTGTGTTCATTATTTCCAACTCGGTATTGTTTGGTGTGAATTGTAAATAATGCAATGAGCCAATGACCTTGTTATTTGATCTAGTACTGTTGCATGCACAATTCTTTAAATTGGAGTCTTCTTCCTTGAAAAAAATATTTCTTGTTAATTTCTTCTGAGACTATTTGAGGCGTTCCTTTCGGAAAACACCTTGATGAAGAAAAATGACCTAAAAAGCTTTCGATGCACCTTGAAATATAATTCTTTCGCAACATTTCAGAAAATGCAACAAGTAAGTTTTCTCTTCGAATGATTTGTGTTTTTTTCAATAGTGCCTTATAAACTACTTGTCATGTCGCCTTGCTTGCTAACTGATTAGGTCTTGTAATCTCTGGGCACAACATGTGGCTACGGGCCTACAGCATGTCGTCCCTAGAATGTGGAAAAGAGAGTTCATTCTCTTGCAAGCACTATGCTGCATTTTTTTACTATGAACTTTCGCCATAGCTGGTGTCACTCAGGAACCATTTTTTAAAGAACTCTAGTAGTGGAATCCCCTACTGTATAGCAGCCACTTTATTATGAAAAGTCACAAACTGTACAACGCCTAAGAGTATGCAAGTCTCAGAGAGATAAAAGAGGAAAAGAGAGGCTAAACAAAGTTGTTAATCCAATGTGATAACGAAACATGTAACACACCCTTAATTCTGTGCAACTGCAAGTGCACAGTGTTAATGAAATTGGTCCTCCATTTGTGAAAAGTCGGGTTGATTTGCTAAAAGATCTTTGCGTTCCTTTGCTTCCAAATTTCCCAGGCTGCAATAGCGAAGACTTCCAAGAAGAAGTTATGTTGAAAAGCCCTAGATGCTTCTTCCATCATTACAAAGAATTCAACTGACTGATTCCAAGCAATGCCAAGGAAGGACCAACTTCTGTCGCTGAAAGGACATGCAAAGAAGAGATGAAAAGCCGTCTCTTCCATGTTTAGATTATAGAGAACACAATTGTAGTTGTTGTCCTGAATTCTCTGTCTTTTCCTTTTAAGAATATTGCGAGTGTTAATTCTATCTTTGGAGAGAAGCCAAGTGAACACTCTAATTTTTTTGGAGCGCTTTGATTTCCAAAACCTGATAATGGGGGCTGGAGGCGAAATGGCCTTGAAAGGAAAATCATAAAATCTGCTTGAAGAAAACATGTCATTACTCTAGCAATAAAACCAGCTATCCTTTTGTGTGCTTTGGCTTTGCACATTGTCCAAATGTAGTTGAAGAGTTAGGAATTCTTGGAACGCCATTGTCGACACAGGGGTGTGGAAATTTCTATGAGGCATGTCTCATTCTCTATATGTCACAATAGAGACATTCTTATCTCTAGCAAACAAGTATAGATGAGGGAGTTAATCTTTGAAGTGGTTGCCATTCCACACATCATGCCAGAGAAGAATGATGGACCCAGTTTCGGGGCAGCCCGACGCAACACCCCTCAAATGATCATAATAACTCATGATATCCCTCCACCAGAATGATCATTTTTCTCAAGAAGCATGATGGACACACCCACCGTTATAGTGAGTATTCCAGATTAGATGGACCCACGAAATGTCTAACTTATTGTAGAATTTGTGCAGATGCTTCATGAGGAGAGCTTCATTTTAGATGGCCAAGTTGATGACCCTAATCCCCCTTTGTTTTTGGGGACACATATCTGTTTCCAAGTAATAAGAGCTTTTCCTTTGGACGATTATTTGGGCCTCTCCATAGACAGTTCCTCCTAGCTCTGTCAATGACATCAATTGTCTTCTTGGGAAGCTTGAGAGTACACATGGCGTAGGTCGGCAGGGAAGATAGAGCTAAATTAACCAGAGTTAGCCTGCCTGCAAGGCCAAGCAGAGAGGAGGTGGTTGTGATTCTCCTCTCAATCCTGCTCATGATGGGGTTAGATCCTCAAATTTCAGCCTAGTGATACCTAAAGGCACATTGAGGTAAGTAAAAGGTAGAGAACCAATAGAGCAACCAAAAACACCTACCATGAGCTTAGTCTTCTTAGCTGACAGATTGATAGGGACCAGACAAGACTTGCAAAGTTCACCTTGAGCTTAGAAGATTGCATATAGCTGTGTAGGATTCCTTTCAGGTAGAAGGGATCTCTCTATTGGGCTTTCATGATGACAATTGCGTCATCAACATACTGGATAATAGGGAAATCATATGTATGAGGTAACATCAAAGGGAAAGATAGAATACCCCTGTCTCTAGCCTCATTAACTATGCATTGAAGGAGATCTGCTGCTATGAGAAAGAGCAAGGGGGAAAATGATCATCGTGGCTTACACCTCTCTTACATATGAAACTTTTACCAGGAACCCATTGAGGAGAATTGATAAGGAACCAGAGCTCAGAATTGCATCAATCCAATTTTTGTTGAGGCCTAGGTTCTCCATTAGAAATCATATCTGGTTCGAAGAAGTAGCACATTGTCCATGCGGTGTAGATTTGTTCTGCGCAGTCGATGTACATTGCAGGTAGTGGTTATGTAAAGGGAAAAGTCCATTTTATACCCCTGAACTATCACAAAAGTCTGATTTTCAACCTCAAACTCACAAACCAGACACTCAACGACCTCCAACTGCTCGATCCGGGCAGAACAAACTCACAAACCAGACACTCAACGACCTCCAACTGCTCAATCCGGGCAGAAAACACCCCCGCACCCAAACCTAACCCAGTTTTTGCTGACGTGGAGGTGGTTTTGCACACGTGGGTGCCCAGTCAGCAAAAATAAAAAAATTAGAAAAAATCATGGAAAATAAAAAAATCAAAAAAATTAAAAAAAAAGAAAAATAAGGAAAATCAGGAAAATTAGGAAAATTAAAAATAGAAAAATAGAAAAAAAAAAATAAAACACCCCCGCACCCAAACCACATCTGATTTTTGCTGACGTGGAGGCGGCTTCGCACACGTGGCAGACCAGTCAACAAAAAAAACCTGTTTTTGGTCTTTCAACTATCACAAAAGTCTAATTGTCCAGCAACTAAATTTAGCCATTGTTACAATTGATGCCGGAGTTCACCAGGGTTAGGGTTTCGAGATCAGGAGGTTAGGGATTTGGAGTTTCCACGGATACCAGGTTTATAGGGAAACCCCCCCAATCCCTAACCACCCTCTAAGCCATTTTTCCAAATCCGGCATGGTACAAGCTTCAACCATTTCCAAACATTGATTGAGGCATTATGTTTGACCATCGGTCTGGGGATGGTTAGGGATCGAGGGGATTCCCTCGAAGCCTGGTATCAGTGGAAACCTTCCAATCCCTAACCTCCTGATCTCAAAACTCTAACCTCGGTGAACTCCAGCATCAATTGTTTCTGATTTTCCTAATTTTCCTGATTTTTTCTGATTTTTCCTATTTTTTCTGATTTTTTTTCTATTTTTTTTTAATTTTTCTGATTTTTCTTGATTTTTATTTTATTTTTTCTGACTGGGAGCCCACGTGTGCGAAACCACCTCCATGTCAGCAAAAACTGGGTGAGGTTTGGGTGCAGGGGTGTTTTCTGCCCGGATTGAGCAGTTGGAGGTCGTGCAGTGCCTGGTTTGTGAGTTTGAGGTTGAAAATTGGACTTTCGTGACAGTTTAGGGGTGTAAAATAGACTTTTTCCTTATGTAAAAGACTGCTTTTCTTTGTAAGTGATGATATGGCTGGTGCATATTTGTTTAATCTATTCAGTAGTCAGGTATTTTCTCAAACTAGCTGTTATTGTTCGTGTATCAGTGGCAACTAGTAAGAACAAAACAGGATGTCTATTTCTACTGCTTGAATGTTTTACAGTAACACCCAACTTGGATCATGAATGTCAAACATGTTTTGCCATTTTGACGTGGTTAGCCCTTGCTTGGAACCGGCTATGTTTTAGTATTTAGTATTTTTCTTTTTTAGGGCAAGTCGCAAGAGCTTATATTGAATTAGTAACATGAGTACAATCTTTGATTATTGTGGTTAGGAAACCTAGAGTTTCATAACCAAATATGAGTCAATCTTAATTTTTTAAAGATTCGATTATATCTCTTAGTGAATTTTGGTTTCATATATATATATATATATATATATATATATATATATATATATATATATATATATATATATATATATATATATATATATATATATAAAAGAGGTTATTCTGCGTCTATGCGTAGTGCGTAGTTGCTATTCGTACTGCGCACATCCCCAGTTACAATCCGAAACACTGTGAGTTACAACTTGTTAGGTAGATCAACTATGACTTTATGTCCAGAAATGCATAATTGTAACACGAAAAGCTAACATTGTGAGTTACAACTTGTTATTCGCACTGCGCACATCCCTCAATTACAACCCGAAACACTATGAGTTACAACTTGCTAGGTAGACCAGTTACAACTTGCTAGGTAGACTAGTTACAACTTCACGTCCAGAAATGCATAATTGCAACACGAATAGTTAACACTATAAGTTACAACTTGTTATTCATACTGCGTACATCCCCCAGTTACAACTCGAAGCACTATGAGTTACAACTTGTTAGGTAGACCAGTTATAACTTCACGTCCATAAATGCATAATTGCAACACGAGAAGCTAACACTGTGAGTTACAACTTGTGGGGTGTGTGCAGATATGAACTACAGTGAACATACCTGCAATATATATAAGCAGAAGCTCTTATTGTAAACACAGATGAATAAAGAAAGAGAAGTCTTTTCCTCTACTCTTCTGTCTCCTTTTGCAATTATTCTCTCGATACATCGCTGGACTACACCCGATAACAGCGGTTTCTCAACACATTATTTGCATGAAGCTCTACCGAAAATCAAGCTAGCAGAATAAATCTGACTACGACTGATCTGTACTACATCGACATCATCGTCAAGCAGACAAGTCATGATCTAACTTATATGCCTTGGGCGATATGAATTTACTATGATATGAATAGTTTATGGTATGTCGTTTCGGATCCCGCTAGTGATAAATGGATTCGGATGGATAGGTAGATCGTGCCCCCAACCAGGGTTAAAGTTACCGATCGGAGCTTGGTTACCGAGCTCCGGCGGTAACCGAAAATTCATGATAACCGCGGTTACCGTCAAAAATTCAAAAAAATTTAGAGAAAATTTATTTGGTAAAATTTGAAATTTGGAAAAAAAAATCGTGATTTTAGCCGTTCGGTAACCGGTCGGTTTGGACCGGTTACCGAGCGGTTTTTACGATTTATCAAGCGGTTTTCTTAAATTTTCCGTATTGTCGGTAACCGCTTGGTTTTCTCGGTAACTGCTCGGTTTTCTCGATTTATCGAGCGGTTTTCTCGATTTTCAGTGAAGTTCAATAAAAAAAAACCCAAAATTATCTCAATCTTCTAAAATCAATAACTAATTCATCTTAACTTCAAATCAAGTGAAACAAATTTTGTTGGTTTTCTTGTGACATGATCTACATGATAAAAAGTATTTATACTTATAAAAAAGTTCAAAATTTTCTGTGAGAAATTGTATTTGTTAAACCAAGTTAAATGCATAGTTTACTCTTTGCTAATCCAAAAATCATGAAACTAATTTTGTTAGTCTTCTTACATGATCCTATGTCTTTTAAAAATACATGAACTCATGAATTAGTTATTGTAACATGCATGATTGTGTAAATATGTTGCGACTAGATTAATTCATAACTGACCCATCACACCTCAAAAATTAGTGAAACCACTTTCATTAGCTTATTTATACTATGATTTACGTAGGAAAAATAATACTAGACATGAAAAAGTTAATTACAGTATTGTTTCTTAACATATTCACTTTATGCTTGTGAACTTTGTAAAAATCATAGAGAATTTAATAAAACTCTAAATAAAGTGAAATCAATTTTAAAGATTCTCTTAAAATACGTTTTACACAAGAAAAATATGTGTTTGCATGTTACACTTTTCCTTAATATGAGTTAATAACTGAGCCGCACGCTTCAATTTTTTTCATTTTTTTCAAACTTCCTCTTTATAGAATATGATGCAAACGATATTATTTTTGAAATTTTTTTTTCACAGAAGGTCTTAGAATTGTGTCTAGTTTTTAAAGATTTTTTTGAATTTTTTTTTCGAATTTTTTAAATTCAAATTTTGATTATCGTTCGATTTCTGAAATCGGACCGGACCGAAAATATCGATAACCGCGATTTTTAAACGACGCATTTGTGAACCGTGCCCCGTCTCCTGCCGCACCAGGAGTCCATGACACCAGACGCAGGGGGGCTATGAGATCCGCACCATCTCCCGACTGCCCACACCTGGGCCTCGATGCCCGAGCTCCTGCTGTACTGAGCAACCATCAGACGAGGTGCTGCCGCCCCTGGCCGGATGCCTTGCGCCTCTGCTGATGTGCCGCCCCTGGCCGGATAGCCTGCAGCCTGCTGCCACGTGAAAGAAAAAGGAAAGCTGGCCCTGTCGGCCATGAAAAGCAACGACAACGATTGCATGCAAGCAATGAAGCACACGAAGTTGCCATGCTTCCCTGCTCCCGATGTGCTGTGCTGCCAAATAACCAGCGCAACATCCGTGCCGTGCCCCCCACCCTCTGCTGGCCTGCATGCCACGCATCCGCTACACCATCTGCTTACTGCCACACCTGAAATCGCCCGGCTGCGTGCGTGCACCCCTGCAACTAGGGATGGCAACGGGGCCAATCCCCGCGGGAAATACTTCCCTATCCTCATCTCCATTTAGCTATTAGGAAAGATTTCTTCCATTCCTATTCCCACGGGGAATTTGCGGGGATCGGGTTCTCAATGGAGATGTAAATTGAATGATATTTGATTATTTTTATATATTAATAATATGTACGTTGTATAAATAAGTAATTTATTGATATATATGAGGGTAATTAATACAAGATTGATTAAATATCATAGGTTAGACAAAAAAGAATAAGAGTAATTTATTATTTACTCTACGTAATGTAATATTTGTACATTTATATACTAAGAAAAATATGTATATATGTGATATCGGGATATAGCGGGGAGCGGGAACGGGGAGCGCCTTCCCGTCCACGTCCCCATATGAGTTCGCGGGGACGAAATCTCCCCCATCCCCGTCCCCTAATAGGAGAATTCCCCGCGGGGAATCGGGGATCGGGTCCCCATTGACATCCCTACCTGCAACAGCCCTGCAAGCCACCAAGAATTGGCGCCCTCGATACCTGCCCTCCGCACGACAACCCAACGGCACATGCACGTGATGAAGCCTGTGGCAGTACCGCCCGACGGTCGCTGCTGCCTGTAGCCGGTCGAACCACCCCTGTGCGAGGATCCCGCTCGACGCGGGTGAGCCCAGCAGCAGCCGTCGCCGGCGCCGCCCCTTGCCGACCTGTGCCATAGAGGCTGCAGTGATTAGGGTTGGAAACCCTACCCATCGAAATGCGTTTTGGGCTGGGCCGGTCCGATAGTATAAGAAAAGAAAAGAAAAAGGAGAAGTTAGAAAGAATATAAAGGAACCAAAATTAAAAAGAAAAAGGGCGTATAGAAATTTTGTAAATTAGATCCTGTAGTTTTTAAAAATTATGTAAATTTTGAAGTTATACGTAAAAACTCTCGGACTTTGTAGAAAATCCTGAAAGTACTTTTTCTTGTAGAAAAGTACTTCTTGAATTTGAATTTTGCATCGATCTTAGCAATTATACGGTATTTATTTCTATGTTATTGTTTTTACTGTTTAAATTGTCTATTATGTGTTTAAATTCAGTAATATTCATATAATAGTATAGAAAATATAAAAAAAATTACCAATCTAATTTAGCAACATGATACAATTTTAATCGTAGTAATACTTGCATCATTTGAATATGAAGATGGCTAGCATCATGGACAAGGAGTTCGCTGAGTTGAGCGCAGATGGCTGCAACTATCTCACTAGGGCGTCGGATGTCCGGATTGTATTTGAAGCGATAAAAGCTCCACGCTGCTATTGGTCTAGGAACAAATAGTACACTGGTTCACATAAAGAATGAGAATGATTAGATACTTCATTTTCTCCGCCACCATCTCTCTCCCACTTCGAAGGATGAATGTATGGCAATGATCAACACTAAGGCACTTTGAGATGCGTTGTAGGAGCATTTTTTTAATTCTTTAAGTACACTATCAAGCCTCTTACAGAGTAAGGATGGGTCTGGCTCTATTTCTGTGACTACAAGCATGTCAGAGAGTTCAACTCCGCGCTACACAGTATTTGTATAATTCTGTGTCTATGGGAAAGAGATCACAAAGAGGAAAAAATTGAGAAAACTCTCTCTTCTTTCCACCCGAATGCAGTAGAATCCACACACAATTACCGTCAATCAAAATACAAGAAGTATTCTGAACTGATTGATGTGTTGCAACTTCAAGAAATTCATGATGAAGTCATAAACAAGAGCTTATTATCCCAGCTACAAGAAAAGAGCAGTGGCCTAGAAGTCAATCACAACTCTCTCAAAGTACACAAGAATCGTAATAAGAAGCGGGAAAAGAGAGGAAGGAAAGTTGTGACACACAAGGTCAAGCTTGGTGATGATAATGGCAACACAGAGAAAGAATTCAAGTCATATTGTGAGCAGAACTAGAATCTACAAAGCATTAAAGCATATTGTGGAAGCATAACAGAAGAAGAAAAAACAGCCAGAAGCACACCTCATCATTGCAGTGAGGATGGAAGTGGACCAAGTAGCCATAATTAAAAGGGAAGCATCTCACATGGAAGTTGATGATGCTCCCACACTGAGAGTAAAAGACCTCCTAATGAAGGATGCAGAGACCTCTACTTTGTCCTCCTCCACTGCCATAGAAGATGCCATGAAGGATGAAGTGGAAAGGAAAACCATTATAGAAGAAGTGGCCAAATTTTTCGTAGACTCTATCTAGAATTAGAGTAATTAGCTATTTATTTAGTTGTTGAACTTAGAAGGATTGGATGAATGAATGGAAACTCTAGAAGAGTAAGCTTAGCAACAAACAATATTTTTCGGTATTGAATAGAATATGTGTGGTGCCCACATGAAGGAAGTGTGTTGTGGATAGTGGAACCACAAACACCATCTTAAGAGAAAATGTGTATTTTTAGTCTATCGAAAATAGCTGTGGAAAAAAGATGACTGTCACTGGTAGTAATAAATGCATAGTAGGTTCTATAAGAGCCACAGTCATACTACATATGGAAACTACTCTACACATCGAAGAAGCATTATTGTACCCTGAATCTACAAGAAACCTCTTAAGTTTTTCACGCTAACAGTTTCCATGTAGAAATTGGTGAAGAATATGAGGGAGCACCTACTCATCACTAAGTGTGATAGCGAGGTAAGAATACTAGAAAAACTTTCCTCCATGAGCAGCGGTTTGTACTACACTCGTATTAAAGAACCTGAAGTGTTCACCTGTTGTGCAGAATTATCCTCTCTATGACATGATAAATAAGGTTGCCTGTTCTTATAATGATGAGAAACAAAGTCATAGTATAAGTACGAAGAATTTCTTGAATCAAGAAGATTTCGTATACCCTGCATGTGCTATCGGGAAATCAATAAGAAGATTGTCTACCTTGAAGGTACAAAAAGAAATCCTTGCATTCTTAGATCGAATTCAGAGGGATATTTGTGGTCCTAATCAGCTATTTTCTGGCCTATTTTGGACTTTATGGTATTAATAGACGCATCCTCGAAGTGGTCGCAAGTATGTCTATTATTTACCCGTAACCACGCCTTTGCAAAGTTGATCTCGCAGATCATACAAATCAGGAATATATTTTTCTAACCATTGAGTGAAATCCATTAGAATGGACAACGCTAAAGAATTTAATTGTAAAGTGTTCGATGATTATTGCACTGGTATTGGAATTAAAGTTGAACATTCTGAACCACATGTCCACACTTAGAATTGACTAGCCGAAGCGCTGATAAAGAAAATAAAATTCATTGCTAGACCTTTATTGCAGCACTATAATTTGTCTGCTACATGTTGGAGGCATGCAATCTTACATGTTGTAGCCCTAATTAATTATAGACCATCTCACTATAGCATCCATTCAACTATGCAACTAGTGCATGGGGAAGTTCTAAAAAAATTCTATTTATGCAAACTTGGATGTATAGTTTATGTGCCAATACCGTAGTCACAACGAACCGCTATAGGACCTTTGCAGAAAGATGGAATATATGCTGGTTATGAGACAGTATCCATAATCCGATATTTAGAACCAACAACTGGAAATCTACATACGGCCCGCTTCGCTAACTGCATTTTTTATGAAAATAATTTTCCATCATTAGAGGGAGGAAATATACTCTTGGATGAAGAATGTCGGAAATTATTTGGAAGACTGATGGAATTACGGCATATGATCCTCACACTAGTGAAGCAGATGATGAAGTACAAAAAATTATCACTTTACAAAAATTAGCAAACGATCTACCTAATCATTTTTATGATTTGAAGAGCGTGACTAAGTCGCATGTGCCAACATGTAATGCACCGGAGAGGATGGAAGTACCAAAAGAAGGTACCCCTCATCTTGTCCTATGAGCTCCAAAAAATAAATAAATGATAAGAAATTTGGTTCCTCAAGTCCCAAATAGCCGGAGACGTCTAGCGAAAATGGGAAATGAGAACTTACCATAGCCGATCACAAAAAATACCCCAAAGGAAAAAGAAGGGGAGACAATTGAGACCTGGTAATGTTATGGAACCTCAGAAAGTAGGCATACCGGATTTGAATCTTCCCAGGTAGGAAGAAACCGGCAAAAATACATGCGCTGAAATAGAAATTAACGCTGTTAAACTAAAGAGACTTGCCCCAACAGTAAGAAATAATGAAGAAGCACCTGAAAATGCACCTGGAAGAAATTTTGAAGATAAAGATGTAGAAGCACTTGAAAATGCAACGCATGATGAAATAGCAATGAACTATGTGAATTTAGGGGAATCCTGGAATAGAGCAACCACAATAGTTGGTGTATACTTTGCAAATAATATTGTCGCAATTATAGATTATGATCCTAAGCCTGCATCGCTCACTAAATATAGAATGAGGTCAAATCAGGAAGATTAGGAGAAGGCAATAACAGCTAAACTATTATCCCTGAACGAAAGAGAGGTTTTTGAACTAGTATAACACACACCTCCCCACATCAAACTAGTAGGATACAAGTGGATTTTTTTTTTCGTAAGAGACATGAAAGGAATGAAATTGTGAGGTACAAAGCACGACTAGTGGCATAAGATTTCACTCAACGACCAGACGTTGATTATTAAGAAACATATTCCCTAGTGATGGGTGGCATTACCTTTAGATATTTAATCTCAATGGCAGTCAACCTGAAGTTGAAAATAAAATTAATGAATGTTGTGACCGTATATCTTTATGGGAGCCTTGATTTGGATATTTATATAAAAGTACATGAAGGAATACAATTGATAAATCAGGATAGAAAAAATAGACACTTTTATAGCGTACAATGGAAGAAGTCGTTGTATGGGTTGAAATAGTCACGTCCCAGAATTGATTTTTGCATATGAAGATGATCTAAATATCATCGGTACAAAAGATGAAATAGAAGAAGCAAGCTTGTACTTGAAGTATGAATTAGAAATGAAAGATTTGGGTAAAACCAAGTTTTACTTAGGCCTGCATCTAGAGCATGTGATAGATGGAATTTTAGTACGTCAATTAAACTACAGTCAGAAGGTGTTAGAGTGGTTTTGGTTTTTGAAAAATTATTTCCTGCTAAAATCCCTATGGTCGGAAGGTCATTGTAACCAGATCAAGATCCCTATAGACCTAGAGAAGAGAGGGAAGAAGTATTAGGACCAAAATTCCTATACTTAAGTGCAATATGTGCGTTGATGTATCTGTCTAATTGCACTAGGCCAGACATAGCGTTTGCAATAACCTACTTGCACGATATAGTGCAGAGCCCACTAAAAGGTATTAGAAGGGTTTGAAGGATATTCTGCGCTACTTGCAAGGTAGCAAAGATTTGAGTCTGTTTTATAAAAAGAATCATGATCTAAGTCTAGTTGGATACGTAGATGCTCGGTATCTGTCAGACCTGTATACAGTTAGATCATAGACTAGCTATGTTTCCGTATGTGGTAGAACTGTAATATCCTAGAAATCATCAAAGCAAAGAATTGTATTTATTTCGACGAACCACTAAAAAATTATAGCTTTATATGAAGCCGCACGTGAATGCGTATAGATTAGAAGAGTGATTATTATATCCAATAGTCATATGGTTTGAACACTGCTAACACCCCTACCATTATCTATGAAGATAATGTTACATGTGTTACACAAGTACAATAGGGATATGTGAAAGGCAACTTAATGAAGCATATCAACCTCAAGTTCTTTATGCTTATGAATTGCATAAGATAAATGAAATAAAGGTAATGCATATCAAACCATATGAAAATCTTACATATTTATTCACTAAGTCTCTCATTGCATCTAGTTTTGAAAGATGCGTTTGTGGTATTGGGATAATGAGGCTTAGAGAGTTGCATATTTTAGGGAAAGAATTTTCACATAATACTGATATGATGAATTAAATATTAGAAGATTAAGTGCCCAAATTTAATCATAAAGATTATATAAAATATTTTGGGTGGATTGTACTATTTTTTCCTTAGATGAGTTTTTCTGAAGTTTCTTATATTAAGATTTTTAAAGAGGCAATTTATGTGACCATGTCACGAGCTATGTACTCTTTCTTCTAATTTTTTCTACTGAGTTTTTGAGGAGTTTTAACGAGACATACGTATCTTCGTGAGAAGTACACATAGGGGAGTGTTAGAAAACCTGGTGTTTCATAACCAAATATTTTCTCTACTCTTATGTCTCCTTTTATAATTATTTTTTTTTATCGCTGGACTATATATGGGAGCAACGGTTTTTTAACAATTACGTCCATTAGGAAAGTCTATAACACAATTCGACCAATTACATAACTTGTCACCGGATCGCCGTGTTTGGCGCAGCAATGTGCTGCCTCATTATCTGCCCGGTTTACATAACAGAAAGAAATGGAAATAAAACTCGTGCATAGCTCTTGAGCATCATGCCAAATGCGCAGCAATGTTTTAGTATTAAGATCATGTTTGGCGGAGTTACAGCTCCCGGATTCATCTCAGTATTTGTAGGTGAATATAAAGCAGTATAAATATATATGTTTAGTCTAGAAATAAAATAACTTATATTAACACCTCTATACACTTAGCTCTAACTCTAAGAATTTCTGAAGCTATGAATATTTTGCTCAAAAATTAAAGGAGCTAAAGCTCTGCTAGACAGGATCTAAGTTTCACTCCACTGTATTTCTTCATATGCAACTGCCATCAGTTGGTACTTTGGGTTCACACATATCGTGAAATCGATGTTCTTATAACATGTTTCTAGTTCTTATAAGATTCTGCAGGCTGATCAGAAGATATTTGGAAATGATCGTAGTTATAAACGCATGCATACTTACATTCACTGATAGTGATAACTGTGTGCATCTCCAGATCAGTTTGTTCCTTCACCACAACATGACAATACTACATAACAAGTGATTACTTGTTGGATTCTCGCTGTAATGGCTTTGAGATTTGTCCTTCAATCACCAGTTTATTCAGCAGGTATATACATCTGCATTGCACATTACATTTTCTCTACTGTGTAGCGTACGGAGAGCTTATATGGCATGCACATACGTTCGCGGGAGGAGGAGGAGGGGCCTCGCTCTCCGACGACGATCAGGGGAGGACGCGGCCCCGTGCCCTACGGACGGCGTCGTCCCTGTCCGGCTCTGATGCGGGCTGGACGGCGTCCTGCTTCTCAAGGAAGGGCGGCGGGTCAGGCCGTACAGGACCTACAGGTCGGGTGGCTCTGTCCGGGTCCGGCTCCGACGCCGGCTGGACTGCGTCATCTTTGTCGGGCTCTGACGCCGGCCGGACGGAGCCCTGCTTCTTGCGGAACGGGTGGTCAGGCACCGACGCGGTCTCGCGGAAGGGGTGGTCGGACACTGACGCCTGCTGGACGGTGCTGCGCTTCACGTTGAAGGGGTGGTCGGGCACTGACGCCGGCTGGACGGTTCTATGCTTCACGTTGAAGGGTTGGTCCGGCACCGACGCCGGCTGGACGGCGTCCTGCTCCATGTTGAAGGGGTGGTCAGGCACCGACGCCGGCTGGACGGCGCCCTGCTCCATGTTGAAGGGGTGGTCGGGCACCGACGCCGGCTGGACGGTGCTGTCTTTGTCCGGCTCCGATGCAGGCCGGACGGAGCCCTGTTTCACGTTGAAGGGGTGGTCGGGCACCGAAGCCGGACGAACGGCATTATCTTTATCCGGCTCCGATGTCAGTTGGACGGCGGTGCCACCCTTTTGGAACTCCGAGACCAGACCGGAGTTTGCAGGCACGCCGGCGCCGGCGCGGAGAGGCCTCGGCAGGGCCTTGGTCTTGCAGCTGTCGTAGCACTGCCCGTAGCAGGCCTCCATGTCCTTGCCACCTGCAAACAAACCATGCAATGACACCGTTACCGCAGCCAACGTTGCCTATCGAACGGCACGCGCGTGCAAACCTAAACTCAATTTCCCAAGTCCGTGAACATGTTGACATGCTGCCAGATTACCCGCACGGAGACGGTGGCAGGACGCCCTGACGCAGGCAAGCTGGCACTGTATAGGGAGGCCGCCGACGGTAGCCAGGGGACGCTGCAGGAGCGCGTCGGGCGCGCAGGTCTTGTCGCAGGCGTAGGTGCAGTATTCGGCCATGGACTTGTCGTTGGCGACGCAGTTCTTGAAGCAGTAGTCGAAGCAGTCGGCGTCCGCGCCGCCCGCGAGCAGCGCCAGCGCCACCGCGGCCACCGCCGCCGCGGCAACCACTCGTCCGGCTGCCATGGCGGATGTATGTCTCGATCACTCAACTCGAACCAATTTGGAACTGCTTCTTTCCGCGGAATCAAAACGCGCGTGGTCTTATAGCCACCCAGCGATTCGGCGAGCCTGTCAGTCACGCCGGGCGCGTGAGAGCGACGGGGCGAAGGAGGTGCGCGCAAGAGCGAGCGGGCGAATTCTGTGTGCGCGGAGGCAGGCGTGCTGCCTTGTGCAACGGCTAGCGTGCGGTTGCTGCCCGTTGCCGTTGCCTTGTTCGGGGTCCGGGACGGCGCGCTGCCGGCAGCGGTTGCAGGGGTGGGAAGTGTGAGCGCCGGTGCCGTCCGATCGAGTGCAACGTCATCTCTGCTGGTGAGGAGCGCGGCTAGGAACCGGATAGTTGCCGGTTTGAAAGATTTTGGAGTCTGGAGAGGGTGACTCGGACGAAGTAATTCCCCAATGAATTTCATTTTGAATTACTGTTGCTTCCATGAACGTGTGTGAAGAGTCTAGTAATCATTCGGACAAAATCTATTATACTATTATTTTAGTGTTACAAGAAGCTACTATGTTCGTTTGTAAGGACACAAAATTATTATATTAATCAGAAAAAAGAAAAAGAATATAGATCCCTCGTTGTTATGAACATCTAACGATATAGATTAAACAAAAAATCTCATATCAATACGATTAATAAATAGCAAAATTCGGGATAAAAAGTTATAGAAAATTAGCAATTCGATTTTCATACTGTTTGAGAAGCAAAATATCTAGATAAATACTCCAAATAAAAAAATAATAATTGAAATTGAGGTTAGAATAGAAAAAAGAAGGATCTATATCAAATGTAGTCTTAGAAAAAAATCAAATACCTAAACAAAGTGTCTATGTAAAATACAATTAATCAAAGGTTATCGTGATAAGATATTACAGTGTAACACCCCGATTTTAAGAATTTACATTTTTTTAAAAAAATTCAAGATTATTGAATAGCTTCACCAATAGAATAGTTTTAAAATCTATTTTCTTAATCAATCGATATAAGTTATTATTTTGTATGTATTGTATGCTGAGTTTTGTTAGGAGTCAGGTCAATGCATTGGAGTTCTTTGTTTCTTTCTCTTTGGTGTTTTGAGTGAAAAAGTTTTCGAAAAGATTTTTGCAAAACTCAATAGTGAATAAGTTAATGATCTTAATGGTAGAATTCAAAATTCTTGAATTCATTATCTATTCAGTGATTAATCATATCAAATCCTTCTTTAGTTTAATTCAAATTTTTTTACAAAAGTTTCTTTTCTAAATCCTAGATATATCTAAAGTGTCCTTGAGGTCAATCTTGCTCAAGTCTAAACTCTTAGCCAAGTCTTCTAGAAGGTCCAATAAAAAGGATCCACGATATCTGTGTATATTCGTGGAGTCCAAGATAGCCTCATCTTCTCATGCAGTTTCGGAGTTTAAAATAGCCTCAAATGCAAATCTTGAAAATACCAAAATTGAAGATCTCGTAAGAGCTTAGATTTGAACCTATGGAAGTCTCTTTTTGGATAATGAAGCTAGGAGTTATGGCCCCCAAAATTAGTGTTGCGTAGATAAGTCTGAGTTCAAATAGTTTATCTTGTGATATATTTTTGAAAATCAAAATGATGTTTTCAGAAGTTCGAATGAATACCAAAGTTGTAGATATTTTCGAGTGCTATAAGATAGAGTCTAGAAACATCTAATGTGGAGTCTGAACGATGTAGATATCGTCATCGAAACATAGGGTTGCGAAAAAGGAAACCGTAACCGACTCGAACTCGAACCCGAGTCATGTCCGGCTTGGACTCCACCTCAACCAGTCGTCCCTAGCCCTACAAATAAGAGTTGCACGCCCTCTCTTATCCCTATTCCAAGCCCCTAAGCCCTAGACATCACTGCTGCCCTGCCCGTGCGCCACTGTTCACCGAAGCCGCCGTCGCCGCCCATGATGCGCTACGTTGTCGTCTCCACGAATCCTCCTTCTTCGACCATCGAAGCAAGGTAAGGACCCCTCCTTCTTCTCCCTTACCACTGTTTTACCATCATACTAAGTTCCTAGTCAAGCCCAAGCCTCACCCAAAGTCCGTTCTACGCAACCACGATCATCACTGTCGCAGACAGCCACGCCATAGCCGATTGGCAATGACGTTCCCAGCCAACCATAGATCGAATCACCATACCCTTTGTCCAGATTGTGCCCCAGGATGTTTCCCACACTCTCACTAACCAGATCGGCTATTAGAGCACCTACGCCCCCGGGAACATGATCACCATGCCCGCTGCCCCAGTCTGGACACGTTCTGCATGTGCACCAGATTTCATTCGCATTCCCCATTAATCCAGAAGTCATATGGATGTGCCATCAGCGTCACAGCGTGTCCCATAGAGTCTTCTACATGACCATAGGAGTCCTTCACCATTTAAGGAGCGACACGACCAAAACGTGGTTGCCCACCGCAGCATGTCACAGCTGTCACCCGTCTCATCTCTGCTGATCGTTTTTCCTCTCAGGGGATGATCTACCTAAACCCGTACTATAGCATTGTGTTCTCAGAAAATATGAACGTCTCTATTCAGATGGTTCCTCAAAATTCATAGCCAATCTACAGAAATGTGAGTATCTTTGTTACTGCATTTGTCCGCAGTCATCACCAAATCTAGCAGTAGGAGTCTCTGTTTTGCCGCTACCTTGGACGATCCCTTCCAAAACCAAACATTCCTTTGAGTTAGCCTTTCCACGTTTTACACCATGTGTCACTCGTTTTGCTGAAATACCACAGAAACCCAATATTGATGTCAGTGGCCACGTGCCCGATCGCTGTCTTCGATGAAACTTGAGTCGTCACCGCTATGCAGACTTATCGGTAGTATCCTTAACTTAGAAGCATAACCCAGCCATTTGATCATGTGTGGTCGAGACTGGACCTCAGCGTACCACTTATTTAATACAAGTCGATGCTTGCATAGCATGGCAAGTCATCACCACATCCTCCTCCTTAGTCTAATCAGCCATATACTTCTTGAACCTTGCACAATGAAGTTGTCTAGCCTAGAACAATGATTGCACAATAAAGTCTTTTCTAATAGGAAGATAACTCTAGTAAACCGGTCTTTACTTTTCAGCCTAATCCATCTTCCGAAAGCCTGATCTCTTTCACCTTAACTCTGATTTAGACGATTTTTATATCTAAATGTTTCTAAAATCATACCTATCCAACCATAGTATTTTTAAAGTATTTTGATGATATTTGGTATGTTGTTCTTAGTGCTTACTTTGTGTTGTTTGTCGGTAGTTCCCGCGATTAGTCGATAGCGTTCTGAAATAGTTCGAGGGACTTCAAGACTAAGGTTTCATCAACACTGAGCAGCATTGGGTAAAAGACAAGTGTACTTCTTGATCATCTTGAACCTATATTTTTAAATATTTTATTTTACAATTGCATACAGTGTTAATTTGATGGGTAGTCACCTATGTTAGGGTTTACCTAGTTTTTTCTTTATATTCCTTGAAACCTAAGTAATATGTATATAAGTTTTTTGGGTAGAATTGCTTAGCCTTGCTGTCAGGATGTTGGAAAGTGTCTTATACTTGATTAAAGAACATATACAACTTTAATAATGCACATGACGTAAAAATATGGAACCTTAGGCCTTAAGCATAGTGGTGTTATGATAGTGATCATGGTTATGTTATTGGTTTAGTATTTGCTCAAGTAACCTAAGTAAGGATCGGTTCATTGAGCGATAATCTAAGAAGTACCGTACTAACCACGATACCGATATGGGTAAGGCTTGACATACTAGTTAGAGTTCTATCTAGTGTGTGTCGGATCAGCTACAAAATAGGGCTTCTGGGTTGGAAACGATGTGGCCTTTCCGTAATCCCTAGCGGTGAAACCTAGTGAGCAGATGCATACTGGAGTGGGCTCTGGTTAGTCGTAAATGTCATGCAGTGATTTTTTAGTACCACATCACTGGCGTGTGTAAGTGTCTTATAAACACGGTAACATGGACTAGCTCATCGGGAAGCTGGACAACATCTGCAGAGTAAAATATGATATATCAGCTATGCTCACGGTCATGAGAGACTTAGATCCTCACATGATTAGTTGTTTTAAGTTATGGTTATGGTTATGGAACGCGGGCAAGCGCCGATGTCTGAAGCAGGAGATGGAAGCTTGGGTTGAGGAGGCTGTCAACAGTCTCAAATTCAGGATCTTCCGCTGCACAGATTTCCTGGGAAACGAAGTCATAGGCACGTAGGCTTTTTTGGTAATCTGACATTTCCTTCCTTCCCGCTAGCAACAAGCAACCGAATCCTACCCACATTGGAATGCGGAACCATCGGGGAAAGGCAAAACATTACGGTCCGGTGATATGAGATAGTTATGGTTTGCAAGGTGGTTAGCCTTGAGTGATAGTTATTGGGTCGTTTGGGTTACACTCACTTAACAACTACTTAATGATTTTCAATTACATTGCTGTTTACTTTACCGCATTTACGCAAATATACTATGTGTTAGCTTGTCCTTGATATAAGACTGCATATCATTATTTTCTGTATACTTGTCGAGCATGTCATGTGCTCACACTTGCTATTTTTTCTATGCCATACGACATGTGTGGCGTTGCTCAGTGAGTGAAGATATTGAAGATTATCAAGACGAGATTGTGACGTTCTAGGCGCGTGTCTCCCGATCAGTTGCTTACGGTATTGTTGGGTATCAATGCTTCTATTCCGCTGCAGATATCTACATAGAAGATAATATATGTCAACTGCTATAAGATTTAATGTTTATTCTATAAAAGTATTACTTTTATTACTTTACCTGTGACGTTCTTATGTGTGTTAAATATCTTAGACACATATAAGTTGTATTTGATTTTGTCTATTAAAACCAGGTGTGATATACAGTGAGACTAGCTATGCTATTAGCACGTGTCACCTTGCTAGTTATTTGGAAGCAAACGATGACTGGTTTTTTTTTTAAAAAAAAGATAGTTACTTTATTGATATAGTGTGCTTCTCTAAGAAAACAAAAAGCATCATAATCATGGCTTGGGTTCAAGCGTCCGATCCGAACGAACTAGTCAAATTCAGTAGATTGTCGATTTATCGCACTGTTTTCTTGATGATGGTTTGCTTCGCGAGGCAGGTTATTTGGTGCACACGTTTGGAAGAAGGGGATTGCTCTGGTGATTGAAGCCTTCGTTCACCCTTCCAGTGAGCTATAGATCGTCGCTGACTCCGTTCCTCGCGTCTGTACCTAATGCGTCGACTGTTCCTCTCATGATCTCCTCGACGGGTGCCGCGGCTTCCTTCGTCGCACCCGCCGAAACAACCGATGCCGAGCGGATCGACGGAATGAAAACAACCCTTGGCTTCTTTCATCGCAATCCAAGATATATTTTCTTTTGAGACTCATGCACGCTTATCACGGCTCATGTGAGAATTACATTCGTTTTGTAAACGAGAAGAAATTGAAATCTGGAGATCGATCTGATCCGGGTACATCCAGCAAGAGCAGTAGAAACTTGTTTTCTAAACTTAAGTTCACAATGTATATATATGTTGTGTGTACTATATGTGCACAAGATATATTTCAGTTCATCACGCAGCCATGCATAGAAGTAGGCATACATATGGTTTATGCCAAATTTACATCCATCGAGATATTTCTCTATTCTTGTTCACATATATATCTATATGTACGTTGTCACGGATGAGTTATATATCCATCAATTGTTGTTGGGCGACATGGTAGGGGAACCCGGCATCAGTGGCACCTGCACCGGCGGCTCTGGCGGCACAGGCGCCGGAGCCGGCCCCGGCTTCGGCCCGGGCTTCGGTGGCTTCGGTCCAGGCTTCGGCTTTCCGCTATCGTCGTCTTCGTCTTCGTCCTCGTCCTCATCATCATGGTGCTGTTGGTGGTCATGATGACGGCGGTGGTGGTAGCATCTGTGGCTGCATCCCTTGAAGCAAGCCGCTCTCCCATAACTATCTGTAGATGGGATTAAAAAAACGCGTTACGTTAACAGAGCCACGGGCTTAATCAAGATTCTGAAGTAGGACTCAGATCATAAAGGCAAGTGCTGAACGTACATGGTGCCATGTAGAGGCAGGAGTGGGATACGCAGTGGTGGTAGCAGACGCCGGGCACGTAGTCGATGCAGTCTTCCGTGCACTCCTCCCTGCACTCGTCGTAGTCGTCGTCTTCGCCGTGGTGGTCGTGGTGGTCGACGGGTACGGAGACGGCAAGCGTGCGGACGCGGTTCGTAGTGACGACGGCGGCATCGTCGTAGTCGTCGTCGCACTTTCTCATGCAGGACTTGTAGCACTTGTGGTACATGTGGTGATCGTAATCCTCCCATGCCGCGGCGGAGGAGAGCGCCGCCACGGCCAGGAGGACGGCGAGCAGCACGATCTTGGAGCGCGCCATTGCTGGCCCGGATCGTCCAAGGCGAGGTGGAGCTAGCTCGAGGACGGGGTGCGCTGCTTGGCGCGGCTGCAGGGTTGCATTTATACTGCGCCAGAGCTAGCTAGCTGTAGCATGCAGTGCTAGCTTGCACTGCCGTGCACGCAACGGCGCCATGCGAGCATGCCGCAAGCATGAGGCCGGCTGCAGCGGCAACCTGCAACTGCAAGGTGTGTGAGGCGGTATAGAGCAAGACACATGGCAACTAATTAAATTTCTCGAATTTGAATGCATGACATCCAAAAAAAGCATTTGAATACACAAATACATGAAAGCATGTGATTTATGGTAACAAAAACTAAGACGGTATGTACGTAGTCGCAAGGTTTTCAACTTGATACTTAGTTTTGATAGCACTGGATACTTTTGTTTTAAAATTAAGCTCAATATAATGTATATGTAGTGTGTAGTGTGTACTATGCATACGATAAATTTCAGTACATCACGCAGCCATGTATAGAAGTAGGCATACATATGGTTTATGCCAAATTTACAGCCACCGAGATAGATAATACTCTCTTCTTGTTATCGAACAAAGCAATAATAATTAGTACTCGCTTTGCAAGTCTACTTAATCGTATTTTTTTATATGCATGTATATATGCATGTTGTCACAAATGAGTCATCCATCAATTGTTGTTGGGTGACACGGTGGGGCGACCCGGCATCTGTGGCTTTGGCTCGGGCTTCCGCTCTGGCTTGGGCAGTACCAGCTTCGGCGGTATGGGCGCCGGTGCCGGCCCTGGCTTTAGTTCTAGCTTGGACAGTGCTGGCTTCGGCCCGGGCTTCGGTGGCACAGGTGGCTTGGATGACACGATGGGGGAATCCGGCGTCTGCACCAGCGGCTTGGGCCTGGGCTTCTGTGGCACTGGCGTTGGCCCTGCCTTGGGCGGTTTCGGCTTTGGCCCGGACTTTGGTGGCATAGGTGGCTTGGACGACACGATGGGGGAACCTGGCGTCTGTGGCGTCTGCACCGGTGGCTTGGGCCCGGGCTTCGGTGGCACTGGCGCTGGCCCTGGCTTGGGCGGTTTTGGCTTTGGCCCGGGTTTTGGTGGTCCGGGTTTGGGAGGGCGTGGCTTCGGATTGTCGTGGTGGTCATCGTCATCGTCATCATCGTCGTCGTCATCATGATGATGGTGGTGGTGATGGTGATGGTGGTGGTGATAACATCTGTGGCCGCATCCCTTGAAGCAAGCCGCTCTCCGATAGCTATCTGTAGATGGACAAAAAATACAACGCATACATTGACAGAGCCACGGGATCAATCAAGATTGAGGAGCAGGACTAGAGTACATAAAGGCAAGCACTGAACGTACACGGTGGCATGTAGAGGCAGGAGTGGGAGACGCAGTGGTGGTAGCAGATGCCGGGCACGTAGTCGATGCAGTCTTCCGTGCACACCTGCCTGCACTCGTCGTCGTCGTCATCGTCGTCGTCGTCGTCATCGTCGTCATCATCGTGGATATAGTCGTGATCGTGATCGTTGTGGTCATGGTCGTCGGATATGGATGCGGCGAGGGCACGAACGACGCCAGTGGAGATGGCGTCGTCGTCGTTGTCATCGTCGTCATAGTCGTCATCACATTTCCTCATGCAGGACCTGTAGCACTTGCGGTACATGTGCTGGTCGTAGCCCTGCCCCGCCGCCGCAGTGAAGAGCACGGCGGCGCCCAGGAGGACGGCGAGCCCGACCGCCTTGGATGAGCGCGCCATTGCTGGCCCTGGCCGATATCGTCCAAGGTCAGGTGCAGCCATGCAGCTCGATGGACGAGGTGCGCGTGACTTCGCGAGAGGGTGCATATATACTGCGCCAAAGGTAGCTGTAGCCGGCCTGCAGCGCTAGCTTGCGCTGCTCTGTACGCAGCGCCATGCGTCCATGCAGGAAGCATGAGGCCGGATGCAGCGGCGACCTGCAGGAAGTGTGTGAAGCGGCCGGTAGCGAAACAGAAACCAGGCCAACTAAAAGCATTCCAATATACGCAACCACGAAAGCATGTCATCTATGGTGAAAGGAAAAAAAACGCAAAAACATGATGTCGCAACGTTTGCGAGTTGATATATACTTAGTTTGATTGCATTGGGTGCTGTGGTCGGACGCAGTGGCGGAGAATATCCGACTCAATTAGTGTGGCAGCAATACGCAAATGATGAGGTTGTGATGGCCATTGCTCCATTGGTGTGGCAATTGGGATTTGACGCTCATTGTTTCACTGGCATGTGGCCTCTGTGATAGCTATCCTTAGTAATCTTGTGCGCATTTTTCATTTGTATTACGGCAATGCATATAGGAGCTGCATGTTCAGATAAGACCGGTTCAGCCGGGGCTCTAGCGGCAGCACGTAGTTAGCGTTTTTTCAGCTGTTAGTGGCCCATCTTGATGCCCGTTGTGGGATGGCACAATGTGCGGATCTAGTGTTTACGAGGTCACGTTTTGCATGTAACAAACCCCAGATTGTGGAGGGAATAAATAGACCAGAAGACCGCAAAGGGGTTGGCACCCAGTGCAAATATTCTGTTCTTGCTCTCTGTTCTTTAGTTTTTCAGTTTTTCGTCAGGTTACTGTTCATCTCTGAACTTTTTCAGCCTGTGCGAGATTCTGAGAGTCTTCAACCCGTGCGAGAGTGAGAGCGTTTTGCTGTCAATTGGTATCAGAGCCACGGCTGTGATCCAACGACGATGTCGACGGAGGGAGGTGGTCGGTATACCCCGCCGTCGAGACGCGGCGGCGGCGCAGAAGGCGCCCAATTCCCGCTCGTTCCGCTGTCACGGGAGGCCAGCGCTGGTGCGAGGCTTCCAACTCTGACGAGGACCAACTACCCCGACTAGGCGCTGCTAATGCGCGTCAATTTGCAGGCGCAAGGGCTGTGGACGGCGATTGACCCCGGCTACGCCGAGTATCGCGAGGATCGCTCGGCGCTCTCGGCAATTCTCCAAGTTGTGCCGCGCGAGATGTTGCGCGCACTGGCGCAGCATGACACCGCCAAGACGGCGTGGGACGCCATCAAGACCATGCGGGTCGGCGTCGATCGTGTGCGGGAGGCGAAGGAACAAGCTTTCCGGCAACAATTTGAGTCGATGCGATTCAAGGAAGGAGAAACGCTAGAGGAATTCGCGATGCGGCTCACCGCCGTCGTCGCCGACATACGTGACATGGGAGGCACCGTCGAGGACCAATACGTGAACAAAAGGCTGCTTCGTGTAGTCCCCAAGAAGTACAAACAAGTGGCGATCTCGATCGAGCAGCTCCTCGACATCAAAACCATGCCCATGGAGGAACTCGTGGGACGACTCTCCTCTGTTGATGATCACTATAACGACGAGGCAGAGGCATCTAGCGGGAAACTGTTCCTCACCGAGGAACAGTGGCTGGCTCGTATGAAGCAGCGGGAGCAGGATGGCTCTAGCGGCAGCAGCAAGAACCGAGGTGGCGCTGGTGGGAAAGGGCACCGAGGCAAGAATGCCGGATCACCGAGAGGCAAGGAGGCTGCCACTGGCAGCAACGGCGGCCGCGACATCTCAAAGATAAAGTGCTTCAATTGCCAAGAATACGGTCATTACTGGAATCAATGCCGCAATCCACGTCGCCAGCGCAAAGGAGAGGTGAACATGGTGCAGGCAGAAGAAGAGCCGACCCTGCTCATGGCTCATGTCATGGGGGTGTCTCTCGTCAGCGAGACGACCCTCGATCGAACACCCTGCATCCAGGAGGTGTACCTCAGTGAGACGAAGGCCAAAGCTGTGGAGCTAGGCGATGGGAGTGACGAGGTCACCACCGATGTGTGGTTCCTGGACACAGGAGCCACAAACCACATGACTGGCGCACGCTCCGCGTTCGCTGAGCTCGACTCCGGCATCATCGGCTCAGTGAAGTTCGGTGACGGCTCCGTGGTAGAAATCCAGGGGCGCGGCACCGTGCTATTCGAGTGCAAGAACGGGGAACACCGGGCGCTGGAGGGAGTGTACTATATACCGAAGCTCCGTAACAATATCGTGAGCGTCGGCCACCTCGACGAGAGTAACTACGACATCCACATACGCCGAGGTGTCCTCACACTACGCGACCCCGACGATCTCCTGCTCACCAAGGTACAACGCTCTCCGAGCCGCCTGTATGTCTTACGCCTGAATATGGCAAAACCTGTGTGTCTGGCGGCGAGCGGCACCGAGGCGGCATGGCGGTGGCACGCTCGTTTCGGCCATCTGAATTTTCAGGCGCTCCGGAGGCTGGCGCAAGGCGAGATGGTCCGCGGGCTCCCGACACTTGATCACGTCGATCAGTTGTGCCATGGGTGCCTCGTGGGCAAGCAGCGGCGTGTTCCGTTCCCGGAGGAAGCCAAGTACCGAGTGCAGACGGCGCTCGAGCTGGTGCACGGAGACCTGTGCGGTCCAATTGCACTGGCCACACCGGGCGGCAGGAAGTATTTCCTGTTGCTCGTTGACGATATGAGCCGACATATGTGGATTCGGCTTCTCTCCGGCAAGCACGAAGCGGCGGCGGCGATAAAGCAATTTCAGAGCGGTGCCGAGGTTGAAACCGGCCGCAAGCTGATGGCTCTCCGCACTGATCGGGGGGGGGGGGTGAGTTCACTTCCGTGGAGTTCATGGAATACTGTGCCGACCGTGGGGTGAGACGTCAACTCACCGCACCTTACACGCCGCAGCAGAATGGCGTCGTTGAGCGGCGAAACCAAACCGTGGTCGCCACGGCGCGGTCCATGTTGAAGGCAGCCGGAATGCCAGTGTATTTCTGGGGTGAAGCAGTGGTGACGGCGGTGTATGTGCTGAATAGATCACCGACAAAGAGTCTTGATGGGGTGACGCCCTATGAAGCATGGAACGGGAGACGTCCCTCGGTCGAACACCTTCGTGTGTTCGGGTGTGTTGGCTACGTGAAGACGGCGAAACCAAACTTGAGAAAACTGGATGATCGCGGCACAAGGATGGTCTTCATCGGCTATGAGCAGGGCTCCAAGGCCTATCGTATGTATGATCCTGTGCTACGGCGTGTCTGCGTGTCGCGCAACGTCGTTTTCGACGAGTCGGCGTTCTGGGATTGTAGCAGCCATGAGGATGACGGAGGCGGCGAAGAAGACTTCACTGTGGAGTATTATGTTGCTCCACAGGCCAGGGGTGTCACCTCTGACATGACACGAGAAGCGGGCAATGAGGCGCAAGGCGACTTGCCGGCGGGCGCGGCGGCCGCGCCCATGACGGTGTCCTCGGCGTCGTCAATGATCCCGCCCACGACTACATCATGTGCCTCGGCCGGAGTTGAGTTTTGCACTCCTCCAACCGACGCAAGCACTGGAATCGACAAGGCGCCACGCCGTTACCGAATGGTGGCGAACACGCTCGCCACGACAACGCCGATCCTCTACTTCGACTACGACAGTGAATGCCTGTTGGCAATGGAGGAACCAGCAAGCTTCGCAGAGGCTGAGAAGGAGAGCTGCTGGAGGAGGGCAATGGTCGAGGAGATGAACTCAATTGAAGGTAACAAGACTTGGACACTCACTGATTTGCCGCCAGGAGTTGGGCCGATTGGTCTGAAATGGGTGTTTAAGATAAAGCGTGATGCAAATGGAGCTGTCTTAAAGTACAAAGCCAGGCTCGTTGCAAAGGGCTATGTTCAACAACATGGAGTCGACTATGATGAAGTATTCGCACCTGTGGCAAGGATGGAAACTGTGAGGCTGTTGATTGCACTAGCAGCCCAAGGTGGATGGGAAATTCACCACATGGATGTTAAGTCGGCCTTCCTGAATGGAGAACTTGAAGAGGATGTTTATGTTGTTTAGCCCCCCGACTTTGTTGATGATGACAACCCAGCAAAGGTGCTAAAGCTCAAGAAAGCATTGTATGGCCTCAAGCAAGCTCCACGTGCTTGGAATGCTAAGTTAGATGAAAGCTTGAATTCTCTGAATTTTGTCAGGTCGGCAACAGAACATGCCGTATATACAAGAGGAAAGGGAGAATCAAGGCTAATTGTGGGAGTTTATGTTGATGATTTGATAATCACGGGAGCAAATGTGCTTGAAGTTGACAGATTCAAGAAGCAAATGCAGGAAATGTTCAGCATGAGTGACCTTGGGCTGTTAAGCTATTATTTGGGGATGGAGGTCTGTTAGACTAAGGAACATGTGAGTATTTGTCAAGCAGCATATGTAGAAAAGATTGTCAGCAAGGCTGGCATGGAAGGATGCAACACTGCTCAAGTCCCCATGGAGTCCAGGCTGAAGCTGAGCAAAGAAGGATCAGGACAGCCGGTTGATGCTACACTTTACAGAAGTGTGGTAGGGAGTCTCAGATACCTTGTGAACACAAGGCCAGATTTGGCTTTCTCAGTGGGATATGTGAGCAGGTTCATGGAGGCTCCCACAACTGATCATTGGGCTGCAGTCAAACATATACTAAGGTATGTGAATGGAACATTGAAGCTTGGCTGCAAGTATGACAAGAATAGAGGAGGTCTTCAGCTAACTGGTTTCAGTGACAGTGATATGGCTGGAGATATCAGTGATAGGAAGAGCACAACAGGTGTTTTGTTCATGTTAGGAAAAAATTTGATCAGTTGGCAGTCTCAAAAACAGAAGGTGGTGGCCTTATCATCATGTGAGGCTGAATATATTGCAGCCACTACTGCTGCTTGTCAGGGAATATGGCTCAGTAGGTTGCTGGGAGAACTGATGCTTGAAGATCCTTGTTGTGCTGTTCTGAAGGTTGATAACAAATCTGCAATCAACCTCTGCAAAAATCCTGTGCTCCACGACAGAAGCAAACACATCGATACACGTTTTCATTTCATCAGGGAGTGTGTTGAAGGAAGAAAAATGAAAGTGGAGTACATTTGTTCAGAGGAGCAGCTTGCTGATATCTTGACAAAGCCACTGGGCAGAGTCCGGTTTCAGGAGCTGAGAAAGAAGCTGGGCTTGGTTCAGGCTCAGGCGCATCAAGATTAGGGGGTGTTTTGATAGCTATCCTTAGTAATCTTGTGCGCATTTTTCATTTGTATTACGGCAATGCATATAGGAGCTGCATGTTCAGATAAGACCGGTTCAGCCGGGGCTCTAGCGGCAGCACGTAGTTAGCGTTTTTTCAGCTGTTAGTGGCCCATCTTGATGCCCGTTGTGGGATGGCACAATGTGCGGATCTAGTGTTTACGAGGTCACGTTTTGCATGTAACAAACCCCAGATTGTGGAGGGAATAAATAGACCAGAAGACCGCAAAGGGGTTGGCACCCAGTGCAAATATTCTGTTCTTGCTCTCTGTTCTTTAGTTTTTCAGTTTTTCGTCAGGTTACTGTTCATCTCTGAACTTTTTCAGCCTGTGCGAGATTCTGAGAGTCTTCAACCCGTGCGAGAGTGAGAGCGTTTTGCTGTCACTCTGGACCTACATTCCAGTGTGACATTCCAGAATTATCATTGAATTGGGTGTCACAGCCCGAAATAACCCAAGAGGCTGGCAGGGAAAAAAATCGGCTGAAAACCGGTGATAAACCCTGAAGGCTGGCGCAGAAATGGTGTGCAACAGCTCTTGGCCTTCCGTTGGCACCAAAGTAATTCCAAGCATGAGCTCAACCTGGGTAGCTACTGCTAGCTAATCTGATCTTTTCGTCTGTCTAAACTTTGTTTGATTTATAATTTGTTTCCAGTTGTTGCTATAGTGTATAAACAACTATGTTTCACGTCTCATTTTTGTTTTCCTAAAATCCATTGAGGCTATATGCCACAGTTGAAGCTTCAAGCTGGCATTTCCGAAGAGAAAAACCACGTGAACTTTGAACCTAAGATTTGGATGAAACTTGCATTCGAAAACGTGAAATGCACGCGAATCTTGGACCTTGGGGTTTCATACTCATTGAAACATGTGAAGCTGAACTTGAAACTTGCATCCCAGCGGGACTGATTGTAATAGGATACCATTGTTTTTTTTTTATGAAATAGGATACCATTGTCTAGTCGCCTCTTGATCTTGTTTAAACAAGGACCAACTTCAACAGAACTAGGCATTCACCAAATATGGCACTCTATCTTAATTCACACCTCTGAAATTAAATCATCATAGTTTTGAGTGGTTGTCATTCCTCGTCTGTCAGTTGTGACGAAGTTACTGCTGAGAACCAGATATCTTTTTTTAGAGAGAGAATCAGAGATCCTTGTTTAAGAGAGAGGAGAGAGAACCAGATATCTAAACTGACTTATCGAGATTGGGCTGGATCTATATGGGAGGACCAATCCTGATTGAGAGTTTTTTTATTTTTTTATTTTTTTATTAAATATTTAAATAAATAGACTTTTGATGGCAAGATTTGCAGAAATATGCGCCTACCATCCTCTTAAAGATTTGTAAAATTGATGGAAAATGCTTATTTTAATCTGAAAAAAAGGAAGATGAGAGGAGAGGAAAGAGAGGCAGCACGACGAAGCCCTACTGTTTTTGATCTGCGAATTTTGGATCATGTTTTTCAGTAAATTTTTTATACTTATGTTTTTATTAGTAATTGAAGTACCACTAGATCTAGGGTTTAGCGGTATAACAATAGCTATATTAGATACAACCTAGGGTTTAGAAATGTAGAATATGCTGTATTTTGTAGTATATTGTAAATATTAATTACAACATGGTAGAATAGCTATCAGATGCATAGTAGTATTTAGAGTATGATAGTTTCGAATATCTAGATTTTACAGAATAATGATGTAAGTAATAATTATAGCTAATTAGAAACTTTATTAAATAGATAGAGGGTTAATTAGTTTAATTTGGTTAGTTTGCTTAGGGGTAATATTAAATAAACCTATTGTTAGGCGATCATCGATGTCGGTGATTTTGTTAGAGTTTCGATAACCAGAAATATAGTTTTCCGGTATTAACATTGGATATATTCAGGGATGTCAGATAAAATCAGATATATTATGGTGAAGGTCAAATTAGTTATGGTTCTAACGATGTAGATCTCTCTGAATTTTAGCATGTCGTTAAGGGACTTAGTAGAGCCAATGAGAGGACCATAGTGGGCGTGTGTAAGTGACTGATGCGCCATTTTGAACTGGATCCCCAGCAACATGATCTTAAGCTGAGAGTTGTGCTAAACCATGCTAATCAAGGGTATTTTAGGGAGCTTGTCCCGATCAATGCAACATCTATTTGGAAGCAGTATGTAGATATATCATGTAACCGTGGTCTCCCTCTGATTTTGTTAGCTGATGCGTATCAGAAGGATCCAACATAGTTAAACTCTACGGAAGTAGTAGCGGGAATAAGTCAGACAGTGGTAGATGAATCAGACCTGGCAAATGAGGGGTGTAGCCGATGAGGGGGAGCACATCTCTACCATAATTGAAGAGATGGAGATGGAGGATCAAGAGCTGGAGGAAGCCATTGCCGATGAGGATTCATCCGACGAGGAGGGAAATGCTCCTGTTCCTGCAGAGTGGAGGAATCAGGAATTTTCGAAGTTAGTGGTTAGTGAGGCTCATCGGACACCATGGGAATATCATGAGAACAATGTGTCCCAAGGTGCTATGTACCCTAGTAAGGAGGCTGTTATTTATGCAGTTAAATTCTGGTCGCTGTCTATTCAGAGACAGTTCAAGGTTGTGAAGTCGAGTAAAAGGGAGTACGATGTTAAGTGTTTAGTGCCTGATTGTCCTTGGCGGGTGCACGCATTCAGGGGGGAGTGGGTTGACTACTGGGAGTGCTCAATAGTTAGGGAGCATAATTGTCACATTGAGGAAATAGAGTTCTTCCACTGGAACCTATCATATACTTTTGTTGCCAATGTTATGTATGGTGAGATTGTGGACAACCTGAAGTATGAGCCATGATCAATAATTCGTACTATTGAGAAAATGTTCCAATATACAATAAACTACGCAAAGGCATGGAGGGCGAAACAGAAGGCTATTGAGATGAGGTTTGGGAGATATGAAGATTCATATCACAATCTACCGCATCAATTAGCCACAATATGTGCAAGAAATCGTGGAAGTTACTATGACATCAAGCATTACCCCTTGACTAATGTGAAGTATAGCGGGAAGCAAGTATTGCAGCGTGCTTTTTTTGCATTTGCGGCAACCATCAAAGCATTTAGGCACTGTCGACCCATCATTTGCTTGGACAGGATGTTCCTCACTGGGAAGTATAAATGACAGATATTGTCTATAATTGGGATCGACGGGAACAACCAAGTCCTGCCACTGGGGTTTATCTTCGTGGAGAGTGAGAACGGGGATAGCTGGTATTGGTTCCTTGAGCAGGTGAAGTATGCTATTGTTCTGGACCAGCCGGATGTTTGTTTGATTCATGATAGATATGCGGGGTTGTTGCAAGCTTTGCTGGATGTGCAATATGAGAGTGTTCGACGGTGTGTTACAGCAAAGTGGCCTGACTTGAAGAGCAGGTGGTGCATGAGGCATATGAGTGCAAATTTTACAAAATATTCAAAAACAAGGACTTGATGAAGCTTTTCAAGAAATTGTGCAGCCAGAACCAGCTAAGAAAGTTCAATGCCCTATGGGCAAGACTAGACGAACTAACCATGAAGCAGGTAGCTGAGCTAGAAGCCACAGGTGATGAACCGATTGCTCTTGGACCTCTCCCAACAGATACTCATCAGATAGTAAGCAGGTCAGGGTCAGCTATCAGAAATTTTTCGCAGTGGATACAAAATGAGCCAAAAGAAAAATGGACTTTTATGTACAACAGTGGTGGGGCAAGGTATGGGATAATGAAAACTAATCTTGCTGAGGTCTACAACTAGGTCATGCAGGGTATGAGGTCCCTCCCACTTGTTAGAATTGTAGAAGGTATTATGCATGGAACTTGCATATATTTTATTGATCGCTACGTAGCTGCTTTAAAGGCAATGGAAGATAACCGTATGCTGTATGGATTGATGTTATGTAAGTACATAGAGAAGGCCACAAAGAAGGCACATATGCACCGCGCTAATCAGGAGGGAACTGCGAAGCACAGGTTCAGTGTCTTGTGCCGTGATAAGGGTCGTAGGGGTAGCAGACATGAGCGGCATGTGCAAGAGTGCGTGCTTAGGATTGGAACATGCATCTGTACATGCCAAAAGCCACAATTGCTACACAGGCCATGTACACACGTCATAGCTTCATGTGGGGAGCACAATATGCTTCCCAGGCAATATGTTTCTAAGTACTTTATGAAGGATCAGATACTAAACATATGAAATCATGAGTTGTATGGCTACGACATTGTTGATACATTTACAAGTAATCTAGGTCCCTCACGAATCTATGTACCAGACTTCGAAAGGATAAAGAACACACCGGGAGATCGACAAACTCGGCAGATTCGAAACGATATGGATGGATCCGAGGTGGGTCTAAGGGTGAAGCGATGTAGCAAGTGCAATGAAACAGGTCACATATACCAGTACTGTCCGAAAAATGTACCTATTGTGTAGGTGGGGGCATGACGGCGGTTAAGTGTGAATGTATTTAGCATATCTCGATGTTATATTTGTAAGGTATTAGCCTTAGTTAGCTACGTTGCATTTGGACCTTACATTTATACCTGATTGTGTACCTACATGTTGTAATATATTCATGTAACTTTGTGTACGTATATGTTATATGATGTTCATGTAACTATGTGTATATTTTCATGTAATAGACTTTTTATATTATTCATGTATATTTAGTTGCAATGTATATTTGGTTTCAATATATATTATTCTTGTCTACATGTTGTAATATATTCATGTATATTTGGTTTCAATGCAGAAATGGTGCACCCACCGACCCCCGAGCTTCTTGACCCTGCAGTGAACAAGAAGCACCACAGCTTGTTATCTGCCATTCACCAGATGGAGTTAGGGGTTTTCCGATCACGTGGCCCTGAGGAGCTACTTACGATCGACGATCGTTGGAGGCACCGGTATGTCGCTAATTAGCTACGTATGTGCCAATTTATTTAGTTATTGCATGCCCTACATTCACTTTATATTCCCAATGGTGCAGGTTGGCAGCATCTTGACTCCTACCGCTGTGTCGTTTGGTGGAGGCCCGAGTGATAGAGAACCCTGAGGCAGCGGCGAGACGATTCTATTTCGACTGCTCACTAATCGCTGCACTGGTTGACCGATGGAGGCTGAAGACCCATACTTTCCACCTCTCCTGCGGCGAGATGGCTCCGACATTGCAAGACGTAGCCTACCTGTTAGGCTTACCTTGCGCCGGAGCTGCCGTTGGAGTCATCGACATAGATGCAGACTGGATGAACGTCATGCATCAGCGGTTCGCCCCTGTTCAGCGGACTGACGATGCACCTGCCTACGTGCCCGAGTTCCTATCGGATCCGCGAGGGCCCACGAAGAAGTGGATCCTACAATTACAGGTACCTTCCAATTTGCCTTCCCAATTACTTTACGATTTTTAAGATATTTTAGTCATCATCATTTGCATTACTTGTAGCCTGCATACATGCACCGGAGGCTGGCTTGTACTCGGTCTCGAGGCACTTGGAGGTTTACCTGCTTTGGTTGTTTGGATGTATTATGTTCACCAGCGGCCAAGGCCACCTGGTGTCGAGGACCCTTGTTCCGTACGCGAGGTGGATCGCAGATGCGGAGCCCGATGATGTCCCACAGTTGAGCTGGGCCTCTGCTATCCTTGCTGCGACGTATCAGGTCTTGTGCGATGCATGCGCGAAGAAGGAGTCACTAGCCACATTTGCTGGGTGCTCACTACAACTGCAGTTGTGGTCTTACATGCGGTTCGTGATAGGGCAGCCTATTGTGGACCAGTCCACGTACTCTGAGGAATGGTACGGTGAGCTCGAGGAGGACAGGCCCACCATGGCCTCACTGTGGTGTCGACGCTGGGTACGTACGTAATATATTAATACTTTACTTGTCACATGTTTTAATTCTGAATTTTTACTATGTTTCTCCACAACCGCACTAGGCACATGAGCAAGCCCATAGCGCGTATGAGCTTTTTAGGTCACAGTTCGACCTTCTTCATCCAGACGGCGTGGTCTGGACCCCCTACAGCTACTTGTTCATCCAAGCCCGTGCGCCCTTCGGTCTGTCTCCGTTGTGTAGCCGCGACAAGGAGTACTGGTTTATGAAGAAGCTGCTCGTCTTCAACATCTACATTAAGGAGTACTCACCCCACCGCGTCATGAGGCAGTTCGGACGCTACCAGGCTTTCCGCCCTTGTCAACGTTCGCACGGTTCCAAGACACATCCACAGGTAACTAAAATCAAGTAAATAATCCATAGCATTCTTCTCATTAACAGTCTATTTAATGTGGTTGACTTGTAGGTATACACGAAAGGAACAGCCGGATGGCAACCTCTGGGCAGATTGTTTGGCGCCGTACATCTGAGCATGGTCCCATGCCCTTGAGGATGTTATGGAGGAGGCTCATCCTTTCGACGAGCCGAGCTTCGAGGAGTACCTGCGGTGGTATGTCCTGCGTACATGTACACAAGTCACCTACACCCCAGAGACTATCCGGCAACACGTCGCGTCAACTATGGAGGCCTACCCGGGCCATTGGGATGAGGACACTGCATTAGCGGTATGTGTAATTAACATCTCATTAATTTATCATATAATCCTATAAGAATGACTATAAACTGAAATTCCCATTTCTTGTTTGTTTCAACAGGCCGCTATCATTTATGATATCCATAGGGATGCGGCTGGAACCATAGACTGCCTTAGGCAAGGGGTGCAGCTAAGTGCGGCGGATGTAGCGGGGTTTGTCAAGCGGGTTTTAGACAAGATCACGCGGGCCCTAAAGCTTACCTCTTGCCGATCCACCGCAAACGTCGCCGGTGCTCCTGCCAGGTCGAGTGGGGTACACATAGAGTCGTCTAGGAGGTCTGATGTGCAATACCGTCCACCGGGACCGGCACCCACACGGCCACCTGGACCATGCCCTACATGCCCATACACAATAGGTATAGATATTCCATACGCACGACGTTTAGAAATATTCTTTTGTCACTGATGCATTAATTTCAAACAAATATTAGGTGCACCTACACACGTCTCGACGCTGCCACCTAGACCAAGCCCAGTGCCGACACCCTCACCGCTTGCAGGCCTCTCAGGTAATGAGCGACACTACATTGTCGTATTCAATATATTCAATCGTATATCTAATATATTCCGCAGGTTACTACGGTGATGAAGCCGAGCCGTCTTTAGCTGCACCTCGACCGGTCGCACCTCCACCGTTCGCCCCCTACTACAGCACACACGCTTGGTCATCTACTGCTGCACCTACTTACCATACAGGTACAATATTGCATTTTGTACAAATACTTTCATTTGCATATTTTTTGTATCTAATAAATTCATCTGTTTGTAAGCCCTTAAGTTAGTATATATTAGAATAATATGTTACATCTAGCATGCATCAGTATCTGACAGGGACAAATGTAAACGCGATATATATACGGTATACTTATGGGTAGTGTATTATTTTTTATTTATTGAATAAAATTTTAATAATAACTATTAAATCATGGTTTACTATTTAAATTTTGTTTGGTAATATTGAAATTTTGTCCAATAAGTATAAAATAATATGTTACATCTGGAATGTAGAATATCACATATATATATATAAATTTGCACCACATAGATGATAAATTTCAATATATCATGAAATCCATAGAATTAGGCAGCATTTCATACGGTTTATGCCCAGTTTACATCAACCGAGATAACTTTTTCTCACACTTAATTAGTATGCGTATATAGCGTTTGTATATCTTGCGACCTCGACGTGATCGTACGCACGTATGTCATCAACTGGCACGAGTTATTCTGGTCTATTTATGTATCCATCACTTGCCGTTGTCGGGCTCGGACCCGGGGGGACACGGCGGCTTCGGCTTTGGCTTCGGCGCCGGCGGCGATGGCTTGGGCGCTTTGGGCGGCGACGGCTTGGGTGGCGATGGCGGCTGCTTGGGCGGCGACGGCGGCTGCTTGGGCGGCGACGGCGACGGCTTGGGCGGCTTCGGGCCGGGGCCAGGCGGGCCAGGCATCGGGCCGTGGTGGAAGCACTTCTCGCAGCAGCTCTTCATGCACATCAATTTCTCTTTGCTAACTGTAGATGGACACAAACATCACCACGTGAACAGAGTTAATTACAGAATCAATTAACTAAGATTAAGACACGCATATATAATCGAATTGCTGCTTAATTGTTTGGTCGGTTAGGTTGATCTGCATGCGCACGTACAGGGCGGAAGGCAGACGCAGGTGCTGACGACGCACTGCTGGTAGCACAGGCCCGGCAGGTCCTCGAAGCACTCGTCCATGCACCCCTTTTTGCACTTGTGGTTGACGCCGCCGCCGGGGACTGCGACGGAGATGGAGGAGTTGAGGGCGTCACCGGCGCCGGCGCCGTCGACCTTGGACGCGGCGTCTTCGTCGTGTCGGCACTTTCCGGTGCACGACTTGAAGCACTTCCAGTGGTACATGTGGTCGTCTTCCGCCGCCCCGGCCGCGGCGGCGCCGAGGAGCGCGGCGACGGCCAGGAGGACGGCGATCTCTTTGTAGCCCGCCATTGCTGCTGCTAGCTGGTCTCGATGGGTCATCCAAGGTGAGCTGAGCTGCAGCTCGATGGATGGAGTGCATGGCGCCCTCGCAGGGTTCTATATATACTGGGCGCTAGCTGCGCCTGCACGAAGCGCGACGCGCCATGCGTGCTGCGTGCATGTCAAAAGCGTGAGGCCGCGGCGCCCGGCTTGCGGGCGGATACGTGCACGAAAACTTGGAACTGAATCGGTTCGATCGAGCGAGTGAGCTGATCTAGATACTGAAATAGATGCGCTCGGATTCACGCTCTTCTTGTTCATGACACTGGTAGCTTCGATCGCATGCGTTGCGCGTTTGTGGTTTCTTACCGGCCTAAACTCGTAAGTGAGGTGTGAACTTCCTCCGTCGTTCTCAGAAGCTTTTCAGTCCAGAAAATTCGATGTTTAATTTCAATCAGGATTCGGGAGATTCAACTTCCGAACACGCCAGATTCGAACTTTCGATCAAAGGCAGGGATCGAGCTTTCAAACGGGAAATGCATACAACGAGTCAACGACTAGGAAAATATAAGGCTTTTAAGTGGCAAAGTTTTCGAACTTTTAGATGTGCAAACTATGTCCAACTTCAAAGCTCTGGGACATTCGACAACCATAAAACAGTTTCTAACTTTTACATGAATTTAGAGAGAACTTTCACCCTTCCAAATGCATGCACTTCCAACCCTGTGACAAGAGCGGCAGCAGCGTCACCCACCACTGCCGATGCCCGGTGGGGTGTTTGAAGAAATGAGAAGGCGGCTGGTGAGATAACCATTTCGTAGCCTTGTTAGGTCACTCTAATTAGCCCATGGAGATTAGAAGAAGGGCCAATGTGGCTCTGGCCCGCGCAACTGCAGACAGGCCGAGGCCCTTGAGCCGGGTGAAGACCAGACCCTCTCCTTTGAGACATAGGTTTGTGAGCACAGGTCACAACTACTGCTACGTGATCGTCTCCTGATCGTATCGTCAAAATTGATTCTCACCCGATTTTCCCCAATGGATTTAAGCGATCGTCACATGAAGGGGCTGGGAGTGCTGAGTTAAGGCATGCTCAGATATACGTGAACTAAAAACGGTTACTAGGGTAAAGGTGAATAAATGACTTACTAATTTATTTTCAAATAGATAGTTTTCTCGCTACTAGAAAAATGATTTGTACAGACGATTCAAAAATCTCGTATGTACAAATCAGATTACTACAAATAATTCTAAACTGAAATTATCTATACAAGTATAGATGGTTCTAAACTGAAACCGTTTGTACTAATCATTTGTATAGACTGTTCTAATGTTGTATAGACTATTCTAATATTTTAGAACTGTCTGTACAAATGATTAGTACAGATGGTTTCAATTTAGAATCTTTTGTACTAAAACAAAAAATGCAGACGATATAAATTTGATATCTGATTACATTGATTGTATTGATCTGCTCTCTGATTACAAGTGTGACTCATACATCAATTGCATTGATCTGCTCTGATTACATCAAATCCATAATATGCAGACGATATAAATTTGACAAACCTATCGTATGTTTATGAGAAATGGATAAGTATCTTTAAAAGGCACTACGAGCTGCAACAAATTTTGATTTATCAAAAGGTCCCTTCTCTGAACCCTTCTCTGCATATACTCGATTTCAGAAGACAACAATTTGTTCTACTGGTAATGAAATGCTTATGCGTTAGGCAAATAGAACAGTTCCTTGAAGCACAAAACTCAATGTGTGATTATAACACATGCATGGTACCTTTCTTACTCTAATCTTTCTCAGACCTTTATCCAACCTAGCCTCCAACTGCTTAAGGTCCCCGTGGCTCATGGTTGTGATAGAATCACCTATCAGGGCCCTGAAACATCAATGGAGAGCTTAGTCACCAAACAAAAACCTTTTTGTTAATTTGATTCTCCAAGATATGCATAATAAGTCTTTTATAAATACTGAACATGTTCGATATCTGCAAGTTGGTGATTAGCCTTGCTTTCAATAATTCCTAGGATCCATACAGGTCAGCAGCCAAGCCTTTGTTGAGCCTCAAGCCTTTACAGGTCATCCAGCTAATCCATGATCATTGATCTCCATTCTCCAATCATGAAAGCTGAGCCTCAAGGCGCAATGTTGCCTGGCGAGGCACACAAATCCGTCTTGTTACGTTATGCCTCATCCTGCGGGACAAAGAAAAACAGCAAAGCATGTCCTCTGGTTAGTTATTCATAGATGAATCACGCTGTATAATTCCACCATTGGCCACAAAGGGGCAGCCACCGACGAGGACCGCTACCACGGTGGAAGAGCCCATGATGCCGGACGATCGGCCCGCCAGCGGGCACCAACACATACCTAACACATACACATACAAAAAATAGACCATACGTCATGGAAGCCTCCGGTGACCTGACACCAAGGCACGGCAGTTGAAACGTGGTGGAGGCAGGTGGATTCATAGTGGGGTTGGCGGATCTGCAGAAGGGATGAGCAAGGCAAGCGGATCTGCAGAAGAGGTGGACGTATTTGAGGTGTGAAGATGCAGGAGGAAGCCGATTCATGGTGGAGGCAGGCGGAGCTCTAGCATCAGACCGGATCTTGTCGGCACAAAAGAGGGGAACAAGGGGAGGGAGAAAGAGATTTATTTCAACTATACTCACATGCTCCTCCATCAACACTGAAGGGTCGATGATGAACACCGCAACGAAGGCCATTGCGAGGCAGAGAAGCAAGCACCATGACAACGACCTCCATGTCATCCTCCATGCTGGTGACGGCAGGGGCAGCCAAGAGCCCGATGTAGAGCGAAGGGGCCTGGATCTGAGGGGAGGGAGAGGGCTAAATCCGAGGGGCTCTCTAGGAAGGAGTGGGAGACGACGATAAGCATTTCATGGGAGGAGGTTCTGGGGATATAGTGAACACGTGAAAAGCAAGGCGCTCAATTGTATTAGAACTATCTATGCGTGGGGAGATGCAAAGCGAGATGTTCTGGTTATATTAGAACTATCTGAACTATGTCATTTCTATAGACGATCACATTTAGGAGTCATCTGTATTACTATTATAGATGATTCTTTTAAGAACCGTTTGTATTAAAGCATCACACTTCGTGGAAACTACTCCTCGTTATTTTTCAGATGATTTTAGTTTGGAACTGTCTATGATACCCTTTGCACAGACGGCTCCAAATAGGTGTTTGTACAGGGGGCACCCCACTAAATTATTTTTTGTAGTAGTGTCTTCTGTTTTGATCACCTAACGTACCTCAAAAACTAAGAGTGAAAGTAAAAATAGGAGATAAATAAGTTGTGATAGAAAATACAAAGAAAGCATAGCTCTCATAGATCTTAGTGAACTCTAGGTTAGATTGAGACTCATTCCATGGGTCATGATCATAAAAAGATAGCAACTTAAGGGAAAAAATATTTAGATCCAAAAAAATACGTATAGGGTGAAGAAACTCTGCAAGTTGATTATATAAAGGGAAGGGAATTTAAAATCAATTATGAATATGAATTTTATGTCTCGAGCAACAAGAAGACTAATTTTTCAAGATGAGAAAATTTCAGCTCAACAACCAAAACAAAAATCACAACTAAACAGGAAAAAACCCGTAACAAAGCAAAAGTGCCAAAAAAGAAAACTAGAAGGAGATTAACACAAGCATCGAAGGAAACAAACACTTCATTTCTTGAAATTTCCAGCCCTCTTCTCGGTACATTACAAGATAATTTCATCAAAAAAGCTCTCACCTATTATAAAGACTAAGCTCTACTCTCTTATTTTCTCTAAAACCCTAACATACAAACTCAAATGGCTGGTTCTCTTTCCTAATAGCCCTACCCCTCTATTTATAGACCTTAAAAGATTTCTTAGATACCAAGTTTTCTTATTCCTAAAATATCCCTACCTTTAGTGCACTCCCACCTACCACAAAAAGTATTTTGGTCCATTTTCTCCGCCATCAATTGGACAACTGTGGTACCTTCACGATTTAGCTTTGCCTCGATGTAAGCTTCGTGATGATTCCACATGCTCTCCATCCTTCCACGGTTTTGAGACCAAACCGCGAAACCATCTTGTATGCTTCTAAAAACGTGATTCATTGCCACTTGTTGTCACTTCATGTAAGCATCCCAGTATCGATATGTGTACTCCATCTTGCGATCTTGAACACCGGCAAGTCTCTCTCGCTCTCGGTCACTCAGATCGCCTTATTACTTGCACAACATCCCATTCGCTTAACTTTGTCAATACGCCGTCTTCATCTATCTTCTCATACTTTGCTTGAACTCTATATGCACAGCTAGTATTATCATTGACTCCGCCCAGTCTCCTTAATCGTTCGGCACTAAGCACTTTGCTTAGCCTCGATCATCCCGCTATCGACCGTCAAGTTGCTTCGATCATCTATACAACACAAGACAAGTAAACATGCATCTCCAACACCATTATAGATTATTCAAAATCAAAATTTTGTGTTGAAGAACTCATCCCAGATAAATTGTGAACGCCGAATAATCCCAGCATCGGGCGTGTTCAACTCCTTAGATCGGCTATTTTGCATCCTCTCTGAAAATATTAGTCTAGTGTATCCTCCAGCATTCACATTACTCATCACCGGACTATCCGACGAGTACAACCTTGCCAGAAGCCATTTTGCAACCTTTTTGCAACAAATGGTCCGACAAAGCATCCGACGTTCATCCCTTCAAGCGCTGGACCATCCGTTGAGTACAAGTCTACCAGAGTCAGTTTGCAACATCTCTGCAAGAAAAGCTCCGACGTTCACATCACTTCATCGTCGTACCTTCCGGTGTTCGCTTCAATTTTTGCCTCTTGAAATGCTCCTACATTAGAACTTCCTAAGCACCGAACCATCCAGCGCATTCAAATATATCAGCGTTGGATCATCCGACATGTATATTTTTTCTAGACTCAGAGATAACAACGCCAACTCTATTTTTCTCTATAACTTTGATTTTCATAATCATAATTACAGTACATAGACAAGTTTATGTAATTCTAAAATTCTCAAACTAAACTAACAATATTATCAATCACTCATCACATATAAATTAAGACACATTTCAACTTGAATTATCATAGTCAGATGCATGACTGGAATTTCAAGCAAAACTTGCGTTGCAGGATCATTATAGAAACCGATGAAAAGTAGTGCAATAGTAATAGATTTATGAGCAAGTGAGGATTACATAATATCATTCATCTTCATGATCTGCTGATTGTATAATCTTTACCGTCGGTATAATTTAATCTGCTAGCTGGATGTATGATCACTGTATGTATCAGAGACAACCAGGTACGTGCTACCCCTGCTGCACGCCGCCGCAGCGTAGCTCTTGCGGCAGGTGTCCCGGCACGCGGCCATCATCTTGGTGCCGGGGCGGAGCTGGGCACACACGGAGAGCACGCACGAGTGCTCGCAACCGAGGCCGGTGCCGGTAGCGACGGTGGCCGTCGGGCCGGTGCACCTGCCGTAGCAGGAGAACTGGCAGAACCAGAACTCGTTGCGCGGCACGCACTGGTCGAAGCACGCGTTGAAGCAGGGCCGGCCGCCTTCCGCCACCGCCGATCCGGCCGCGACCGAGGACAACGTCGCGACCGCGACGGCGGCGGTGAAGAGCGCGGCTCTGGCTCCGCCGAGCTCCATTGCTTGCAGTCGCGCGCCTCTAGCACTGCCTGAGACCGGCCCTCACGTCGCGGACAGACAGATTAAATTTCGTTCGAGCGTCGCAGTCGGGCGTTGGATTCATATAGTAGGGCAGCGTGTGCGCGGGGTCGGCAGGGGCAGTCTCCACGGAGGGGGAGAAAACGCGGATGTGATGTGATGCGAGGCACCACCGTGGCGTGTGATGAGACGGGGCGGCAGCTCATGGTTCCGGAGTGATCGTCGCTTCCGTCTGGCCATCGTGTTTCTTTCTGGGGATCAGCCTGCAAACCTGCTGCAACCACTCTGGTTCTTGATGCCGATTGTTCCTGAACTCGTAGGCAACGCCGGCACAAAATGAGGTGACGCGGGATTTTTTTTTTTTAAGCAAACCTGAGGTTTTATAACAGAATTTGAGTCTGAAGATTCAGTCTTTTTAATAGATCTATATCTTTTAAAGATTGATTCTATCTCTTAGGAGTTTTTAATACTATATATACGGGGCAATACCTCTTATTATTAACACAGATTAGTAAAAAATAAACAATTTTTTTCTTATATTGTGCCTCCTTTTGTAATTATTTTCTTGAAGTATTATTGGACTACACCTGGTAGCAGCGATTTCTTAAAACGTTATTAGCACGAAGCTCTGCCAGAGATCAAGCTAGCGGAACGGATCTATACTGCATCGAGCGGACAAGTCATAACCTAGCCTATATGCCTTACGCGGCACAAATCTATTCGCAAGGATCGAAAGGTACGAGACCGTCCGGTACGTTTTCTCGATGCTACTATTTTCACGACTAAAATAGATCTGAGAATCATATCGTACGTATCGCATGAACAATATGCATGAACAGTAGCCCATATCAATAAACAGTTGCAAAACAGATCTATAACATCGCGTACAGTCATGGTGGGGCTCGTAGCCGCACCTCACCACCGGTCTGGAACCAGCGGTTGCCCCTCCAACTCATCGTCGCTTGGGAAACCGGTGGCCACCCTAATGTGCAAAGATCCAAAGGATCTTTCCCCACCTGGGCTCGTCGCACAGCCCCACGTAAACACATTTAACGTGATATCCGGCCTAGATGTATAAAGATAAAGCAATGAGGTAATCATGGAACAGTATAACTTTTGGTCAATAGATTTACCATCATCGTTGAGGTTGAGGTGGCCATTTGATTGCTTGGAGGTGCAGATGGGTTTAGCACTTGCCATATCAAACCTCTTTAGCATGTCTTTAATGTATTTTGTTTGACATATGAATATCCATTCCTTAAGTTGCTTTATTTGAAATTCAAGAAGAATTGCAACTCCCTCATCATGTACATCTCGAATATTTTAGTCATCATCCTACTAAACTCTTCATTAAAATTTTTGTTAGTAGAGTCAAATATAATGTCATCGATATATATTTGACACACAAATAAATCATTATCAAGCTTCTTAGTAAAGAGAGTAGTATCAACCTTTCCAATTTCAAAACCATCCTTGACTAGAAAATCCTTAAGGCACTCATACCATACTCTAGGAGCTTGTTTAAGCTCATAGAGTGACTTATGGAGTTTATAGACATGAGATGAGAATTTGGGATCTTTGAAACCCGGGGGTTGTTCAACATATATCAATTCCGAGATGGGTCTATTTAGGAATGCGCTCTTCACGTCCATTTAATATAGTTTGAAATCATGGTGAGTAACAAAGGCAAGTAATATACAAATTCACTCTAATCTAGCAACAGGGGAATAAGTCTGACCAAAATCCAAACATTCGATTTGAGAAAATCCTTGCGTAATCAATCTTGCCTTGTTCATCATGACTATTCCATTTTCATCTTGCTTGTTCTGAAAGACCAACTTTGTACCAATTACATTTTTGTTGGGTCTTTTCACCAAATACCATACCTCATGACAGGTGAAGTTGTTTAACTCTTCTTGCATTGTCATCACCTAATCAGGATCTTTAAGTGCTTCTTCTACCTTTAAAGGTTCCAAAGAAGATATAAAAGAGTAATGTTCATAAAAATTAGCAAATCGAGATCTTGTAGAGACTCCCCTATTTACGTCTCCACGTATATTGTTGACGGGGTGATATCTTTGTACAATTTGATGAACTCTTGGGTGTGGCACTTGAGGTTGAGGTTCAACTTCCTCTTCTTCATCTTGATCTAGAAATGTGTTGGAGAAGTCTTGATCTTGAGTTGAAGTAGGTGACTCCATTTGTATTGATGAATAGGAGGGAGTGGGAGCTACTTCGGATTCTTGTAGTATAATTTCTCCAATTGCCATTCTTTTAATTAATTCACTTGGAATTTCCTTATCACCTAGTACATTAAGATTAATTTGCTCTGCTTGAGAGCCATTAGTTTCGTCAAATGTTATATCATGCTTAATTTCAAGAAAATTTAGAGGTTTTAGAAGTGGGAGCTACTTCGAGTTCTTGTGGCATAATTTCTCCAACTGCCTCATCACCGGTGGTATTGTTGAAAACACTATATGCATATGCATTTAATCCATATCCAAGCAAAAATCCTTGAGCGAATTTAGAGGTTTTAGGCTTTTTGTTTAGAATGAAACACTTGCTCCCGAATACCCAAAAGTATGAGACGTTTGGCTTGTTACCGGTGAGGAGTTCATATAGAGTTTTCTTCAAGAGTCAATGAAGATATAAACAGTTCACCGCATGACAAGCGGTGTTGACGGCTTCCGCCCAAAAATGATCGGAGGTCTTTGTACTCATCTAGTATTGTTCTTGCCATCGAAGTATTCAGTTCTTCCTTCCGGCCACACCATTTTGTTGAGGAGAGTAAAGTGTGCAAAATTCATGCTTGATCTCCTCTTTATTAAGAAATTCTTCAATTTACGTGTTCTTGAACTCACTTCTATTGTCACTCATAATATTCTTAATCATCAACTTGAACTCATTTTGGGTTCTTCTTGTAAATTTCTTTACTGCTCTTTGAGTTTCTCTTTTATCATGCAAAAATAATACCTAACTGAAATGGGAATAATCATCACAATTAAAAAGCTATATTTTTTTACCACCAATGCTTATGTAAGCAATGAGATCAAATAAATCCATGTGAAGTAATTCCAAAGACCTTGTTGTTATCATGATGTTCTTGATGGGATGGGGCACTCCAACTTGTATTCTTACTTGACAAGCACTACAAACTCTATCCTTGTAAAAATTAACACCCGTTAGTCCCAAAATGTGCTCGCCCTTTAGAAGTTTACTAACATTCCTCATACCAACATGGGTTAGTCTACGGTGTCATAACCAACCCAAGTCGGACTTAGCCATCAAGCAAGTCTCAGGGTTAGCTTTATCCGATGAAAAATCCATAAGATAAAATTTGCGTTTCATTTAACCTTTGAAGATTAAGGAGGAATCATCCCTTCTAAAGATTGTCATCTCAATATTGATAAACAATTATGTTTCATTTCACAAAATTGAGAGACGAAGAACAAATTATAATTCAAGAATTTAAGTAAAACATTTGATATGGAAAGATCATTTGAGATAGCCACTTTACCTAATCTCATTACCTTTCCTTTGCCATTGTCTCCAAACACGATGGACTCATGTGGCGATCCACTTGGGTCAAAAAATGAAAACATGAACTTTTCTCTAGTCATGTGATTTGTGCAACAGCTATCGATCATCCAACTTCTTCGACCAGAGGTATATTCCTATAAAACAAATTATGCCCTATTCTTAGTTACCCACATTTGCTTAAGTCCTTTCATGTTAGTCACAAGCACTTTGGGCACCCAAATGAATTTCTCAACATGAATGTTTCTATTCCTAATGTCAACATATTTAGCAAAGACTCTACCAAAGTAATCTTTCATAAGCACATATGATGCACCAAAAATATCATAAGAAGTATAATTAAACTTTTGGATACTTTTTGTCTTCACGAAATTGATGTGATGTTGATCCCTTTGCACCCAAATCTTACCCTTTTCCATTTTTGGTAGGGTGTATCCAATTCCTACATGATTGAAGTTTTCCTTTTGAGAGCCAACGACTTTCTTTAGGGCCTTACTACCCTTATGACATTTTAGAAAGTCATTTTAAAGAAATCCCTTGTGCCTCTCATTTTGACTTGAATGCTTGCATAGATTTTGAGTTAGTAGCACAAACATCAATATCAATATCTTTACATCTAGAGCAACCAATTTTATTTGAGACATTAGGGGAGCAATTTGCATCATTTGAGAGGGTGATACAACTCTTGGGAGTTTTAACTTCCACTTCAAGAGACTTATTTGCTTTATTCAAGCGGTCAAAGCTTTCTTGAAGTGACTTGTTTGAGCTCTCAAGTTTAGTATTTGAAACATTAGCTAACTCAAAAAATTTATACAAATTATCATATTTCACCTTCTCTTTAGCTAGGGCACTCTTGAATTCAAGATTTCTCTCTTTTTCAAAGATGAGCAATTATTCTTATTTTTCAAGAGTGTCCTCTTGCCCCTCTATTGTCTTAAGTAAATCACACATGCTAGGCAAGTATAATTTATCTAGATGATCTAGCAAGTCATCATCGTTATCACTATCATGCTTACTAGTTAGATCAATATTTGAAAGCTCGGTTGGTCATAATACCTTACACCCTTTTGCCATGAGGCAAATGGGTGATTGATTGTCACTTGAATATTCGAATAGCGACTTGATTAGTGGTAAAGTGGCAAGAACAATTGTAGTGACTCCTTCTTCATCGGAGTCGGCGTTGGAGGCGTTGGAGTCCCGCTCTTGACCAAGATGAGCTTGACCCTTGTAGCTCTTCTTGTAGTGTTTGCTCTTATCTTTCTTTAAGTACTTGACCTTGTTGTACCTTTTCTTCTCACCTTCGTCCTTATTCTTCTTGTTGGGTCAATCGACGATGAAATGACCCAGTTCGCTGCACTCATAGTATGTTCTTGTTGAGTGTCTTGCCCTTGACTTGCCGAAGGACTTCTTTCTTTCACTATTTTTGTTGAAGCCACTTCTCTTGAGAAACTTGTTAAATTTCTTCGCAAATAGCGCCATCTCTTGTCTTTCTTAATGGTCTTTACTTTCTTCTTCGCTAGTGCTTTCTTCAACTTCTCTTCTTGCCTTCAATGAAAGATTTTATTTCTTGGAGCTTGAACTTGGATTATTGATATCATAGACTTCCCCAGAATCTTGTTGCATCAAGTCATGAGCTAGAGTCCTTCCAAGGATGTCATGAGGTATTAGCTTTTCAAAGTCATCTCACTCACGAATGAGAGTCACCAATGTGACATTTCTTGGGGTGATTGCCCAAAGCATTATTTAACAATGAAATTGTCGATCATATCCTTACTTCCAAGTCAATTGATCTCATTGACTAGGAGATTTAGGCGGTGTCGGTGTAAAGAATAGTAGGGTCCCCTCGCGGCTAGATCCACTTTGGTAAGATATCGACATGTGTTGCGTGTCACTTTTTTTCCTGAGCCATGGCCGCCCCACGCGACCAACCTAAAACCATGCAACCAAGCTCTCTGACCAGGCTCAGTGACCAGTCCCTAGGTCACAGGAGCAAACCCCGCGATCAGTCCCCTCTGATCGCGGGGCAGGTATGTGTCCGAACAGTCTAAATCACAATAAATGCTTTTTCACTCGAGCATTTCTCTTCCCCAGGTCCTCTTTCGGGTCGTCCAAAGCATGGCCGACACAGAGCTGCATGTCCCGTCCCGTAGCATTAAAAGCTACGGGACGGCCTGACGGGCGTGGCAGGAGGTCTTTTTGCAGATGCGCAGGCGGCACGTGGGACGGGACAAGCCAGTCCAGGCGACCAAGATGACGCAGGCGGTGGAGCGATGAGACAGGCTCTGTAGCACCGTAGAGCAAATGGATACGTCTGCTCTTAGTAATGATGGGCCTAGGTGTAAATCTCTAGCTAGGCTTGAATCTATGTTTTGACTCAAATGTAAATCCTCTCTACCTCTGATATGTAAAGGGAGGAGTGCCAGGCTTGTAAAGGGGGAAAAAAGGGAGGCCTAGAAGCGAAAGAGGCCTAGAGGTGAAAGAGGTCGAGAAGAAGGCTGATCAAGAACATCATCTGTACCTCACTTAGACAACAAGAAGAAGAATACACACGATGTAGGGCTATTACCCTGCGGGGGGCCTGAACCTGGATAAACTCCGGTGTTCTTGAGTCACACACACACACACAGCCGGATCCAACATACCCTTCCCGAACAAAGATCACGCACCCATCGCCTGATACACCCCGGAATCATTGCCAGGGATTTACCCTCGACATTTGGCACGCTAGGTAGGGGGGCGCGTTTCCGAGTTCGGGATTCAAGTTGCTGTAAGGTGTTCTTCGTTGGGTACGACCTGGACGGAGCCGATATGTCCCAAACTCAGGACATCGTATCAGGATCCGAGGGCTCCGGGCAGTTGCTGAGGCATCCATGCTCCTGGCGCCAAGGAGAGCTCACGGACCGCAAGCTCTGGGGAACAGGTTCCTTCGGTGGTAGCCCCACCCAGAGGATCACTCACCGCGCAAGGAATGCCACCCCCAACCCTGTGATGTGAACCAAAACCATCGTGCAGGTATGATTCGATCTGACAAAAGAATATCGAGGTACTAATCACGTGTCATTTCTCCGAGCAGGTTCAACCCCAGGACGAACAGAAGCGTCTACACCTCGAACTTCGGGCACGAGTAACGACCACACCCCATAGGAAGGGGGAATCCTTGTTCTACCTTGCAGGATTTCAAAAGGTCACAGACGCGGTACTGGTCGCTAAGCGGGGCATGCTTCCTCCCAATCAGGAAGGAGCAAGCACATGACCATGCATCGTCAGGTACATGATTCAATTCCATTGTTTCTAGTTGTTAAATGCAAAGCAGAGTATGAGGGCCTCTTAACCGGAACACGAGCATCACCCACGCGGGGAGAAACACCTACTAGAGATGAGGGACTCGCTACCAGGTGAAACCCTGTTACCAAGGGGTCTTCAGTGCTCAGACCGGACGATGGCGACATACCTCTCCGAAGTGAGAAAGCTAGAGCAACGCTCCATCGGCTGGGAAGTTACACACGTCCCTTGCAAGGATATATTCCCTGACCAATGGGCTGGCCCGTCTAGCCTCTTCTTGCGAACCTGTCCTGGTCGGAGTCTTTGAGAAAAAGACTCACACGGCCACCTGCTACGGTCTCGGGATGGAGCGGAAGGGATGCTCCGCTTAGAAATGGAACACCAGAGGCAACACCCTTGGAGGCAATGCCTCCCTCAGTACCGTCGACCTCGGGTGGACATTATGTGGACGTCCTGCTTCATTCGGGTACAACCTGGATGGATCAGATCTCGGACTACCTTCAAAATCAAGCAACACTCGACGACGATGTGTCAGAAGAAAAGGTCATGCAGGCTAACCGCAAGAATCCTCCTTGGTAGAGGGACGTCTCTACCACCAAGGGAGCACAGACCCTTCACTGAAGTACATCGCTCAGGATGGGGGGAGCACAGTGCTCCCTAACACCCTCGGAGGCATACGAGGAGGTTGGACCACTCACTGCCCTCCAAGGTGCTTACGAGCAGGTGAGAAAGGTGCGAGTCGCGCTAGCACCACGACCGGGATACCTACCTACCAGCTTGGGCACTGCAAACCACACCACTCTCTCGGTTTGTCGCTGTTTGGGGGCTGGATGTCATGGGACCGTTCTCTAAAGCCCCAAGCAGCCATAAATTCCTAACCTCCGGCACGGCCATGACCACTGCACGCGGAACTGGTTGCAGGTCACTAACGACCTCCAGTTTCCCAGCCTCGTGCAGTCAGGTTGACCAGGGTGGTCGGCTGCCGATCATACAGCTCGCGGAACGCCAGCTCTACGTATGAGGCTGCTCGGAGACAAGCCTGTTTGACTATTTTGCAGGACATTCCGGACAAGTATGGACATGACTTGTAAGTTTTCCCAAATTAAAGTAATCAAACCCTTTATATTGCAGGACTCCATGGACAAACGTGATTTCCCTCCACATTCTGAGATTTGTTAGCCTGCTCGCTCGAGTTGATAGGATGAGAGCCGAAAGTAACCCGCTCGCACGATGACAGGGTAAAGGCGCCCGAGGGTTAAAACATTGCCGCAAGTCCTAAATTGGGTCGAGCGCTGGTCGCCACCGAAAGGCTCATCGTGCTAAGGGTCTCCATCAGTGTCAGGAATGTTGCTCACGAGCGGCTTAATGCGATCCTCCCTAAGCGATATAGGCACTCCGAAGACTATTCGTCATCCAAACACGGAGAAAAACCACATAGGGGCCAAATGCCCGTCATTACAAAGCACAGGGGCTGGTTCCAGATAAGCCTACGATATTCCTCCTAGGACCCAAAAATACCCCTGAGGGGTTGAACCGGACAGTCCACATACAGGAACGAACGGCATACAAAAATAAATCAGCCCGGGCGCCGAGTTCCTCCGTGGTCATCCAAGTACCTTCAAAACCGGTGCCGACTGCTGGCAAGAGATCCAGGTCGGGGAAGTGGTCGCTTGCACAGACGAGGGCCAGGCAGGCGCCAAAGACTCCGACCTCGAAAAGATGGTCTTCGACAGTCTCGCGAATTCTCTGCTTAAGGCCACATGCCTCCTTGGATGCCGCTAGGAACCACTCGACATGACCAGACACGGTGTTCCCAGGGGTCGAACAGACCTGGATGCCGGCGAACCGAAGCAGCGAGTCGAAGGGGGGAGAAGGCTTGGCTAAGTTGGTTATAGAATGCCACTCGCCACTCGTATCTCTCCTTGGTTAGCCGCTCAAGTTCCTTTCGCACCGCATAGAAATCTTCCCGGCAGCGGCGAAGGCGGTCATAGAACTCCCTCTGTGGGGCACTTTCCCTGGTGGCCCGTTCTAGATCCCTCTTCGCCCTGAGCAACTCCTCCTGGCAGGCTAGTAAAAAAATAGAGCGCAAGCCACACTGGTGTCACTCGAACAAACCCTACAGGTGTAACCTAGGACCATCACGTGGTGCGAGTGGTCAGTGCAACACACCTTGAAGGTCGCTCGAAGTACTCACCTATTCGGCCACAGACCCCCGCACACATCTGGCCACCACCTCTAAGGATTGTCAGTCGGAAGGGTGGTCGACGGATATGGTCGGGGATTCGGTGAGGGCTGGGGGCCAATCGGCGTGGGCGGCGGATCGGTTCGGGCTGGAGGCTCGGACACTCCAAGAACTCTCCGAGCACAATGACACAATCTTGTCAGAAAACAAAGGTGTGGGGGCTCCATTCAAAAAATGTTACATAGCAAAGGTTACAATCGAGTTTTTACTTCTCGACGGCCTCCACAAGGAAGATGGACGCCACGTAGTCCGCCGCACCCTAGCACTCCCGCGGAAGCCTCTCCTCGGCTTCTGGTCCAGCAACCGCTGCCCCTTCCCGGACCTAATCTAGGTTGAAGTTGGGGTCACAACGCGGTAGCACCGGAAGACATACTCTACGGTCGCCTTCACCGTCTACAAAACGTTCTCTGTGCCCCTCAAAGCTCGGGTGGCAGGGAGCTCAGAGAAGTGCTCCGTGAAGACCCAGAGGGCGTAGGCCTAGGCTCGGGCGGTGTGGTCATCCTTCGGCTCAATCACTCATAGCTCGTGGCTACCTAGGGGATCCGCCAGCGCTCCGAAGGCTTCTCGGAGAATGTTGAGGGTAGTGCGCTCATCCTCCTTGAGCTGGGAGCGCTTGGCGGCCAGCGCGGCTTTTTCTCTTGGGAGAACTCACTGCACCTCCTCTACAATCAACCAGCTGCTTCTCCAGCTCGGCGCATCTGTTGGTCGTCGTCTCCTTCTCTTCAACCAGCTTGCGGACGGCGGCCGGGAAATGACCGACCCACGAGAGCAAGTCAGAAGTCGAAGCAAACCCCTAGACCGGGCCCGTGGGGCCTGGAGTCACTGTCAATACGCCGAGGGGCAAAGCCCACTCTGGCAGAGGCGCTAGTGTATTAGACCGGGGCACCGTCAGGGGGGGGGGGGGTGGGCCGTGGCAATCGCAGCGGTGCGGCACGAAGTGGCCATGCCGTAGTCGAGAGTGGGGGGCCTCTTCCACGCCGCCGACAAGGACACGTGTCGATTACTCTGAAATCAAAATCACGGGAATGAAACAGATGGATAGTTAACAAGCTCGTTAAATTACACAAGCAATCCTTGAACGGAAGACTGCCTGTCTGCGATGGAAGAAAGAGCTCGTTCACAGCTGGTTCACTCCCGTTCAAGGAGAAATAGGGAACGAGACCCGCCAAGAGAAATGAAGCGAAGATTACGATCTCCCCTGGCAAGGAGCAGGGACATCTCCCCCGGGGCGGTATCTGGAGGACAGACGATGCGGAAGCAGTCGATTCTCATACATCTGCTTCAGCTTCGCGCTGGCGCACTTGGACTTGGGGAAGTCGGCCTCCTTTCTGGTGCGTGGAGCCATAGGGATGCAATGGTGGTTGTTTGAAAGACTCTGGTGGGGGCTGGAGGCAGAGGTCTCTAGCACAAGAGCTCGGGTGGCAGAGAGATTTCTGGGGCCTACCGTCTTCCCATTTATAGGACCGACTCGGCTCTGCCACCCCGGTTCCCGAGGATCCATCTGGGGAACCAAATTCTCTCGAAATCCGGCATCCATTAAAGTTTTCTCTCTCCCACGATTCTCTCCCTTGCACACGCTTCCCTAAATTCTATCTCCGACTATCCTTTTTCTATGGACGATTAACCTCCCCTCGGGATGCAGTTTCCCGGACTAGACCACGAAAGTGGACCGCATCGCTGACCACTCCCCGAGTGAGCTCGTGTTCACATAAGGGCCCAAGTGGTTCGACTGGGTCCAGTCATGACCATCTGACAAACTACTCAGTCTACCGCATCCACAAAGGAGCTTAGGGGCTACTGTCGGTGTAAAGAATAGTAGGGTCCCCTCGCGGCCAGATCCACTTCGATAAGATACCCCAGGTGTTTCGTGTCACTTTCTTTCCTAAGACATGGCCGCCCCGTGCGACCAACCTATAACCATGCAACCAGGCTCTCCGACAAGGCTCAGCGACCAGTCCCCAGGTCACAGGAGCAAACCCCGCAACTAGTCCCCTCTGGTCACGGGGAAGGTATGTGTCCAAATAGTCTAAATCACAATAAATACATTTTCACTCGAGCATTTCCCTTCCCCAGGTCCTCTTTCAGGTCGTCCAAAGCATGGTCGACGCAGAGCTATCGTGTCCTGTCCCGTAGCATTAAAAGCTACGGGACGACCTGACGGGCGTGGCAGGAGGTTTTTTTGCAGGTGCGCAGGCGGCGTGTGGGACGGGACAAGGCAGTCCAGGCGACCAGAATGACGCAGGTGGTGGAGCGATGGGACAGGCTTTGTAGCGCAGTAGAGCAAATGGATACGTCTACTCTTATTAATGATGGGCCTAGGTGGGAAGCTCTAGCTAGGCCTGAATCTATGTCTTGACTCAAATATAAATCCTCTCTCCCTTTGATATATAAAGGGAGGAGTACCAGGCTTATAAAGGGGGGGGGGGGAGGGAGGCCTAGAAGCGAAAGAGGCCTAGAGGTGAAATAGGTCGAGAAGAAGGTTGATCGAGAACATCATCTGTACCTCACTTAGACAACAAGAAGAAGAATACACAGGATGTGAAGCTATTACCATGAGGGTGGCCTGAACCTGGATAAACCTCAGTGTTCTTGAGTCTCTCACACACACAGCCGGATCCAACATACCCTTCTTGAACAAAGATCACGCACCCATCGCTCGATACACCCCGGAATCATTGCCAGGGATTTACCCTCGACAGGCGGTTGTACATCGCACTTGGGGTTTCATCATCACTCATGATGAATCGATCCAATTTGCTCTTGAGGAACTCAAGCTTGGACTCATGGACGGTTGAAGTGCCTTTATGTATGTCCTGGAGTGTATCTCAAATTTGCTTTGCACTCTCAAATCCGGCAACACGGTTGAACTCATCCCCACTCAAAGCACTAAAGATAGCATTTGCAGCTTGAGCATTCTTGTTTTCATTGATGTTATCTTCTACAGTGGGATTGTCTTAGTTCTGTAAAACATAGCCATTTTCTACTATACACCAAATAGAAGGATTAATAGATTTCAAATGCATTTTCATCTTATGCTTCCATGATGCATAATGAGTACCATCAAAATATAGTGCTCTACCAGAGGAACTATGCACGTATGAAGGTGCGGAAGGCCGTTGAGTAATAATATGGAATTGTTGCTCTTTCATTGCTAGGACTTACTTCCTTACCTGCCATCCTAGATTTCTCTAGACAATTAAGCCTAATTTAAAGAGATAACTGTCAAATTCTAAATCCTTAATTACGTAATTAAGCATAATCACGCTTCTTAATTATTATGTTTATTTTTGTGTAATTTTATTTCGGAACACTAATGCAATTCGTCTAAAGTCAATTGGATGAGATAAATGAATTCGGGAGAGAAAATAATAAAATTCGCAGTTAAAACGAACCCTTTCTTTAACATGTGGGCCCCATATATGGGCCTACCACCCTAACCACCTAGAAGGGGCAGCAGCCACCTGCTCCCTCTCTCTCTCCCTCACTCCCCCACGCCTCCCTCTCCCTCTCCAGCTAGCCAAGCAAGGGAGGAGCTCCCCCTCTCACTCCCTCTCAAGCATTCTCTCCCTCTCCTCAAAATCCGACCTCAAGAGAAGGATTTGAGGTATGCATGTGGTATCCACATGATCACAAGCTCATGAGCTACTCATCTATCTAATTCGTTTTTATTTTCATGGAGGAATCGAGTTGTTCTTGAGTTCTTTAGATGTTCTTGAGTTTTTTGGAGCAAAGTGTAGTTTTGGACAAATTTAGGCTATGAAGTCGTGTTGCGAGGTTGATGAGTGAGTTCCAGACTCCTTAAACTATCCCTAGAATGTTTCCCTTAGACTTGGTGTGGCTCGCAAATCAAATCAACCCCAAAATTCCCTCGAAAATGGTTGTTTTGGACAGCCCAGATACTCCAGGTTCAACAGAAGAAAGCCCATTGAATTGTTTTTGAAAATCGTTAGGGTTTAGGATACAAGTTGGGTCTAGAATCCTTTGTCTAGGGCATATACATGTTTATGTAGCATAGATCTGTCATGCAAGTCGAATCGCCTGAGGGAAAATTTTGAGAGTGTCTAAGTCTGCCCCACCCAGATAATCCGGGTAAGCCTGGAGGTGCCGGGTTAAACCAGCGGATTTAACCGAGCACCCTCGCCTGGAGCCTCACTCGGAGTGTCCGGCACAACCCAGATAGTCCGGACCAACCCAGAGGTTCCGGGTTAAATCGAAAATGGCTAGCAGAGGACCCTACCCCAGAGGTTGGCCTGGTGGCTCCGGAACCCGGATACTCCGAGTCAACCCGGATACTCCGGCCTTCTGATATTTTTCCGACTTCGTTTAGATCGCTTAGTGTGACATTAATTCGTGTGTCTTGCACATCTAACATGTTTTTAATGCATATTATGGCATGCATTGTTGCACTCCAATCATACTCATCATTGCATACATTCTTCTCTAGCGAGCGGAGAATCGGCGTGTGACCCAGTGGTGGTTGAAGACGATGTCGATCTCCCCGAATTTTGAGAGTGTTGCGTAGGTAGCATAAGGCAAACTTCAGAGCAACAAGGCAAGCATGTAAGCATACTTATCCCAATACTTTGGATCTCGTATGGCATAATTTGATAAATATGCCTTATGTATGTATGCATGAGTTTGAGTCGATATTAGAATACGGTGGGTAGAACCTATGTAGATGCATGATCCTTTCCTTCAATTGTTGTTGATCCATATCCTTGTAGCTTGGGCATAATCATGTTAATGTCTAACTTAAAATGTGATACGAGTTGTTTAGTATTGCATAGGTTTACGGTAGAAGTCGAGCTGTGAAATATTTCATTATTCATGAGCATAGGCTTAATAATTACTTGCACAATGATATTGATGATGAGTTGATGGGTGGTGAGCATGAGACGAGATGTGAGCGGTGTTAGGGGTATCATTTGCCCTGGAGGAGGTTCCCAGTATAGTTCGGGGAAGGTGCCCGGATACCGTAGAGCGCTTTGCATCGGTTAAGCACCGATTGTTGGCCGTCGTTGGCTTAAGCACTTACCATACTCACCACATGCCGATCTAATGGTAAGGTGAGCTGAATACCTTTGTAACTATGATCATTTGGGCCTAAACATCGACGGTGTGAGTGGACGGGCTTGGAAGAGGTATCTAGTTTGCTCCAGGAGTAGTTTTAGATACCTCTGCACCGAGCGATGCATGTATCAAATGCTTGGGGCTTATTGGGAAAGGTTGTCATGAGTGCCCCCTTGTGTGCACTTTAGCAGGTGGTACAAGCTGAATGGTCCTCGCGTCGTGTGGGTAAAGGATCCCCTGCAGGGTGTAAAAACATTTCGAAATGCCACGCTCTCGGTCATGAGCATGCCTTCTGTCCATGCGCACCATCGTAGAGTTCCATTGTAGATTGTGGTTGGTTATGTGGGTTATGGTGGAGATGGTTCATGTTACATATATGTTTGTTATGGTTCCAGTTACAATTATGTACAGTTGGTCTTAGCATGGCATAGTTGTATTGTTGTTAGTTAAGTTTAGGTGCTCACACATGTATGTGTCAAGTTGCTTTGTATATAAATTTTACTTAACCATGTGTCCGTTTTCTTTCTAACATCTAAAATGCATGATCCTTGAAGTCGGGCTAATTATAAGTTGCTCATTATGGATTAAGTCTTGCGAGAAACTTCGTACTCAGCTGCTCTATAGGTTTTGCAGGTGAGGAGGAGTTAGTCTTTGGCTACTTCACGCCTGTCGAGGGTGGTGGCGGGCATGAGTAGTGCATCCTACTCTGTTGGCATGCTTTTGTGATGGATCCTAAGGGCATGTGGCTCCATCCTGCTTTTGTTGTATAGTTTTAGTCTTCCGCTGCGTAGTTTCTTTTGCAGTTTAGGAGTTGAGCAGGTTTTAGTCTCCTCCTAGCACTCTTTTGCTGTAAATTGTAATAACATGGTAAATCCTTAAGAATTTGTAATTTAATTTAATTACTTAGTTTTTCTTAAGCTGTGTTGTGATGCTATATGTTGTAAAGGCATGTGTTCCGATCCTGTAAGTAAACACATGCCGAGACTACCGGATGGCATTCTGGTTAATCATCAAGGTTGTGATTGTGAATAATGATCCTTCTGGTGATTAATTAGAATACTGTTTGGACGGTTCCCCCACAATTAGACTCTGATACCAATTGAAAGATCGAGATGGCGGTCTAGAGGGTGGTGAATAGGCCTTTTTCTAAAAAAATACCTTAAACAAGCTAAAATTTTGTATTAATAAATTAAGTACAAAATTTCAATATACTCTAAAGCAAGTAACAAGATGTAATCCTATATGAGATATAAACACTAGGATTAACACAAAGCAAATTAGGAACTTGCAATAAAGAAAATAAATTATGCAAACTAATCGAAGAACGGAGAGACGATGATGTTGTTCCCGAAGTTCAGATCCTTGAGGGGATCCTACGTCTCTGATTGAGGGGCTTGTCTACACTTGAGTTGGGTCTCTTTCAACCCATTTCCTCTTGATGTTGCACAAAGCATTCCTCAGCTTCCTTATGGTATTTCTTCCTTTGTCGAGGCAAAATCCAGCCTTCACAAACTTTCTCACGGTGCACCATAAACATGTTGGTGGTTCGTGAGCAACTCCTAACCGTCTTGGAGTCCTCAAACTCCAATAAAAAAGAATGCAAACACCAAATCTTGGAAATGACACTTAATGCTCAAAGATGCACTTTTGAATTCTAGCACTCAAACTCTCTTTTTCAAATCCCTCTCAACGGTGAAACACTTTTTTGGAAGAGGAGAGGGCATTTTTGCTTTGAAGAGCTTTCAGATTCGAAATGGGTTGAGAAAGAGGAGTGAAAGGGGGAAGGGGTATATATAGAGACCTATCACGTCTCAAAACCCGTAATCACATATTTAAGCATAATTATGCTTCATAGGCGTCATGCTTAATTTTGAGCCATTTTGTTCTGGAGCACTAGAACACTTCGTTTGAGTCAATAGGATGAGAGAAAAAATTCGGGAGAGAAAGAATCGAAACTTGCATTAGAAATATCTTGTCTCTCTAGCAAATGGGGTCCACATAATGGGCCAACCACCCCATCTCTCAAGGGGGCAACAACCCCACCCACTCCCTCACTCTCTCCCGTGCTCCCTCTCCTCCCAACCAGCCAAGAGCAAGGAGCTCTCCCTCCCTCTCTAGCTCTCTCTCTCTCCTCCTTGGATTCCTCCCTCAAGAAGTGAAACCGAGGTATGTATGTGGTACCCATGCGATCACTAGCTCCTAAGCTTCCCATCCATCCAACTCCTTTACACGTTCCCGAAGGATTCAAGCCGTTCTTGACTAGTTTTGGTGTTCTTGGTTGAAGAACGAGGAGCATCGACCTTCTTCCTCTTCCCCGAGCTTTTCAGCCGTTTCCTCTTTCAACCGACAATCACCAACCTCGGAAAGAACCATGGGTAAGTCCCCTAGGCATCCATGGTGACAATGCGCATTTTGGTTGGATAGATTTTGAGTTTCTAGCTTCGGTTGTGAAGTTGCAACGCGTCTCGAGTTCTTGAGCTTTGGAGCTGATTAGAGGATTTTGGATGAGTTTGAGACAGGGAATCGTGTGGTTGTGTTGGTAGATGAAGTCTAGAACTAATGAGTTAGTGCAAAGCCATTGTACCTTTGAATTGGTGAGACGTGCAATAAAATCGACCAAAGTTTCCCTGCGAAAAATGCTCTCTGCAGCAACCCGGATGTTCCGGGTTCAACCCAAAAGTTCCAGGTAGCCCTAAGAAATCCCCATTGAATTATCCTCGGGAATCGTGAGGATTTAGGGTGCAAATTGAGTCTACAACCCTTTGTATAGTGCATATAAATGTGTATGTGGGATAGATTTAACATACGAGTCGAATCGACCGTCAGAACGTCATGAGACTCAAATTAGCTAGAACCTGAAGGTTTCGGGTTAAGACCTGGAGGTTGTGGGTATTCGGTTTAGCTCTAACCGAGCACCCTCGCTTGGAGCCGCACCTAGAAAATCTGATCAACTCAGAAGTTCTGCGTATAGCTTGGAAGTTCCGAGTTGATTCGAGTCAAGATTAGCCGAGCACCCCCACCCAGAACAAAACCCAAAACTTCCGAGTTAAATTAAAAATTGCTAACCGAGAGCCCCTACCTGGACCCATACTTAGAAGTTCCGGATACCTCAAGTTAGGTTTAACAAAGCCCCCTCGCTCGAAGCCTCATTTTGAAAATCCAACCACCTGGAAGTTCCGGGTATAGCCTAGAAGTTTCAGGATAAATGAAGCAAAGCCAAACAGAGAGCCCTCACTCAGAAGCTAACCTGGAGATTTTGGCCCAACCCGAAAGTTTTGACTTGACTCGGAACTTCGGAGTTAGTTCAAAAATTGCTAATTGAGGACCCCTATCTAGAGGTCAACTTGAAAGTTTTGAACTCGAAGATTCCGAGTTGAACCCAAAACTTCCAGATTCTATCTGAGTTTCCAAAATTGTTTAGATCGCAAACTTTGTTATTATTTTGCATATCTTGCACTTTTAGCTTAATGTTATGCATCATGTGGCATACTTCATTCCATCCTTTTCATGCTCATCATTGCACACGTTCTTTTTTAGTGAACAAAGGACCAGAGTGTGACGCGCGCGTGACTGAGGGTGGTCTGGAATTCTATGAGTGTTACGCGGGCAGTATCAAGCAGTCACCTCAGCAGCAAGGCAAGTATCTAAGCATACTCTACCTACTACTTTGGATCATGTGTTGATTATTTTGATTAATTATGCTATATATATGTTTTCATGATTCGTGAGTCGAATGTCGGGAGTCTTATGGGTAAAACCTATGTTGATACGTTACTTCTACCTTGATTTTGTTAATTATCCGTATCCTTGTAACTCGGGTATAATATTTTCGATGTCTAACTTGAAAGGTTAACCGAAATGCTTAGCAATGCATAAGTCCTCGATAGAAGTCGATCGATGGTTCGACCATCATTCGCGACCTATAGGGCTTATCTAATTGTTCACAAGGATAACAATAATGTTGGGATGTATGTGATGTGAAGATGAGGCGAGATGTGGGCGGTGCTAGGGGTAAGTCAGGAGAGGAACCCAGATGCCATATACCGCTTGCATTGATTAAGTACCATCCATCAGTGCCGTTGGATTTAACACTTTCCATACAACCACATGAGCTGAGTACCATACATCGTGTTGATGCTTGTCGTGCGTCCCGATGACACATAAGAAGAAAAGAAGGAGGAGAAGCAAGGTGGCGGGGAGCCGGAGGTATCCGGGACATGCTCGCGGGTAACCCTGGTGCCATAGGGGCATGTGCAAGTAGGTAGCTTCGAGTATGACAAAGGTTATCTCGGGGGCCAAGAGAACGGACCCGACTCATATAGGTAAAGTTGTACTCCCTGCAGGGTGTAATATCAATTTGAATTGTCACGCTTTCGGTCATGAGCATGCTTCTGTCCATCCGTATTGGTCATAGAGTCACGAGTGTGGAATGAATGGTATGTTAGCATTTGGTAGGTGATGACATTTGACTAATTATTATGTTCTAGTCACATACAAGTTTATGTTGATTAATATAGGATAGAAAGATACATGTAGTTAAGTTAGATGCTCATACATTGTGTCAAATGGCATTTGCGGATTTACTTAACCTTGTGGCTGACTCCTTGCTAATTAACCAAATGCATTCTCCTTGAAGTCGGGTTATTTATATGCATCCATTATGGATTAAGTCTTACGAGTACCTTCATACTCACACTGCTCTTTCAGTTGCTACTGGTGAGGAGAAGCTAGTGTTTGGCTACTTCATACTCGCCGACGTTGGTGGCGGGCATGAGTAGGCAACTACTCAGGTAACATTATTTTGGGGTTAAGCTTAAAGGCATATGACTCAACCTATCTTTTGTTGTTCATAGCTTTTGTTTTTCGCTGCGTAGTTTTTTTGTTGTCTAGAAGTTGATCTATTTTAGTGTCTCCTAGCTCTCTTTTGCTGCAAATTGTTGCAAAAGGTTAATGCTTAAGAACTGTAATATAATGCTAATTACTTACTCTTTATTAAGCTTTGTTATGATGGTATATGTTAGAAAGACGTGTGTTTCAATCTTAGACACAAAACACATACCAGGACTACCGAAATAGTATTCTGGTTAATCATTGTAGTCATGATTATACAAATAATCTACTTAATGATTAATTATAATACTATTTGGACGGTTCCTCACAATACCCCTTAGAAAACTAGCCATTGGACACCTTTTCAGTCCATATCAGATGTTTCGAACTCCATATCGAAACATCCGATCAATTCAAAATAACATATTTGAACTTCAAAACTAACTCAGATCTGGCAGAAACTACACATCGGAACATTCGATGTGGAATATTAAATAGAGACCAAAAGGTCTATGTTGGCTAAAACTAGATGTTCCGACCCGATCAGAACATCTGATCCAACTTATCGGAACATCTGATGCTGAATTTAGTTCCAAACCAAGACCACTAAACTTGAGAAAGTTGGACATTCCGACTCATATCGAAACATCTGATTGAAACATCCGAACATATGATATTAAAAGAAAGTCCAAACCGAGAACCCTATGTTCTGAATTTTCGGGACATCCAATATCAACTTCGAAACATCTGATGCCACACAGAATGGTTCGACTCGATGTTCAAGTCGTGAGCTTGTGTCGCTTTCTAGACTTAGTGTAGATCTTTTGTGAGCTTTAAGATTAAAACCAAACCACAACGTTGCACCCCTTTTAATAGTACGTCGGTCCTATACTCAATTTCAAAACAAAAGGAGTAAACCGTTCATCGTTTTCTTTCTTCAATTTGGGGGGGGGGGGGGGGTCGCCAAAGTTGTATCACTTGAACAATGAGTCTTTATCTATATAAATACTTATTGAATACATTAGTCTCTTAATCATTTACCATCAATCATCAAAACTCACATAGAGGGTCTAGGTGCACTTTCAACTTTACTGACCAGGCAAGTGAAAACTAGCTCATTTGAGCCGTATCCCACGGGGCCAAACCTATTTGTGTTGGCTCTTTTGCATGAAAAGTAAGGAAGAAGAACATGTAGTAAGAATGAGTAGTAACTTTAGAATGAACATATCATATGCGATAATATCTTAGGAGACCATTGGTATTAAGTAATACTAGGGAGCAACAAATCTTGTGACTAATGGATGTCGTACAGTCAAACCAACAAATCAGATGTAGTAAAGGAGGAAGATACGAAATTGTTTCAATCAAACATAATCACAATCATATTTGAAAGAGAGGAAGCAAAAACTAGCAAGCACAATAGTAGTTGGTCACCGAAGCATGCCAAAAGGAGAGGTGGTGATGGCAAGCGAGATGGATCAATGGCATGACATTGTTGTGGCATGTTACTAACTCACTAAGGATGATGACATGTTAGACAATAGATGATGAGGAACTCTCTAGGGGTGACAATGTAAACATCGGAGGTTCATCTAGGGCACATATGATGATCGGCTGACCAAGGACTCAGACGACTAAGATTGTTGGAGCTTGCTGGTAATTGATGCTATACGACAACCCATTTAAGTTCATATATGACTCTTGTTTCAGTTTGATGCTTGACTTTAAAAATACCTTGGCTAGAATTTTCTTGGATAAGATTATCAAGTAACTCTCGTTGATTTTGCTTCACTCAATCGAGCTAGAAAGATCATGTCCATGTTCCAAATGCACCAAATACTAATATGAGTTTCCCACCTAACTAATCGACCCGCCACTCTAGCGATGACAACCACACCCCAACCTAATCGTGAGACTGCCACTCGAAGAAATCCCTTTCACACCCCCATCATGTGTCGTCCCCATCGGACTGTGCTAATTCGCGTGTGCACGCGAACTCGCGTTGCCTTCCCCACAGCCCTCCCCTTTCCTTTTTTTGGAATTTTTTCCTCCACATCTTTCTATTTTTGGAAAGTTTTCTAAAAAACTTTTGTATCAAAAGTTTTGAGAAAAAGTTTAGCTCGAACTTTATAGAAAACACTTTTAAGGAATAATTTATCTTAAACTTTTGAAAAAATATTATTTGAGAAAAAGTTTAATTCAAAACTTTTGAAATAAAATTACACGTGACTTGAACTGTCGTTAGGGCATCTCCAAGGGGTTCCCGTCGCACCCACTGTTCCCCTCCCGATGGGAAAATGAACACGAGGGGAATGAAACGTGACCTCCTGCCGCGGTTCGGCGCGAGAGGGGATAGGAGAGAGGTTCCTACGCCCTAGGGAACCTCTCTTCTATCCCTTCGCGGAGACACTGAGAATGGAAGGGTCTGGAGGTTGAGGTCATGCGCTTGGGCGGAAGAGGCGGAAGCGAGGCGCGACGATGGCGGCGTGCGCGAGGAAGGCGGCGGAAGGTTGGTGGTGATGGGCTCCCGAAGGATAGATCCACGCGTTGGTGTGGACGGAAGCAGCGATTAGACTGGAGGCAGTGTGGCGGTGACGACAAGTGGTGACAAGAGATACAAATTTCTCTCGAAACTCTTTCGGATCTGAGATTTGTGTGTGACTCGGGTGATGGAGCTTTTTGTCCGAATCACGAATCGGGTTATTGAGGGGCGACGGCTTGTCGTGCGGAGTAGGTGGGAGGAGCGGCGATTCGGATTGTGGCGGTGTTGGGGCGTGGTGTCAGGCGGCACCACAGGTGGGGGCACCTTGGGGTCGTGTTGGTTTGGTCGGCCATCCCGGGCAGGTCGAGTTGGTCCACCGCTGGTGACTGGATGTGCGTCGCCACATTGCGACGTTGGCCTCAACAAATGCTTCTTGGTACTTGCATGCTCATGGACTCCCCTGATCCGTTATTGTAGATGGATGCTGCAGCGCTTTCCACTCTTCTATCGAAGATGCAGGGCCATGTGTAGGAGGTGGCTGTCGCATTGAAGAAGGTGGCCAACGATAACTTGAGTCCGGACAGCACCCCTGCAACTGTAGAGCTCAACACTGCACTTTTGGAGGTTGACTCCATTGCAGCGGATTTGGAGCAGCTAGTGTTCCAAGTTGAGGATGTCCTGCGCGGTGGTGTCGTGCCCAACCATGTTGGTTTGGTCGACAATAGCAGCGTGGCAGTTCAAGAGGAAGCATCTGGATCAAAGGACATTAACAACAACGACGTCCTTCTCGCTGATTGGAACTTAGATGACGTTCCGTGTGTTGATACGGATGATGGCATGCCCATTGAATCTGATCGTTCGTGAAGGCTGTAGTCGGGTCAGGTGTTGGTTACTTTAGTAATGTGAAATGGTGTCAAATTGTCGATAGCATGCCCTTTGATATTTTGGGAGTTCAGCTGCAGTTTGAACCCTACATAGCCTAAAGTTGTTGTCTTTATGAATGCCTGATTTGCGATGGTTGTATGCTATTTTAGTTTATGTAGGGCTGAGTTGGTTAGTTTTAGATTGCAAGGATTTGTGATTGCAATGTAAGAACTATGAAGCTGGATTTGTTCTGAATTTGTAAGGTGGTCTAGCTGACCTATCTGAGTGTAGCACCTAATATTGTTGATCTGTCTGCTTGCTACTGGCAGTACAGTGCAATTGGGTGCAGTTAGTATCTGAATAAATTGTTTTTGCATATACTTGCTCATCGGAACAGTCATCATATGATATAATGTTATGAACTAAAGGACTGCTTGCTCCGGTAATAACTATTACATTTTAACTATCCTATTAGGTTGTAAATTCATGTGTCATGCCTGCAGCCTCGAATGCTATTTTTTCCATTCTAATAAGTGCATTAGTCCATATTTGCTTATGTAGTGTGCAATGTGACCTTAGAGGGTGACTAGCAGTTACTACTCATTGAAATCTATAAATGTGTTAGTACTGAATAAAGCCTTACCTGCGGCGGAACAATGTATCACTGTACACTAGGACATCGACAAAGTAGTCCTGGAATAGCCTAGCAATATCTTCCTGGTGCCTGCGGTCTATGACCGCATGTCCTAGCACAGAGCCATGGTGACGCGTGCGACGTTGGCCAGCAAGTTCTTCCTCCTCGATGACGAGCAGCAACATCAATTCCTCCTCATCGTCGCTCGAGTTCGATGAAAATATGAATGGAGCTCCGAACGTAGACGAGCTCATTGTGTAAATGTGAAATAGGATGCGATTGTAACTCTCTACTTTGGCATCCGCCCCTTTTTAAAGTGATGACAGTCTTCTCGAGGAAGAAATCCTTGCCTACCTTCCCTTGCAAGATAATGACCATGAGGTTCCTAGTGTCCATGTGAAGAAATGTGACTACGAAGGTACCAGACATGTGATTCCTAGCTTTTAGGAGAAGAATTGTTCCCACAAAGCTAGCAGTGAATTGTGTTAGGAATTACGATCGTTTATGTATAAAAATACATGTACGTATTCTAGTTCATTAGTGCTTTTAGCCATGAAATAGGTATCCTACGTGCTGCTCTACCCTTTAAATTTGAGAATATAACGAAATAGAGAAGAGAGTGCTACAGAGTTTGGTGGCGGAGGGAATTTGGATTTAAGACGTAGACACATTCTTCTTCCCGTACACAATACACGCACAATATATACGTACCACGTTTTGTAGCTGTATTGTATGTGTCATAACAGTTATGTGAAAATAATAGAATATTAGAAATCTGTTGCGAAAGAGAATGTTGTTGAAATGCTAAAACCTAAAGAGAACAAGTATAAAAAATCCTATGAGAAGAGAATGAAACGAAGGAAACAATTAGGATGATCTTAGCCCCGCGGCGGGCACGTATTGGCTACGAGCGCGGAACAGTAATTTCGCCGTTCCACGGCCCCGTCCGCCTCAACCCAAACCCAACTCGTCCCTTCCCTTCCCGTCCCGTTTCACGAGTCCCTCCGCTGTCCCCTGCTCCCCCTTCCTCTCTCCCCTACGATTCGAGCTCTTTCGCCTCACAAAAACCAAACCCACAACCGCACGAGAAAAAAAAAATCTCACCACACCGCGCCGCGACCAAATCTAGGGTTGGTTGGTTCGTTCGCCATGGCCGACCCGCCGCCCCCGGACGCGCAGCCACCGCCCGCCGCCGCCCCCGAACCCGTCGAAGTTGAGAAGGCCCCCGCGGCGCCGCTCACGCCGGAGCTGGACGCCGCTGCGGCGGGGGTGGATGAGGAGGAGTACGTGAGCGACCCCGAAGACGCGCCGCTCCCGACGATGCGGCGCCGGGAGGCCAGCGACGACGAGGGGTCCGAGGACGGGAGGCCTAGGGCGCGGATCGGGCCCGACCACGACGACGACGGCCAGGGCGCCCCCGAGGCGTACGACGACGAGGTGGATGACGAGGAGGACGAGGAGTACTACGACGAGGAAGAGGAGGATGTGGGCGAGGGGTTCGGGGGGGAGTACGGGGGGCGCGCACCGCCGGCGCTGGCGCCGCCCAAGGAGGACGGCGGCGGTGGCCAGGGGACGCCCGGGGAGGAGGGCGGGAAGGCTGGGGAGGAGGGGCTGGCGGAGGGGGAGGTGGAGGGCGAGGGGGAGGAGAAGGAGCAGGAGCCGTTCTCGGTGCCCACTTCCGGTGCCTTCTATATGCACGATGACCGGTTCCAGGAGGAGAACCGCGGCCGGCGCAGGTGTGTGTGGCTTCCTTGGAAGTACATATTCAGTTCTAGCTCATAGTTTCTGTATAATCGCAGTTCTTCATGTGTAGTTTGATTTGGGCCAGAGGTTTAGACTTTAGGGTCTGTTTGCTCTGTGTCCGGCATTGCCAAAATGAGGGCAACAAAATTGTTTGCTCAAATTTGGTCAACTCTGGCTCCTAAAACGGATTATAGCTCTGAATAAGACAGAACTGTAACAAAAATTTGGCATCGAACCTAACGGTGGCCAACTTTGGTCAAACTTGCCAAAATTTTGGTAACAACCTTTGGTTCTCTTAGGCATCATACTAAATGGCCATAGACTTTAGTAAAGGGGACCAAAAGTTATTGAATATGGCTTGGACATTAATGAAAACTAGGGGATAGGGTTAGGTTTGTATCAGCTGGAGTTCCGATAAAACACAGCGATTGTCTGAGCATAAAAACATTCCATTAGAAAACCTCAGCTTTTGTGCATTTGAGACTCAGAATTCTAGAAAGCCAGGATATCGAATATCGTCCGCCACCATCTCAAGTTCTCAACTTTTCCCCCCCTTCTATATGATAGGTTATGGATAGTTGCATTCGATGCCAAACACCATTGTGATCGAGCTGGAAGCAGAGGTTAAGTATCCAGAGAAAGCACACAAATTCTCAATGTGGTCATAATGACATGTACAAATAATCGATAATATTTTGCAAATAAAGAGTACTGGTTTAAATGGTTCCTACCTAGACAACACCCAGCACCACCATTCTGCTTTAGAACACTGATAAAGAGTTAAGGATTAGAAACAAATGAAATCAAAATAGAAGTTTTAGAGCAGGAAACCACATAGGAAATAATGCTTACTAGTAACTACGGACCAGGGACTATACTATAGTAGTTTGCTGGAATGCAATGAAAACATTTGTTTCTCACTGGGGCTGGTTGCGGTACTCTTCTACTGTTTCTCGTATTTGGTAGTCACTTGGGATTGCTCATGGTTTTGGACTTAAGTTGCTTGTTTAGGATGCTGGAATGGTAGTGGATACTAGGCAGTGAACACTTGGATTGCCTAATTGGGAAGGGAAATGTTAGTTTAGTACTATAGTTTTGGCCATTTGGGGAACAATGGTGCTATTGTTTCATGTTAAGTATGTTCTCTATGAGTATTCATAACTTTATTTTGTGCTTTTTGATGGCGTTCATCAATGTTTCCTTAGGCATTGCAACATGTAGGTTTCAGTATAATCAGATTGCTTTTTTTTGAGGAAAAGTATAATCAGATGGTTAATCATTGCTCTCACTAGAATGGGTTGATCGGTGGTTCATAGAAATATAGAATGCTGGAAACCTTGTAGTTGTGAACATCATCACACATTCTTTAAGAGATTAAGAAAAAACCTCGTCTGCTAATGGCCTTCAGTGCAAGGAGCCACTGAGCATGACCCACTGTATGCTTTCAGCTTGGGGCAAGTATACTGCTGTGGTTTCTGTTCAGTCAATTTGCTTGTGCAAGCAGGTTTTGTCATAATGCCACATGCCAATGGGTAATACTGGCTGTAGTTAATGCTTCATATTAATCTGCATGTGTACTGACCGTTTCCTCATTCTCTAAACAGGCGAATGTTTGGTGGGAGGAAGTTATGGGATGCTAAAGATGATCAAGCTTGGGTGCATGACAGATTTGAGGAGATGAACTTGCAAGATGAGCGCAATGAAGTAATTGCTCACGACCATTGGTGTGCAAAGTCAAGCTTATCTTTTGCCACGAAACAAATCTCAAGGATGTAAAATCTTTGTATTGCAGGATAAGCGGATGCCAAGAGGTCGTTTTAGAGGTCGTGGTGCTGGAGGTAAGGCACGAGGTGGTGGTCGTGGTTTTCCTAGAGGAGGAAAGCAACACAATTACCATGAAGATGGTAACACCCAAAACCGCCCCCCAAAGGTTGTTAGAGGGAGAGGACCTCGACGTTATGAAGCTGTTGCAAGGAACAACAGAGAGTTTGTTGGATCCCAGCGTAAACAGTGAGCGATAAATATCCTGGGACATTTAAAACATAATTATTTCTGGTCAGTACCGCACCTTTGCTTGTGATTTTGTTCTCTTACGCTGTTTTCTCATTGCTTGTTCAGAGCAGCAAGATTTCGAGAACCTGCTCCAAATGCTGCTGCAGCCAGAGAGAGTGGTCAAGTTTCACATGCGCAGCCAGAAGCTGCCCCTACTAAAACGAATGCCATCAGTTCAAGCCTAAATTCTGCGTCGCCACCATTTTACCCCTCTGGTGCATCCAAACAAGAATTTTCTGTAGCAGCTCAAAGGAGGGACATACAAGCAGGTTCTAATAAGGTCCTTCCATCTTCCATGAAGATGGATGATAACTTAAAGCTACAATCTGGTTCGATGGTTAGAGGGAGAACAACTATGGATTATGTGGGACGTGATAGGTTTCATGCTGATGGTCCTGTTAGGTCATCTCCTGGAAGGGGGGTGGCAACATCGTTGAATTCATCAGGCTTCACATCATCATCAGTTAATCCTGGCCAATCCCCTATTGTCAGGGCTTCAGAGGGGAATTCAAGCATCGGGATTTCTTCAAATAATCAGGTCACTTCATCACTTCACCAAACGTTGAGGATTTCTACGCAACCGCAAAGTCACACATCACTCATGCACCAGAAGTCAGTCCAAGTGCAGAATAAGTCTGCAACGAGAATACCAACTCAACAGTTGAGCCATCGGACTGGCAATCCTTCGCCAGCTGCTCAGCATCTACCTGTTAAATCAACTGAAAGTGGTGAGAATGGTTCATATCCTAGTCCGAATAATTCCAAGACATCTTCTGCAGTGGGAAAAGCCAACAACCAGGAAACTGGAAGGGGCTCATTTATGTATGGTGGAGCCCAAGTTATTGGTGCTGCTGGAGCTGTTGGACTTTCCCAGGGCGATCAAAATTTTCCTGGCACTCCAGCTCTGCTGCCAGGTTTGCTTCCTTAATAATTCAGTGTACCTTAATTTTCTTTTAGTGTTTTGATTATTATTTTTTATTTTCTGATGAAATCACTTGAACTCATTGCATTATCTATTTTTTCTCACCTGTAATGCAGTGATGCAATTTGGGGGTCAGCAACCTGGTGGTCTTGGAGTTCCTACTGTTGGTATGGCCCTCCCTGGCTATGTAGCCCAACAGCAGATGGGAATGGGAAATAATGAAATGACATGGTATATTTCATTATATCTTGCTAGATTTGCTACCGTTTCGATTCTGTCTACAGAATAATATTTGTTGTGGTGTTGATGTGTTACTGGAAGTAATGTTAATTGTGTGGGTTCTCTAAGACAACAAACTGGATTAAACAGCAGCTGTATTCGCACTAAAATCTCATTACTGTCTTCATTTTGCTGAAAATACATTTATTTCATTCACCTTATAGCAATGCTTTCACTTTCATGCACTTAGATAGTACGAAGGGGGTATTCATTAACTCAATTGCTTTGCAATATTTGTTTATTTGTTAATTATACGGATACAATCTTTTCATGTTATTGGATCTCATGTATTCTACAACTCTTTCAATTTGTTGCTGTACATGAATTTGTCTTCTCCGACTTAACATATTGGCGAGGATTAGCCCTCCTATTTTCTGCATGTTTTTTGTTATTTGCCTTACAACACTTAAAATTGGTACAGGTTGCCATTATTGGCTGGTGCAGCCGGTGCTTTTGGAGGATCATATCCACCTTATATAGCCCTTGATCCGAGCTTTTACTCTAGACCTTCAGGACAGACATCATCGTCAGTTCCATCCAGGTGAAAATACTAAAGCTTGGAGAGCACAGGATTTAGAGGGATACCTTGCAGTGCTCATAATTTTTTCACCTCTGCCCTATTGTCTGATTGTATAACGTATTGGGCCTTGTTTTTGTTGCGTCATCCATAAAAATATTCTAGAGAAAGGGCACCAACTAATCTTTATTATTTTTCAGGGAACCTAGTGCTAACAGAGGGTCTAAATCTCCTCCTCGAAACGGTCAGTTGTACTTCATATTTATTATGCATTGAAAATAATGTATTAGCTCATGCTACAATTTGTAAACTGCTTCACTAATATTTGTCTACTTGCACTGCAGATATTGGGAATGAGGAGCTTGATCAGCGCCAGAACAAGCCTAGGAGGTTAAATATTCTCTCACTGTTTTGACTTGCAAATTACGTTGGTGTTTGTTACGTCAATTGTTAGCTTATGCATGTTATGCACTGTTGTATTGCAGATACTCAGAGATGAACTTCAGTCAGTGAAGCACCATGTAAGGTGAATTGCATCTGAATAAGCTGCTTATGGTTAGTTACTTATTGTTTCTGATATTGCCTATTTACCTTTTTTTTCCTGTTCTTAAACTCATCTGTGGCTTATGTACTATGCAGGCCCTATTTTAGGCCCTTGGTGATCTCCAGTTTTGATCTGGAGCACTTTGGGTGGCTTGGTATCGTAAATTATGTTAGGTACTGTCTATTAAACATCTTCAAGTGCCCTATCAAATGTACATGATGCATATATTTGAGAGAGGAATGTACATTATGTCTGTAATTCACTGTTCTTAGTTTGAAAACCACATCGTTACACACCCCATCTTATGGATAGCTTGTTTTTTCTTTCCAATCCCAGACATTTCTTTCTCAGATGTATTTCTACTATGTTGAAGGATCAGTAACAAGAAGAGATATAGGGAAAAAAACGCGCTTGTCAGACTTCAGATACATGATTAATCCATAGGGATTGTTTTGATTTGTGTATCTTCTATGCTACCCTGCTCCATATATATATCAATAACACTTCTTCCAGCCTTATTCAGATCCCATTTTAATCTCACATGGAACAAGGATTGGTAGTCCTTTTTTTCCACATATGCTGCCGCAATAATTGTATATCCATCTTTTGAATATAACCACCAATATTCAATTAATTAGGGTATTTGAAGGGAGACGTGTAAAATGACATGCATTTTCCAAACCAAGCTACTTTTCCTATAATTTAGACTGCAGTTCTATATTCTACAAATATTCTGATGTATAATTTTGACTGGCATTTGAGAGGTGATAACATTTTTTGGCAGTTAGATTTACTTTGTGCCTAACTGTTAGAACTGTGCATTTGCCAGGTCCTATAAATGCCTGTTTGGTCTGGAGTTATCTGATGAGGTCACTTCACAGCAGAGCAGGGGTGGCATTCGTCACTTGAATTGTAGTAAGCATTTTTCTGAGAGCACTACTTTTCTAAAGTGTAGTTTCAGTTTGACAACAATGTGACTGATGGCATCATGAAATTTTAGGTGTTGCTCGGTTGTGATGCATCTGGAAATGTCATATTCGTTGGCTGCGCCTGAAGATGTGGGTGGTTCTTGAAGAAAGCTTGGAATAATGATTTGCGTTGGTTGAAGTTTTGAGTTTTTTTAAGTACATCTTGCTAGTGACTCCAATTGGTGTCAGTCTACTCTGATGTACCTATCCTCTTATAGTGGTTGGTAAGACCAAGTGCCTTTAGGCTGCAGTTTGTATCTTTTGGAATCTGTTGAAATGTGGGTGCGGTTTGTGACTATATTCAATGAGTTCGTGCAAGATGACATAGTGTTGTTTTAAAACCCAAGCAGGTACCCCCATAAAACTGTTCCCATTGTTTCTGTTACATGACAGTTGTTTGTGATCACAGAACTGGGTAGGATAACCATTTTCTGGATCATTAGAAGGAAAAAGTTCCAGGGACTTATCGTGGAAAAGAGCTAGTTGCTGCCTGATCTGATGAAAGCCTGAAGCCAGCCGGTTTGATTCAAAACCTGACAGAGCCTATATAGGTTCTATGCCGAGAACGGTCGGCATGGTAATGCTTTGATTGGTAAGGAGGTTCCATGATTCTTTCTGCACATGCCTGTTGGCTATGGCTACAAAATTATCTCAAAGGTGTATTGACGTCTCCATTTATTCTGTTATTATCCTGTGTAATCAGTATCGCCAAAAATGTTCCTGGCAGTGGTTTAGAAGAATCACATTAAGATGATTAGGGTCTGATTGGTTCCTCGCATGAGAGTAGCTTGGTTTGGCGGATGCAAATATATATTTGTAGCTTAGCTCGGTGAATCTATATCTGTTCATGCAAGTGAGTTTATTTATCAGTGTCATAAAATATTCTCTATGTAAGTAATCAATCATAGCCTCAATTTATGATATGCTCATACAATATTAGATTCGATTAATCAAATAGAAATTCAGTTTAGTCTGTTTATATATATAATCAATCAAACCTTTTTTTTTCAATAAATATAATTTTGATCAGTCTATGTATACAGTGCATGTGGACAAAACCCATGTGGGCTGTTATGAACCGACGTCAAGGATCAACATATGATCAATTAGTCATTAACTGTCATTGCATGTAATCTATGTAATTAGTGTGACTAATGAAGGTGCACCTGTTAGGAAAACCTATCTCCCTAACTGGTGCATTTGCCATCCCTTTACACAGTATATAAGTGTAAATATCATCATCAATAATACAAATTTTTCTTTCTACTCTCGATCTACTATCTCTCCATAGTTCTATTCTAAACATATTATCAGCACGATTGTTCTCCACTGAGCAACAGCAGAGGAAGCAGAGAGGCACGAAGGCCTCTCCCACACGGTGAGTACTTGATGGCATACTTGTTTTGCCCCATACATGGCATACATGCAACTTCCTTTGTTGTTGTGCCGCATCATCCACACCATCGTCGATCACGCCATTGTCCACGCCGTGGTGCTGCTCGTCGTCGGTTTGGCTGCCACAACGGTCCTCCACCAGCCATAACACCTGCAGCAGCTTCGACTGTCGTCTGGCCATCGTCCTTACCACCACGGGCCTATGGTGTGAGATCATTCACGATGGTGGTTCCCAACACGACGACGATTGGCTTCGGACCACCGCCTTTTATGGCAGCACGCCGGATTGCTATTCCTCTCTTCAACGCTCCAATGGCGGTGGTGTCCTCGGAGGAGGAGGAGGAGGATTCGGAGTTCACAGGGATGTACTCCCCAAAGTAAACCTCGCTTACTCCTCCAAGGGAACTCGCCGCACCCACTGCTCCACTTGACGACGCGACGATTATCCGCCGCAACTGGATCTTTAGGATCCATTGCAGCAGAAGCCTCCCTGGAGCCATGGCGAACTACGACCCCTCTTCTTCTATCCGTGGCTTCGACCTCAACATACTGGCCGTGTCATCTTCTTTCGCACCGGCCTTCATCGACTCCAGCCACGATGTCGAGGAGACGCTCTCCGACGAGTCATCTACCTCGGCCTCTATTGAGGACGCACCGTCCACCTTAGCCGACGATATGATGGCGTCACGACGTGGCTCTCCAACCTTGATTGTCGGGTCTGCTCACAGTGAAATAGTGGCTGCCCCTTGTGCTCCGACCCACTGCATCCTCCACTGCTTCGCTACGCGGTCGCTAACCGCCGTCCGGGCCTCCACCCAAGGTCGTGGGCCTCTACGGCCTCTGGCCTCCCCTCCGATGGCGCCTAGGCGCGCTCGGGCACGCGTGCATGCTTGGGGAAGGGGCTCTTGGGCTCCTTCATGCGTGCGTGTGATGGGGAACAGGGTGGTGAGCCCCCAATGTTGGCGTCCTCACCGGCACCATGAAGAAGGCAACGGATCTGACGCCTGTGTCTTGTCTCCCGTCTTCTCAACGCTGGAGTCCCGGCTTCTCAATGCCAGTGACGCGACCCTCCTGGATCTGACGACGCCCACAAGGCTCGGCTCTGACCCCTCTCCGTCGACACGACCTCCACGCAAAAACGGTCTGGCTTGCTGGCTCTCCGGTGACGGCCAGACACGACACTTGGAGGCACAACCTCCATCCTAGCAGTCGATGCCCGGTCCGATGGCTCATCGGCTTGGCTTTGGCCAGTCAACAGAGGCGGTGGCGGCTTCAATAGGGGCGGTCGGTGGCCGGTTAGCGACCCTAACCGCTGGCCTCCCTCTCTGTTTTATATGGCGTGGGGAGAGAGAGCATGACCGGGCTTTGGGCTGAAAGGTCTAAAAGGCTGGAGCCCAAGTTGTTTTGGCCACATGCCGAAATCTCCAATGGACAAGCACTTTTACAATGCCCCTGGGTTTCTTTATTATTAGAGTCAAATCCATAATTTACTGTTTACAGTACTGTCAATTATGTTTTCAGTTTTATCTAGAAATTTGATATGTCTCATGTGTTTGCTAATGTGCGTACCCAATTTGAGTATGAATTAAACAAAATCCACACTATTTTGGTGATTACCTTCAAAGTGTTAGCACAAGATTTGTATAACACAAGGCACTAGGATTCATGGCATCTACTGCATAGTTGCAGATTATGCCTCCACTATTGAGAGGTTTACACCATTTAGGTGCATATCTTTAATGTGTTAGCAATATAATTTGAGGTCTACACTATATAATTCAAGTCTCAACTTGACTTCATAAATTTTGCATTATTACAATATTATCATGATTCTTTAATTTTCCCAAATTGTAAATTCATTAAATCATTGGTCAATTTGTAGGACAAAATGTCTAACGTTGAGTTGGACATACTCGAGTTAGATGGCAAAAACTATCTAACATGAGCAATGGACATGAAGATAAGTCTATCGTCTCGTGGACTCATAACGACGATTAATCCTCCTCACTGGGAGATCCACCACTTCAAGATCAAATCAAGTTTGATGTTTTATACTACATAATACACCATCTTCATCCAAATTTAAAATCTGAATACTTGATGGATGAAAATTCATATGATCTATGGAACTCGCTCAAAAAGTGATATGAACAACAAAAGGAAGTTATACTGCTTGAAGCACAACACGAGTGGTCTAACATTCGCCTCCAGGACTTCAAGTTCATTAGAGAATACAATTATGCTATTTATAAGATCTTCTCTAAGTTGCTATTTTATGACAAAGTTCTAACAAATGTGGAGAAAATTGAAAAAACTTTGCGTACAATGCTTCCTGCCCAACGGGTATTGCAGCAACAATATCGTGCTAGGAATTACCAGCACTATTCTAAATTAATTCACACTTTACTTCAGATCAAAAAGCATGATGAACTTCTTTTAAAGAACCATCATCAACGCCCTACAGACACTGCCTCTTTACCTAAAGTAAACTCTAATATTCAGAATATCAAGAAGTTTAACGGCAATAAACGCGGCCCAAAGAACTTCAAAGGCAAAAAGAACCGCAATAAGAAGCAAAAATTCCATGGACACAATAAGGGGACGGGCATGACAAATTTGACATTTGTCATAAATGTGATTGCTACAACTACACAACTAAGAAATACCGCACGCCAAAACACTTGATTGATCTCTACCTTTAAGTCCGTCAAACAAATCCAACCAGCTCAAGGCGAAAAATATGAACCACATTTCAATCTTCATCGCGACACCACCAGGAAGGCCAGTTGTTCCCAAAGCATTCCTCCATAACCAAACAATACCATCACAATACAGCATCAAGAGGACCTTGAGAGCACGAATAACATGATCGTGGAATTTTCTTCCAACGACTTATTTAGAGACCTCAATTAGGCTTCCAATTTATTAGATATTGTTATATCTATGTTTTACATAGTGTTGTAATAGATTGTTGTCATCTTATACTATATTGTATACTCCAATAATGTATCAGAATATTGCTACTCATATATATATATATATATATATATATATGAGGAATTTCACTTAAAATTCTCCATTTCTATATATAGATGTCTACAGAGGATAATCCGATGGAAGAGAAAATTGCTTAGTGGATAGCTATACGACTAACTCTATACTTAGGGAAACAAAATATTTTCAAAAGAAAACCTTTGTATAGAATATATCTTTGTATATATTCTATATTATTAAAAAAATTATGAAAACAAAAAAGCTTGAACCCAAGTCCTACAGTGATGAATATAAGCGCAATTGAAATTCCTGGGGCCCATACGGGGATGGAGCGACAGAAGTATGGAAATAGGATAAGGTAGCGGCTCTTAAAAAGAGTAAAGGAAATATTTTGACAATCGCTGGATGCGATGCTATGATTGTTGGCTGTAGTCACGCCATAATCACTGTCCCTATGGGTACTCAAATAACAATCAATAATGCACTATTGTATCCCGATTCAACATGTACCCTACTAAGTTATAGAAATATCCGTCAAAATAGTTTCCATATTGAAACCCATGATGAGAACAAAGATGAATATCTCCTCATTACAAAAAATAACGGATGTGCCAAACAAATACTACAGACAATTCCCTCTTTATCTTCAGGATTGTACTATATATACATCAAACCAGTACAACATGTTGCATATAAGGTAATTTTTCAGAATATTGACACATTCCAAATATGGTATGATCGCCTTAGTCATCCTAATGTCGAGATGATGTGAAAAATTATCAGAATTCAACTGGTCATGGCATGAATATTGCTAAATTCTCACAATCTTCAGATTTTATGTGCACTGCATGTGCTACAGGGAAATTGATTTTAAGACCCTCTTATCGTAAAATCTGAGCTGAACCACTCAAATTCCTTGAATGCATTCAAGACGATATATGTGGTCCAATCCAACCATTAATTGGACCGTTCAGGTACTTCATGGTTCGCATTGACGCATCTACATGATGGTCACATGTGTGTCTTTTGTCCAATGAAACCATGCGTTTGCCAAAATAATTGCTCAAATTATTAAATTACGAGCACATTATCCTGAACATAGGATACAATCCATTTGAATAGACAATGCGACTGAATTCTCACGTGCCTTCAATTATTATTGTATGGCCCTTGGAATTCTAGTCCAGCACTCAGTACCATACGTCCATACTCAAAATGGTTTGGCCGAATCTCTCATCAAGAGAGTTAAGCTCATTGCACGACTATTATTACATAATTGCAACTTACCAACTTCATATTGCGGTCATGCAGTCTTACATGCCACTGACTTAATTCAATTGCGACCAACTGTATATCACACAGTTTCCCTGCTGCAGTTAGTACATGAAAATCCTCCTGGCATTTCCCATATGCGGAAGTTCAGTTGCACTGTATACCTACCGATCTCACCACCGCAGCGTACATCAATAGGCCCACACAGGAAATTGGGATATACGTAGGGTATAACTCTCCGTCGATCATAAAATACCTCGAGCCCCTCACAGGGGACCTATTTACAGCCCGGTACGTTGACTGTATATTTGATGAGGAACATTTTCTGGCATTAGGGGAAGATTTCAAGTACCAAACAGAATACCAGGAAAGCAATTGGAATGCCATAGATATTTCCTCCTTAGATCCACATACTAAGAATATGAACTCCAAGTTCAGAGAATCATAAATTTGCAACATATTGCAAATAACCTGCCAAATGCATTTACTGACAACAAAGGTATTACTAAATCCTATACTCCTGCTAGGATTGTGCCGGAAAGAGTGGAGGTAAAAAAAAACACTCAACTCTCAAATCAAAATAAGAGGGGGAGAAGTATAGTGACAAAGGATAAAGCTTCTTGCAAGCTACCGCGGAAATAGAGCAATCCTTCCTCCAAAATAGTAAATGCAAATCAACGTCGAGTTGAACGATACCCAAGGCCTATGAATACTATATATCCAGTGGATGTTTAACATCCACATCCTAGATCAACTGTGCACACAAATACTGATGCTGGGACATCGAAACACCCAGACTTTATCATAATGGGAAATCATGATGAGTCAGAAAGGGTAGATAAAATTTTCATCAATTACATTGATTCTAGAGAATCATTTGACAGAAAGACTACAATTATTGACACTTCTCCGTAAAGATTGCAAATGACCTTCTCAATGATCCAGATCCCAAGACCATGGTAGAGTGCCACAAGCGCTTAGACTGGGCATAATAGAAGTATGCAATCTAGGCAGAATTGCGCTCGCTCTCTAAAAGAGAGGTATTCCCATCAATAATACATACTCCTCGTAACATTTTTCCTATGAGATACAAGTGGGATTTCGTCCACAAACAGAATGAAAACAACGAGGTAGTGAGATATAAAATGAGGCTTGTAGCACAAGGGTTCACGTAGAGACACAACATTGATTTCAATGAGATCTATTCTCTAGTAATGAATGGAATCACATTCCGATATCTAATTTTATTGGCAGTTCAAAATCATCTATCTATGCAGTTGATGTATGTAGTGACCACATACCTATATGTGTCACTTGATTCAGACATATATATAAAAGTTCTCGAAGGACTAGACATTCCGAATCCAAATGTAAACTGCAACATGTATTGTAAAAAGCTTAAAAAGTCACTATATGGCTTAAAACAGTCGGGAAGAATGTGGTACAACCGACTAAAAGAATTTCTTTTACAAAAAGTGGATTCCAACAATGATGATTGCCCATGTATATTCATAAATAAGTCCTCAACAACATTTTGTATTATCTCTGTCTATGTTGATGATCTAAATATCATCGGAAATACAGAAGATATAGATGAAGTACACAATCATCTAAAGACGGAATTTGAAATGAAGGATTTGGATAAAACCAAAATTTTCTTGGGTTTACAACTTGAGCATCTTCCTTTAGGTATTCTAGTACAACAAGCCGCATATACCCAAAAGATATTGGAGAAATTTAATATGGACAAATCATATCCATCCAAGACTCTCATGGTTGTTCGATCTCTTGATATGGAGAAAGATTCATTTAGACCATGGGAGGAAGAAGAAGAGATACTGGGATCCGAGGTTCCTTATCTCAATGCCATTGGAGCGCTTATGTATCTTGCAAATTGTACTAGACCTGATATTGTATTTGTAGTGAACTTACTACCTAGGCATAATGCTGCTCCAACTAAACACCATTGGGTGAACTATTGGGCAGGAGTCAAGAATATCTTTCGATATCTCTAAGGCACTATAGATCTTGGTCTTTTCTTTCAAAGAAAACAAGATATGAATATGATTGGATAGACTAATGCTGGCTATTTATCAAATCTTCACAATGCCAGATTACAGACAAGCTTCGTGTTCTTACACGGTGGAACAACCATTTCATGGAAGTCTTCAAAACAGACTCTAGTGGCTACATCCATAAATCATTCTGCAATAATTGCATTATAATGAAACATCACGTGAATACATATGGCTTCATAGAATGATAAACCACTTACAACAATCATATGGTATTGGTACAATTGAATCACCAATAATTATCTATGAAGATAATTCTGCATGCATTGCTCAAATACAAATATGTTATAAAGAGCAATATAACCAAACATATTGCTCCTAAAATATTCTATCCTCATGAATTTCAAAATAATTGGGAGATAAAAATCTTGTAAATTAAGTCATGTGATAATCTCGCTGATTTATTCACTAAGTCCTTACCAGCTTCTACATTTCAAAAATATATTCACGGAATTGGTATGCGACAACTGCGAGATTTACAAGGTTCAGGGGAGTTGATCCCTGAATGATAACCTACTCATATTATATTGTACCCTTTTCCTTTATAAGTTTTTCCTATACGATTTCTCATATTTAATAAGGCAATATCTACCTTATTCCTCCTATTTTTCTAAGAGGTTTTCGAAGGTTTTAATATTATTCATAGATCATAGTTATTGTTCTCTAAACTCATCAATGAATTTTTTCTATTTAGGTTTCTCATATGAGTCTCAATGAAGCAATAACCAATATATGCCATATCATTTTCTTCTTATTTTTTCTATTGGGTTTTAAAGGAGTTTTAATAGCATATCAACGTATCAATATATTATTTTCTCCTCATATTTTTCCTACATAATTTTAAAGAAGTTTTGAACAAGATATTTACAGCTAGAATAATTGATCAATAAGGAGTGTTATAAACCGACGCCAAGGATCAACATGTGATCAATTAATTATTAACTGTCATTGTAGTTAATCTCTATAATTAATGTAGCTAATGAAAGGGCACCCGTTAGGAAAACCTACCTCCCCAACGCCCCAACGGGTGCATTTGTCATCCCTTCACACAATATAAGTGTAAACATCCTGATCAATAATACAAGCTTTTCTTTCTACTCTCGATCTACGGTCTCTCGACAGTTCTATTCTAAACACGGGTAACAAATCACACCTTACAAGTGCAGTGTCATGTTTTCGGACACATATCTGTTTTCACACGTACCTTGTGCTGGTGCCAATGTCGGGTAACATCTAAAAAAATGTCAGGTAACTCAATGAAGGTGCCAAATATATGTTCTTTAGGTCACCCAACACCCACCCGGGTCCCACGAAGGATTCAGGACAAGGTACAGAGGCTTGTCTAACCATTTTCACCAGCTCAGTTGTTGGGCAGATGGATCTGCCGTTGAGCTTCCTAGGTTCTCTGGTTGTTGACCTCACTGGACATATTTCCTGGGGACATCTCTTCTCATCTGCATCCAGAACACTGTCCTATTTCTACTATAACTCTGAAGAGCGACGATAATAGTATTGGAGAAAAGGGTTGCCGTTGGCTGTCTGATGCATATAGGTTGGCTTCTGTCTATACATATAAGTAACTTTAGCCTGATCAACTGCTTGCTGTTTATGCCAGGGAGAGAGGTCCATATGGCTGCAAGAGGTTTCAAGAGAGTTTCGCACTGGTTCCCACGTTCATCCACAGGCCGCCAGGAGGACGATGAAGACAGCAACGAGAGGAATGGCTTGCTTAGGAGCCACTCGGATCAGATTGTGCCGGTTGCAGATTTTGGTGAGGAACACAAGGCGCTAGCTCTTCATGTTGAACCAAAGGTGAATTTGTGACGCATTTTCTGGTGTTATATTTTATTGTCTTCGCCAATAATATTTTTTCTTGAACTGCCCAGACCATAGCACTGAAGGTGTCCATGCACTGCCATGGCTGTGCAAGGAAGGTTGAGAAGCAAATCTCAAAGCTGCAAGGTAGGTGATGAACACGGTACACTCAACTGCTTATCTTTCTACACGGTCGCGAAAAACTACTCTGAATTCTCTCTACTGGACTGTCTGCCGTGCACAGGGGTTGTGTCCTTCAAAGTGGAGCTGGAGATCAAGGAGGTGACTGTTGTCGGAAATGTTAGCCCCACGGAAGTTCTGGAGAGCATATGTAAGGTGACGAAATATGCGGAGATTTTGGCGAGTCCCTAGTGATCCATCAAGTTCCGTGATATACTCGTGAATGTGAAATACATATTATCAGATAAATGCTGTTTCGTAGCAGAAAAATACCGTGACTCTCCTTGCAAGAGAAATAAACCTTTGATCTCAGTCCCACTACGTGAAAAAAGCACATCAATAACAGGTGATAACTGAGTGACGGGTAACACATCCGTCACTCTGAACACGTCATTAATAAAAGATCATTAGTGATAGATCATAATAATAACTCGTCACTAACGTGTGTCTCCTATGCTTGGCAGAAACACATTAGTGACGGGTTACCCATAACCCATCACTGATGTTAACACATAAGTGACGGGTTATAGGGTTACCCATCACTTACGTGTAGGTCATAAGAGACGGTTAATGGTCTTCACTCGTCACCGATGTTTGTCTCCCCTGTGCTGGGGAGAAACACATCAGTGATGGGTGATGAGGTTATCGTCACTTATATGTACATCATAAGTGATGGGTAATGGTCTTCACTCGTCACTATTGATCTCACCCCACTGTAGGTTTTTTTTTGTTTCTTGGCTTCATCTTGGTGTATAACCAGAATTTAGCAGTCGTCTTCTCCCTGCAAACAACAGCAATACATCCATATCGACAAACACATTTATATAAGAACTCACTTCATCACAGAATCACAAATTTTACAAAGTTTTAATCAATTCATCACAAAATCATAAGTTATAAAGTTATAATCACTCCATATTATATAAGACATCACAGTCTAGGGTTTCTACAGTGGAACTCATCGTGTGGGTTGGTGACTTTAGACATTATGAACTCTGCGATCTGTTGTCGAATCCTAGGAGTGCACCGTCGTCGAAAAAAGAAGCATCATAATCCTGTATAATTTGACGCGTAACCAATTTCATGTTATCATGAAGTTAAACTAATTACTGAAATTAGTTATGAATAATCTTGTATTGAACTTACATTGGGTGATTTGATATCCTTTGCTCGGATCGTGATTAGGAGTATGTTATACACAACATAGAGTTTGCAGGTGTTGTCAGATGGATGTTGGTAGTACTGCAGATTTTTTCTTTTACTATTAGATCAAAAGGAAGGTTGTAGATCGATAAAACAATATGCGATGTGCTATGTGAGGTACTCATGTTACCGAATGGATTCATGATATTTGTGATCATAGCAAATATAATATTTCTCAATTCTTTAGCGAACCAACCAAATGTGGAATCAATAGTTTGCCATTGAGTGAAATCTGCCGATGCTATATCATTGCATCGTTCTTATGACCCTCTTTATGCCAACACACTAATTGTATATGTTTGTTCCAACATGTATAATTATGTTTAAATTCAGGCATGACCAAGTGTGCATGGACATTGCCTAGTTTCGGGAACTTCTTATTATTTCTGCAATCACGACATGGATAATGTATTGTCATTTTACCCTGATCTTTCATATCTGCCAACACAATACTCATGAAATACTTCACCCCGCTTATTTACTCTGAACACGTCTGGGTCTCAAGGTACACCCAACATTTATCTACCATCTATAATGTAAAAATATTCATTCTTTATTAATAATTACCTTAATTATGTGATGAAGCACGCGATTAAAAATTCTATACAATTACACTAGATCTGTAGCATCTCGCGGTAGATTGGACAAACTTAGTATCAAATTTAACATAAATACAACTCACTTGTACTAAGATTTTGGATAAAGATGTAAAATAGTTTATTACAACTCAAAGCATAAAAATATACCAAATATGGGTTAGAGGAGGAGGAAAGGGGGAGATGCAAACCTTTAATGACCTAGCAATAATTCAAACTTTAAATAAACAAGATATTAGAGAGTTTCTAGCGGAACCGAAGAAAATCACCAGAAGTTGGTGTCAAGACCTAGCTCTATAACTGCTAGGCGCGCAGTAGCTGGCCAGCTCTAATAACAGAACTGAGTCATCAGTGACGGGTCGCAACATCACCCACCACTAATGACAAGTCATAAGTGACAAGTGATGTTAAGATCCGTCACTAATGAATGGCCCAGGGAAACCCGCCACTAATGCCAGGTGATAAGTGAAGGGTCGTAATTTGACCCATTAGTGACTAATGTGTTATACATTAGTGACGGGTGCAGTTACGATCCGTCACTAATGTCATCAGTGACGGGTCATAAAATTACCCATCACTGATAACCTATTATCAGTGAAAGTTCATGGTTTGATCTCCATCTAAGATTACATAAGTGACGGATCGTAGAATAACCATCACTAAGTAGTATCTTCTTCGTCTATTTTTCTAAGTAGTGTCCAAAAATGTGCAGAAGCTATATTGTCCGGACTCTGGACTAGGGAATAGGAAAAAAAGTTGTAGCCAGACTAGCCTAGCTACTGGAGATGGCACTTCACTAACTTTTCTAGTGTCATTCATTCATATATCATGGTACATATTGTACACAAATTCTAAATTTTGGTGGTGGCGACCTGCGGATTCAGTTTTGTGGGGTTGCCGGTGGGGGCACTCTTAGGGTTTGTTTGGTAAATTTTTCTAATTTAAAATTTTTTGGGAGTAATTAATTGGGAAAGTGATTCTGTGTCTAAAAGTGATTTTCTAGTGATTCTTTAGCATAAACTGTATACAGTAAGTGATTCTGTTGGGAAAGTAAATCAGGGGAAGCTGATTTTTCAGCTCTTAGCATCTAGTTCATTTCAAGGAATCATTCTTACGTATGGATGAAAACGGACGAGATAAATCCCGTCCCATTTCGATCCATTTTCTACATTTTTTCTCATAGTTTTTGGATTTTTGGGACTTACACGAAAACATGATGAAAATGGTTTTGCTGTTTTCCCGAGTGTATTGTCAGTATTCTATTTTTAATCAGGAATTTCCCATCGGGATTCCTGTTTTTCCAATTGAGACAAAACTTCACAAATCATAATGTAGTCTACAGGCCAAGCCCATTCGGCCAGCCCAAACATCACCCCTATGGTCCTGTCCTAAACTTCACATAGACCCCACTGGCTCAGTCTCAGTCAGCTGCCGACCTACCGATGTCGTCCAAGCTCCTGCGCCTATGCCACCTCCAACCCTAGTCTTTGTGTAATAGTGTGTTGTTTTGAGTACTCAAGTTATGGCATGATGATTGTTTTTCAATTGAGACTTATGTCATTTCGTGTTCTATATGTGTATCGTATGAGTTATTTTTGTTGGTGTGAATTAATTATTTGTCACGTCGATGCTTGAAGTCATGGTTCTACAGGTCGGTGTTCCCGGTTTGAATTATCGGCCGACCAATACCAGTATGTTTCTGTTCGGATTGGTTCATTTTACTATATTGTGTGCCTATTCATACTCTATGCTAATATTAAGAGGAATTGCATGCTCGGATGGTAGGTTTATATGCTTGATGATGATAGCATGCAAAATGAGATTAGTGTGATAGAGTAGAACAAATTGTAGCTTGTAGTTGTGTTGATTACTGTTTATAGTCTTGTTATACTTGTTGTCATGTTGAGCAATTTTATACTGTCAAATTCCGTTCAGGTATATTGTTTTTCAATGTCTTTATTGCTTAATAGGTTAATTGCTTAGTAGACAAGACATTAAAATTGGCAGAAAACATTCTAGAACTTGTTTTGAGACTATCACATTGGTCAGTGATCTTGTTATAGCGTTGGATGTCCGTTGAATCGGTAACCTGCACTGATAGCCCTCTTATTTACTTAACACTTTATGATATGTTTCATGTGTTCTTGTGCCATGTTACTTTGATAGCCTATTATAATATACAGATGAATATGAGTAGCATTGTTTATGCGTTACATTTCGATAAAATACTCATGTTCATGATCATTATTCTTGTTGATGATTGGTAATGAGTAGCATTGTTTATGCTTTACATTTCGATAAAATACTCATGTTCATGATCGTTATTCTTGTTGATGATTGGTAAATCGCCGATCTTACGAACTTGTAGAAAAGATGGGGATGCTTCAAGTGGGTGAATTAAAGAAACACATAGAGAGGTTTTTATATAGGTTAAGACCTCCCTTGGGATAATTGTCCTACATCCTATTTGTCTTGTATTGATCTCTGAGACTGTTACAACAGCGTGCGTAGCTAGCATAGATTGATCTAACCTAGTCGGGCAGCTTTCTTGCGTGTAGTCGAAGGAGATGCTAATACAGATCTAACCGTGAAAGGCTTGGTGAATGCAGAGCTTCCACATGCTTCAATGGCGTGTAATGGCTTGTGCAGAATTGTTGTAACTTGTGGTTGTCACCCTCTTCCATAGGGTCCCTAGGCTCCATATATATAGTGGGTGTCGTACATCCTCTGTAGTCTTCCTTTCCGTTCTTGGAGATAAAATTCTCTATTTATGAGATATCCTAGGTATATATAGGCGATTTCCATTCGTCTAGGGTTTCCCTTCTTAAAGACAAAGATATGCCCCGAGAATTATAGAAAACCCTGGAGGATTAGGATATTGTAGTTCTATACTACTCATTATCAAGCCCCCATCAGTACGTGAAATGAGGCTTTAACGGATCAAAGTCCTGACCAGCAAAGATAAGCTTTTTGTCTGACCACATCATCTAGTAAAACTTAGGTTCCTAATTAGGATGGTGCATCCAACTAGGTTCGCAGGGTCCTCAGATCATCTATTCGGGATTATGAATGCCTCTGAGTTCCCAAACGAGTCCCTAAGAAGGTATACCATCCGAGTGGGATTTCTGTTTCGCCCAAAACTATCATCCTATCCTTGTGAAAGGATAGAAAGGATAAATTTGTCACTAGCTAAGTTTGAAAGTTGGACTATCATACCGGAGATTTTATATGGTAGTGAAGAGATTTTGTCTGACAAAAGGAACTGCACGAGTATGGCAAAGTAATGCTCTGTCCCCTCAACTACCCTGCATGCTTTGAAAAACAACCGGTAGTTGAATGCAGCAAGAGGCCACCTCTTTGTTCATTCAAGTCAGCTGAAAAGACACAAAACTGATGGCTGACTGGCGCTTGGTTGCCCGCGAACCATTATGTGGCTGTGCTCGACATTTAATGCTCAGAGACAGAGAGAAGCCGTCTCCCTGACCTAGAAGTCTTTAAAAGCCCCCGAGCAATGAGGCTTCGCTACACCAAACCAATGCTCAGCCATGGAACCTCCACCTTCGCCAGAGTATTCCCCATCTTCTCCAGAGTACTTTCCATCCTCCCCAAAATATTCACCTCTAATGCCACCATCATCCCCCGCCGTGTCTGGCTTGGTAGTAGAGGTCGTTCATCTCCTTCGACGAGGAGGTTGAAGAGAAGTCGGCAACCAACAACATCCCTGTTAAAGATGATAAGCCCTCAACACCTGTAGAGTCATCCTCATTCCAAGATAAAGTGGACTGGGACCTCTTGGAGCATAGATATGGAAGAAGAGGTGGCGGCTGAGGTGGAGGAAGAGGAGGCGACCGACAGTGTCTCCGTTAAAGATAACAAGGTCTCAGCTTCTTCTTCATCTTCGTCCTCAAGCGACGCTGGCAAGGAGGGCTGAAGGGAGTAGCCAGGGATGGGACATCGACGAGTTCAGTGAGGAGCCAGGGCCTCTCCACCACCCTCATCCTTCATGACGGTGTCGATGACGATAGTAGTTGGGGATGAGAATGAGGAGGGGGAAACTTCTTTGACTTGTTTTATTTCTTCCTCCATAGCCTGGCACCAAGTAGATCTGAGGACTTCTTGTAATCATATTTCCCTTAGCTTATCTGTAAAAGAGCTCAAAATCTTGTTAAATAAAAAGATCCTATATCTGCTGCAATACCTGTGTATGACTATGAATCTTTATTAATACAATGAGCATTTAAACAAGTGTTTGACCTTTGAATTATGTCTTTTGAGTAGATTAGGGAGTTTCAAAGCCTCTTGTTAGGATGTTCATCGCGATTACCTTAGGTCAAACTTTGAGTGAAAAACATCTTAGCTTTTAGGCACTCGTGGACTCGATAAGGTTCTCTGCTGTCCCTAAGATGTTTCTCTCTTCTTGTTAGAACACATTTTTATGGTGAGCATGACAAGTTTTCCTAGTCCGAGTACATGTGAAGCCTTGACTCGTTATCGAGGAATTCCTGGATAGGCAGTCTAGAAACCCGAGTACGTGCATGGGTGTAGGTACCTGAATAGCGGCTTATCTCAAAATTTAAGACATTGATTGAAATAGGCGAATCGATATATATTGATTTGTTAATATGACAACTCATATTAAAAATATATCATAAGTATTTACACGTAGAACATACAAAGCTGGTCGATATTCCAAGAATTTTTAAGGACTTGACCATCTGCTATAGCTAACCTATACGACCTTAGTTGGTTAGACTCGACCACCCTATAAGGACCCACCCACTTCGAAGATAGCTTGTTGTTGTTTTTCTGACTCTGAACGAGTTGTATAACTAGATCTCCGGGTTTGAAGGACCTTTAGTGGATGTTCTGGTCGTGGTAGCACTAGAGAGTTTGCTGGTACCATGCTGATCGTATCAGTGCTTGCGTCTTTTTTCAAGAACATTGAGGTCATCTTCTTGAGATTTCATCCTTATCGGTGTATATTTCGACATAAGGAGATTTCACAGGGCAGCATTGCTTTGGCCCCGTAGACTCGGAAGAAAGACGTTTCACCCATCGCCTTACTGGATGTTGTTCAGAGTACCCAGAGTACATTAGGAAACTCAGAAGCCCAGGCTTTAGCGTGGGTGGATACGTTGTTAAAGATGCATGTCTTGATTGCTTGAAGTACCAGGCCATTTACCCACTTGACCTGTCCATTGCTTCGGGGATGAGCCACAGATGCAAAGCAGAATGCAGTGCATATTCCTTCATAGTAAGCAATGAATGTCAGGAGAACTGAGTGCTTTTGTCGGTGATAATCCTACTCGAGACACTGAACCTTGTCATGACACTTTTCATGATAAATTTCTTGGCCACTACCGAGGTGATTTTGCCGACTGGCTCCGCTTCAATCCACCTGGTGAAGGTATCAATAGCGATAAATAGGAACTTGAAGCCCCCAGGTGCTACCGAGATGTGCCCAAGAATATCTAACCCCAAAGTCGTGAATGGCCACAACAAGGGGATCATCTGTAAGGCTTGAGCGGGTTGATGTACACGTCTACTATGAAATTGATAGCTGGTACACATTTTTTACCAACTTTCTTGCATCATCGAGAGCTATAGGCTCATAGAAACATTGTTTGAATGCCTTCCCAACCAGGGTTCAGAAGGAAGCATGAGCTCCGGACACCCCCCTTGCTTCTGAGAGATGCACTTCATGAGTACTCCGTGTGCACCTCTTTGATAGATGACTCCGTTCACCAGGGTATACATTCTGGATTGGCGGGAAATTTACTCAGATAGTGCATCGTCTTTAGGCAAAAATCGATCTTGAAGGTACTTGCGTATTTGGTCCATCCATGAAACTTCACTTTTGAGCTAAGACACGAGTCCCCCTATGACTCCTTTTGAGATGTCAATACCTGGCAAACCCCTGAGCTGGTTATAGGTCACGTAGATCACTATTCCTTTGATTGTGGCATCTGATGATTTCACAGATGGGTTCAAGAGTTTCTCTACGAAAATCCTGATTTGTCCTAAAGATTGTGAGGATGCAAGGTGGGCAAGACTATCAGCGAGACAGTTATCCTTGGGATATACTTGATGTCGAGTCCAATGAATTTCTTTTCTAGCTTCCTCACCTCCGTGAGGTAGTCAATCATAGTCATTGTCGGAGGATTAACTCCTGTCGCAGGGATCCCGAGAGACCCCTTTTTAGAGATTCGGCCGGGGGGATGATCCTGAATAAGTTCGTCGGAGAAATGAATGAGAGTAAATGCAACGGCCGGTGGTGGGGGATGATGACCTAGTGCAAAAGGAAGTAAATGCACCGGAGTTTAGACAGGTTCGGGCCGCACGGGGGCGTAATACCCTACTCCTGTATGGATGCAATAACTGTCCTGAAGGAGATCCCTCAAGGATGTAGCTGGTTACAAGAAATATGATCTAACTAAGAGCTTGAGGCTCCTTGTTCTTCGGCTGGAACTGTGCTCAACCTTGCTCACAGTGTCTCTCTTCGTTGGCTTGGTTCGTTGTGGGGTTGGTCTTCTTCGTGAGTGAATTCGCGTCCAGCCCAGAGCTCGTCCTTGCTTCTGTGTTGCCGGCTATTTTAAGCACTTGCCGGCTACGACATGCCTCGAACGGGAAGGAGGGGGGCACAAGTTCCAAGACGCCATCACTGGGAAATACGTCATCATTTCTTCTGGGTGAAATGACCGGAGGGTGGAAAAACGCCACCCGCCCGGTCACCTATCACTGTGGACGCCCTGGCAATGGGCGCCATGGAGGGGGCCCACCGGGCAGCCGCAGAGCAACCCAGCGTGCCCGCCCTGTCTTGTTCCTCTGCCACAACAGGGCGGCAGACAAAACGCGATCCTCGTGATGATACCGGCGATACGGGACGGGACCCGTGCAATTAATAGCCCCACGCCCCTCTGCCAAAGCATGGCAGGGACTGACGCTGCGGCGGGAGCAGTTGGATGTGTCAGGCCACGCACGCTCATTAAATGCGGCTTCGGACCTCTGACTGGCGGACACCTCATCGATGGGCCCCTCGGGAGCCTCTCTGGGTCGTCGGGGAACCGAGTGCTCGGGGGTACTGTTCACCTCCCCGGGCACTCTCTCCCGGGAATGCCTATCTTTGTCTTCAGGGTATCGGGTGCTCGGGGGTACTGTTCACCTCCCCGAGCACTCTCTCCCGAGCACTCTTGCACGATCCTTTGGGGAACCGAATGCTCGAGGGCCGCCACGTGCAGCCCCGAGCATTCTCTCCCGAGCACTCTTTGTGTGGAACCTCAGGGAACCGAGCGCTCGGGGCTGCTGCTCGCAGCCCGAGCACTCTCTCCCGGAACTTTAGCTCTTCTGGTCATCGGGGGACTAGGGTGCTCGGAGGTGACCTGGCACCGGCCCGAGCACTTTTCTTCCCGGTACTTAGACTCCGCGGATCATCGGGGAACTGGGGTGCTCGGGGACCAATGACTGTGGCCCCGAGCACCTTCTCCCGGGACTCAAACTCTCCTTACCCCACGGGAGAACCTCGTGGGATGGCGATACGTGGCAGATGGCTGGCCTGGCCTCGGGACTCAGGGACCCCCGGTTCTTGATACACCGACAGTCATACATGAGGTTTGATACTCCCCTTTCATGAGAAGGTGGCAGATAGCAAGAGCAGAAGCTACTTGGAGATCGGCGAGTAGACCCTCATATTCGGCTATGTTGTTCGTGGCTGAATTGTCAATCTGCAAAGCATATTGTAGGCTTTCTTCTGTGGGAGAGATAAGTATAATTTCAGCCCCCACGCCTTGCAACGTAAGCGATCCATCAAAGAAAAGAGTCCATACATCTGATAAGTCACCACAACTATCTTGGAGCTGATCGAGCTCTTTCCATTTGGAAACAAAGTCAATGAGTACTTGGGACTTGATTGTTGTTCGAGGTACGAAGCGAATGTCGAATTCCCCAAGCTCGATAGCCCACTTGGTGATGCAACATATTGCGTCTATGTTGTGGAGGATTTCCTCAAGTGGGAATACTGATGGTATGGTGATTTTGTGAGCCTAGAAATTCTGTCGTAGTTTGTGAGAGGCCATAAGTATAGTGTATAATAGTGATGATGAATAATGGATAATTACTATATCCGGTACCCCAGGGTTTTCCGCAATTCTTGGGGCATATCTTTATCTCCAGGAAGGAGATTTCTGGATGAAAAGAAACTACCTGTAAGTACCCAAGATATCCTATAAACAAGAAGGTTTTTTTTTTCCAAAAATAGGACCGAAGACTCCAGATGACGTATGACACCCCCATATATATATGAAGCCTGGGACCCTGCGGAGGACAAGAGACAAGAGCTATTAGAAGTCAAAGAAGTTGCTGAAACTTTTCGACAAGCCAGAAGACACTCGAAGCTAAGGAAGGAAGTTATCGACTAGGTTTAGATCCATCTTGGCTAGACACCTACCTCCTTGTAATAGGCTCAGATTAATACAAGACAAACATGACGTAGGGTTATTATCCTCAAGAAGGCCCGAACCTGTATTAAACCCATATGTGTTATGTGATTCGTCTACTCGAAGCATCTGCTACCTCTTCAACAAGTTTTTAGAATGGTGGTTCACAAATCATCGACAGCTGACGCCATCCATTGGGATCATGGCAATATGCGTTGAAGAGTCTACACAGAAGATGCCACCAGTGTCACCTAAGCCTTCACCAAGAACCGGTTTATCGGATGAGGAGTTCTACGATAACTTTACCCCTCTTCCTAGCGAGCCAGTGATCTATTAGGTGAACTTTGATGATGAACTTTCTGGCAATGATTCAAGCAATGAGGTAAGTCAATTTATGGATCATTGGCTAAAGATTTTGGCATCGAGTTCGAACCACTCGGCTGCCAAGACAACTGCGAGTGTCCGATTCACTGCAAGTCGGGATTAATCCCCATAGCTTGTGACCACATGAATTGTTAAGACACCAACCCAGAGCAATCCAATGAAAACTCCATGATGGATCTAGACACTTCCTCTAGCGGAGGTTACCTCTGAGAAGTTTTTGCTTTAGAGATGAGGGTGACGGTCTGTGTTATCGTGACAACAACCTTACAAATAGACAGGGCCCTCCGGCTCTTGGTACGGACAACGGTCATCATAAGATGAGCACACCTCCCCTGATCCTTAACAAAGCACTAGTCTTACCGTCTCCTGACCATCATCAAGGGGCTGAATGCTTTAGATCTGCAACTGCTAAGAGGATCCTTCTTCTACAAGAGGCCCTCATGTGTGCTCCGATCACAGATCTAGTGATCACAACTAGTAAGGATTAGATGAACTCGATGATCGACTTAACAAAAGAGGTCATTATCCAGGCCGAGAATTCTCATCTGGCCCTGGCCAAAAAATAGTGCTAACAGAGGTAGACCACGCAATCCCACGTCATGAGACATATCAGACATGCGAATAAGCACTGTTGAGCCTTGTCAATCAAATGTCATCCGATCAGTGACTTGTGCTAGGCAATCGATGAATGGTGAAGGCACCCAAAAGCCTCTGAAGGGGCTTCATCTACCCTCAACAATCTAAACAGGGGATGTCCCAACATTGATCAAATCAAGACCGACCTCCGATCCCTGTGGGAAAATTTCTCAAGGCTGCAAGAACCAAGCAGGACACTATCAACAGATGCCTGGCTTTATCTATGGATCTACGAAATGTAAGCTGGCCAACAAAGTTCCACCCCGGGACGATCAAGAAATACAACAGAAGCACAAACCATGTTGAGTTCTCCAGATCTATAACCACGGCCATCCAAGCGGCTAGTGGGGATAAGAAGGTCATGGCGAATCACCTCCCTACCGCCCTTGAAGGGGTAGATAGGACATGGTTGACCAACCTTTCGCTGGGAACAATCTACTCATGGGAGCAACTTTGCATGAGCCAACTTCCAGGATACATATGTTCCCCCCGGCATGAAAAATAATCTCTACCATTGCGAGCAGATGGAGAATGAAATCTTGCGCGAGTTCATATGACGCTTCATTAATATCCGAAATAACGTCCCCAAGGTTAGGGACTATGACGTCATACAAGCGTTCAGTCAGGGGCAAGAGCCAGAAATGCGTTGAATACATCGCCATCTAGGAGCCTGAGACATTTAAGGAGCTCATGAAAATTGACGATGAATCCGCCAAGGCTGAAGACACGCTTCTCTCTGTGAAAGAGCAGACTCAGGGCATCAAACGCTCTCAACCTGGGCTCGAGCATGATAGGGTCAAGGACAAGCGCAAGAAGAATGTTAAGTGAGGTAAGGGCAAGAAAAATAAATCTGAGAAAGTTTTTGCAGATCTGTCTGACACTCATCCCAACAAGAATCCCAGTTCTTCTCAGGGAAAGAGCTATACACCAAGCTTCGACAAATGCGACGGTAAGCCTTGGTGTGACCTTCACCAGACCGACAACCACAACATCCATGGTGGCTGCCTCTAGAAGAAGATGGTCAAAGCGGAGGTCAAGAAAGTGGCCAAAGGAAAGAAGAACCAAGTTATGACCCAGAGTAGAGATTCTAGCTCTAATACCAGTGAGGATGACATAAATTTGATGTCTTTTCAGCTAGATGAGAGGATGATTGACCACATGTTTGGTGGTTTTGCATCCTATGAGTGCAAAAGGCAGTACAAGACGGTTCCCCAAGAAGTCTTAGCCGCCATCCCCAAGGATCGTTAGGTCGTTAAGTGGTCAAACATTGAGATCTCCTTTGGCCAAGAAAATTGCCCTGATAACTTTGTACAGTCAGGCCGCTTCCCGATTGTGGTTGAGACTACGATAAGTAAATGCAGGGCTACCCAAGTTCTTATCGATAGAGGGAGTTCCCTGAACATCCTCTTCGCTAATGCACTCGAAGGGATGCAGATCTCTCGGTATGTTATCAAGCCGGCTACTTAAACCTTCTACAATATAGTACACAGATCTTTGCCCACCCCCATTAGTCAGATATCGCTCCCCATAACATTCAGGAAGCATGACAACTTTCGGACAAAAAATATTCTGTTTGACGTGGTCGACTTCAAGACGACATACAATGCCAACTTGGGAAGATCTACTCTCGCCAAATTTATGGCAGCCACACATGACACTTATCAGTGCGTGAAGATCTTGGGACCCTAGGGAGTCATCATCGTCTGGGGCTGCCTGAAATCTGGCCAAAGCTGTGACAAACGGAGTCTGGACATTGCCACATGGCATCAACTCGGCAAGGAGACGAAAAACTCAAGGCCTAAGGCCATTGTGAGGTCTCATGGCAAAGTCAAAGTAGTTCCTCTGGACCCAACGGAGCCATCAAAGACCGTTCGGATCGGTTCAAATTTAGATCCCAAATAGGAACTCACGCTCATCTCCTTCCTTTGGACAAACATCGATGTGTTCACCTGGCAACCGTCAAACATGCCTCGGATCTCAAAGGAGGTGGTTGAGCACAAACTAGCTATCTGACCCAACGCAAAGCCGGTCAAGCAAAAACTCCGATGGATCGTGCCCAACTAGAAAGAAGCCATTAAAGAGGAAAATGAAAGGCTCACCAATGCGGGTTTTATTCGGGAGGTGAATCATCTCGAGTGGCTCGCCAACCCTTTCATGGTCAAACAATCAAATGGCAAATGATGAATGTGTGTTGACTTCACCGATCTAACAAAACTTGCGCTAAGGATGCTTTTTCCCTGCCACAAATAGATCATATAGTTGACTCCACCTCTACTACGACTATCTAAGCCTTATCGATACCTACTCCTGTTATCACCAGATTAGCATGCATCCAGAGGATGAGGAGAAGACCCCCTTTATCACCCCATTTGGAGTCTATTTCTATGTTAAGATGCCCTTCAGATTGAAGACTACTGGTGCCACAACGGAGAATGCAAATAATCCTCCATGATCAAATCAGCTAGAATATCGAGGCCTATGTCAACGATCTCATCATCAAAACAAAAAAAAAGGAATATCTCATCTCCGGCCTGCAAGAAATGTTTAACAACCTGCGCAAGAATTGAGTCACACTGACCCAGAGAAGTGCGCATTTGGAGTCGATGTGGGGAAACTACTGAGTTACCTGGTGTTGTATCGGGGATCGAAGTCAATCATGAGAAGATCAAAGCTTTTGAAGAGATGCAACCTCCCAGGTTAGTGCATGGCAACCCTTAGCCATTTTATTTCCCATCTCGGAGATTGAGGTTTTCCCTTATTCAAGCTATACAAGTTTGAATGGTCAAGGGAGTCAGATGAGTCATTCAAAAACTTGAAGAGGTATCATTAATTCTCCCCCCTGTGCTAATCGCTCCCAACCCTAATGAAGATCTTCTCTTATACATCATGGCTGGATCACGTGCTATAAGTGGGGTACTGGTGGTGGAAAGAGAAGTGCAGGACAAACGAGAGAAAAACCAGTGGCTAGTGTACTATATCAGTGAAGTACTCAACGGTCCTAAAGAACGCTACCCATAGGTGCAGAAGGTACTATATGTTGTACTAATGGCCTCTTGCAAATTGTAACATTACTTCCAAGCTCACAAGATTACCGTACCACCAATATTCCCACTTGTCGAGATCCTACACAACAGAGATGCAATTGGCCGAATTGCCAAGTGGTCCATTGAACTTGGAGAATTCGACGTCCGTTTTGTGCCTCGAACAACAATCAAGTAGCAAGTACTCACCGACTTCGTGGCCGAATGGATAGAACCCGATCAACCCTAGGATGACCACGGTACCTTATCGGACGTATGGTCTCTATTCTTCCATGGATCACTCACTCTTTATGGTGCGAGGGCTAGGATTATACAGATATCTCCAATGAGAGAAAGTCTACATGTCACACCCGGTTGTAACGGACAAAACCAGATGTGGTTTATGTGTGCCCAGTATGTTTAACACACATAAGGACGTCACAGGTGAAGTAACAAAAGCAATAATTTTATAGAATATATATTTAACTCTTACAACAATTGATAGATATTGTCTTCTATGTAGATATCTATAGCAGAACAGAAGCACTGGTGCCCAACAACACCATAGGCAACCGATCGGAAGACACACACCTAGAATGTCACAACCTCATCTTGATAACCTTCAACATCGTCACTCATTGAGCAGCATTACGCATGTCGTATGGGATAGAGAAAATAGCAAGTGTGAGCACATGACACGCTCAGCAAGTATACATGAGAGTAATGATATGCAAGCTTATAACAATGACAGGCTAACACAAGGTTTATTTTCATAAATGCGAGTAAAGGAAATATTTGAATTTAAAAACATTGAGCAATTATTAAGTGAATGTAATCCAATTAATCCAACCATAAGTCAACACCCAAAGTTGACTATCATGTAAACCATAACCATATAGTACCACCAGTACTACCATACCATAGCTTTAACGATTCCCATTCCACCATATCCAAAACAATAACCCAAACAACCTAATCATGTGAGGATCCAAGTCTTTCATAACTGTGAGCACGACTGATATATCAGATTTTACACTGTGGAAAGGTTGTCCAGCTTTCTCACGAGTCAGCGAATTCCAAGTTGCCATGTTTGCAAGACACTTAACACACGCCAGTGTTGTGCCGCCAAGAAATCACCATATGACATTTACCACTAACCAGAGCCTAATCCAATATGCATCTGTCCACTAGGTTTCACCGCTAGGGATTATAGAATTTCCTTCCAACCCAGAAACTCCCTTTTGTGCTGACCCGACACACACTGGATAGAACTCTAACTATAATGTCACGCCTTACCCATATTAGCCTCGTGGTTGGTACATTACTTCTTGGGTTGTCACTCCACAAACCAGTCCTTACATAGGTTACTCGAGCAAACCATAAACACCCCTTTGCTCAAGGCCTAAGGTTCCATGTTGCTATATAAAATTCATCATCATATTTGCCATCATTGTTACATGTGATCATTAGTCAAGTATAAGAAACTTCCCGATATTTTCGATAGCATGGCTAAGTGAATCTACCCACATAAGACCCCTAACCATAAACCACTTAGGCTTCAAGGAATGATAAAGGAAAAAGTAGGGCAAACCTAACATCGGTCACTACCCATCAAGTTGACAGACATTGCATGCAATTTTGGAAAACAAAAAAATTTAAAAACATAGGTTCAAGATGATCAAGAAGTACACTTGCCTTTTACCCAATGCTCAGTGTTATCAAAATCTTGGTCTTGAAATCCCTCAAACAGATCCAAAGCGTTGTCGACTAATAGCAAATTCTATCGGCAAACAAAAGCAACATTGAATCAACACCAAACAAGCTCCAAATTGTGAATATAAAAGGAATAGAATGCTGGACTGGGGTCTTTTTTTAACTAGGCAAGGAGAGCAGAATTGACTAAAGTTCTTACGAGGAAGGATGAAGCGATAGGAACTATGGTTCCACATGAAATGATAGAAAACCCTTGTTGAAGCATCAACATGTGTGACCTACAAATTAATATATTATTTTAATATCATAAACTTATGTTTTCGATACAATGACATGTAGTTCATGACCTATACGTCATCGTGACAACCATAAATTTACTAATCAAAATAATATTTTCATGTTGTAGAGATCTAGATGTTAATGAGAGATAACTACTATAAAGATGTGATAATTGATATCTAAAACTGGCATTATTGGATAGATCATGATTTTAGAAAAATTTGAACCTAAGAATCACTCAAATCAGAGCTAAAATGAAAAAGATATGAAAGATTGAAGTTACAGGGGCTTTTCTGCAAAATCACCTAATTTCCTAGAATTTCTAGAATTATTTTTTTACTGGAAAATTAGGATTTATTGACTGGACTGCCAACTAGGCTAGCATTTCAGTAAATTGCTGACGTGCCGATGGGTGGCGGCTGACAGGGACGCCATAAGGCGCTGACTAGGCCGACACGCTGACTGGGATTATGAATGGACAGGTGGCGGCCTCTGATTGGTAGATGAAGGGGTATGTTGTGTTCTAATCTAGGCTACTCAGATTGGATCGGACGGTTTGGGAGAGGGCCAAGGGAGTTGCTGGCCGGCGACAAGAGCAGGGACGGTTGAGCCGGCTCAAGACGGTGGCATCCTTGCTGGAGAAAGGGGAAAATGTTGTCGCCAACCTTGGACTTCAACAATGAGCAGTGGAGGAGCAAGATACACAGTCGATGAACCCACCTAGGATGTTGGTTGGCTCTGGAAGGCGACGCAGATGGCTGGCAACGATGGACAGCGGGCGGTGGGCTTGGTGCTCGGCGAGAAGGAATGTTCGGTAGCGGAGAGTCGACGAGAAGCAGTGGAATCAACACCCCATGAGCTCATGGTGTCGAATCTTGTCTTAGATGCGACGGGTAGGTGGCGAGAGTGACGGGTGGCAAGCTCGGTGTAGCCTCAGCAATGGCAGGCGGCGACGATATGGTTTGGGTGTCTTGACGCTATAGAGCACGGAGGTGACGGTTTCTGGTAGAAATGAGACAAGGGACATGCTTGGTTACTTTATATAGGTGGCGGGTACGAACTCCATGACGTGTATGCCAAGAACTGAGGGCAGTGGCGCGGCGGCTCTGGCTCGGACTCGGGTGGTGGAGTCTGGGAAGACGACGATAAGACGCGAACTGGGCTGGTGCGACCGAGCGGGCTCACGAGCGTGAAAGTGGGCTTGACAGTTTGTGGCCTAGGCGAGAAAGGGAGGGGAAGATCGGGAGGAAGTGGGCTGGGTTGGTCAAGCCCAAATCGGGAGAAAGAGGGGGGAGGAGGCTTGCTGTAGGGTGATATGCTGGCTTTGGACGACCTAGGTGGAGGGGGAGGGGCTCAGATTGGGCCAAGCTATAGGGAGGAGATGGGTTGGGCCAGACTGGGTTGAGTTTTAAAGAGTAGGGTTTTGTTTTGGGAATTTCGACAAAAGGAAGAAAGCACTAAAATTCAAATAAGAAGAAAATAAAGCCTATATTCTAGGGAACTTTCAACAAGCACTTGAAATCTTTAGAAGCCAATAAAAATATTTTAAGCTTATGAAAACAATTTGATATTTTGGATATAAAATTTAACTAATATAAATTCAAATAAATCCAAAGGAGGTCAAATAAAATCCAATAAAAACAAAAAGAAAACCTATATGCCTATTTTTAGCTGCACTCAATCAATTACTATCCTTAATTCAAATTTGAATTTAAATTTAGAAATTAGGATTTTTCCTATTCTAACTATTTAATCTATAATCTAATCTTGGAAAATTTTAGAAATTTGACAAATCTGAAAATCAAGGTGTGACAGTACAGTACGCTTTGTAAATCAATTTTCCAGCCATGAATAACGTAGCTGAATATGAGGGTCTGCTTGCTGGACTCCGAGTAGCTTATGCTCTTAGCATCCATCACCTACTTGTAAAAGGTGATTCACTGTTGGAGGTGAAGCAGGTTAGCATGTAGTATCAAGCCTTGGATAAGACCATGACAGACTACCTTGTGGCGGTGAGGAAGTTGCAAAAGAAATTTGGCAGACTCGAGGTCAAGTATATCCAAAGGAAGGACAACTGCCTCGCTGATAGTCTTGCCCACCTAGCATCCCCACGATCTCCAGGACAATATGAGATTTTCATAGAGAAATTCTTGAAGCTGTCTGTGAAGTCATCAAAGGACACAACTGAAAGAGTGGTGGTCTACAAGACCTGTAACCAGCTATGGGGATCGCTGGGGATCAATGCCCCAAAAGAGTCGCGGGGGAACTCATGGCTTAGCTCAAAAGTGAAGTTTCATGGATGGACCCAATCTGCAAGTACCTTCAAGATTGAGTTGTGCCTGAGGACGATGCACTAGCTGTAAAAAATTTCTATCGATCTAAGATGTATACCTTGGTGGATGGCATTCTCTATCGAAGAGGTACTCTGCAAATTTTCTCTCGACCTATGAAACTTCCTGGTTGAAAGAATAAAGTGCTTGTTTAGAAGTGGAATGTAGCCAATAACTGTTGTTTGCTTGATGGTCTTCAAAGGCTTTCTTCCTCTTCTTGTTGTTGCCTTGCTTTCTACACTTGTCTTCTGCAACCAGAGCTTCAACGATCTGTAGCAGACTTTCCATATTCTGAGTCATGCCTTGAAGGATTTGAGTATGCGTCTCCAAAAATTGTTCCTTGTTGAATTGAGGTGGCATCTACTAGATGTTGCTGTTATTGTTGTTGGTACCTTTACCAAAATGATCTTTCTTTGTGTTCACAAACTGATCGGGATTGAGGCAGAAGGTTTGTCAAGAAAAGAAGGGACAAGAAGGAAAAAACCCAGCTATACTATTAACTATAGAGATATATAAGGAATGTCGCTGTTATCAGATGCTAAAGCATCCCACAACGCATACCGGCACTCAAACAGAAAATCCAAATCACACATGGAACACAACACAAGCACGCACTACCAACATTGCTCTAACATCTCCGAAAACTAGGGAAAATCCTCTTATAACTCGAAGGACTAAAACTGGGAGCAGCACAGAGGTAGAGCTTCATGTCTTCAGTGTTGTGGTAGATCATTCTCCCTATAGCGAAGGGTCTTCAACTTCATCATCGGAATCTTCATACGAGGTAGAAATATCAAGTGAGATCTTCAAGATCATCCTTCTTGATCGTAGAAACGGGATGGTTCAGCAACTAAAAGTTTGAAAGGGGGAGTGTTGAAAATTCATTTTGCTTAAAAGATTGGAGTAGGTAAGTAGAGAGAGAAAATGAGGGATCAGAAAAGCACAGGGATGAGTTTTTCAAAATAGGCTTTTAAAATATGACTGTCGGCGAAATGGGATCGGGGGTTCCCCGACTCCCGGGGCCAGGTCAACAGCAGTGCCACGTGGCGCCATGCCCTAGGGGTCACCTCCCCGGGGGGTCCCCGAGGGCCCAAGGAAGACAAGTTCCGGGAGAGGGTGCTCAGGGCGGTGAACAGTGGCCCCCGAGCACCCGAGCTCCCGAAGAGCCAAGAACCAGTTCCGGGAAGGAGTGCTCGGGGCCAGGATCAGTGGCCCCCGAGTGCTCGGAGTCCCCCGAAGACCCGACATGCACAGTACCGGGAGAGAGTGCTCGGGGCCATGATCAGTGGCCCCCGAGCACTCGGTTCCCCGAGGATCAAGGAAAGGTATATCCGGGAGAGAGTGCTCGGGGCCATGAATAGTGGTCCCTGAGCACTCGGTTCCCCGAGGACCTGAGGAAGATAGTTCCGGGTGGTGGTGTGCTCGGGGCCACGATCAGTGGCCCCCGAGTGCTTGGAGTCCCCCGAAGACCCGACATGCACAGTACCGGGAGAGAGTGCTCAGGGCCGTGATCAGTGGCCCCCGAGCACTCGGTTCCCCGAGGAACCAACCACACAGTACCGGGAGAGAGTGCTCGGGGCCGTGATCAGTGGCCCCCGGGCACTCGGTTCCCTGAGGATCAAGGAAAGGTATATCCGGGAGAGAGTGCTCGGGGTCATGAATAGTGGTCCCTGAGCACTCGGTTCTCCGAGGACCTGAGGAAGATAGTTCCGGGTGGTGGTGTGCTCGGGGCCGTGATCAGTGGCCCCCGAGCACTTGGTTCCCCGAGGACCCAACCACAGAGTACCGGGAGAGAGTGCTCGGGGCCGTGATCAGTGGCCCCCGAGCACTCGGTTCCCCGAGGACCCAACCACACAGTACCGGGAGAGAGTGCTCGGGGCCGTGATCAGTGGCCCCCGAGCACTCGGTTCCCCGAGGATCAAGGAAAGGTATATCCGGGAGAGAGTGCTCGGGGCCGTGAACAGTGGCCCCCGAGCACTCGGTTCCCCGAGGACCTGAGGAAGATAGTTCCGGGTGGTGGTGTGCTCGGGGCCACGGACATGTGGCCCCTGGGTACCCGAGCTCTCCGAAGACACAAAGCCAACAGTACCGGTAGAGGGTGCTCGGGGCCAGGAGCAGTGGCCCCCGAGCACCCGAGTCCCCTGACGACCCAAGATGAACAGTACCGGGAAGAGGGTGCTCGGGTATAGCTCCCGGGCACCCACAGTTCCCTGACGACGTTAGAAGCCCCTTGCCGCTGGACCCCACAAGGGCTCTGCGATGAGATGTCAATTGGTGGGAGGCCCGATGCTGCCTCAACAGGAGCATGGCCTGTCACTTCCGACCACTCCCCCCATGCTTATCGTCAGACCCTGCCACCACCTGGCAGGGAGGCGTGGGGGCATTCAATGCAACAAGGCTTATCGCCTGCCCCCCTACTGTGTCAGACTCCCTCTGACCCAGCGCCGTGCGGGACGGCTCAGAGGCTGCCCGGTGGGCCCCCTCCCCTGCGTCTGCTAAAGCTTGGACGTGAAGGCCGACGGGACAGCTCAGGGGGTGTGTTGCCAACCCTTGTAACATCAAACTGTAGCGCCATGATAGCTGCTCTCCATTTATGTTTACGGGAACTTGTGCCCCCGGCTGGTCACACAAGCCTCCCCTGGTTGTATAAGAGGGGGAGCACTCCATCATCGACAGACAGACTTGGGAGACGGGACGCTCTGGAAGGTCTCCAAGAGGAAGAGACAGACAGAAGGAGTAGTTTGTCAAGCTCAGAGAGTCCGGCACTTGAAGATCCGGGCTCCAAATAGATAGACAGAAATACCATTGTAATACATACCAGCTCTAGAGAGTTGGAGATCCAAAAAGGGTATTCCAAGTGCCCTCATAATACAATAGCATACACACAGGAGTAGGGTATTACGCCTCCGCGCGTCCCGAACCTGTATAAACACCAGTCCTCTTCCGTGTCCACCGGCCCAACCGGTTCCCACCTATTTCATCATCCAAGGCGGATTCAGAATCATCCCCCCGGTCGAACTTCAAAAGGGGGTCCCTCCGGATCCCCGCTCTAGGAGTTCACCCTCCAACAATGACCTTATGGCATGATACCACCTCTATCACACCCAGTTTTAATGGACAAAACCAAGTGTGACTTATGTGTGTTCAGAAAGTTCAACACACATAAGGACATCATAGGTGAAGTAATAAAAGCAATACTTTTAACCTACAACCGTTTAACTCTTACATTAAAGACTTCACTTAAACAACTTATTAGCTAAACGATAGCAACTAAATGACGACAGCAAAACAGAAGCATTGGTGACCAAAAAACTCCACATGCATCGACCGGAAGACACGCTCCTAGTACACTAGGTCGTCATATTGAAAGTTTTCAAAGTCTTCCACTGTACAACATATGTATTGTGGGAGATAGCAAGGGTGAGAACATGGAGTACTCAGCAAGTGTGGGAAAGATAATGATATGTAGGCTTACAACAAGAATAGACTAACACATGGTATATTTGCGTAAATGCGAGTAAAGAAAACAGTAGTATAATTCAAAAGTATTAAGCAGTTATTAAGTGAATATAACCCAACAACCCAACAACTAGACATTACCCAAGGCTAACCACCTTACAAACCATAACCATCCAACCATCACCGGTATCACCAACCTATAGCCAAACCATTACCATGACCAACTAATCATGTGAGGATCCAAGTCTTCCATAACCGTGGGCCGTCAGAAGAATCACTACAAAACATGGCCCATCAATTAGGTCTTGGTACTCCAACGAATGCCAGCTAGGTGTCTAATCGATATGCTAAGCCTTACCCATATCAGAATCATATTTGGTATGGTATTTCTTAGGTTGTCGCTCCACGAACCGGTCCTTATATGTGACACTTGGGCAAAGACTATCCAATAGGGAAATAACCAACAAAACCTAACATCTTTCTTGGAACGTATCCACAAGCCCACCACATGAACCTCCATTATCAAACCAACTCCTTTGCCCAAGTCCTAGGGTTCCATGTTACTAAAAAAAGTTCATCATCACTATTGCATATGTCCATTAAACATGTATATGACACTTCCCCGACATCCCAAAAGTATGGTTAAGCAATTCTACCCAAGAGACTCATATCAACTACCACTTAGGCTTCAAGGAATGTAAAGGAAGAACTAGGTAAACCCTAACATAGGTGACTACACATCAAGTTGACAGACATTGCATGCAATTTTGTAAAACAAAACATTTAAAACATAGGTTCATAATGATCAAGGACACTTGCCTTTTACCCAATGCTTCTTAGTGTTGACAAAATCTTGGTCTTGAAATCACTCGAACAGATCCGAAGCGTTGTCGACTAATCGTGAACTCTATCAACAAATAAAAGCAACATCAAATAAACACCAAACAAACTCCAAATTGGAAAAAACAACAGAAATAGAATGATAGACTAGGATCTTTGATTGGGCTAGACCAGGAGAACAGAATTTGACTGAAGTTTTTACGGGGAAGGATAAGGTTGTAGAGATCTGGAAGTTAGCAAGGGAAAACTACTATAAAGGTATGAGAGTTGGCACTAAAACTAGCATGATTGGATAGATCATGTTTTTAGAAAAATTTGAGCACAAGAATCACTCAAATCGGAGCTAAAACGAAAAAGCTATGAGACTTTGAAGTTTTAGGGACTTATCTGCAAATTTTCCTAATTTCCTGGAATTTTTGGAATTATTTTAGTATGGGAAATCCATGAATTATGATGACATGCTGATGTCATAAATAGAAAGGAATTAAAACAAAAGGGATGTTGATTTTGTAATGCTGCCTAGACTGACTTGCTGATGTGGCACGGTGACACGATGACACATCACAATGATGCTGACATGGAAGGTTGAGGTGGCAAACTGAGATGATTGGATCTATGTGATCACGTGGTAGCGTCTGATTGGTGGCTGAAGAGGTGAGTTGATAATCCAATCTGGGCTTTTGATTTTGGATCATACGGCCAGGAAAAGGTTGTGGCCAGAGAGAGCGAGTCCACGACGGAGGGAGCTTGAGCTTGGTGGCGAACTCGCCGAAGTTGGGAGAAATCCTCATCGCTGACCTCAGATTTTGACAGCGAGTGGAAGAGAAGCAACAGGGCGGCATAACAAGCTTACCTAGGGTACACGTAGGTGACAAGATGGTCCACAGCGACGCGGCAACAGCGAGGGGTGGCTAGAGATCTCGGAGCTCATCAGCGGCGACACTCCAATGGCCAGGAGGTGAAGGCAAAAACACGGGCGTGCTCAGGAGGCGACGTTGGATCTTTTAGGTGTTCTAGCGGTGGCAATGCGGCGTGGAGGTGGCGAATCGGCGAGCTAGGCCAAGGTGCAGCAATGACGGCGATGTTCGTGTGCGAGTCAGCTATGGCGTCGATTTTGTGATGGGATGTTGGGAAAAAGGCTCATCGCACTCTGGTAAGGGCATAGGGCTGCTATATATAGGCGGTGAGGCAAGAAGAGGCTAGGATTAGGTTGGCTAGGGTTATGACGGTGGCGGCTAAATCCGACTTGTTTTCCTCGTTCAAACTCGATTCAGTTGGAGATAAAGCCGACAAAAGGTTACGAGGCTCACGGGGACTTGAATCGACAAGCTTCTAGATGGTCTACCGTTCGGGTGAGCGTGGATTTGGACGGTGGCGCTCAGGCTCGAAAAGGAGGTTGACTCTGACTTGAGGTAGGAGAGCGAAGGCGGGTCTCTCGTCGAGAGAAGGCGGGTCGGCCGGATGCGCGTCCGGTTGGAGAGCGACAGGTGGGCATAAAGGTACAGGCTGGTGCACGTGCGTGCTGGGCCAGGCGAGGCCCAGGCGGGGAGAAGTAGAGAGAGGGAGAAGAACGAGCCAGTGGGCTGAATCGAGAGAAAGTGGGCTGGCTTCGGCCGGCCCACGCGGGAGAGAGAGGGGCTAGCAAGAGGTTACTGGGCCAGGGTTTTGGGCTGGGCTAGATTGGGTTTTAGGTCCAACTAGGGATTTGGACTTTCTTTTGGTTGGGAAATTCCAGAAAAGAGAGAAAACAACAAAATCCAAATAAAATAACAAATTAAGCCAAAAAATTCTAGGAAAAAAAATTCCACCAAGCTTTTGAAAACATTTAGGAGCTAATAAAAATATTTGAACCCATGAAAACATTTTGGTATTTTGAAAATAAATATAACTCAAAAGAATTCAAATAAAATCCAAATGAGCTCAAGCAAAATCCAAGAAAATCCAGATAAATCAAAATAAAACAAGAGGCCAAAATAAACCTACTTGCCTATTATTCAGCATGAATGCATTCAAACAATTAATAACCTTATTCAAATTTGAATTTGAATTTAGAAAATAGGATTATCCCTATTCTAATTATCTAATCTATAATCTAATCTTGGAAAATTTTAGAAATCTAAAAAATTAGGGTGTGACAGTAACGATTTATGATCCACTACTCGTATGGTTCCTTGGTTGAATGTGGTAGAGAAAAATTATTTTATGCTAGCGTAGCCTACCCATTACCCATAGGCTTGGGTTTTACTTAAATTATTTTATTTTTGACAGTTTTGTCATATATTGGTTTGTGGAATCCTAACTCAAGTACTTTATTGGTAATTAGTAATATTCAGATTGCATCTACCTGTTCTTACTTGTGTTCTCGATTCGCTTGCAAGAAAAACCTTCTTGGTGAGATCAACCGTGTCTTGGCATGGTTGATAACCATGTAGTAGTGGTGTAGTGGTTGCGAGCGTTATCGATCTGTTCTAGTTGGAGCCTTTGGATCATCAACGTCGAAGCTCCACCAAATCAACGTATTATATTACCTTTCAGAAGATCGGGCATGCCCCTATTAGAACCCTTCATCTGAGAAACCGATTTTTGGTGAAGGCTTAGGCGAAGCTGACGGCATGTTCTGTGTAGACTCTTCAATGCCTATTGTCATGATCCCCACGGACGGCACCAGCCATCGACGATTGGTGAACAGCCGATCTTACGAATTTGTAGGATGAAGAGGGGATGCTTCGAGTAGACAAATCACAAGAGAACATACAAGGGTTTTTTATATAGGTTCTAACCTCCCTGAGGATAATAACTCTGCATCATGTTTGTCTTGTATTGATTTGAGTTTGTTACATGGGGGTGTGTGGCTAGCCCAAATAGATATAAAACTAGTCAGTGACATCCTTGCTCGGCTTCAGGTGTCTTCTAGTTTGTAATAACTTGTGCAACTTCTAATGGTTTGTTCTAGTTGTTCGCGCTTGTCCTCCATAGGGGCCTAGGCTTTGTATATATAGGGGGCGTCGTATATCCTTTGTAGTCTTCCATCCCATTGTTGGAGATAAACTTTCCTGTTTACAGGGTTCCCTGGATATCTATGGATAGTTTTATTTCATCCAAGGAACCCCTTCTTGAAGATAGAGATATGCCTTGAGACTTGTGAGAAACACTAGGGTACTCGAATATGGTAGTTATACAGTAGTCATAGTCAGTAATATCTGCCATTGACTTGAATACCCCACACCAAGGCACTGGATCAAGGCAATGTCCTCCAAGATGCATGTGCGGGGTCGTAGGTTCTTTGGCTAAGCAAGGTTCAAGCTTTAATGCACCTTAGCCAAAACAATCTATTTTAAAATAGTTGAGGGTTGTCCTAAGTTGCTGTTGAATGTGAAAAATGGAAAAAAAGGTGGGGATTGTTGGGATTTACAAGGTTTTCCCCTATTAAATTCGAGTTTGAATGAAGTCAAATTTGAATTTAAAAAGAAATTCCAAAGAGAAAAAAGGGAAGCTTGGCTTGTTCCTCTCGGCACTGGGCCGCTACAAGGCCAAAAGGCAGAGCAGCCTAGCACCAGAGCCGAGAGCCTTATACAGAGGAGAGGAGGGGGAGGATTAGAGGTTGCGCCACCGCCTGGTGCTGCTCCACGACTGCCCCTGATTCGATCTCTAGTCGATGGGGACAAGGTCATATCTCTCTCTCCCTTGACCTTGTATATATGGGGTGTGTAAGTTTTCCTCTTCCTCGGTTGGATATGAACAAAATGCATCCTCATCTTCCACCTTGACCTCCTGTTCTCCAGTGATCTCTTCCACCTCCCCTATGTGTGCGTTGGCTTGACCCTTCCCCTCAATGTGTTAGTGCCCATAGTGCCACCGGCTTGCCTACTTGGAGGTGGGCCTCACTGTGTTGCATGCCAGTCACCTGTCTGGGATCTCCAACATCTCAGTTGTTGGGTGCTCGGCTTTGCTGCTCGCCTCCGTGCGGGCTCTGGTGGCCAGGTTCTTGCCAGTCTTGTGGTGGTGTCTTTGTGTGGTCTCACCTTTGTGTGTGCCTCCTTGCAGGTTGTCGTCGACCGGTGCTTGTGCTCTTGTGGAGGTTTTGTCATGCGTGGGTGCGTCGGCCACTGTGGTCCAACGTTTGCTCACGTTCTTGCAGTTGTCCTATTGCGCTCGTGTGCGTTGGCTTCTTCGGTCTGGCATTCGCTCGGCTCACGTCAGTGTCGCGTAAGCGCTCTCGCGTCTATGCACGTGTGCATGCGCATTGGTTGTGTCATGTAGGCACGCTATTCTAGTCCAACTGTTGATAGCAGTCTCCCTAGCCCGGATAGTGGCCCTTGCTATTGCGGTGTTTGCTGCTTCTTGGGCATCTGTTGCAGTGTGCCCTGCTACGGATTATAGGTATTGTATCTCTGAAAACACTCACCTATTGACCTCGGCATAGAGGGAGTGTCTATGTTTTCTTGGACAACACTTTCGCGTGCCTTGCCTTCGGCTTCGTCATTGGAAAGTAAGACCGTTCCCGTTGCCTTTTAAAGTTAAGCTTGCAATTCGCTATATCGTGTGCCTACTCATACTATGTTATGATATTATGAGGAATTGCATGCATGGTTGGTGGGTTTATATGCTCGATGATGATAGTGGGCTAAGTGAGATTAGTGTGACATAGTAGAACAAATTCTAGCTTGAAGTTGTGTTGATTACTATTTATAGTCTTGTTATAGTTGTTATCATGTTGAGCAATTGCTCATGTTAAATTATGTTCAGGTATATTGTTTTTAAATATCTTTATTTCTTAATAGGCTAATTGTTTAGTAGACAAGGCATTAAAATTGGTAGAACACAATCTAGAAATTGTTTTGAGACTGTCACACTAGTCGGTGATCTTGGCATAGCGCTGGATGGCCGTTAAATCGGTAACCCGCACTGAGAGCCTACTTATTTATTTAATACTTGATGATATGTTTCATGTGTTCTTGTGCTATGTTACTTTGATTGCCTGTTATAATATATAGATGAATATGAGTAGCATTATTTGTGCTTTACATTTTGATAAAATGCTCATGTTCATGCTCGTTATTCTATTTTATGGCAATCTGGCTATGTTTATGTTGTTTAAATTGAAATCAATTTAATTAGAATGTTACTAAATAAATTTTGAAACAACAGCTACCACGACGGATATTCTAGATATATGAGATATGTTCGTTCACCGTTTGCGTCGGCAAGCAAATTGTACGGCTTGTACCAGTGCAATTGATCCATAAAACATACCAGATGAACTGTGTTCTTGAAGACACAGTGTTTGTAGCAGGTATATACTCCAAGATCCGCATGTGTTTCGTCAGTTATCCAAATCCAGGGGCTCTCCAGGAAGCAACCGGCAATTGGGTCTCAGTCGTTAGCTGCTTATCACGACAGCAACGCTTTGACTTTGATGTGCCAACCAATGGTTGGGAGTTGACTAATGAGATGGTTACTGCAGGGACGTGCGTGTCTTGTTTTTCTTGACAAAGATGGATGGAAGGATGATGCATGCTCTGTGTATGAAAATCGGACATGTAGGACAGATGATCTCTTTAACAAACAGAAAAGCAACCGCTCATAAGCTGGCATAGTGGTCAGACAAAATAAGACTTACCATGTTGCTTCACTTCTTTTATTAGTTCAGAAATATTTCTTCATTTCACGATTTTCTTATAAACTATTCATCCAATAACAAACATATATTGTTATGGATGTTGACGTGACCTCCAAAACATACTCTGGACCCCAACTTCTTCACTTTCTTAATTTAGATCAGAAATAATGCTTCACTTCTTGATTTCTTGTGGCCTACTTATCCGGTATGAATTGTATCGTTATAGACGTTGACATAGCCTCCAAAACATAATTTTACTCCTCTTTCCCTTTTCATTGTTTTCTTTTTTCCTATGTAATTTCAACTTTAAGCACTTTTCTTGTACCGTTTGCTCTTCATCTTAATGGGTAGGCAATTCGCCTGCCTCTTTAAAAAAATCATAATTTTAGATGCAACACTATTATTTTTAAATTCTAATAAAATAATAAGACAATGAAAATATTTCAAGATGAATCTACATCGAGCCCAAATCGACACATGTTCTCCTATGCAAAACTGTAGAGAAACAATGGCTGAAACACTGAATAGTATTGATCACAGTGGTGCGGCTATATACTAGTACAAGGAGGCTAACGGCCTCAACAAACTAGAGCTCTCAGCTATTAGTTAGGATCCTACCGGGAGACTAGGATACAATCAGTTAACTCCCCCCCCCCCCCCAGTCTGGATGACGCTAGAGGTGACGCTTAGAATGGATCGAAAAGAGTTGAAGAGCTCGGTGGAGAGGCCCTTGATCATGATGTATGCGAGTTGCTTGTCGGTTGGAACATGAAGCACCTAAAACTGTCCCAGAGCAACGCATTCCCAAACGAAATGGATGTCGAGTTCAATATGCTTCGTCCGCCGATGATGAACTGGATTGCCGGACATGTACACCGCTGACACATTGTCGCAATAGACAATTGAAGCCTTGTTGACAGAGCAGTAGAGTTCATTGAGAAGCTATCGAAGCCAACAACATTCAGTGATGGCGTTTGCGACTTCCTGATACTCAGCTTTGGCGCTCGAATGTGACACCATGGGTTGATGTTTGGACGACCAGCCGATGAGAGAATCACCCAGATAAATGCAGTAGCTTGACATAGATTGACGAGCGTTAAGGCACCCGGCCCAATCGGCGTCATAGTAGGCACATATGTCAAGTGACGAAGAGTCACAGAGTTGATGGTCGAACACAGTTGTACCTCGAACATAGCGTAGGATGCGCTTGAGCAGCGCCAAGTGATAGTCCCTTGGATCATGCATATGTAGGCAAGCTTGCTAAACGGTGTATGCAAGATCAGAGCATGTCACTGTGAGATACTAGAGCGTGTTGGCAAGGCTCCAGTACTCAGAGCTGTCGACGACGGGTTGGCCTGTGTCTGCAACGAGCTTTGGCTTTGGTGTCGATGGGCGTGGGTGCAAGCATTCATGCTGGCCTGTTCTAAGATCTCCTCGGTGTACGTGTGCTGGGAGAGGAAGAAGCCTTCGGTAGAGTGCGTGACATTGATCCCGAGGAAATAATGCAGGTCGCCGAGATCCTTCATGGAGAACTCGGCTTGCAAAGCGTGTACAATGTCGTGGAGGAGTGCTGATGTCGATGCCGTCAGAACAATGTCATCGACATAAAGAAGAAGAAATGTTGTTGCAGACCCATGTCACATGGTGAAGAGAGAGGCATCAGAACGTGATGTAGAGAACCCAATGTTGGTGGTGAAGCTGGCGAAACAAAGAAACCAGGCTCGCGGAGCCTGTTTGAGCCTGTACAGAGACTTAGAGAGGAGATATACAAGTTTTGGTCACGTTGGATCAATGAACCCGGCCAGCTGGAGACAGTAGACCTCCTCTTCGAGGTGGCCATGTAAGAACATATTGCGGACATCAAACTAGTGTACTGGCCAATCCCAAGAAGCTGCAATGGTGAGCACTGTCTGGATATTGCCAAGCTTAACAACTAGGCTAAATGTCTCAGCATAATCAATGCCAGGGCGCTACGAGAAACCACAAACTACACATCTGGTTTTGTACCTTACTAGTGTCACATCAGCCTAGTCTTGTGCTTGAAAACCCACTTCCCACTGACCACATTTGCATGCTTGGGCCAAGGTACAGATTGCCAAGTTTTGTTCGCCATGAGAGCATCATATTCCTCTTGCATAGCGACCTTCCAGAGGGGATCATATAGTGCAGCATGCACGGAGGTGGGAATGGGGGATATGATGGTGTAAGTGGAGATGTGTGCATAGCGAGGATTGGGTTTGAAAACTCTAGTTTTGGAACGTGTGGTCATAGGTGTGCATGGCAGGAGCTGGTCATGTCAGTGGCGACGAGCTGGTGGAGCTGGGGACTCATTCTGGTGCAAGGATAGGACCAGCATCAGACGGAGTAGTGGCGAGAGATGCGGGAGCCGTTGTGGTGTGACGAGCAATTCTGGGATCTACTGGAAGAGGTGGGTGACGAGCGCAAGAAGCAGGTGAGGCAAGTGCACGCGAGGTGGTTAAGAGATTGGGATTAGGAGCGTGAGGTGCTAGTGGACGCAAGTTACGCTCCGCGCCTATAGCTAACATGTCCATCCTAGGGCACGCATATGATTTTGGTGATTAATGACAACATAGTCAATGTGACTAACATATTTGTCAAGCATATGCCTTAGTAGGTCTCATGGATGCAATACATGAAGAAGCAACCGAAGCCAAACTCAAAAATGATTGAATTAGACAAGTACATAAGAAAATGCACTTACCGGATGGTCCGGTACTCTGGCTGTTGTACACGCTGGAGTATTTGTTAGCTCAGAGGAGAAAAAGGAGAGGAGTACACCATATGGTCCAGTGTTCAACAAATGTGCACACCGAAGCATTTTATCTTAGAAGAACGTTCTGCAGTTCAACACATCGGATGGCCCAGTGTTAAGGAGAAGTGCACACCGGAGCATTTTCCAGGAGAAAGTTTTTCAGTGTAGAAGAGCTTTGAACTCATTGGATAGTCCAGCGATGAAGAGAAGAATACACCGAAGGTTTCACTGGAGGAATTTTCAGAAGGTTTTAAAAGGCGTGAGAAGTTGTACACACCGGATGATCCGGTGATCAGAAGACTCTTATGCGGGGACACAGAGACCTTTGCTTTGGTGACTCAAGCTCCGAAGTGAAGACGGCAACAAGTGACCTAAAGAGTGGATTATGGTAAGGCCATGCTTTGGTGGCTTGGTGGCTTTACCCAAATGAGGCCTTGGTGGCTCAAGAGTTATGACCGGGTGCTATTCAGGAGCTATAGCCTAGGTGGTTGCTCCAACATGGACTAGGGTGATGCTTATGCCATCGACACCAAGGGATAAAAATCCCTTGTGTTGAGTTTGCTCTCTTTACCATCTTGACATTTTCGTATTTACCTCTTGCAATCTATCCTTGCATATTTACCTACATAGAGTACTTTGCTATGATTGGCTATATATTGTAAACCTTTCAAACGGTAGAGTAGACACACTAGATCAACCTAGAGCATATTTAGATAGAAATTGATATAAGTTTATCTTGTGAAGTTTTTTGTGCCGATTAATTTTAGTTGTCTTATTTCACCCACCCCCCCACCCCGAACGTCACCGATCCTTTCAATTAGTATCAAAGCTGGGGCTCACACCTTTCACAAGGATACGCCAATTCAAATGGCATCTGAGCCATGTTCTCATTTTGATTAGTTAGGCTTCACTACCTAATGAGTTGTGACATCTGGGGTAGGGATGGATACCGATAGTGCTCCATATTTTGACGACACTCACTTTCCCCGTTGGAAAATATTAATGACTTATGTTTTGCAAACCAAAGGTTTAGATGTTTGGAGAGTCATCGAAGAAGGGATGAAGAAATGTGTCATAAACAAGAAGAGGCAATCGATGCTTTAGCAAAGTGTATCATTTTATCATCTCTAAGTATTGATGCATTTAATCGAGTTTATTCTCTCACTAATGCTCATGATATGTTGACTAATCTCATTGAAATATATGAAGGCACACAGGATGTGCGTAATGAGAAATATATGCTAGTCTCTCAACTCAATGACATTAAACAACTTCCCTATGGAAGTGCTAATGATATGTACTCATATTTGAATATCTTATCAATGAAATCAATGTGCTAGGTTTGACGCCAATTAGAGACGATCAAGTGGTGAGAAAAATACTTCAAGCTCTTTTTTCAAAGTGCAAGTTGGTTGTCTCCATCATCTATAGCAACAACAACATTTGCATGACTCCAAACCAAATTATTGGCAAGATCACCGCTCATGATATGACCATGAACATAGAGGTTGAAGCCTCCTCCTCATCCGGTGTCAAGAACCTTGCCCTCACAAGCAAGAAAGCTATATGCCCACACATAAAGATGAGAAGGCAAGAGCAAGAGTCAAACTCAAGCGAAGATGATGGTGTTGAAGATGAAGAGAGCAATGAAGAAGATGAGCAAAGCACCTCAAGGGATGAATAAATGGATCCCAAGATCACAAAGCTCATCTTAAGATTGGAGAAAGACCTCAAGAATATCAACATCAAAATTAATCATCCAATCTCCATGAAAGACTTGGTCAACATAATTGATCATATCAAGAAGGAGAAAAAAACCAAGAACAAGAAGGAGACAAGGGAAAAGGCAAAGCATTTGCAAGCATAGGACGATAGGTGAGTGAAGATAAAGATTGAAACTCAAGTGATGAGAGTTTCACCATCCACTCCTCTAAGAGAAGCTCTTCTTCAAGGTCATCATCATGCAAATCATCGTCACATAAGTGCCTTATGGCCAAAGGTATAAAAAGCAATGTAAGTGATGATGAATCCGATGAGGAGTCACCCTCTCAAGAAGAACTTCTTGAATTGATCAATGAGCAACAAATGACCTTAAAGAAACAAGCTAAAGAACTTAAGAATTTAATGCCCTTAATGATATTCATACTTCTTTTGTTTCTAATTATAAACAATTGTTAAGCAATTTCTAATTGCTAAACAAGGAGTATAAAGAGCTAAAGTTAAAACTTGAGAGCATTGAATCTCAACCTAAGATCCCTTTGAAACAATCCACCTCTCTCTTTGATTTTAATCCTAAGGTAGATGCTTTCACTTCTTGTGATGATTTGATTGATCTATCTATCTCACCCCTTTGCAATGAGAAATGTGTTGAGAATGTTGTTGTGGAATCAAGTAATGATCTCATTGCACAAGAGAATGATGAGCTCAAGCAAGAAGTAGAGAAGCTCAAGAAAGACTTGATAAGACTAAAGGGCAAGAATCATATCCAACCTACTCAAGAGAACCGTAACAACAGGGTGAATAAGCTTACGGAGGGATCCATCGTGACATGCTTCAAGTGTCATCAAGAAGGTCATTAGTATTTCCAATTCAAGCAGGTCAAGAACAAGACTAAGGAGAAGAAAAAGACGATGAACCTCTCTAACAAGACCTTCAATATCTACACCAAGATAAATTACAAGATCAAGACCAAGAGCAACCATTACAAGTTCAAGAAGAAGGACAATGGTAAAGTGGTTGCACACATGGTTGGGAGAAAGGAGCGGAGGTGTAACCAACCCATTTGGATGCCCAAGAAAGTCATCATCAACATGAAGGGGTCCTAATTGGTTTGGAAATGACAAGATGAGGTGCCCCGGTCACCCTCATATAGAAAGAATGGTTGAAGGTTTTCTAAAGAAGATTTGAAGTCCACAGGTCGATTCAGGAGATTTGGAGACTTGCGCACAAGATGAATTGAAGGTTCAAACAAAGAAGTGTGTCATGAGTCCAATTTATAGGATAAATTTTTCATTGTTATCAATGACAAGTGCATGTCTCTCACAAGTATTCAACACTTGTATGCACACATTTAGAGAGATCATATCCTATGGGTTGTGATTTGGAGATTAACTCGTGTTTCAAGTCGTATCTTTTGTAGTCTAATGGAATAATTTACAAGTCCCCGGAGGTATGCAATGCTTAATTGGTATTATTGTCAAATCATTCATACACTTAAGCTACCTCCATGCATAATATGGTTTAAACTTTCTATCTTGATATATTATTTTGTGTTCAAGTACTGTCTCATACCTACAAGTTGTTCATCACAAGTGGGTCTAATCATATGCACACACGTATGAGGAGTTTAGACCATATTATATGAGTTTTATGAATTGTGATCTATGTTCATTCCTACAAGTGGTATCATCTTCTTGGATTATAATCTATGAAGCTCTCTCCCGTTTACTCTAACATTTTTCCTTAAAGTTAACATGTGTTTGTAGTCTTTTTGAGATTGTTGATAAAGAGGAAGAATTTTAGCAACCAAATTAAGATGACATGCCTAAGATAAGAACAAATAAGAAAGCAAAATACCTAGGGACACCAAGATTGATAAAAGAAGGATAAAATGAAGGAGTTCTTGCATAGGTTTATCAAGGGAGATAGTGGCAATATGGGGAAAATTGTCTCTATGGTAGCCACAATAAAAGGGGGACAAAATGAAGTTAAGAACAAGGTATGAAGATGGGATCTTTCCCTTATAATTGCTATCATTATTTGTTCTTACCATGCATCCAAGCAAGTAGGTAATGCATTGTTCCATTTACATTTGTTTTTTGGTTTTCAATTGGTGTATTTTAAGTATTTGCCTCTTACTTTGGTTGTGTCGTCATCAATCACCAAAAAGGGAGATTATAGCGAACATGACCCTCTTAGAGTATCTATGTGATTTTGGTGATTACTGATAATATAGTCAATGGGACTAACATATTTGTCAAGTATATGCCTTAGTAGATCTCATGTATGCAATACATAAAGAAGCAACCGAAGCCAAACTCAAAAATGATTGAATTAGACAAGTACATAAGAAAATGCACTTACCGGATGGTCCAGTGCTCTGGCTGTTATACATGTTGGAGTATTTGTCAGCTCAGAGGAGAAAAAGGAGAGGAGTACACGAGATGGTCCGGTGTCCAGCAAATGTGCACATCGAAGCATTTGTCTCAGAAGAACATTCTGTAGTTCAACACACCGGATGGTCCAGTGTTAAGGAGAAGTGCACACCGGAGCATTTTCCAAGAGAAAGTTTTTCAGTGCAGAAGAGTTTGTAACTCACTAGATGGTCCGGCGATGAAGAGAAGAATACACCGGAGGCTTCACCGGATGATTTTCTAGAAGGTTTTCAGAGGTGTGAGAAGTTGTACACACCGGATGGTCCAATGATCAGAAGATTACACACACCGGATAATAAACAGTGAAGAAGTGGCTCAGTCAAGCTCGAGTCTACACACCAGATGGTCCAGTGATGGAGTTGAAGGTTACACCATAATATCCGGTGTTCACAAATGGATTTGAGTGTAGTTCCAATAGCTAGTTTGTATTGCTGTACACACTGGATGGTCCGATGTTGGTACTTCTATTGACACCGGATCATACGGTGTTCACAATCTGTTGGAGCCGTTGGAGCAATGACTAGTGCGCGGGTTAGAGGCTATAAATACCCACCAACTCAGTCATTTGAGTGTGCTAGAGTCCAAGAAAGCTCATAGACACTAGACAAGATATCTAAGCCACCAAGTGCTAAAAGTGATCATCTAAGAAAATTAAGCACAAGATTATGGAGTGGTTAGTGCTTATAAACCTATAGAGAGTAATGTCTAGATGTTTCTGCCTAGAGAGGAGATCAATGAGTGACCCTAGCTTGTACCAAGAGGTACATCGGCACCTTAAAGTCTTGATGACTCACCGGCACCTTTAGCCTTGATGGCTCAAGCTTGTTGACCCCTTGACTTGGTGTGGAGTGATGGTAAGACTCTTGTATGAGGACGCAGAGACCCTTACCTTGGTGGCTCAAGCTCCGAAGTGAAGACAGTGACAAGTGACCAGAAGAGAGGCTTGTGGTGAGGCCTTGCCTTGGTGACTTGGTGGCTCTACCCACTTGAGGCCTTTGTGGCTCCAGGATCATGGCCGGGTTCCGTTCAAGAGCTATAGTCTAGGTAGCTACTCTAACATGGACTAGGGGTGGTGTTTATACCATCGATACTATTTATGCTGAGTTTGCTCTCTTTAACATATTTACATTTCTGCATTTACTTCTTGCAATCTATCCTTACGTGTTTACCTTCATAGAGTAGTTTGCTAGGATTGGCTATTGGTTACAAACCTTTTGGATGGTAGATTAGACACACTAGATGAATCTAGAACACATTTAGATAGAAATTAATATAGATTTATCTTGTGAAGTTTTTGGTGCCGATTAGTTTTAGTTGTCCTATTTCACCCCCTCTTAGAATGTCACCGATCCTTTCAGCGCCACAGGGCTCATTGTGTGGTGTAGAGCGTGGCAGGAAGTTCGAGGATGACGATGCGTAGGGGAAAACATGTTTGTCAAAATAAACGTGCTGGGAAATGATGATGCACCGAGTTTTGAGATTGAAACACTGATAACCATGATGATCAGGTGGGTAGCCTAAGAATGTGCAAGGAGCTGAGCGTGATGCAAGCTTATGCGTAGAGGTGGCAGTGAGGTTTGGAAAGCACAGGCATCCAATGATGAGCAAAATGCTATAATCATAACCATGAAGAAGCTGGTAGGGTGTTTGAAGCGCTTTAGGTGTGCATGGTCAGCGGTTGATGAGGTAGGTAGGAAGCAGTGTAAAGTGCTTTTACGTAGAAATGATACGGCATGGAAGCCTAAAGTAGCAATGTACGCATGCAATCGTTGAGACTGCGCAAGATCCTCTCGGCTTTTCCGTTTTGCTATGAGGTATAGGGACATGATAAATGAAAAACAATGTCGTGAAGTGAGGAGAAAGAATGAACAATGTTGTTGTCAAATTCTTTGCCATTGTCAAATTGGAAACAGAGATTGGATCAAGAGAATTGTGTGCGTACATAAGCGTGGAAGGATTGCAAAATACCAAGCACATCAGATTGTGCACATAAAGGAAAAGTCCAAACAAAATGTGTGTAATCATCCAGGATTGCTAAATAATATTGGTAACCAGAGAAGCTAAGGATTGGTGAGGTCCACACACCACAATGAAGCAATTGAAAGGGAAATTGAGTGCTGAAATGAGAAAGGGAAAAGGGCAGCCGAGTGGGCTTGCCTAAATGACATGCATGGCAAGAACTCGGTGCAGATTTATTACAATTGAAGTCAAAGGAACTCAAGAGCTTGCGAAAAGAATCTTGCCCTGGATGACCCAATCGGCGATACCAAGTATCAGTGGAGGTGGCGACCAATGCATGAGCGCTAGAAGCAGATTGAAGATCCAGGGGGTAAAGTTCATCAAAGCTGTTACATCAGAGCATCACCTCCTTGGTTTGTAGGTCCTTAACAGAAAAGCCATAAGGATCAAATTCCACAGACACAGAGTTATCGCGGGTAAGGGCACAAATAGAAAGCAAGTTCTTGATGATGTGTGGTGCAACTAGGACATTGGACAAATGCAAAGGACGAGAAATGGTAGGGATTGTAGATGTGCCTATGTGTGTGATAGGGAGAGAGGCGTCATTACCGACAATGATGCGAGAAGAGGAATTGGAGGGAGAGAGGGAGGAGATTACCACTGCCAGAGGACATGTGTGAGGACGCATCAGTGTTGAGGTACCAATCGACGTTGCTAGCGAGGAACTATTATAGAGACATGTTGTTCAGTGCTCGAATAAGCGTTGACTGGTCCCAGCTCATGGATGGGGTCAATGATGACGGTGGAGCTGAGGTAGCGATGGCGTTCATGGCCTGAGGCGCTGCAATCCTAGGATGAGGGCCAAGGACACTAGTATTGGGCGGGAGTTGCTGGCAAAAAAGGGGCCATGCCTGAAAGATTCTGGTGCATGGGTTGCCACAGGTGGGGTACGTAGATGTTGGCGGTGCAGGCTGACGCAGAGTGTTTGAGGAGGACGCGCCACCGACATCGTTCTTCTTCTTGTACCGTGGCTTTTTTCCGCCGGACGATGGAGAGTTGGAGGATGTGCCGAACAACGTCGTAGGAGAGGAAGTAGCAAGACCAAAGTACAGCAGTGACACGTTGACAGGCGTAGGCATGTTGGATGGCACTTACGCCATGAGCGCTGCTGCCTGCGCCAGTTGCTTGGTCTGGGTGATGAGATGTTCTTCCATCAAGAGGTAGGAGCGGGTACAGAGGAAGGTGGGAAGATCGGGTGCGTAGTGAGGACAAGTATGGTGTGTTGGAATCGTGGATTGAGGCCGTGAAGGAGACCGTGCATCAAATCCCTATCGATCACGGGGTAGCCGAGGTCACCGAGGTTGTCGACGAGAGACTTGAGCTTGGTGCAGTAGGCATGGATCGTCATGTCGCCCTAGTATAGGTTCCAAAATTTGGCACCAATGTACACAGCGCACAGCTCGCGGTTGTCTCAGAACAAGGATCAGATCGCCTTCTAGAGAGAACACGTTGTGTCCTGCTTGGTCTGCACGATCTGCAGAATTTTAGAGGAGACAGTGAAGTAGAGCCAGGAAACGATAGCAAAATCGTTCTGGACCCAATCTGAGTCTCCTTACGCTGTCAAGCCCTGGATGTGGTCTAAGAGCCTAAACTTGCTGAAGACAACTTGAAAGCACTGGCTCCAAGCAGTATAGTTAGACTCATGAAGATCAAGAAGAATTGGTACATGAGTCTTGATGTTAATGAGTTGGATTTGAGAAGAAGTGGGCGGATTGGTGGACACTTGAGAGCAGAGATGAGGAGGAGAACCCATCTCAAAGTCACCATAGGAAGACGGGGAGGAATTCATGGTGGCCGAAGAGCAGTGGACGAGAGAAAGTAGGATCAAGGGGCTACTGATACCATGTAGGATGATAGAGAAACAATGGTTGCAACAATGAATTGAATTGATCACATTGGTGCGGCTATATGTTGGTACAAAGAGGCTAACGACCTCAACAAACTAGAGCTCAGTCAGCTATTAATTAGAATCATAGTAGGAGACTAGATACATTTAGTTAACATCCTAGATACAAGCTACTTCTACAAGATAAATCCATAGAGTAATCAAATCCCTTTCTATGTCATTGCAAACCTAACTACTAGAAACCTCCATGTTTACAAGTCATTTTCAACCATGTTGTTCATTTTTAAATACTTACCATTACGAGATTAATTTTCTATTTCTATCATCAAATAATATTTATTCATCCGGTTAAGATGTAACTATACTTACAAGTTATAAATCGAATAAATTATTTTACCTAGTTCGCTAGTGGTGATGGTGCGAGAGGGATAGCATCAAAACTCACGAAGAAAGAAACCCGCGAGTTCATTAAGGGTCTGTTTGTTTCAGCTGGAGATTCTGAAAAGCAGTTTATAGAAGCTGGATTGTGAAAAACTGGATTGTAAAAAACTAAATTATGAAAAGCTTTTAGGTTGTAGATTCTAAAAATCTTTGATGGACAGTTTAGTAAAATGAACTTTCATAATCTATCAAAAATTGAGAAAAACCAACTTCTCATATTCTCATAATTTAATCAATAAATTTTAAAAACTTATAATTAAAAACTGTCTGTTTGTTTCAGCTTTAAAGACCTTAAAAAACCCACAATCTTTGACCATTCGCCGTCCACGCGGTTATTTATGATCCGCGAGTCCGCGACCCGCGAAACTCCCACTCTTCCACCGTTCCACGTCTCCTCTTCTCTCCCCAGCTTTGCCTCCTCCTCCTCCCCCTCCCTCCCCAATGGCGAACCCCTCCCAGCCGCGCCGCCTCCTCGCCGCCATCCTCACGGCAGCGCTCCTCCTCCCGCTCGTCCGCCCTGACTCCTCCTCCCTCACCACCGCGTACGACGAGCTCCGCCTCCGCGGGTTCCCCCGCGGCCTGCTCCCGTCCAACGTGCGGGGATACACCCTCGACTCCGGGTCCGGGGACTTCGCCGTCGACCTAGACTCCAGCTGCCGCATCGTGCTTCCCGCGGGGAACTACCTCGCCGCTTTCAACCACCGTCTCACGGGCCACCTCGGCGACCGCCGCATCTCGGGCCTCAGCGGCATCCAAGTCAAGGCATTCTTCCGCTGGTGGTCCATCACCGGTATCCGCGCCGACGAGGACCAGCTCGTGTTTGAGGTCGGGTCGGTGTCCGCCAAGTTCCCCGCGCGGGATTTCAACGCCAGCCTCGAATGCCCCACCAAGGCTGCCTCGTAAGACAACAAGGTACCACTAATACTAACCACTTTGGGTCCATCGCCTCAATTTTTATCGGTACTGTCTGCTTGCGTGTGGTTTGATATGCAATCGAAGAACACAACCCCTATGCTATTAACTTTGTTTATTTATAGATTAACAACATCAAGCAATATTGGCAGTTTATTATTTTCTTATTTTACCTATTAGTTGGCTCGTGTTATTTCATTTTTATATTATCTCGGGTAGGTTTTTCTTAAGTAATTTCGGCGAACAAACTAGTCCCGTTTGAAGAATATAAAACGTGGCGGTATGGAGGAAACTTTTCCTTGATGATGCCTGTTTGATTTCTGTTTGTACGAGCGGTTCTGCAGGCTTCAGTTCTACTTAAGGAATTCTTTACCCCCCAACAGTTAGTTTACAACTTATATATATTTTTTTCTTATTTGATTGTTTAAGTTGTAGTCCACCATTCTGTATTCGTGTTTTATTATTGTACTGCTGCTACTTTGTTCAGTGTTTGCTATTTAAGAGGGTTGCTTGATTTGTGAAGATTGTAGATATTTGCTACTTTGTGAATGTTGTAGATATTTTATTATTGTACTGCTGCTACTTTTAAGGTTGATTTCTATGATTTTCCAGTGAAAATAACATAATTTCTGCTATGTTTTTGTGATACCTGGGGCATAAACAGGACTTCGAAAATACATCTATCCAAATCATTCATGATAAACAAACCATGAATAATTTGATTTTACTGTAAGGCAAACTATCACTGAAGCAGTACATAATTGGAACTTAATAAAGAAAATGACATAAATTACTTACTTACCTAGTGCGAGTTCCCATGTAAACTATAGGTTTTAAATCTGGTGGTGGAACTATAAACTACCATGTGGTGCTGTACATCAACGAATAACACAAAAATAAGCTCCAAGACTTCATTCCCTGAATCAAGCATCAACCTCGTACAATTCCTTGTCTTGGAAGGATTTGTTCATGACCGTTCAGGTTTCATGTGTAGTGCTTCACTGGTATTAGGAGAACAGAAAATACACTGAAATGCAAATGAAGTGTTGGTAAAACACTTGTTGGAAGGTACAATATAGGCTTTCCTGCACATTTTATGGAGTTACAGATATCTATTGGGTCAACCTTTTCAATATATGTACTTTTTTCTACAAATTCTACTAAGAACTAGGGTGTTTTTGCAAACAAATCTTAATGGTTTATTGACCCCACAACTTATGCATGAATGTCGCTTTTTCATTTAAACATTCAGATGGCAAGCTTGGTGAAATCAGCTCTGGTTCATGCACATTTTTTATACGAGACTAAGTGCTGTTTTGTGGTTCAACTGACTTTTAGTGTACTAAAAGTTAAAATTATTGATCACAGGTGCATGATTATAATTTGGGAGTGAATTTGGCATAATTTTGTTCCATAATCTAAAAAAATCTGCTGTACAGAAGTCTATTACTTTTACAGCTGTGTTCCGACAAGTACAACTGTCACTGGCTGTTTTATGAGAACTGCGCAAATAATGGCATCAATGAAACAAAATGTTGGTTAAACATCTAGCTGGTCTTAGCTCCTACTATTACATTAGACTGATGCGAGTCATGTTGGCTGCACTTAAGCACTTGTAAATGATTATCTACTGCATGTTGATGCCTTCAGTAGTGTATAAACATCACGAGGGTTGTAGCTATTAACCTGAAAATGTTATCAAAACCCCATGAAATGTTTGAAACATAGCCTAGCCAGTTTGTGCATTGATTGCATTTGTTATACTGTAATATCTACTGTACTACGTATCTACCGGCTCAGCCATGAACACTGACGTAGGGACATGATCAATGATAAAGATCAAATTCTACAGTTCCAGCACATGTAGCACCACATGCAACTTGTTGTTTTAGCATACTATCGATTATTGCTGGTAGATTTAGTATAGTATTAGCTTTAAGAAGCAGATGAAGATAATTCAAAGAGATGATAAGTATGAAAGTGTTCAGGCTGAGGCTATGGGGTAGACATTAGACTTAATCCCATTGATAAAATTGAGTACTGGATTCAGCTGACATGCATATTTCAGCTGTCAACCTCCTTTTTCAGTGTTGCTATAGAACTGAACGAGACAGACACAGAGTAAATCGAATTCCAGAGCAGAGGCACAAGATTCTGAAAACAGAAAAATTATGCTTTCAGATCACGATTTTTTTTTTTTTTTTTTTACAGAAGTTCCATCACCTAGCATCCACTAGCAGTTTAGGAATGCTGTAGAGGATAAGAGCCCCTGATTCCTCTTGAACAGAAAGATGAAATCGATTACAGTTATTTTAAAAAAGACTCATGATCAAATACTCTTGTCTTTCATGGGTTCTCTAGTTTGGCAACAATGAGGTTCTGGTCATTGAACAGCGAGGTGGTGATTGTGCAACTAGTTCGCATATGAAGTAAAAGGCTGACCTAGCCAGCACTGGTCTCTCTATTTGGTAACTGACAATGTTCCTACATTGGGTAGTGGATTAGTGGTAGGTCGGTGGTTTCTCTAGCATGGTCACGCAGAAAATGAGGTAGTAGTGGTAGTTTGGTACTGTCCAGAAGGTGTCTGCGGAGTGAGTTGGTGTGCCACGAAGTGGTCACTGATTGCATGACTGAGCAGAAGAACAATGGTAAGGACAACCCAGACAAGCTGCCATGACAATTTATCATGTTGGAACTGAACAAATTAATGAGGCAAATTGTCTGAGGGAAGTGGTGTGCTTGCTGTAGCAAATTGTAAAATCGATAATTCTCTGGAGGGAACTGCGAAATCATGGTCATTTCTCAATGTCCACCAGCAGTGAATAAGATTTTGTTTGTTTGGGCAGCTCTGTGATTGGTGAGACTTCATGGTCCTCGCTAGTTCCACTCCCCATCCTCCTTTAATATTACCTCTTCTTTTGACTTATATGAATTTTGGTGAAAGAACAAGCTACCACAATAAAATATGGTAATTTTTTAGCTCTATGGATGTGTGATCTATTAAAGAGTCATGTAGCTACTGCATTAATGCATGTAAACTTGTTCTTTTTTTGGTTTAAAAACAGCAGTACCATAATAGGCTAACTGCATGAAAATATCCTTGTGATCGAATTCCTGGAGTCTGCCAAAACAAACGGACGAATTAACAATACGCTTAAACTGCCTTTGATAGGAAATTTGGAATTTAAAGTGTGGAGGTGGTGGGCTTAATATCAGTTTTCCGTTCAGATTACTAGTTAAGCAAGTAAACAACATATATTCGTTCCTTCATAGTGGTGTTTATTCTGATTATAAGTATACTATCATTTGTGTGTCGCTAGTAATGTTTATTGTGATATCTGATATATAACACAGCTTTTACTCGCTTGTCACAAGAATGAGGCTACGCATGTTCTTATATCAACCTCTTCTTAAAATGGCCTGAAGTCGTTCCTCTGCTGGTTTCCAGGTGATCTCAGCTTGTTTCGTAATATGACATCAACAAAGGGGATTGGACGCCAAGCACTTGGTATCTTAATTTCATGATCTTCGTCGTAATTATGATACAGTATATGCATAAGCCTGGACTGATAAAGCCTATGGCCTTGCTACGCCAAGGAATCTGAACCATGAAAGTAGTTCCTGTTTCCTTGAGATGACTCGACGTCGTAGTTTGGGATTGGAAAGTTGTATTTTGTCAGGTAAGGACTGTAGTATCACTGTGCTATGATCATTTGCAAAAGGTCTCTCGGTGATAATCATTGGAAGCCCTCGCTAATGACTCATTTATAAAAGATCTGGTAGTAACTGCGTAACTGGTAGTACAATAACTCCTTTTACGTACCAATCATACCATTCGCCCCTCTCGGACCGACCATGCCGGTTCCTCTGACTATCAGGATGAACAGTATCTTTAAGTCAGACGATCTCATTCCGACACGAGCGACAGAGTTACTGCAGTGCAGCGAGGGTCGTGTGCGTCGCGTGTGACGTGACAAAGCGAGGGGGTGGTTGTGGGGTGACGGCGGGAAGGCGAGGCCACAGCGCGTCGAGGACTGTAGGAACTGGATTAATCCAAGCAAAACGCAGTCATCGAGCTGCACTGTTTTCTCTATCCGGAGGGGTACCAACGTACACTTTTCTCATGGACGTTTGCCTCTCCAAGTCCCTTCTCACACATCATTCCCAACACCAACACAAGCTGGACGTGGCTCTAGCGTACAATAGAAAATGGCGCGCCAATGTGGAGTGTTATGTTGAGTTTTTTTATTAGGGTACAACCGAGGACGGTACCAACAAAATAAATAACCAACTGATATTTGAAAAGGCCGACTCAATGTCCCTGCATGGAGATAACTGTGGACACTCTGTTTGTGCCTAAAGTTAGAGAGCAACAATTAGTACGTATAAGCTAGGAAGATATGATATTTATATTTTTAGCTACTTGAAATTTTGTAAGTAAGAAATCGGAGAACACAATGAGAATAAGTAAAAATATTATGTGCAATTGATTTGTTGTTGAAACGTGAAAAAGACATCAACAATACAAGTTTTTTTGTACAAAAAAAGATTAAAGAGAAAATGAGATATTGTTAAATAAATAAAGCACAATTTGAAGCCACATAACTACCTGAAATATAGCATGAGCGCATGAAAAAAAGAAACTGTGTATTTGGCTGATCGATAAGGCAGGTACAAACCTCTTCTTTTATATCGAACTTGTGTGAAATCGACTCTTTAACCAAGGAATAAATGCACCCCATTGAATTGTCACAGGAAAATACCTGGTACAGAAATTTGCTCATCGCATATTCATCAACACCGTCACTGTCAAAAAAAGGTTGATCAAAGTCATTTCATACGAAACTTACAGCACATTGAACGTGGAAATCAGAAGAAGAAGAAGAAGAAAATGTTTACCTCTGTGCAAGATTATGGATCTTATAGAATGTTGTTGGATCAAAAAGTAGATGACAATGTGACAACTGCCCATCCCAAATGCCACTGCTGAAACAACTCTGGTCACAGGGAGGGAGAAAACAAGGTAGACATCTAAACGTGCGTAATGCATTTGATGAAACAGGCACAGACAAAGAAGTGTCATTAGCACTGTGGTAGCTCTACAAAACAAAATCACATGTCAAGAGATAAATACAGCAGACAAAAAAATGTTACCAACCTTCGCATTTTGTCCCTGTTCACGAACAAAATGTTATACCTTTGCAACAGAATTGTATCCAAAAGACTCAGGTGCTTGACAAATGTGTGAACCATTTTGAGAAAATTGAAAGAAGTCTACCTGAAACTTGCAATAGACAATTATAGTTTTCATGTCAACAAAAAGGGAAGACTTCAACAACAACATCAAATCCTTCAGTCTGTTGGGGAAGAAAAAAAAAAGAGGATATTGTATAACCATCTGCACGTGGAAACCAGGTAATGTGGCTTATTTTATAAGTAAACCATATTAAACAACTCCAGCATTGCAATCAAGATAGCAAAAGAGAAAATGACCTACTTGTCATTGTTCGGGCTAACAGAGATTATCATATCGTATTTCTAGGGTATTCGTTATCTCCTCCAAGGCTTGACTTGTCACAGTTGCAGCCTTTGCAAGAATACATTGAACATGAAGCTTTCGCTGAAGTAGTGATGGACGGAGCCTTAGATACAAAGGTCTAAAATTATGAGACCTGCCCATTTGTTCAAGATCAAGTCATGAATATAGCTAAATTAACAATGAGCGCAAAGGTGATAATAGGATGTGTCACAGGAAACAAGCAGACGTGAAGTGAAAGAAAAGCAAGATCCAGTGCCAACTGCTAAGAACTTTCTAGTGTGCGTTATATCAACGGAATTATGAAGACAAAGTATTTAGAGGGCACGATAATGAACCTTCAGATTACTCTGAAGCAGGCTGGCCTGCATTTGCTTTTCCTGAATTTTATGTTGACAGTTAGATATAGCTTTCTCATAGGCTGTATTTTCTTCTTGGAGAGTTATTTCTTTCCACTGGGCCTACAGAAAGTTCACAGGATCCATTATAGAAATATGCATGCATAGGAATGCCCAACTATCCCAGTTTGAATAGCATCCAATTGTAATTCTCAAGTAAGCAATTATTTCTTAAAATTAACCGATTCTTGCAGGTGTCAAATGCACCAACAACATTATCGTCATATCAGCTGACCAATTCGGGAATTTTCCGGTTGGAAACAGCAAATAAGTACAAATGTACATAGGCAGATGATCACGTCGCTATAGGTGCTGAAAACATATTCTGTTGTAATCAAAATACAAGGGTTCTATGTCCAAGATACATTTTATCAGAATCCAACTGTGCATTTTCTCTGAAGTATTCAGCTTGGGAAGTAAAGTTCTATAAGGATAACATATTATTGTCCAACAAAAGAAAAAGAAAAAGGTAAACTACATTAGGGCTTTGGATAGGTTAAACTGTAAGCAGATGCAAACATAAGTACCTGTGATAGATGTCACCCTTTGTTAAGACATAACTAAAACAGGCAAATGATGGTTTTTGTTTACGCACTTGTAATGAATGTATATCGTAAGCCATATCAGATGTATATATCAGGTCCATGTGCAAAGGCCAAGGAAGATGAAAGCAAACAAATATGGCAGAAGAACTACAACAACAAACTGTTTAGTGGCCCGCAAACCAGCAATCATTACTGACCTTATGGAATGCTTGAATTTGTATGATGGTCCTTCATAAAAGGTAGCTAGAAAATCTTCACCACATGTCACAATGCGAAATGGCTGTGTTGGCTTAGAGTCACAAGTCTGAACCCTCTTTGAGTGCCCGTCAAATTTACCAACTGTGCTTCCAGAGTTCCACTTACACAATTTAGAGAACTTAAAATTATTATGGGCAAAACCTGTTTATATGAGGAAGACTTTTGCAACAACTAATTACAAACTTAAACTAAATTCCAACCAAATCATCATTTGCAACAACTAATTACAAACTTGAACTAAATTCCAACCAAATCATCATCCAAACAAACAATAATACATAATATCTGTTGTAATATAACTAAATGGAGAACCATATAAGATTCTGTTGTAATATAACTAAAGTCTATGAATCTTTTGTTGTAACATACATAACATGGAGGGTCAGCAGGCTGATTCGGTTCAATATTTCCTTTAACTATTTTCAATACAAATTACCTTTATATTCCGAACACCAATATAGTGAGGGAGGTATATTTAGCAAGGAATTTTTTTTTTTACTATTTTCAAAGAAGATGTGGCATACAAGGCAAAACACTTGAATCAGGTTCCCCTTTGCAGCTCGAGTTTCTTGGCTAGCCTTTCCTTGTTCTGGAGTATGACCATGAAATCCATCGAGAGCTCCATATCCTGAGTGTCTGTTCTCTTCTTGTATCTCTTCAATTGTGCATTGATGAGTTCAACCTGAAATCACCAAAGGATTTGCACTTTGCATCAGAGGCAAAACACATTGGCTCATTGTATTTTACCAAAAAGGGTTCAATCTTCAGTGGACAAGGAACATACTTGCTCCTTGGTTTCATCAGAGGTGCCAATGTCCGAGTAAGGCATCCCATCCAATGCAAGGTTCATCTTCTCATACACGGCCCGGAACCACCCAAGCACAGACTCGCTGTCCAAGGCCTAAAATTTGGAGAGAAAATGAACAATCAAAATTCAATCTTTTGATCAGCCCAAGGTACAGATACAAAGAGAAGTAACAAAAAAGATTGTGTGTGTGTTTTAGGCAGCGCAGACCTGAAATTTGAAACCTTAGGACCCGAAAAAACCAATTAACATTAAAAGTCGAACCTTTATGCTCATCTAGAAGGAAAGATTCCAACCTTTATATTCCTCTAAACAAAATCCAACCTTTCTAGCAATGAAAGAACATCAGTTCATATTTCAGACACAACGAACAACGAAATTACCAGGAAAATCTTGCTGCCGTCGTGGCAACACCAGAGGAGGCGCGGGCGGCTTGGAACACGCGGCCGAGGAGGGCGAGGCAGCGGTAGGCGTCGTAGGTGAGGGATGGCTGGATAAAGTTAAGAAGTTGGCTAAAAATTGTTAACGACAAAAACAAGGCCAACGGCTGGCAATCTAAAGGAATAGGTTGTGACCAAGATTTGCATGGTACTTGTTTGGAAGTGCTGACCAATGACCATAAACTCTTGTGTTTCAGGAATTCACCATTTAAAAAAAGTATATAATTATGGCACCTCACTTTGCCTGCAGTGCTGTAGGTTGAAACCACGTCCTCAGTCCACATTACAATTTATCAACAACCCATGACTAAACTGGAACCACCTAATCTACATGCAAATGGAAATGTGAATCTTCTGATAATTAGACTCCCTATATATCGATGCACATCAAGCAGTCTAGCGAACCCGTATAATTAGTGTAATCATCAATTAGCTTGCTTGAACAGTCCAGCTGCAGTTCACAAGTGGACAGCACATATTCATACGTGCGACCATCCTAATCAATCATACCATCTCACACAGTTTCAAAGTGGTTGCTGAACAGATAAATTTCCATTTGGTGTCTGCGTGGACACGTTGCTGCTGGCACTACCTGAGCTTCCTGACTCCCGAGACACAGGAATCCAGCCCCACCTGGTGGTTTAAAAAAATCGAGCTGTACCGACCCGCTGGTGAGGAGATCGTCGTTGAGGCGCATGCGCGCGTTGGAGCGGGTGCCGTCCCCAAGCCCCCGCCGCGGCAAGGCGACGAGCCCGTTGGCGTTACGGTAGGAGAGCGTGAGAGGGAGCACCAGCGGCGGCCAGAAGGAGGACGGCGGAGAGGGCCTGGAGCGAGCCGGGCCGACGCCAGACGCGACTCGCCATGGAGCGGCCTCGTCGCGCGGGGAATGGGAGGGGAGGCTGGCCATCGCCGCGCAACCTGTGCGGAACCTTGGCGCTAGAGCTGCCGCTCGCGCCGGCTTGACCGTGGGCGTCCCGCGTGGGCAAGCCACGGTTGGGGAGCAGACGGAGGGTGACCCCGGGGAGCACGGATGGAGAGCAGATCGATTGAGGGCAGAGATGGTCCAATAGGTCTCTCGGACCGGTCTGGTACGGCCCGTCTAGGCACGGTTTGGTTACAGCCTAATTCAAGTGGTTTAGCTACTGTTACGAATAGTGTCATGCCAGTCCGTAACAGTTGGCCCGATCAGCTCGAAGGCACGATGCAAGAGTGGCCTGGTGGCACGTTGCACACCGACGGGCCGGTGGGCATGGTGAAGGTACGATCGGCCCGTCAACACGATTAGACACGCTGGTCCGGCAACACTTTAAAAAAAAAAAATAGTTATAAAATTATAAAAAATCAAAAAATATAGAAAATAAATAAAAATAAGTTTTATTGAGTGGCTATCTCGTTAAAAACATTTGTACAGAAGAAAAAAGAGTACACTATATTTCGAAAATTACATGATTTCATTAGAAACCTTGTAATTTTGCTTACAATATTTAACATGCTTTCTCAAGTGCCATGTTCTATTTGTAGACCTGACACCTAATTCATTATTATATATATTACACCTAGCAAATTTTACCTGTTTCCCGTTAATTTCTCTAAAGACCTTCTCAAAATGCTACCACACCCATGATCATGCACGCGAGTTCTCTGCGTCTTGATCTATGAATGGAAAAATGAAAATATAAAAATAATAGAATTGATTTGTTGAAGTGGACAAGTGGCTTTGTAGTTTGGATCGGGAGGAGTTTGGTATAGATGGATAGTGGCTATTTATAGGCCAAGATGAGATATGGGTGGTCGGTCTCCAGTCGCTTTCGAAAAAAATAAAAAAAAATTATAAAAAATTCAAAAATAATAGAGAGATATAATTAATTCTAAAAATGAGCTTTATTGATAGGTTGCCTCATTAAAAACCTTTCTGGCAAAGAAAAAAGTACAACTTAGCTCAAAAGATTGGAAATTACACGTTCTCAAGCCTCAACAACATCTAGATATAAATTTTCGAGTGAAGCTTCAAGCTCAGTATTCTCTACAATGTATTGCATTCATGCTTTAGCTTGTTTCCACTCTTTTACTATGGTGAGTATTTCTACCGTCTCACTTGTGAGATTTGTTCTTCTCTCTTCGATTATCCTTCCAGTAAGACTGAAGGTAGTCTTAGAAGAAACTGTAGATACGATAACCGTTAACAAATCTCATGCTAATAGTGAAAGTACTGGATAATTCATCTTGTGCTAATGCCATCATTACAGTATGTTAAAATTTTCTTGTTCATGACTGATAACGTCACTGTCGACGAAGGTAGTTAGCTCCCCTCCGGATGTTGGAATTCCAACGCTCGTAGTCGTAGACCATCGTGACGAAGAGTCTGAATTTCTTGATGAAGAACCTCCACCAAATATTTTTTTCTCACGTTATCGTCTTCTTACTTATTGTGGGTGCTAGTGGAGGACGTTGCAAGCGAACTCCAGCATACTTTGTTTCATATTTACTATAAATATCGAATAACTTAGAATAAATATTAATATAATAAGTAGAATAATCATGGCCAAGAATATCACCTAGAATCGTGAGAACTCTTAAAAAACCTACGATTTTAACTCTGGAATCTAAAATAAAGGCAAATGCATACAACAAAGGAATTTTTTTTCAATATTTTAAAAATTTAGATTTTATAGGAACTACATAATCTCTTAGAAGATTGTCATTTTCATACATGTTTAAATGAGTAGCAATTTTAACAATATTATGCACTACTAAACAAGATGTTGGATAATAAACTCATGATAAAATCACAGTTAAATCATAAAAAAATTCAAAAAACTCTAGTATCCTTTCAACAACATGCTAATATGCTTCCGTGAGTAAAGTTTGACCTCTATGCTGATAATAGTGTGTATAAATAAACACACCAAATATACTTTTATATGATATAATATGTTTGAGCATCAAGAAAGTAGCGTTCAATCTTAACTGTATGTCCACAGCAAACTTATATAGACGCACACCTATTGCAACATAATATTCGTTATATGATGCAATTTGTTGGTTAGAGGAGTTTACAAAAGATATTGTAGTACGAAAATCATCTAGGTATTACGACAACTTCATCAAACCAGATTTTACTATAAGATTTATAATATGACAAGCACATCGTTGATGTAACAAGAAAGATTCATCATATGTACTAAACAACGGACTAAAAATATTCATAGCTCTAGAGTTTGCACTGGCATTATTTAAAGTGATAGAAAATATTTTATTTGTAAGATCAAAGTCTTTAAATACTTGAGATATTTTTTCAGCAATATTTTCACGGGTATGCGCGTTATCAATTAACCGGAAACTTATTATTCTTTTTTCTAATTCCCAATCAATATTAACAAAATGAGCAACAACACTAAGATAATCCTCTCTAGCCCTACCTGCTCATATGTCCGAGGTCAAAGCAACTGAAAATGTACATGTTTGTAATATTTCTTTAAGCTTGCTACGACACGTATTATAGTATTTTACCATATCCTTACTAGTTGTCTATCTAAAAACAGGCGTGAACCTAGTATTATGAGCTTACTTAATGTAATCTTCAAATGCAGAACACTCACCGATGTTGAGTGGTACATCCGCTCTTGCAATGAAGCGACATAACTTTTTTTAAGCATTGGCAGAGTCATACTCCCAATGGCGAACAGAGCCGTCAGGGTTGTACTGCATCACCGTCTGCTTCATGGCTGCTCCACTCTTTCACTTGCAAGTTGTGGCGTGCCTCTTCAAATATCCCATTCCACCTGAGGGCTTTGCAGATAGTTCATGTTTGCAAATATAATACATAGCATACCTGACACTTACCCCATCTTTCTCTCTGTAGAACTTTTCAAAGTCTTGTCAAACTTCAGAAGTACTGACTCTTGAACTTTTAGAGCTAGTACTTGCTGATACGTGTACACTTGTAGAGCTTGACAATGGAGGTGCTGCTACATCACCTACATGTGAACCAACAGGAGGTTCACCGTTAGGTCTATCATCACCTGCAACACTGGTATTAAGGGGTCGTAATCCCTTGTGAGTCCTTGGAGAAAAAATAGCTAATTCTCAACAATTTAGAATTGCTCGGATTTTTGACAACAATTCAAACTAATTTTGCCAAATTATCGCTAATTCTTAAGAACTTTGAGACAAGAGAGCAAATGGTGTTGCTGGTGTGGAATGGAAGCACAGGGTGATCCTCTGTTTATAGGTGAAAAATAGTGATTTTTGCAAATTGTTTTGAATTTTTTGGAGCTCAACGGTCACAAAATGGTTAGAAAATTCAAAATACCAGGTTAACGGGTTAAACGGCCCGTTCCAGACCCGTTTAACCCGTGTGCCCCCACGTGTCGTCCGTGCCCCACGTGCCCCCGCGTGCCAAGCCCACGCACAACAGCTACAGCCGACCCAGGCGTGCCTGCTGGGCCGTGCCAGACCGGGCCGTTCGTACCGCCGCGTGCCGTGCCAAGCCGGCCGTGCCTCCTGAGTCGCCGCGTGCCTGAGCCGTGTCGGGCCGTGGTGTGCCGTGCTCATGCCTGTACCGACCCAAAACATCCAGGCTGGGCTAGGTCGGCCTATCGTGCCGCGCGCTCGGCCCAGGTATAGCCAGGGGCCTCGTGCCGTATCGGTCCAACCCGTCTAGACTCGAACCGTGGCGTACTTGAATCGTACATACAGTATCGTGCTTCGAGTCGATCTAAGTAAACATGACTCATCTGAACATCTTTAATTGAGGGAGAGTACCTGGCGAAGGATTCGACATTTCACGAAGGCCTAGAGAACGTGTCATGGCAAACTTTTTGTGCTCAGGAGCACCTCCGCTTTTGTAGCTACACATCTGTTACAGAATTATAGTTACCACTATCAATGATTGAAATAACACCAATAATTTCTGAAAAAGTGTGGCCATACCTATGATAGTCAATATAGCGTGTGAAGCAATGCCTTCTCTAATTTGTTGTTGGAAACGAAAATGTGCTGGAGCTGTCTCCATCTGTATACGACATATGTTCAATACCAATGGCCAAGTATCCCATGGGTCGAGATGCACAGAAACTGAAATTTTTGTTCACTTCTGTTGCTTGCTTGTAGAATTGCACGGACAATGCACAAGCAGCCTGCGAGAAACAACAAATGCAAAGGTACTTAGTCCACAGATGAACCAAAATAATTTAACTAAAAAACAGTGATGAGGACTCGTGAAATGCAGCGAACATTCAAAGGTTAAACCAAGCTAATGTCACAGAAAGATGGCTAACACGAAAAACACTGCAACACCTTAAAAGTATATCCAGCAATCTTCAAAGAATTTGCAGCATACATTTTAAAATTCACACTTTTGGCAATAACAACTCATAACACTGCAAACCATCGTCTCAATATTATATACAGCTATCAAAGTAACAAAGTTAAGAATATTTTAATATTAAGCAGAGCCTACCCTGAACATTTGCGTGGTGCTAATCTGCTAAGGCATTCAACACTTAACCAATTCAGTACTCTAAATAACCTTCCACCTGATCTGTAGCTAGCCGCTGTAAAGTACAAATACCAATACGCAAAAACGTAGAAGCCAAAAAAAAATGGGAACATATAATTGGAATCCTAACACCATCAAAACCTAAGTTTCACTCGCACTCAATGGAATAGGTTCCCCGCAAACACTTTGTATGCTAATTCATTCAAAATAATCTCCGTGTTACTTGAAAAAAAAACCGTGTCACATCATCCAATGGAGAAAATGTCACAGCATTCAATGAAAAATATTTCATAATTTCGAACCATTTTATACCACTACTCTTCATCCAAATATTTACTCCATCTCATCCCGTCCTACGAATCAAACACCACCTAAGAGAAGCAGGAATAAGAGACGGGAGCTACTAACCATCTCTTGGGCGAGTAAGAATCTATTTAATAGAACTCTTCTTGATCTAAATTCTCTACGGGGAGTAATTCCCTAGAGAAAGTGATTCTGTGGTTGAAAATGATTCTCTAGAATAAAATATATAGATGAAGTGATTCTGTGTGAGAAGTGAATTAAAGAAAGCTATTTTTTTCAGCTTTCCAGCTTCTAGTTCATTTTAGAAAATCACTCCCATAAATTTTACTTAATGAGTAAAAACTATTATTTATCAAAACTTTCACTGATTTCAACCAAAATATTGCTCTAAAATCTCTACCAAATATGTACTAAGTTGACACCGCTGAGCGGCACTGAGAGATGACGAGGTGTTGGAGCTGGTCCACTGCTCGTGCAGCATCTCCTGCTGTGCTGCCACCATCGTCGGGAATGAACTTGCGTCGACCCTGCCGCCCGCGTCGACGAGGGCTCCGGCCACGGGCTTGAAAGGGGCGAGCTCCATGGGCTCACAGGAGGCTGGGCATCAGGTTGCCGCTGCCGACACTGCCTGTGTCGATGTCGTGACTGGGAGAATCGGCGTCGGCGCTGAGGCCGGGAAGAAGAAGTCAGCACCGGCGTTGGCCATCTCCTCGGCCGTCGTACCCAAGGCTAGGTCTGGACATTTCTCGAAGGGCCGACATGCAAATTGGCCTAGAGGGCGTGACGTGGGCTTCACGAGCCCATCATCTGGCCATTAGATTATAAATTGTACGGTTTTGGTGCTCTAATGAGCCAGCCAATCGGAGGCTGGGGAGCCCTACGGACTTTAGAGTATAGAGAGATGCCATACAGCAACGGCAGTGCACATCCTTCACATGCTTTAGAGTACCTAAAACAATCTTCTAATATAATCGGTTAATAAAAATGAGTTTTTTTAACAACCATTTTATTCTATGAGCCGATTGATGTGTACTATAAATTTTTTCATGTATTTTACTCATAATAATTTTATTTTACTCCAAATCTAAATACTTTATAAACAACTCATCTATGTCCGACGATACAATTCACCATCTAAAGATATGGTAAAATAATCTTGTTTGCATCTGCACAGATAATGATGAACTCTCAGGCCATAAGTAACCCCTCCCTTTCGTTCTGTCTGTTCCTTGCAAGAACCAGTCACAAAGCTCTTACCTTGGGTTGATGTACCTGGCTGTCACGGCCACGCAGGCCACCTACTCGACATTATTGATATGACGAAACTTCAGATGCGCATTTTAGTCTCGTTTGGTTACAAGAAACGTTTCAGATTCTCGGGTGATTCTCTAGAATTTCTACTAAACGCACCAAAACGTGAAACGGTTCACCTTGAATCACCTGAAATGTTTCTCATTTTTAACACTATGAGGAGAATCACCCAAAATGGTGTTTCACCCATTTCGAGAATCACTCAAGTCATTTTTCTTTAAGAATCTGAATTCAGAATCCCTGCCAAACGTTTTCAGAAAATTGAACGTGATTCATCGGAGAAACGTTTTCAAGAAGAATCTAAAATCGAAACGTTTCTGAAAAAATCTGGAGCCCTGCCAAATGAGCCCTTTAGTGTAGCTGTGGGAATCGCATAACAGCTCGGATCAATAATGATGGCACTATCCTCTCTCTTTTCTCTTTCTGTTATTACTCACCGCTGGTCAGCCTAAAAATTAGTTTGGCATGGGAGCTGTTAGGACATGCAACGATACAATGTCGTTCTCAGTGCCGGCCTAGGACGACACAATTCACATTTGTGCTACGAACCAGGTACATCAACCAACTGTAAAACCCAAGCTCAGCATGTAAACAAGCTCCGAAAATATGATCACACATGATGACCTACTGACTATTCTCATAACAAAACCCCGATCACTGTCAAGAACAGGGCACCCAAAACTAACTCTGGTCATTATCACCCAAGCTCGCCAATTTTTACTCGTTGCAGCGCCATACACCACACTGATCGCAATCCCCCCCTGTGGACGTGCGGCGTCTGCTATGCTCGCTCACCATTGATCGTTGGTTGCATGGCCGGGTCAAATTTGATGTTTTGGGTTTCGAATCGAGTATGTTCTTGCTTTCCACTAAATAGATATAAAATCTGTAAACTTAGTCAAATTTGATGTCTTGGGTTTTGAATCGAGTATGTTCTGGATTATTTGCAGGAAAACGTGGCATGCAAACTTTCAAACATAGTGATGAGTGTAATAGTGTCCTTGCATCTACAGTCAATAATAACTGAATGCCATCTATGTTGGGTGGACGCGGGTTGGCTACCTGGGATCGGCTCACGGTAACTTGTGTAATGCCGAGTTCCTGGACATATATAGCAGGAAATGATAACGTATTAGAGTAGGAATTGTGACAGAAGTTGATTGAATAGAAAATGAACTCGTGATCTATCATTGCATCAAAAGATTGTACATGTATACATACTGAAAGGGTAAAATTCAGGGGATTGGTGAGCTTTAAGAATTAAAGTAGATTTCTACTGGTGCCATTATATAGATTTTTCTAGAGTTCTTACTGTAGCTGCGGTGATAAAATAGCATGGAATATTAGAATAGCAAAAATAAGGAAAGACAACTTATTTGGTGGAGACGACTTTAATGATCCAGCTACACTCGTATGATGATAAAAATCATACATGTGGTGTACACAACCTGGACATATATAGTAGGACTCTAAGATAGTTGAAGGAAGTATCGAATCAGGGGCAACCCTAGTTTAATCACCTCACGTCTCTCTCATATATATATATATAAACATATATACGTGTGACATTATATAACCGAGGTGTAGAATAACTTTTCTACACCTGGTCTTATTCTACACCTCAGACAACACAATAGGCTCACGCACGTCCAACCTACGCATGTCACGTGTCGCGTGCCTGCGACTACCACGTGTCACCATAGCGTTGCTCCGTAGTTATCATTCAATAATTCTTTAATAGTTGACATTCAATAATTGTTCTATAATTAGTATAGTTGAGTAGCTGTCAGTAGTTTTGTTCAGCAGTTATGTCAGTAGTTGTTTGGTAGTTTTAAATCACAGTAAATTTGTTCAGTAGTCGCTAGTAGTTTGTTCAGTAGTATCACTAGTTGTTTAGTAGTTCCAAGTTATAGTAAAGTTGCCTATCAATAGTATCAGTAGTTTATTCAGTAGTATTAGTAATTTTGTTTAGTAGTTATGCTCTAGTGGTCAGTAGTTATCATCTTTAGTAGCTTGAGTAGCGGAGGTGGGCCAAGGGGGGCTGAGGAGGGAGGGGGCGGTGGAGGCGCACGGTGACCGGGCAGAGGTGCGGGCGCAGGGGTGAGGCGGGCACAGGTCAGTTAGCAGGCAGACGTTGGACACATGGTAGGCGTAAGGGATCAGAGTGGATGTAGAATAACTATTTTATAGAACAACAAGAAGGGTATGTGACTCGTATATATGTTATTCGGTCCTGCAGAGCCTGCAGGCTCATTGGTCTATTCTCCATCGGCCATCGCCCGTCGTCCCTGCAACTCGTGCTTCACTACGAGTCAGGCAAGCCCAGGTCCTTTTGTTTGGAAGCCAGGTCAGCCAAGATTGTGTTGTTGAGTCCTGGTGACAAGGTGAGACCCGGCCGGCCCGTTTAATGCCCAGAAGTTGATGGGAGTGAGACCGGCCCAGCTCTTGCTTCTGCCACCTCATACAGTCCCGCTCGGCAATCGAATCGGAAGTATCGAGCCCATCTCTCCCATCGTGCGATGGGTGCGATGGGTAGCCGGTTCTACCCGATGAGCTCCTTATTCCTCCGCCTTGACACGGCACTATGGCTTGCCGGAATTGGAGCCCTTTCTACCTCCAGCCGGCGAGGAGGAGCAGAAATTGTCACTCTAAGTGATCTGCAATGTGCTGTCCATATATAAGGTTATAGGATATAAGTTTTATATTTTTTAGATTATTAAATCGATTTAAAATTTTAAAAAATGAACTATAAATTCATTCTCATCTAATTAAATTAAAAAATAAACTAAGTACCAATTCAGAACTATCTATTGAGTATTTACTTACATCGCTATAGGGTAGTGACCGACCGTTATCTCCTCTTCAGTAACTGAAAAATGGTGACATGCCGCGTTTTTCAGCTATTCAACCTATTGTTATGGATGGGTTATGGCACATACAATACATACACACTTATATAGACTCTTAAAGAGAGATAAAAATATTACATCATCATGTAACTGTACAAGAACCTAAACCTACAACGGGAATAATTATTTTAGGATACTTAAATAGCTAAGAGTCTGTGTAAGCGCTTGTTTGGCCACAACGCACATGAAAAATTTCATCACATTTTTAATGACCTTCTCGTCCCTTCCATAGTTCATTTCTTCAGTGCTTCCCCTATTCTCCCAAATTCCAACCCAGCACCCACGGTGACCACCGGCTCCTCCACCGAGGCGCGCTCCTGTGAGGAGTAAGTCACGTAGCAATAGCCTCCGGCGAGGAAGAGCTCACGATAGAGCATGCTGCCCGCATGCGCAGAGAACTTGAAGTCCCTATGTCAGTGGTGGCGCATTTGTCGCCATCTGACCTAGCGATGGCAGATCTCAAAATCGAGCATCCATAGACGAGCTTGGCGGCAAGCGACCACGAAATTGACCTCCACACCGATGATTCGAGATCCTCCCCATGCCAAATCGAGCTCTACGCCACAAAATCAAGGTGTAGATGCTTGCTTGCTATTTGGTTTGTAACTATGATGCCACTGCTTACTATTCATCAATTAGTTCATATGAAAAATCTGCAGGAAATCGAGTCCTGCTCATTAATCATCTTGTATTAATGTTTGGGAATACATGCTTATCATTATAATGGATATTCCAGATATTGATAGGTTATCATCATTAATTCATTATACTGAGGGTCTCAAACCTACCAGATTAACCTGCACAAAATATTGTTTGTTTGGATGATGCTATTTCTCCTTATATGGTGGCCACAAAAAATTGCCATGCTATATCACCTTAGCCTGCTAATTAAAAGCCAAAGTGTGTAATTTTTTAAACAAGATCTTAATCCATTAAAGATTGATACAGCCTGCATGTTTGATCTTCTTTCATTGCCATCATTATCGATATGATTATGGACTACTTTGCTACTAAGGAAAAAGTGCTTGTTAAGATCAATGTGCTAAGTCCTAACAAAGTCGAAAGGTGGTGTCAAAATATCAACCACCAAATATGATCCTGTGTAATCAGAAACCCCTTTGACTTCTTCCATAAAAAACTAACAGAATGAAGCATTATAAGCACAGAAGGTTAGATTTCTCAAAGGTTGGAATTGCATCATTCTTACCAAGCTTTGTCCCCATGAGAATTATTGGCATACCGGGTGCATAATCCTTCAGTTCTGTTATGCACTGGAAAATAAAAGGACATCAGAGTCAGCAAACAAGAAGTCGAGAACACAAAAAATAGAAGTTTGGTCCATCTCTGTATTAATGCCTATTCAGAAATTGGTATTGGAGATCAATTTTTAGTTCGATCTAGTATCATTTATTTTATACTGAAAAATGTAATCACTCGGAAAAATGTAATCACTCGGAACATGAAGGACAAGACAGAAGGTTGAGAATGTTTTCAGATTCGGTTAAATGGAGATTATCGCATTACTGGCCAAAAACCAAGCATGTGCAAAGAAAATCGTGACATCCCTCACATTCCAGTTTCTTCTCCCCTCCTAGGATGGAACCTCCCTGAAAAATGTAATACATGATGGATAAGACAGAAGGTTGAGGGACATCTTGTGTGGACGGCATGGTGGGGGAAACCGGATTTGGTACACTGGCATTGGATTCGGCGGAGTCTGGCGCCTGGGCGAGCACTTGGTCGATGCTCTTGGCTCGTCCAGGCGACTGGAATCGAGCGGTGCGCCGGGCAAACATGGAGAAATAATTATGAAAAAACTCACGCTTTATAGTATAGATCATAATTGTTATCGCTTATTGTCCATGTCACAAAGATACGTGAGACTGCTAAACTAGAATGTCAGAGGTTTAAACAGGCGATCCGGAGATCATCAGTAAAAGAGATGGTGCACTCTACAAATGCAGCATCGTTTGCCTTCAGGAGACAAAGTTGTCAAGGGTGAATGCCAAAACCATCATAGAGACCCTGGGCCAACGTTTTGTTGAAAATTATTTGTATCTGCCGGTTGCGGAAACAAGAGGCGGAATAATGATAGCAGCATCAGGATTGAATTTCAGTTTCATGTCTACTTCAAGATCAACAAACACGCTTACAGTTTGCATCCAAATGAAAGATGATGGGATCGAATGGACCCTTACATGAGTGTACGTACCTCAAACAGAGCAAGAAAAATTGGACTTCATTGAGGAACTCAGAGGACTCAAGACCACGGCCAAGGCTGAATGGCTCATAGCTGGACATTTCAATCTCATATACAAAGCAGAGGATAGAAACAATCAGATATTAAACAGACATCTCATGGGAAAATTTAAAGCAGCAATTGATGACATGGAACTCAGGGAACTGCACTTAAATGGCCGCAAATATACATGGACAAATGGTCAGGACAATCCAACCATGACGAGAATTGACAGACTTGTGCTCCTCTCAATGGGAGGAGATCTTTCCCTTGGCACACCTTCAGGCTCTCGCCTCAGTTCTTTCTGATCACTGTCCTATGATAATGCAAGGAGAGACAACCTCTTTCAAGTACAAAGGTTTCAGATTTGAGGAGTTTTGGCTACACATGCCAGGTTTTCACGAGGTCGTCCAGCAGACCTGGGATAAGAGCGTTTACTCACCTGACGCTATAAGGACCTTGCATATTAAACTCACAAGAACAGCCAAAGCACTGTGCAGATGGGACAAACTTTCAGTTGGAAATATCAAATTGCAAATTGCAATTGCAAAACAAGTAATTGGAAGATTAGACATAGCTGAAGAGCACTGCCTACTAACACAAGAGGAACTAGGCTTTCGGAAGAGACTTAAACATAAATACCAGGGGCTGGTGGCAATAGACAAAATCAAAGCTCGGCAGCGTTCGCGACTTACAAACATAAAGACAGCAGATGCAAGCACTAGGCTCTTTCATCTTCGAGCTAAGGGAAGGAAAAGAAAGAATCATATTTAGATCATGCGCACACAAAATGGGTTGGCGATTGCACACGAAGAAAAAGAACAGGAAATCACAAAACACTTCTCCCAACATTTGGGATCGACATTCTCAAGAAATGTATCTTTAAACTGGAAAGAGCTCAACTACCAACCGGCTGACCTGGCAACTCTGGATGAAGACATAAGAATAGAGGAGATAAAGGCTGCCATAACTGAAATGCCGAAGAATAAAGCACCAGGCCTGGACGGATTCATTGGATCTTTCTTTTATGCATGCTGGGAGATTATTAAGGAGGACTTATTTAAGGCTTTTCAGCAGCTGGCCAATAACATTGGGCGCATGTTCAATCTCCTAAACTCTACACAGGTGGTGCTCATACCAAAGAAGGAAGGGCAGCTCGAATATCAAATTTCAGACCGATAAGCCTTATTCACAGTGTTGCAAAGATTTTCTCAAAAAATTTGGGAAACCGTTTAGCACCGCACCTGCTGGCTCTGGTATCAATTAATCATAGTGCCTTTGTGAAGAGGAGAAGCATTCACGACAACTTCCTCTAGGTACAAAATTTGGTCAAAGAGCTTCATGCTAATAAAGTACCTGGACTATTCATAAAGCTTGATATAGCTAAGGCTTTTGACTCCGTGCTATGGTCTTACTTGCTAGAAATGTTGCAGCACATCGGCTTCGGACCAAAATGGAGAGAATGGATTAGTACCATCCTTGCAACATCTACACCCAGTTTCATTTTAAATGGCAAACCGAGCTCACCAATCCAACATAGAAGAGGACTTCGGCAAGGAGACCCTCTCTCGCCAATGTTGTTCATATTGGCAATTGACCCTCTGCAGTGGATATTACAAATGGTGACTGAAAAAGGGATTCTGAAACCTATAAGAGCAAGGACAACACGAGTTAAAATATCATTGTATGCCGATGACGCTGTCATCTTTGCAAACGCAGACCACATAGAGATGAAGGCCATAAAAAACTTCTCCAGATCCTTGGATAGGCTACTGGACTTGAATCTAACCTGGACAAGATGGAGGTTTACCCGATCAGATGTGACGAACTGAATTTGGAAGAGGTCCTAAGAGATTTTCCAGTGAACATAAAAGCATTCCCATGCAAGTACTTAGAGCTCGCTTTACGCTAAAAGAAGCTCAAGAAGATACACTTCCAGCCTCTTATTGACAAGGTGGGCGGCAAGCATCTTGGATGGAAAGGAAAACACTTCACTAAAGCAGGAAGAGTGGAGCTCACCAAATCCATCCTCTCCTCTGTGGTCACATACCATGCTACAGGACTACCAATCCCAAAGTGGGTAATCAAGAAGATAGACAAGATTTGAAAAAAATTTATTTGGAGGAAACAAAGATGAAAATGCAAAGGGGGATATCGCCTCGTAAATTGGGGCTCTGTATGCCACCCTAGACATCTTGGAGGACTTGGTGTGCTAGATTTGGAGCACTTTGCAAGAGCCCTCGGGATTGTATGGTTATGGTATGTGACGCCCATTCCTTGCTGCCGGCCTGGCCCATCTCCCTATGCTCGAAGCCCAGCCTACTCCCCAGCTTGCTCTTTAACCGGCAAGTCGGGCCCGTCTGTCAGCCCCAACCTCCCGCTCCCTTCGTGCCCGTGCCCGTGCTCACTCTCACTCTCACGTGCTGCACCCGTAACCGCTGACCAAAACCGCTGCACCCACAATCCGCCTCCGTGCCCCACGACTCTGCAACAACACCGCTCCCTCTCCGCGTTATAAAATGGCCTCCGTAGCACCCCATCGCCGTCCCGTTCCCCTAGCCCTGTAGCCTCACCACTACTATTGCCAATGCGCAGAGCACCGCCACGCACCGTCCATTGTGTCTGAGCTCTCCCCAGCGACTCTGAGCCCGCCGTCGGCTTCGCAGGAGCATGGGGGATCTTCTCTACCGCTCCTCAATGACATTCCGTCGCCGCAAGCCACCCTTTGCCAAGCTCCGGTGAGTTTCACCACCGCGCACCATCGCCCGCCTTCTCCATTACGCCCCGAGGCCCACTGACCGGTTCATCGGCACCGCTGGACCCCGAGGAAGCTTCCCCGACCTCCATTTTCGCTTCTCTATCACCGCAGCTGAGCCCCCGCTGAGCTCTGACCTCACTGCTACTATCTCACCATGCTGGCCACCACCGAGCTTCCTCCGACCGCCTCAAAGCTCTCGATGAGATCCCCTGTCCCTCCTCTCTATTTTGCACCATTTCCCGTCGTGTTTGGTAGCTCGTAGCGTCGGATCGAGCTTCTCTGGCGATGCTTCAGCAATGCCTATAGCGATGTCGCCGCTTTCCTGTCACCGTCGGCCACCAAACCCTCCCCAATCGCCCTGAGCCATCGGATCCCTCGCAAGCAGTCAAGATTAGAGGTTTAGATACCCCTTCGCCCCTTTGAATCGTAACCGTCGATTTTGAGATCAACGAATTAGATTTAAATAGAGGTAGCCCAGTCAGCCTTGCCACATCAGCGCTACGTGTTGTAGCCACATCAGTAGCCTTGTCCGACATAGCAAGTCATGTCAACACACCCAAGCCCAGTCAGTAGCCCCAGTCAGCGATGACATCATGCTTACGCAATAAATAGGTTTTTCAATACAAAAATAAACCCTTTTATTCTCTAAAATTAGGTAATCATACATTTAGGTCCCTAAACTGTTCTATTTTTACAAAAATGCCCCTATCAGTACTGTTATTTACTTTTAGCCCCATAAACTTTTATATAATTACAAATAGGTCCCTAAAATTTTACAAATAAGTCTCTAGATCTTTCTGTTTTTACTAAGTAGCCCTACTCTTTTACAGAAAGGCCCCTAAAGCTTTAATCCCTCATAACTTTTCTGATATAGCTCCGTTTTAGGTGATTCTTGCGCTCACACGATTGTAGCAGCGAGCACTCTCCGTTAGTAGGCTTTTTATAGTGCTTTGATACTGTTTAGTGTATTGTTCTTAAATATTTGTGCTTTCTTGTTTCCAGTGTGTGTGATTGCAATAGGGGACAAGTAGTTCATGAACCTGCAAGACCATATTTTTGAAGAGTTTGAGCAACCCGCTATTGAAGGCAAGTGTCCCTGATCACATTGGTCCTATTGCAAGAATGTGTTTACTTTCTACATGCATGCTTGTCAATATGAATCCCATGTTTAGGGTTTATTAGTACTTTCTGTGATTGTCCTTGTCGCTTGTGTTGTAGTCTATGTGTCAGGGCTAGCAATGCTTAGTCATGATGTCGAGTTAGGTGAGTTAAGTGTTAATCTGATTAATGGTCTATGCAACATAAACTGGGTTGGGTAATCTTTTTATAGCAACATGGATCATAGGGATCTAGGCAGGTTGGTTTGGTTGGTATGGTTGCTATGTGTGCATTGGAAATGTGCGAGTACCTGCTTTAGATCCTAAGGACCAGTTCTTGAAGCCTGTAACCCGACTGAACAGGGCAAACACGAGACTTATATGGGTACGGCCTAGCTAATTAATTAGATGTCCTCCTTATTCTGTATGCACCAATGGACGGTTGAGTGGCACAAGAGGGGGCCTCTGCAGTGGATGGAATCCCTGTTAGCGGTGAAACCTTAGTGGGTGCATATGGATTTGGAGGCGCTTTGTAAAGGTCTTGTAGTGAGACCCCAGCTCTGTACCCTGGAATTGTGAAGCAAAACAGAAATCATGACTCACGAGTAAAGTGTGCAATCTCTGCGGAGTATAAAATTGATCAATCAGCCGTGCTCACGATTAAGAGCGGGCTTGGACTTCTTCATGATTAGTAGGGATCTTGGATGATTAGTTTTGGGTACTCAGGTGGTTGTACCTCGATGAGTTGGTAGCCGAATATGGAATATCTGGTGAGTCTGGTAGTCGGCTAGAATCCGATAAGCTGTTCTTTGAATGTTGGTATCGTCACACATAATAAATAGGATTGCTAAGTCCTTGAGTCCTAGAATAGGATGACATAGATGCAGTAAACCTGAGTTAAGCCTTTTTTACCTTTAGCCTTTATGTCATGTTTTCCAACACTTGCTGAGTACTCCATGTACTCATACTTGTTGTCTCCCAACCTCTTGATGTTGCTCAGAAGGTGAGGACTTCGAGGACATCCTGGTCGATGGAGCTGAGTTTTAGGCGAAGGAATATTTTGACCTGAAGACCATGTTCTAAGCTAGCACTCCCCCGGACAACGCCTATTGATGGATGGAGGACCTGCTATCGCTGGAAGTTATCTTAGTATTTTCTTTAAGACCTACGGGTCCTTTTGTAATGAATCTTATCATTGTGTAATAACACTATTATGTTATCACTTATGAAGTCACCGCATATATGAAACTTGATCCTGGCATACATGTGGAATGCATCCAGTTTGTTCTTTTGGAACCGAGTATGACAGAGGTAGTATCAGAACCATGCTGACCGTAGGATTCAAGTCTAGCTAGAAAAGGCCGTTATTAAGGACATATCTCTATCAAAAACTAATTTCTAAAAATCTTTTACTCTACTAGCGTAATTTCAGCCCTCCTTTCTATTGCTGTTATTTATAAAACCTTTGTAAAATGGTTACTGACTCCTCTCTCTCTTTCAAAAATTTTAGATGGCCTGCATGAAGCAGACGCCCCGCAAGCAAGTTGGAGGCTTTGTTCCTGCTAGAGCTCTCACAGAGGCTACTTGGGCTTTCTAGCCACCCACGGAGTTTCACTCTTCTAGACTTCAGGCGGGGGAGTTCTCTTACAAGCTTTGGATGATCCTCAAGGGTTTAGGCTACTAGGAGGACCCAATCTACAAAGGGATCAGGACCCCGCTCAATAACCACAGTTATGCTTGGATGGTGGAGGTGATCATCTTTGAGAAGCACCCGAGCGACGACAGCCACAAGGTGCGCAGGATCTGCTCGTCCCTTGCCCCGTGAGAGACCTTTGCAGCTGGGATCTATGATGCAGCTCGCTAGGCACTTTCAGTCTTCTGCCTAGAGTACCACATCACTATTCAGACTACACAGTATAGCTTCTACCAGTAGCGTATGAGTGGCAGCTTGGACGAAACCTTTGCCAACACCAACAGGGAGGGTGACGCCAAACTGGTGGAGTAGGTTCGCCTTAGCGACACCTTGACCCAGGAGCTGGACAAAGCCCTTGATGAGCTAGACGACGTGCACATGAGGCTCACCGAGGTAGAGGAGAGGATTCATACCCTTCAAGATATGATAACTGATGATTCAGAGGATGATCCAGAGGAGAGGCCCGAGCCAGAGTTGCACCGCAGGACCTTTCTAAGGGTGGAGACAGTTCCTGAGCTAGTGGTCTACCCCAGTAGCTGCTTAGTGTCATTTAGAGTCATTTGTTTCATGATGTAATGGACCTGTTTACTTTCTATGCTGTGAACTTGTGTGTTAGGTTTGCTTTGTGTGTAGATGCGATGTGAAAGTTTGTCTTTCGTAGTTGTATATGTCTTTAATATATATTAGCTTGTGAGTTCTTTGTCTTGCTTCATCTATCCTTGCCCTATTCTCGTTTCCCAATCTCGTGTCTTTGCAACCGCCAGATGGTGAACCCAAGGCATGAGAACAACGCTAGCGCCAACAGGGACAACGCTAGAGGTAGCAACCAGAATGACCACCCGAAGCGTTTCCCTCATGGAACATGCGAACCAACCAGAACCCTATCGACCCCATGTAGATGATGGCCGCGCAGACACAGATTCTGTAGGGACTGGCGTAGGCTGTGGCAAGACTTCAACATGCACCCCCAGCTTATCAGGCACTGCCACTACCACCGCAAATGCAGCCACAGAACAAGCTAAAGGACTTCTTGAGCACCAAGCCACCTACTTTTGCATAGGTAATCGAGCGAATGGATGCTGATGATTGGCTAAAGACCATTGAAAGCAAGCTGCAAAATTTCTCAGTGCACAGGCAGGGAGAGAGTCCTCTTCGCTTCTCACCAGCTGGTTGGACTAGCTTCAGATTGGTGGGTAGCTTACATTGCAGCCCATGATGACCCCCAAGAGATCAGCTGGAGAGAATTCAAGGACAGCTTCCGCAAACACCACGTACTGATAGGGGAAGTGAAGCTGAAATGGAAAGAGTTTCTTAGCTTGAAGCAAGGTCCCATGTCAATGCGTCAATACCTTACCAAATTCACGCAGCTATCCTGCTATGCTCCCAGAGATGTGGACACTGATGAGAAGAAACAAGATGGTTTCTTAGAAGGGTTGAACTCTGGACTTCAGTATATCCTCTCAGCCAATGAGTACCCGAGCTTCTAGAAGCTTGTTGATAGAGCCTTCATTCTGGAGAAGAAGAAACATAATTTAGGAGAGGAATGCAAGCGAATGATGCAGGGCCAATCTTCAGGCAGCAACACCCGTCCCCGCTTCAACCCACCACCCACAGGACAGGTGTACAGGCAGGCAGGCCAAAACCAGCAATAGAGGGCACCAAACCAAACTTCGGGATCTTTTAGTCAGTCAAGGCAGCAGCAGCCCCAGCAGTAGTAGCGCTCCAACTACTAGGCCCCACACCCAGTGAACCAGAACCATCAGCAACAAGGTCGCACTGGCCAGGAATCCAGTAACATTGGCCCATGCTTCAGCTGTGGGAGCTTTGGGAACCTTGCCATAAGTGTCCCAAGAAAATGCAGGGTCAGATCAACAACCAGCAGCAGAATCACCTTGGAGGTCAGCTATAGCAACAGCCTCGTCAGAACTTCATGAGTGGGTGAGTCAACCACGTTGCAACAGAGGATGCCCATGACGCGCCAAAAGTGGTACTTGGTATGTTCTCCGTCAACTCTCACCCTACTACAGTTTTATTCGATTCCGGAGCAACACATTCCTTTATTTCAACTAAGTTCATAGAAAAGCATAATCTGCCGATAGCCATAATAAAAATCGGTTGATAGTCAGTTCTCTAGGTGGAGAAATGGAATTGAGGCATGTATGCCCTAAGATAATCCTTGCCATTAAAGGGGTGGAATTCCCCACAAATCTCATTGTCTTAGAATCTAAAGGGATAGATATTATTCTGGGAATGGATTGGTTGGCTAAGTTCAATGGAGTGATAGGATGCGCCACCAAGACAATTCAGTTGACACATACATGTGGCACCAAGGTGGAGTTCAAAGCTATAACAGAATCAGGACAGAATATCAAGCTCAACTAGGCCCAGTCAGTAGAGGAAGTCAGAGTAGTCAGCAAGTTCCCAGATGTCTTCCCCGAAGAGTTTCCAGGTATACCACCAGATTGAGACATTGAGTTCTTTATTGAATTAGTACATGGCACTACCCCCATATATAAGAGACTGTACAAAATGGATGCCAACCAGTTGGTTGAGCTCAAGGAGCAAATCCAAGAGCTATTAGACAAGGGGTTTATTTGCCCCAGTACCTCACCCTGGGGAGCCCTGATTATCTTTGTGCCAAAGAAAGATGGAACTCAAAGAAAGTGCATCGATTATCATGCACTTAATGAGGTGACCATTAAGAACAAGTACCCCTTGCCTCACATTAAAGATTTGTTTGATCAGCTAAAAGGAGCATGCGTCTTTTCCAAGATTGATCTTCGGTCAGGTTACCATCAGTTGAAGATTTGAGCATCGGATATTCCCAAGACCGCTTTGGTCACCCGTTGTGGTCTATATGAGTTTACACTGATGTCTTTTGGATTCACCAACACCCTAGCATACTTCATGTACCTCATGAACAAGGTCGTCATGGACTATGTGGACAAGTTTGTGGTTGTGTTCATCAACGACATCTTGGTCTTCTCGAAGGACGAGGAAGAGCACGAAGAGCATTTGAGGATGGTTCTGCAGAAGCTCAGGGAGAATCAGTTGTATGACAAGATGAGCAAGTGTGAGTTTTGGTTGAAAGAAGTCTCTTTCCTAGTTCATATCATCTCAAGAGGAGGAGTATTCGTTGACCCTGGGAAAGTGAAGGAAGTTCTAAACTAGAAGACACTACAAACCGTTTTAGAGATCCGGAGTTTTGTGGGTTTAGCAGGATATTACCGTCACTTCATAGAAGGCTTCTCCAAAATTGCCAAGCCAATGAAAGAACTGCTAGAGAAAGGGAAGGAATTTAAGTGGACCCCCACTCGTGAGACCAGGTTTAATGAATTAAAGAAGAGATTAACCACCCCCCCAGTGCTAATCATGTCCAACACATAGAAGCCATTCTCGGTGTATTGTGATGCCTCGCGCCAAGGTATGAGATGTGTGTTAATGCAAGAAGGCCATGTAATAGCCTATGCCTCAAGTCAGTTAAGGAAGCACGAGGAGAACTACCCTACCCATGACTTGGAATTAGCTGCCGTAGTTCATGCACTCAAGATTTGGAGATATTACCTAATAGGGCAAAAATGTGAGATCTTCTCGGATCACAAAAGTCTGAAGTACATCTTCACTCAACCCGATCTCAATCTCAGGTAGTGTAGATGGCTAGAACTCATCAAGGATTATAATCTTGGAATCAACTACCATCCAGGAAAAGCAAATGTAGTGGCAGATGCTTTGAGCAGAAAGGCCTATATCAATATGATGACTATACAGGAAAGACAACTTGGATTATGTAAAGAGTTTGAGAAGCTTAATTTGGGAATTTTATGCAGCACAGAAGCAATTGTAATGGAATTGGATTCTACCTTGGAGCAGGATATATGCAAGGGTCAACAAGAAGATGAGAAGATTCTAGAGATCGAACAACTCATTAAGGAGGATAAGGCTCTAGGATTCATGAAAGATGAGCAAGGAGTGGTGTGGTATAAGAAAAGAATATTTGTTCCTAATGCTAAGTCTGTTCGGGAGTCAACTCTAAGAGAAGCACACGACTCAGCTTACTCTATTCACCCGGGAAGTACCAAGATGTACTAGGATCTCAAGGATCATTATTGATGGTACGAAATGAAACACGAGGTAGCAGAATATGTGGCCTTGTGTGATACATGCCAGCGAGTTAAGGCTGAACAACAGAGACCAGTAGGGTTGCTTCAACCACCAAAAGTACCCGAGTGGAAATGCGATGAAATCAGCATAGATTTTATAGTGGGATTACCTATAGTCTAGGTATGATTCCATATGGGTTGTAGTAGATCGGCTAACAAAGGTAGCTCACTTCATACCAGTCAAGGAGACATATAAGGGACAAAGTCTCACATAATTGCACATGTCTAGGATTGTGTGTCTTCATGGAGTACCCAAGAGGATAGTATCTGACTGAGGTACTTATTCCACATCACATTTTTGGTAGCGTCTACATGAGTCCATGGACACCAGGTTGAACTTTAGCTCAGCTTATCACCCGTAGACTGATGGAGACGGATAGGACCGATCGGACTCTATAAGATATGTTGAGAGCATGCGATTTAAAGAACGGCAAGAGTTGGGATAAGAATCCCCCCTATGTGGAATTCTCATATAACAATAGTTAACAAGCAAGTTTAAAGATAACCCCTTTTGAAGCACTATATGGAAGGAAGTGTAGAACCCCACTATTCTAGAATTAGACCGGAGAAAGCCAAGTGTTTAGCCCAGAAGTCTTAAGGGATGCAGAAAGGCAAGTGCAGCAAATTCGAAACAACCCACGGACCATGCAGTCAAGGCAGAAGAGTTATGTGGATAATCAATGGCTGGAGTTGACCTTTGAAGTTGGAGACTTCGTGTATCTCAAGGTATCCCTGATACAAGGTCTTCGTAGATTTAAAGTCAAGGGTAAATTAGCACCTCAATACATTGGACCATTCAAGATACTAGAAAGGAGAGGAGAAGTGGCTTATCAACTAGAATTACCACCTTAGCTCTCCGGTGTGCACGATGTGTTTCATATCTCATAGTTAAAGAAATGTCTGAGAGTCCCAGAAGAGAAGCTGCCAATAGAGGAGCTAAATGTCCAAGAGGATCTTTCTTATTCAGAATATTTGGTCAAAATTCTCGAAACGATTGAACGTGTCACCCAAAATAAGAGGATTCGCATGTGCGAAGTACAGTGGAGACATCACTCATAAAAAGAAGCCACGTGGGAAAGATAAGAAGATCTGAAGGCAGAGTTTCCCTATCTATTCTCTGATCATTTTGAATCTTGAGGACGAGATTCATCTTAAGGGGGTAGGTTTGTGACGCTCGTTCCTTGCTGCCAGCTTGAACCATCTCCCTGTGCTCGATGCCCGGCCCACTCCCCAGCTCACTCTTTCACCGATAAGCCGGGCCCGTCTGTTAGCCCCAACATCTTGCTCCCTTCGCGCCCATGCCCGCGCTCACTCTCGCTCCCACGTGCCACACCTGCAATCGCCGGTAGAAACTTCTGTGCTCACGATCCGCCTCTGCCCCCCACGACTCCACAATGGCCCTACTCCCTCTCCACGCTATAAAATGACCTCCGTAGCACCCCACCGCCCTCCCATTCCCATAGCCCCGTAGCCTTGCCACTTCCATTACCGACGCATAGAGCACTGTCGCGTGTCGTCCATCGTGTCCAAGCTCTCCCCGACGACTTTGAGCCCACCGTCGGCTTCGCAGGAGCACGGGGGATCTTCTCTGCTACTCCTCAATGACATTCCGTCACCGCAAGCTACCCTCCATGAAGCTCCGGTGAGTTTCGCCGCCACGCACCATCGCCCGCCTTCTCCGTGCGCCCCAAGGCCCATTGACCGGTTCTTCAGCACCGCAGGACCCCGAGGAAGCTTCCCCAGCCCCCATTTTTGCTTCTTGCCACTGCAGCCAAGCCCTCACCGAGCTCCAACCTCACCATTGCCATCTCACCATCGCTGGTCACCACCGATTCACCTCTGACTGCCTCGAAGCTCTCGGTGAGACCCCCTGTCCCTCCTCTCTGTTTTGCGCCATTTCTCATCATGTTTGGTAGCTCGTAACATTGGATCGAGCTTCTCCGGCAATGCTCGGGCCATGCGCGTGGTGGCGGCGCCGTTTTCTTGTCACCGCCGGCCGCCAAACCCTCCCCAATCACCCTGAGCCGTCGGATCTCTCGCATGCGGTCAAGATTAGAAGTTTAGATACCCCTTCACCACTTTGAATCGCAGCCATCGGTTTTGAGATCAACAGATTAGATTTAAATAGAGGTAGTCCAGTCAGTCTTGCCACGTTAGCGCCACGTGTCATAGCCACATTAGTAGCCTTGTCCGACGTGGCAAGCCACGTCAACACACCCGAGCCTGGTCAATAGTACCAGTCAATGATGACATCATGCTTACATAACAAATAGGTTTTCAATACAAAAATAAAACCTTTTATTCTCTAAAATTAGGTAATCCTACATTTAGGTCCCTAAATATTTCTATTTTCATAAAAATGCCCCAGTCAGTACTTTTATTTTACTTTAGCCCCCTTAACTTTTCTATAATTACAAATAGGTTCCTTAAATTTTACAATAAGTCCCTGGAAGTTTCTATTTTTACTAGATAGCCCTATTCTTTTACATAAAGGCCCCTAAAGCTTCAAACCCTCATAACTTTTCTGTTATAGCTCTGTTTTAGGCGATTCTTGTGCTCATGCGATCGTAGTAGCGAGTACTCTCCATTAATAGGATTTTTATAGTGCTTTGCTACTATTTGGTGTAATTTTTTGAGATATTTGTGCTTGCTTGTTTTCGATGTGCACGATTGCAATAGGAGATGAGCAGTTCATGAACCTGCAGGACCAGACTTTTGAAGAGTTGGAGCAGCCCGCTATTGAAGGCAAGTATCCTTGGTCACATTGGTCCTATTGTCGGATAGTGTATCTTTTACTTTTTAGATGCATGCTTGTCAATATGAATCTCATGTTTAGGGTTTATTAGTACTTTCCATGATTATCCTTGTCCCTTGTGTTGTAGTCTATGTGTCGGGGGTAGCAATGCTTAGTCATGCCATAGAGTCAGGTGGGTTAAGTGTTAATCTGATTAATGGTCTATGTAACTTGAATCAGGTTGGGTAATATTTTGTAGCAACATGGATTATAGGGATCTAGGCAGGTTGGTTTGGTTGGTATGGCTGCTGTGTATGCATTGGGAATGTGTGAGTACCTGCTTTAGATCCTAAGGATCGGTTCTTGAAGTCTGTAACTCGACTAAACAGGGAAACCACGAGGCTTATATGGGTACTGCCTGGCTAATTAATTAGATGTCCTCCTTATTCTGTATGCACCAGTGGACAGTTTAGTGGCACAAGAGAGGCCTCTACAGTGGATGGAATCCCTGTTAGCGGTGAAACCTTAGTGGTTGCATATGGATTTGGAGGCGCTTTGTAATGGTTTTGTAGTGAGACCCTAGCTATACACCTTGGAATTATGAAGCAAAACAGGAATCACGACTCGCGGGTAAAGTGTGCAACCTCTGCAGAGTATAATGTTGATAGATGAGACGTGCTTACGGTCAAGAGCGGGCTTGGACTTCTTCATGATTAGTGGGGATCTTGGATGGTTGGTTTTGGGTACTCAGGTGGTGGTACCTCGACGAGTTGGTAGCCAGATATAGAATATTTGGTGAGTCTGGTAGTCGAATGGAATCCGATGAGCTGTTCTTTTAATGTTGGTATCGTCACACATAGTAAATAGGATTGCTAAGTCCTTTTTTAGTCCTAGAATAGGATGACATAGATGAAGTAAAACTGAGTTAAACCTTTCTTGCCTTTAACCTTCATGTCATGTTTTCCCACACTTGTTGAGTACTCCATATGCTCATGCTTGCCTTCTCCCAACCTCTTGATGCTGCTTAGAAGGTGAGGACTTCGAGGACATCCCAATCAATGGAGCTGAGTTTTAGGCGAAGGAATATTTTGACCTGAAGACCATGTTCTAAGCTGGCACTCCCTCAGATAATGCCTGTGGATGGATGGAGGACCCACTATCACTGGAAGTTATCTTAGTGTTTTTTTAAGACCTACAGGTCCTTTCGCAATGAATCTTTTTGTTATGTAATGACACTATTATGTTGTCACTTATGAAGTCACCGTATGTATGAAACTTGATCCTGGCATACATGTGGAATGCATCCGGTTTGTTCTTTTGAAACCAGGTGTGACATGATATTCATGGGCATCTGATTAAAGTCCATAGACTAGCATGTCGAGCCCATGTGATCACAAAGATCAGGCACTGTTTTCTGCCTTTACAACAATTGTGCTTGGAGATGGTAATAGGGCAAAGTTCTGGCAAGACCCTTGGATCAAGGGGACACCGCTAAAAGATTGGGCACCTAATCTGTACAAGATCTCACATTTTAAGCAAAGAACCATTCACACATAAATGCAAAATAGCTCTTGGATCAAGGCACTCAGAAACTTAGGCAACGCCCAACAATTGCTTGAATTTTTGGACATCTAGAATGTAAGGAATCGTCTAGATAATATTCTAATTAATCACCAGAAGGATCATTATTCATAATCACAACTTTGATGATTAACCAAAATATCATCCCGGTAGTCCCGGCACGTGTTTTGTGCCTAAGATCGGAACACATGTCTTTCCAACATATACATCACAACAAAGCTTAAGAAAGAGCAAGTAATTAACATTATATTACAAGTTCTTAAGCATGCAACAAGTTATTATAATTTACAACAAAAGAGAGCTATGAGGAGACTAAGACCAGCTCAACTCCTAACCAACAAAAGAAACTAAGCAGCGGAAGACTAAAACTATACAACAAAATGAGGATGGAGTCATATGCCCTTAGGCTCCATCACAAAAGCACGTCAACAGACTAGGATGTACTACTCATGCCCGCCACGACCCTCGGTAGACGTGAAGTAGCAGAAAACTAACTCCTCCTCGCCGGTAGCACCTGAAATAGCAGTGTGAGTATAAATGTACTCGTAAGACATAATTCATAAAGGGGCACATATAAATAGCCCGACTCCAAGGATTATGCATTTGGATTTTAGCAAGAAAAGGTCACATGGTTAAGTAAACTTCATATGTAAAAGCAAATTTGACATAAATATGTGTGAGCATCTATACTAGACCAAAGTAGCAAACTAGTCCATAAACATCAACTAAACATAACGTAAACGGAACCATAGTAGTAACATCTATAACAAACCATCTCAATATCTCAACCATACCAATCCACATTTGTAACTCTACGACTACTGCAAATGGACAAAAGCATGCTCATGACCGAGAGTGCGGTATTTTGAAATATTTTTACACCCTACAGGGGTACTCCTTTACCTACACGACTTGAGGACCATACGACTTGCATGACCACACAAGTCCATACAAGTGGGTACTCATGTCGTCCTTTTCCAATAAATCCTGACCATTTGAACATACGCCGATAGGTGCGGGGGTCATCCAGAACTACTCTCGGAGTAAACTGGATACCCCAACCGGCCTCATGCCAGACACCATTGATCCGCACGCCAAAAATCCACAGCTACAAAGATAATCGGCTTTTCGTTCCCATATGAGATATGTAGTAAGCACGGAAAGTGATAAAACCAATTGCAACCACGATCGGTGCTTAAACGATGCAAACGGTCTACGGTGTCTGGGTCCTCTCCTGACCTACCCAGGGGAACTCTACATCCGAGCAGGAGAAACACCCCTAACACCGCTCACATCTTGTCTCATCCTCACCACTCATCCAACCAACATCATCAACCCATCATTATGATCAATGTGCAAGTAATTAAAGCCTATGCTCGCAAACGATGAAACATTTCACCGCTCGACTTCTATCGAGGACCTAAGCACTTGCTAAGCACCACGAGTAACATTTTAAGTTAGACAACACCATATTAAACCCAGGCTACAAGGATACAAAACAACAATTAATCAAGACAGGAGAATTAGTTCATCAACATAGGTTCTACCCATCATAAACCCAACATCGACTTGAACTCATGCATAACATACATAAAGTGTAATTTATCACATTAGACACATATGATCCAAAGTACTGGGAGAAATATGCTTAGATGCTTATCTTGCTGTTCAGGTGACTACCTAATCTTACCCGCACAACACTCGTAGAATTCTGGTAGATTGGCATTGCCTTCAGTCATGGCTGTGTCACGCGCCGGTTCTTTGTTCACTAAACAAGAACACGTGCAATGATGAGAATGAATGAAGTACAACGATGCATGCCACAATATGCATAAGATGAAATACCATAAAATTATGCTTTATACTGCATGAAAACATTTTTCCTAGATGGCACTAATCATAACATGAATTATCCAAGTGGTTTCATAATTTTAGGACATGACACTAATTAACTGTGATCTAATCAAGACGAAACACATTGAATTAACTAATTAATTATCAAAAGTATTTTCTTGAGTTCCAACATTTTATACACGTAGTTCATACTCATACGAAGCTAACGCAACTAGTTTCATAATTTTATTATGAATTTTACAAGCCTCACATCGCCTGATGAACAGTAACTGCGGAGCCTTGCGAATTTTTGCGGAGACTCGGGACTGTGGAGTCTCCGAACTTTCCAGAACAGTTGTTCTTCGCTGGTAAAATGGCTAATTTGATTTGCGAGCTTTTTCAATCCAAAGGGAGACATGTTTGAGATAGTTTAAAGAGTCTAGAATTCACTCATCAACCTAGCAACACGATTCCTAACTCAAATCTCATCTAAATTTTCTAAATTAGCTCTAAAGCTCAAGAACCCTAGAACTTCACTATAACTCGAAATCGATCAACCAAATCACGCTTTCACGTTAGGAAAAGCCTAAGAGACTTACCCATGGTGCTTGTGGTGGTTGGTGACCATCGGGTGATGAGGGAAACAGAGGAATCTGCCCGGGAGATGAAGAAATCCGGCGTTCCTTGTGCTTCAACCAAAACACCAAAAGACGTCAAATCTAGCTTGAATCCTTCGGGAAAGAGCAAACGAATTGGATAGATGAGAAGCTTATGAGCTCGTGATGGCGTGAGTACCACATGCTTACTTCAAATCCTTCTCTTGAGGTCGGATTTTGGGGGAGAGAGAGAGAGCTTGAAGGAGAGGGGGAGAGCAGCTCGGCTACTCCTGTGGCCGGTTGAGCACGGATGGGAGTAGGTGGGAGAGTGAGGGAGGGAGAGAGAGAGAAAGAGCAGGTGGGGTTGCTGCCTCTTTGAGTGAGTGAGGTGTGGGGTCGGGTGGTGGGTCCCATATGTTAGAGAAATTACCGTTTCAACTACGAATCATATTCTTCTCTCTCCCGAATTTCTTTCTCTCATTCAAATGACTCAGAACAAAGTGCTCTAGTGTGCCAAAATAATTTACCTCAAAACTTCATGGTGCTAATGACGTATAATTAGACTTAATTACGTGATTACGATTTTGGGACGTGACATGGAATTTACTACAATCAGTAGTCCTACAACCAGACGAGAAGGACTCAATTGCATGGAAATGGACAAGCAACAGCAAATACACGACGCGTTCTGCATACAAAATACAATTCAGGGGATCACACAAGCCTTTATTCTATCTGGATTATGGAGAGCACACGCAGAACCAAAGGTCATGTTCTTTGCATGGACAGCTATGCACCAAAAAATCTTGATAGCTGATAACTTAGAAAAAAAATAGGCTGGGATCACAACCCATTATGCCATCTATACGAAATCGAGCTAGAAAATCCTGCTCACCTTTTAGTTACATGCACATTTAGAAGAGTAGTAGCTGCATATGTGTTTTATTGGCTTGGAATGCAACAATCGCATAACAGTGCTACGCATACGCCTGACACTGCTTCTGTTCTTCATCAAATGACTGCAAGCATGCAACAACAGCGAAGACGGGATCATACGGCTGCAATCTTCTACACTTGGTGGAATATTTGGAAAGAAAGGAATAGAAGAGTTTTCAAGGGAAAATTTTAAACTAGCCGCATATGGGCGGCGACGACATGGCATCAATGGTGAGGCGGAGAAAGCCCAGGAGTGACAAATTGTCATCTCTTTAGTTTTTTCCTACTTGTTTTTTCTTATTTCCACCTTGTAGCATCTTTCTTTCTTTTTATCTCTGCCCAGTGATCTCCTAGCCGCTAGCCCAGGTCCAGTTTCGGCTGCCTGTAGCACCTGAACTTTGTATTGTGCTTCTCTTCTAATTGAATGGGAAGTGCCCCTACTAGTTTCCAAATAAAAAAAACAATGAGTGTGCCACTTGTCATTATCATGGATCGATAGTGCTTTTGGCATCATTTGGCTTTGCCCGCGGTTGTTTCTTTGCCGAATCTTGCCTATTTGCAATGTTGGGTAAAAAAAACCTTAGTGGCGACGGAGAACGAATTTGTCACTCTCTTAAAAGCATGCAGCAAGGCTAAGCAAGAGAGGTGCATTGTCCTCTTGACTCTCTTGGGCACAACATCACGAGAAAGGCTTGTTATCGTACACGCTAGTCAACGTTTACCACAGTTTTTTTTTTTTTTCCAAATTACAGCCGTCGTACAAACATATATGGGCTATTTTTTATTTTCCACTGGATTTTCTCAATTCTTATGTACCATCACAAAGCACCTTATCCTTTATATGCCATCTGTTTGCCAAAACCTTACCGTTTTACGCCATTGCAGTCAGTTCCTATAGTGACCGTAACGATGACGGGAGGCGGTAAATAGGAGCATTTTAAAAATTCTTCAAAAAGAACAAGACCTATTGCCAATTTGCACCCCACGTACCTAAAAAACAAATCACAATTAAGCGCAACAAAATGCACAGCGAAAACATTACGAAAGAGCGCTCACAAACGAATACCAAAAGTTCTCTAACCAGTATTGATGAACAATACTCCGACTAGTACTGATAAACAGTACTCTAACTAGTACTGATAAACAGTACCTCTGACCAGTACACTGGCCCACAGAGGTCCAAAAAGATCTGGTTGCTGCAAACACTATTAACGAAAATTCAGGATAGGAACCGAAAGTTCCGCACTCATAGCAAAACTGAAAAACAGCAGCACAAAACTTAAAATCTAAACTATAAATGCACCCAAACGTGGTCTAAATCCAACAAAATTTTAGTCAAAGCTTCTCACGTACATGGTGAATCTTTATCCAAAAGATATCCTCAAAGAGATCAAGATTACACCCTCAATTTCGTAGATTTGACCAAAATCACACCAAGATGGAAATTTTAAAGAAAATCAACTGAAAGGTGCTCGTGTGAGGAAATCATTTTGGAATCACTCAGTATGTTCTCACACATGTCCTAGCAACCTTTTGCCCCCAACAAAATCACTCAAAAATGCTGCCAAAAGAAAAGAGTGAAAAATCAACTAAATCTTCAAGAACAAGAGATTAACAGGAGGGAGATCAACATAATCGTGAATTTGCTAAACAATTGATAAATAGAAATAAGAACATAGCAAGACTCATAGATACATGGCTTAGAAGCTACTTTTCATCCTCCCACTCTTGATGAGATTACATTTTGAGCTATGAACCCTAACTTCTATCATAAAACTCTAACCAAACCTAATAAATATCTAAATAAAAATAGGTCTTGGAGAGGTGTTGACGCCTTTTTTGCACCAGCCCTCGCCCATATATATATAGGCAATTGGATAATTCCCAAAATACCCTTAAAGACTAATACATAGATATTATCCCCAAAGGACAAAATGGTCTAACTATTTTATTGTCCATCGGATGGACTCAACGCCTTCACCACTCTGCTTTGTCTCCAAGCAAGCTTCATGATGGTGCCACACATCCTCCGATTCCGCCCCTGGTTTTGAGGGAAAACTGGCAAAAATGCCTTATATGCTTCTCCAAGCATGACTCCTCCATGTCGACACGTGTCCGACCTCCTCCATGACCTTTGATGCCTTCAAGTCTTTGCGCTCCCGCCACTAGGCCGCCCCTTGAATTGTCTTCGCCTTTCCGCCTTGACTTGGTGGATGCCATCTTCATCATCACCTTTTCTTCCCACTATATTTTCTTGCACCCTCCATGTGAGCGATGCGGATCGCCCATGGCTTCACCCGGCCTAGCACGGTCCGTTGACACCAAGCCTCCAGTTACCCTTCACTGTCTTGCTGTTGATCACCATGTTGCATCCATACACCTACACATCATGAGCCAAGAAACATGTCTCCATCATCCTCTGTTTCACCCCCGGTTAGCCATGAACATAATCAAACGTAATTGAAACATGCTATGCAAACTAAAGGCTCCAAATAACAATTCCATCAATCACTCATCATTAACAATACAATTCTCTCTTGTGTTCTCAATCTCCCCTTGATGAGTGCATTGACAACATTAAAACACAAAGATATTGAATTGATAATTATAAAAGAAAAGAAATTCATCTAAGTGACCAAAAGCCAATGAAAAGAAAACATAAGGTCATTTAAATGAGAAAAACAAGAAAAGCCGGAGAAAATCAAAGGTTCCCAAAGAATTAGGTAAAAGCTTAATGCGGCAAAAAAAAAAAACTCACACAAAAGCAATGATTTTCAAGATAGTAGTTAACAAATGATTGCAACCGTGCAAAATGAGTACAAGCTCCTCCTCAATATGTGAACACTTTGGAAAAAATGAATGCAAAACTCCCTCTTTCTTGTGCGTCTCTCATTTTCTCTCCTTTTTGGCACTTTCATGCAATCTCTCCCCATTTTTTCCCCTTTCATGTAATATCTCCCCCTTTGGCAATGCAAACATCAAGCCCACAAGCAAGTATGCCATGAAATGGGGTGCATATGAGGTGCAAGCCCACAAAGCTTCACATATAGATTACAAAGCACTTGCAATGACTAATAATGTCAAAGCACTATGAGGAGTAAAGAATATAGCTCAAAGGCGCACCAATTCTCAAAGTGATACTATGTCACAAGCACCCGAAGCAAAACAAGTTTTGATCATGTCTTTTAAATTATCAAAAGATGTCACCTCACAAGCATCCACAATTCCATGATAAGTACAAGGATTAAGTAAAAACTAGTGTTATATTAAGCTTACACTAGTCAACCACATTCCACCCGACAGGCTTTGCAACCACCCATGTATCGATCCAAGCCTTAGTTTAACGAGGTGAAACAAAACATACTCAACACACTTAAGTAGCACAGATTGACTTTTTCATTAGTTGATCAATTACTATGGCCCATCTATCAATCCCAGTCGAGCACATACTCGCGTTGCTCGGAGGAGCTGCTCAACCATCGAGTGACTACTCACAAGCCACCTACGAGCATGTATAGGTCACACATGACCACGTACAGGACATCCATGACCACGGTTAAAGAACCCTAGAGACCACAGACGAATACATGCGACCACTCACATGAAGACGTTGTGTTGAGCACTAGTGACCACAGACGAGTACACATTGGTCACAGGGATTTTTCTTAGATCAACTTTAGCCACCATGGGTTCATTTCCTTGGCAGGCCACATGAAGCCTTCATTATGATTATTCAATACTTGATCATTCATTTTAATTAACTTAACATGTGAATCAATAAAAAAAAGTAATTTTTCAGAAGGCCAAAGCAAGTTGTGCCTTTTCAATACAAAAGAGGACAAGCTCTTCCAAAGGTTAATCATGGGCTAAACATTTACAAAGACAAAGAACATAGTGCAATGTTCCCCAATCCGTTGAGCTGAACAAAGAGGGCTAGCACAAGATTTTCACAAAAATAGCCTTAATTTAAGAACTGACCA